>NC_066585.1:104500654-105700654 GCF_024323335.1 Lathyrus oleraceus
TTGAAGAACCATACGTTAGGCTAATCAGAATGAGCGTACGTTAGGCTAAATCTGATAATATTTGTATATTTGTATTTGCCAATAAATGTCTGGGATGGGCTAAAGATGCCATCATTAGGAGAGATATCAGATGCTTGTCAGAATGAATATTCATATGGATTATATCTGAAAGATATATCTGAATCTTGAATGTAATCGATAAAGATATCCGTCTGAATGAATCTTTATTTTGACTGTATCAGGAGGATATTAACTTGGAAAAAACAGATTATCCTCTCATGCCATGTCATGATGCATGAGATGTTTTATGCTCTGAAAATAAATGCGAACATTGCATGCATGTATATGCTGTGAAATGATTGCTGAATGAATTATGCGTCTTCAAATTTGTTTGCCATGGGAAAATAAATCCCGTATTCTGGTTGGAGATATTTGTATTGATGACCCTTTCTTAGCTGGTGATATTTGATTTCTGTCTGATGGTAGAAATATTCAACAAACCCTGACTGGGGATAAAAGAGATGACCAGTCTGTCTTTAGTAGTGCCAATTTCTTCTGGGAATAACTCTTTTTGCTTGGGAATATTGATTTTTATTTGCAACCGGATTTTTTAGAACGCATGGTTTTAAACCTTATCCTTGATCCTAAAGTCTTTTAGTAATTGCTATTCTATTTTTTATGCATGTATTTTCGGTAAACATCAATCATATTCATTCATATATTAATTCGAATTAAATCAATGGACGTTTATGCAAACAAAACGAGAAAGTAAAACAAAAGTATCTTTTTGGAAATAAAATTGTATTGATTTTGAAAGAGGGCCTATAAACAGCATTTTAATACAAGGAGACAGAAATCCTAGTAAGAGGAAATTGTCAAGAAAGCAAAGAAAAAAAAACAGCTATGAAAAAAAGTCCTATTGATTTTAATTCTACTACTGCTATTATGTCTTCAAGCATCTCATCTCTTGCTGTCGGATAGAAGTGATTGGCTTGTTCAGTCTCTTTGACTTTGGTGAAGCTGACCGAGAACGGACATAGTCATACGCTTTAATCCCTAATTTTTGCCTGGACCGCCTTTTCAGGTTTTCAGTCCACCAGGATACCCTTTTTTGCCCAAGCCGCCTTTTCAGGTTTTCGACTTGCCGGGTGTACATTTTTATATGTTTATCCCTAATTTTTGCCCGAACCCTTTTGGTTCGCCGGGATGCCCTTACTTTTGCCTAGATGTCGACCTAGCGGGTCTCTTTTATGCGTAGTATTTTTTAACTATGTCCGCGTTCACGGGATGCGGGAAATCTTCGCCATCCATTGTAGCAAGCATCATGGCTCCACCAGAGAATACCTTCTTAACTACAAATGGCCCCTTCGTATGTGGGAGTCCATTTGCCTCTAGGATCACCTTGTGGTAGAATGATACGCTTTATCACCAAGTCGCCAAATTGATACACCTGTCTCTTGACTTTTTTATTAAATGCCTGGGTCATGCGCTTCTGATATATCTGCCCATGACAAACAGCCGCAAGTCTCTTTTCATCAATCAAATTTATCTGATCAAGTCGAGTCTGAATCCATTCATCTTCATCTAAGCCTGCATCTTTCATAATTCTTAGAGAGGGAATCTGAACTTCCACTTGTAAAACGACTTCCATTCCGTAGACTAAAGAGAAAGGAGTTGCCCCTGTCGAAGTGCGTACTGAAGTGCGATAACCATGAAGAGCACATGGTAACATCTCATGCCAGTCTTTGTATGTTACTGTCATCTTTTGTATAATCTTCTTAATATTCTTATTAGCAGCTTCTACGGCGCCATTCATCTTTGGCCGATACGGAGAAGAGTTATGGTGTTTTATTTTGAACTGCGTGCAGAGTTCAGTAATCATCTTGTTGTTCAAATTAGTACCATTATCAATGATAACTCTTTCAGGGATGCCATACCGACAAATAAGACTATTCTTGATGAACCGTGCCACCACATTCTTGGTGACAGAAGCAAATGAGGTGCCTCTACCCACTTCGTAAAGTAATCAATAGCAACAAGAATGAAACGATGTCCATTAGAAGCAGTAGGTTTAATCTCTCCAATCATATCAATGCCCCACATTGCAAGGGCCAAGGGGCTGTCAACACGTTCAATGGAGCAGGAGGTACATGTACTTTGTCCGCATAGATCTGACACTTGTGACAAGTTCTGGAGTGATGGTGGCAATCAGCTTCCATGGTAGACCAATAATACCCTGATCTCATATCTTCTTGGCCATCGTATGTCCACTAGAATGAGTCCCAAAAATACCGTCATGCATGTCTTCCATAATCTTTTCTGCTTCCTTTTTATCCACACAGCGAAGCAAAGTCGATTCATGATTACGTTTGTATAATACTCCATTACTCAAAAAGAATTTAGCGGAGAACTTCCTCAGAAATTTTCTGTCATTGATGGATGCCCCTTCAGGTATTCCTGAGTTTCTAAATATCTTTTTACTTCGTGGAACCAAGGTTTCTCTTCTACTTCATCAGCATTAAGTTCATAACAATATGCTGGTTCATCTAATCGTTCAATGGTGATCATGGGAGCTTCATTGTCTCATCTGACTCTGAATATAGATGACATGGTAGCCAATGCGTCTGCCAACTGACTCTCTTCTCATGGAATATGTTCGAATGTAATCTCTTCAAAGTATGGGATTAATGTCAACACCCACTCTTGATAAGGGATGAGATTCGGATGTTTAGTGTCCCATTCTCCTTTGATCTGACTGATTACTAAGGCTGAGTCTCCGTACACACTCAAAAACTTGATTCGCAGGTCTATAGCAGCTCTGAGTCCCAAAATACATGCTTCATACTCAGCCATATTATTGGTACAATCAAAACATTGTCTAGCAGTGAAAGGCGTATGGCAACCCTTGGGAGAAATAATTACAACACCAACACCATTGCCCAATGCATTAGAAGATCCATCAAAAACCATAGTCCATCGGGATCCCAGTTCGGGTCCTTCATCTGGTCCAGGTTCTTCATAATCAGTAACAAGCATAACATCCTCATCAAGGAACTCAAAATTCATAGATTGGTAATCACCAACTGCTGATGAGCCAAATGATCAGCTAACACGCTTCCCTTGATTGCTTTCTGGTAGTATACTGGATATCATACTCTATTAAAATCATCTGCCATCTTGCTATTCTTCCGGAGAGAGCAGGTTTCTCAAATATATATTTGATAGGATCCATCTTAGAAATCAATAAAGTGGTATGATTCAACATATACTGTCTTAGTCGGCGAGCAGCCCAAACCAAAGCACAACAAGTTTTCTCAAGCAGTGAGTATCTTGTTTCACAGTCGGTAAACTTTTTGCTAAGGTAGTATATTGCATGCTCTTTTCGACCAGACTCGTCATGTTGCCCCATCACACACCCCATTGAATTTTCTAACACGGTTAATACATGATTAGAGGTCTTCCTTCAACTGGTGGCATCAGAATTGGAGGTTCTTGGAGATACTTCTTGATTTTGTCAAAAGCTTCTTGACATTCATCATTCCATATTATCTCTTGATTTTTCCTCAGTAATTTGAAGATGGGTTTGCAAGTAGCAGTCAAATGGGAGATAAATCGGGCAATGTAATTCAAGCGTCCCAAGAAACCTCTGACTTCTTTATCTGTACGGGGAACTGGCATTTCTTGAATAGCTCTCACCTTAGCTGGGTCAACCTCAATTCCTTTACCACTGACAATAAATCCCAAGAGTTTACCGGATCTTACTCCAAAGGTGCATTTGTTCGGGTTCAATCTCAACTTGTATTTCTTCAACCTCTCAAACAGTTTGTATAAATGATCGAGATGTTCTTCTTCAGTATGAGATCTGGCTATCATGTCATCCACATATACCTCTATTTCATGATGGATCATATCATGGAAAAAACCACCATAGCACGCTGGTATGTTGCCCCTGCATTCTTTAAACCGAATGACATTACTTTGTAACAGAAAGTGCCCTATTGCGTCACAAACGTAGTTTTCTCCATGTCTTCAGGTGCCATCTTAATCTGGTTATAACCTGAGAATCCATCCATGAATGAGAATACCTTGTGTTGAGCGGTGTTATCTACCAGAACATCAATGTGCGGAAGTGGAAAGTCATCTTTGGGATTTGCTTTATTCAAATCTCTGTAATCTACACACATTCACACCTTACCATCCTTCTTTGGCACTGGTACCACATTAGCAACCCATTGAGGATAAGAAGTAACAGCTAGAAACCTGCATTAAATTGTTTCATAACCTCGACTTTGATTTTCTCAGACATTTCAGGACGCATGCGACGAACCTTTTGCTTAACAGGATGACAATCTTCCTTCATCGGCAAACGATGTACTACTATATCAGTATCCAGTCCTTGCATGTCTTCATAAGACCAAGCAAAAATCTCTACATAGTCATGTAACATCTGAATCAATCTTTCTTTGACACTATTTTCCAAGCCTGCTCCTATTTTGACTTCTTTCTTGTCTACTTCAGTACCCAGATTTATAATTTCAATTGATTCCTCATGCGGCTGTATAGTCTTTTCTTCTTGCAGTAACAGTCTGGCAAGCTCTCCAGGCACTTCGCAATCTTCCTCACTTCCATCCTCGGCTTGGTAGATCGGATTTTTAAAGCCATAATTAACAGTAGCAGAATTATTATCAACAGGATCCAGAGTGGATATGGATCTACAATTTGTTACGTGAGTGTGTGTAAGAAAACATAGCTTATTTGAAAGATGACAGAAAAGATAAAGAGCGCAATATTTGAATGCAAAAAGTCCATTGATTTATTGAATGTGAATATGCTTATGAAAATGACAAAACCCTTAACAAATTAGCTATTGTGCCTCGGGCATAGACACAATGCTTTAAGAAGTTCAATTGTTCATAATAAAAATTACAAAATTTGAAACACTAAAATAAGCAATAACAATTACTCTTGACTAAAGGAAATCGGGATAGCGTCTTCATCCTTCCAATTATTGAGTCCGTCACCAATTGTTGGGAAAATCCAGTTATCCAAGTCGCAATCGCTATCAGCATCTTCTACAGCATTAATCTGATCTCTAACTATCTTTTCAGAGCTAAACCCCAGACCAAATTTATCAGACTTGTACGGTACATCGATCAGTTGACCCCAGCCAGTACGACCACCACCTTTAACCACGGCTTGAGCATCTTTCAGAGAAATCATAGTAGGAGGAGCACGAATAACCTTGGGCACACGGGAAGTTGGCTTAAGGACAGGACTGGTCGGAGGAACTACTTCAAATGACTGAGAAGGAGTCTCAAAGAATTCACCATCCATCTCGACGTATCTGAAGGTATGCATACTACTGACAATATACTCTTCTTCTCCACACACAGTAACAATCTTGCCCTCTATTGGATACCTCAGCTTTTGAGTGAGAGACGAAGCTACAACACTTTCCCCATGGATCCAAGGGCATCCCAGCAAGCAGGAATAGGCAGGACGAATGTTCATTACGTAAAAGGTAATGTTGAAGACTTGAGGTCCTATCTTGATAGGGAGAACCACTTCACCATGAGCAACACTCTTCGCACCATCGTAAGCACGCACACAACGTCACTAGGTTTCAGTTCAATGCTTTTAAAGTCAAGCTTATCGAGCACAGCTTTCGGTAGCACATTCAAAGAAGATCCATTGTCGATCAACACATGAGACAAGGTGATCCCCTTACACTCAATGGAGATATGCAGAGCTGTATTGTGATTCTTTCCTGCTGGTGTCAGGTTAGCATCAGAAAAGCCTATGCCATTATCAACAGTCAAGTTAGCAACATATTTTCTAACTGATCGACAAATGTCTCCTGAGGTACATGAGCGGTCTTCAAGAATTTTATCAACGCATTGGCATGAGATTCAGAAGATAACAACAAGGATAACATCGAAATTTTAGACGGAGTATGCCTCAGCTGTTCTACCACATCAAATCACTCTTACGGATGATTTTCAGCATTTCTTCCATTTCCTGCTTGGCAACATCTTCGGTAGTAACTTCGATTGGTGTCTTTAACTGAGAAGGATTGATTACTGGTCCCTTTCCTCGAGTTTTAGGGGCGGGGGGTGAGATTTCTGGAGAGAAGATCCTTCCACTTCGAGTAATTTTACTAGTCCCAACAATGTCAACGTCATTAGGATTAGCAGAATTATCATCTTGCTTTATGCCGTGGATGTAAACATCACCTCCATAATTCCACATAATGGCTTTGCTTGAGGAATACGGTACTGGGCCAGGTGCAGTAATAATTAGGGGAGCTACCTTGGGCTCAGCAGTAATCTTCACAGGCACTCTAGTAGCGGTAATCTTCACTAGAACTTTGGACCTAGCAATCACAGATATTTCTTCAATAGGGTTTTCCACCTTAGGAATCTTTTCAAAGAGGATTGTAAGATCATCCATCAGCCGTTGAATACCATTCCTCAACTTCAAGCAATCATTGGGTCGGAGTATACAGAGATCGCAATTTTCAGCACAACCTGGAAATAAACCAGCTTGCAATAAATTCTTCTTGATGATCAGGAGAGGAGATGCTATGTCAGCTACATTAGTAATGTGAGAATTGTCATCCACAACATTAACAGTCTTGTCATGATTAGGCATAGGAGCAGTGATGACATTAGGAGTCTCCGGAGGATCAAATTCAATTTCTCCAGCGTCGATCATATCCTGAATCTTATTCTTCAACAACCAACAATCGTTTGTATCATGCCCGGGGCTATCAGAGTGATATGCACACCTGGCATCGGGATTATAACAAGGAGAAGTAGTGTTAGGATTTGCAGGAGGATCTCTGAGGGTAATTAAATTTGCTTTTAGCATACCCTGCAGTGCTTGTGCTAAAGTCATATTGATCTTGGTAAACTGCCTTCTTGGCCTGTCTTGTCTGTGTTGGAAGTTTTGAGATGGCGGTGCTGCAATCGTAACTGCTCCAACAGTATGGTCACAATTTTTCTTGTTATGACCCCTTTGACTGTACACAACATTTGATTCATTCTTCCCATGATAGGACTTTTTGGTGCTTGCGGAGGTAGCCGCCTGTATCTTTCCACTTCGAATGCCGCTTTCAACATGTTCACCCGTCAATATAAGTTCAGTGAAACCCGATGAGGAACTTCCCAATAGATGGCTGTAGAATGGGCCAGTCAGTGTACCCATGAACATGTCCACTAATTCTCGATCAGTCATAGGGGGTTTGACTCTGCCAGCCAAATCTCTCCATTTTTGAGCATATTCTTTGAAGCTTTCTTTAGAGCCCATAGTCATATTCTGCAGTTGTAGCCGAGTAGGCGCTAATTCAGAATTATACTGGTAGTGCTTATAGAAAGTTGTCGCTAAATCAGTCCAGGTGCGGATGTTAGAGCTTTCGAGCTGATAATACCATTCTAACTGTGTGCCAGACAGACTCTTTTGGGAGAAATGGATCCATAGCTTCCTATCAGTGGTATACGGCTGAATCTTTCTCACATAAGCTCTCAGATGCATCTGAGGACAAGACGCACCATCATACTTAGTGAAAGCGGGGACTTTGAATTTGCAAGGAATGACCATATCAGAGACCAAACCTAAGCTTTCGAAATCCAGACCGGACGCCTTCTGACCCTCCATAGCTAGCATACGTTCTTCCAGCAACTTATACTTATCATCTTTTGGAGAGTACTGTTCATTTTCATAATTTTCATAGTCGTCCTCAGAGTTGAAGGGATCAGCATTCTCATCTTCCGAATCATTTTCTGTCTCATCTTCTTTATCCTTCGGAATTCCAATCTTGACTCCTGGAGCCTGTCCTTTAAGCCTTCTTCTCGGGTTAATGTAACTCACAGATTTCTTGTCTTTCTTCTTCTCGAGCAATAGAGTCTTCAGTTCCTCCTGCCCCTTGGATAAGTTCAAGATCATCTCCTGGAATTGAGCATTCTGAGCCTGGAGATCCTTGACAGTTTGTTCGAGGGCCACTTTTCTGTTTGAGAGGAAGACCGTGAGAACATTGATCCTTTAGAGTACCTGTTATGCAATGTTATGTTATGCTATGCAATGTATGAAATGTTTTCAAGGACTTTTGGAATTTAACTTTGCGTAAACCACCAAAAAGGGGAACTTTTATTAATAATTTCTTTAATCAATGTTCATTACAAGAAAAAATGAAAGCTCAAGTCTCCCAGGGACGACTTCTTTTTGGGCGGAGATATGCATTGAGACTTCGTTCCTCATTAAGCTGGCTGGTGAGCTCTAATACTTTCTTCCTTTCAGCACAGAACTGAGCTTCAAAAGTATCCCTTTCCTCTCTCAACTGGATCCAAGATTTCTTCAATTCTTCAACATTGGTAGGCATATCTGGATAAGGAATGATCTGAGGGGTACCTCCTTCAACTTTTGGTTCAACAATCAGAGGTTCGATTGCAAGATATGGCATGATAAACCCACGAGCTCTGGCGCGTACCCATCTGAGATAAGGTTCCATAGGAATAGAGTTTTTCTGTCCTAAAGTACTTCTTTTCACCATGCCCCAAGCTCGTACAAACCTTTGACGGAGACCTTAAGAATCGTTGTCATAGTCAAACACAGTGCCTTGGATAATTATTTCATGTGGACCATCTCTTCGAGCATAACCAAACTGACGTAGGGCTAAAGCAGGATTATAAGTAATACCTCCTCTTATCCCCAGGAGTGGTACGTTAGAGAATTCTCCACAACGGTCAATGATTATAACATTTTCTTTGGGTTGGGGACACCAATGGATGTCTGAATGGGAGAGCGACATTATCCTTTGAGACCATTTCAAATTTTGCTCATTCTTCAAGACTGATTGAGGAAGGTGCGAAATAAACCACCTAGATAATAAAGGTATGCAGCACATGAGAGTCCCTTGCCTTTTCATAGTACGAGTGTGAAGGGAATGCAAAATGTCTCCAAGCAAGGTGGGCACAGGGTTATGAGTGAGAAATATCTTAACAGCATTCACGTCTATGAATTAATCCGGATTAGGAAATAACACCAAACCATAGATAAGTAATGCTAGAACATCTTCGAAAGCGTGGACACTCATAGCTTTTAGGAATTCTCGGGCCTTATTTATCAGAAATTTGGCAAGTAAACCCTTAACTTCACTTCTTGTTACCCAATTAGTTTCAATGTCGGACTTTGTCATGTGTAAAGCCGCGACCACCTCTTCAGACCTCGGAATCTTTTCTAAACCACTGAAAGGTGTTTGATCAAGGATAGGTATCCCCAGCAACCTGGAAAATTCTTCTAATGTGGGTACTAACTGATAATCTGGGAAGGTCAAGCAATGATGTTTAGGATCGAAGAACTGGAATAGAACTCTCATCATATCTTCCTTGAAACCGGTGATAACTAAATTGAGGAGATAACCATGTTTCTTGATGAACTTAGCATGATCGGGAAGTTCCGACACTAAATCCTTGAGTTGAGGAGAGGTCGCTACAAAATTGATCCGGATGGTCTTCCTGGAAGCCATAGCCTTACAAAACAGAGCAAAGTTAAATCCCTAAGTCCTCGAAATGGTTAGTACAATGCCATGATGTCATGATGTTATGATGTTATGATGTCAAGTAAGTAACAAGCACAAACAAGTCACACCACAATCATTCCTAGGTTTTAAGGCTTGCATGAGTTCCATAGGTAAGTACCCTCCCAACTGAAGTTTGGTTGGTTCAACCTGTCCTAGAATAGTAATCGGGTTCTAGAAGGATCTCAAATCATTGACCTTTCCTTAAGTCCACTTCAGTGCAACACCAAGCGGTTGACCAAAATTTCCCTAAAGTCCAATCTCAAAGAGTGTAGTATCGAGTATCAACCAACCCCAGTCGGAACCGAAGTCAGTTATCTCACTACTTTCTAATGGCTAGGATGAGTCAATTAGGGTTCTAAAGGTCTGGTTAATGCTTTGATGACACCACGCAGACGCCAAATTTTTCCTCAAGTAAACATGAGGAACATCAGGACATCCAAAATGTCACATTAACCGTAGCCATCATTTTAACCATTCCAGTATACACCGGACAGTCGCGATGATCTCTTGCTACTTACCTAAGGTACACTAGATCCGGGTGTAGGATCTTTCGCTCAAGCATATAATACCCAAACAATCCCTTAAAAGTAAATCAGACAAAGAAACAATTCGAAAACATAAGTGATCTTATCTTTAAGGTAACCTCTCTTTTTAAGATTCCCCAGCAGAGTCGCCAGTTCTGTGATACGGTGAATTGACTTTGTGTTTTTGCTTTGAAAAGCAATGTTGCGGATAGCAAGAGTTGCCACCGACTTTTCTTTTATCCAATAAGGAAAGGCGGAAAAGAACAGGAAAGACCTTGATTAGATTTTGAGTTCGGGAGGTACATTATACAAAGGGAAGGTGTTAGCACCCTTTGTATCCATGGTTATCCATGGGCTCTTAATTGCTTAACTCACTTATGTTTTCCTTGTTTGAGAAAGTGTTTGAGAAATGTGGTGTGTTTAGAAAATATTTTGAAAGGAGAGTTTAACTTTGTAATGATTCTTGTACGAATGTATACAAAGTGTTTATCTCGTTTGATTTTGAAAGATGTTTAGAAAAATATAACTCGGCGATGATTCTGGTGCGAATGTATACCAAGTGGTGATTTTCTAAAAGATGTTTTGAAAAGTGTGAGGTGTGAAAAGTATTTTAAGTTGTGAGCAAGCATTTAAGAGTTATACCTAACCAAGGTCTTTATAGGTATTTCCTATCCTTAGGAGGGTAAAACTGTCCTTACTATTGAGAAGTAAGTAGTCTTATCCTTTGGATGTAAAGGGACATCGTGGGGTCGTCGATTGGTCATTAAAGGCAACATTTGTAAGGATACCTTAGCATTCGAAGGGACGATCATCATTTAATTATAGGCTACAACGAAGGGTCATCGAGGGACAAAGTCATATATTCGAAGGCAACGTTCGAGGGACAAGGTCATATATTCAAAGGCAACGTTCGAGGGACTATGATTTATCTTGTAGGGACATTGACCTTTTGATCGAAGGGACTATGACTTATCTGTTTAGGGATGATGATGATTTAATCGAAAGGGTCTTTGCTAAGGGTATCCCCACATTGGCGGGACATGACCGTAATATCGTAAGGCAACAAAGAGAGGGTTACCCTAGAGGTGCAAGTGTGGAAATGATTGGATTCGGATATATTATCTTGAATTAATTTATCTAAGTTTGATTATTTATCTTTCCATGCAATCCTATTAGCATACATGTAGACAGTTATATTCATAGTATGGAAAAATTAAAGTGCGAAAAATAATACTACGCTATTACATGGCTTCGAGATGGGGGGTACATAATTTAAAAGGGAATATAAAATATCTAAATCTTAATTAACGAGTACAAAATTAAAAGGGCATAGAAAGTTCATGACAAATGAAATAAATAAACTAAATTTAAGAATGAATTAAGAATATTTTTAGTCTATAATAATAGAAACTTTTTTTTTTATGAATTTATGGAAAAACTTAGACTAAATTGATAGAAATTTTAAAAGCAAAGAGAAAAAAAAATATAATTAGATTTTTATTATTCAAAATAGCCCATTTTAATTAATTAAGTGATATATGAAAATTTAATTAATAAACTAAATTTAAGAATAAATTAAGAATATTTTTAGTCTATAATAATAGAAACTTTTTTTTTATGAATTTATGGAAAAACTTAGACTAAATTGATAGAAATTTTAAAAGCAAAGAGAAAAAAAAAATATAATTAGATTTTTATTATTCAAAATAGCCCATTTTAATTAATTAAGTGATATATGATAAATAGTGGTGAATTAATTATAGTGGAAAGGGAGTAAACATAGTAAAAAAACTGAAAAGCTAAAACCAACGAACCATGTTGGTCCATTCGTTATTTATTAGCCTTCATTAAAATATATATTAATTCTACATGGATTTTTCCATTTTGACATAACACCACCATGCATGTTACAACTTTCTCTCTTACGGCAAGCTACTTTATTTTTTTCTCATGCTGTTTCTTTCATGTGAATACAACAAACCTGTAACTTCATCTTATATCAAACCACACACATAAAATAAGATCATATGTAATCATCATGCAATAATAAAAATAGCCATGCACAAATCAAGAAGCTTATATTATTTTACTCATGTATTAGTTCTCTTTACTGCAAGTGATAATGATAAAACAAACCTTACACATACATGTTAAAGACAACCCAGGATTTATATTATCACCATTATATCATCATCATTATTATTATGTAATAACAGCATGTGAAATAAACATAATCATGCTAGAAACAACACTCATATAATAATAATTAAATGACCGATATAATTCTTTAATTATGCAAACAAAATTTCTCCAACATGCTATGACATATCAAGAATAGATGCATACTTGAATAAAGCAATATCAACATCCACCAAACCATGAATACATCATCTCAATATATATTAAACCAATATTATTCATGCATGAATTAAGGAGTATTGCAAGGTAATCATGCTGGATGCAAATTCCATAATGAACACTTACTGGGGATTTAATTCTTCTAGCTTGCTCACTGCATGTGTGTTGTTCTTATTCAGGCTATGAGTGCTTTATGGTTGCTTCTCCTGCCCGTGAATCTTCTTGTTTCTGCCTTGCCTTGTGTATCTTCTTCTGCTGTATCTCTCCTCTTTTTCGTCTCCCCCCTCTCGCTGCAGCCATATGAAGTATTTATAATATGGTGTGGATTAGGATTTAACCTTGCTAAATATTTGGATCCCTTCCTATACTTTAGGAGAGTTAGGGTATAACCTTGCTAAATATTTATTAAATACAAATAATGAATAATTCAAATGACTTTTAACAAATAAAAATTAATTTAAATTTTAGTTACATAATTGAATTAAAATTTAAACCTATTTCCATTTTTACTTTCATCATTTAAAAAAAATCAAAATTATTCTTACTTATATCAACCAAAATTATTTTATAATTTATGGGCTTTTAAAAAAATGTTACTCTTATAAATAAATTTTATTAAGTAAAAACGTGAATTACTAAATAAATACTATTTATAAATAAAATAAATGGAAAATGAGTCACTAAATTATAAAAAAATAGTTATTATAATTTAATGAGCTTTAACAAATAAAATTAATTTAAAATTTTAATTACATAATTAAAATTCAAATCTATTTTTATTTATCATTAAATTAAAACTATTTTATTTATATATATAAAATTTATTTATATCATACAGATAACCAAAATTATTATTATTATTTATATCTGTATCACATAATAAATAAATTAAAATTTATAATTTATATGAGAATGTATGCTAATGAATGAATGCAAATGTGAAATGAATGCGATGCATGAATCAATTTATCATAAAAATTAACAGGCAAATTTTGGGGTATGACACAGGTAGAGGAAGAAGTGGTGGTCAAAAGCCAAACAAGAGTCACATTCAGTGTTACAATTGTCAAAGGTATGGTCACTATTATAGTGGTTGTCTAGAAAAGCAGATTAACGAAGAAACTTATGCAAACCTAGCGAAATATAAAGAAGAAGAGATGTTGATGATGGTTACAATAAGAGAAGAAGAGAGATTAAAGGACCAGTGGTACTTGGACACAGGATGCTCATCACACATGTTTGGAAGGAAAGATTGGTTTGTCAACATAAAGCTCTCAATGAAGAACATGGTGAAATTTGCAAATGACAACACTCTAGCAGCTGGAGGTGTTAGTGATGTTCTGATTATGAGAAAAGATGACAAGAGGTCAGTAATTTCAAATGTGTTGTACATACCGAGCATGAAGAGCAATTTGCTCAGCATAGGGTAGTTAGTCGAAAAGAACTATAAGGTGTCGATCGAAGACAAGATGATGAGAGTTCTCGGCTCAAATGGAAGGTTGATCTTGAAGGCTCAAATGTCTCAGAATAGAACCTTCAAGATTGAGCTTAATGTGATGGAGCATAAGTGCCTTGCAATAGTAGCCACCAGAGATGAATAGATATGGCATTACAGACTTGGCCACCTCAATTTCAAAGACATCAGATATTTGAAGAGAAGAAATATGGTTTCAGGATTACCATAAATCGACATTCCAAATGAAGTGTGTGAAGAATGTGTGCAGGCAAAGCAACATAAGAACAAGTTCAGTAAGGATGCAGGAAGCAGGTCAAAGGCAATTCTTGAAGTCATATACTCTGATGTATGTGGCCCTCTCCAGGTGGATTCGATTGGAGGTAACAAATACTTTGTTACATTCATATATGATTTTATTCGAAAATTATAGTCTTACCTGATCAAGAAGAAAAGTGAAGTGATCGAGGTATTTGCCAAGTTTAAATCTATGGTCAAAAGACAAAGCGCTCGAAAGATCAATTTTGAGGACTGATGGTGGTGGAGAATATGTGTCAAAATATTTCGATGCATTATGTGTGAAAGAAGGGATTGTGCATGAGGTGGTGCCACCCTACACTCCACAACAGAATGAAGTCACATAAAGGAAGTAAAGAACCATAATAAATATGGTTAGAAGTATGTTGAAAGGAAAGCATCTATCCAAATAATTATGGGGATAAGCTGTGTCGACTGCGACATATATCCTGAACAGATGTCCGATGAAGAATTTAGAAAGAATCACGCCAGAAGAATGTTTGTCTGGTGTTAAGACTAGCTTGAGTCATATGAGGGTGTTTGGATCTATAGCACATAGACATGTGCCAGATCAGTTGATAAGAAAACTTGATGACAAGTTGAGTCAGATGATCCTGATAGGATATCATTTTGACTGAAGGATACAAGTTATTCGACCCAGTGAATAAGCAAGTGGTGATCAGCAGGGACATGATCATAAATGCGTTTAAGGAGTGGGATTGGACTGAGAATGTCAAGAAAGATTCAGTGAGAATATTTTATGATGAACCAGTTAGTGAGGTCGAAAGAGAAGTTCGACAGGAAGAAGTCAGAGGTGAAGCAGGCTCAAGCAGACCTCAGAGAAGAAGACACATGCCTGCAAGATTGCAAGAATGTGTGATTACATCAGATGATGTGGTCAATGAAGAAGGTGAGTTGGTACATTATTCTTTCTATGCAGATGTCGAACCTGTCAGTGCAGCTGAGGCATTGAAAGATTCAAAGTGGATGAAAGCAATGGACGGAGAGATGAAGTCAATCGAAGTCAATAACACTTGGTCACTTATTGAATTGCCCCAAAAATAAGAAGGCGATCGATATGAAGTGGGTATGCAAGGTGAAGTTGAATCTCGAAGGAGAAGTGACTCGACACAAGGCGAGACTCTTGGCGAAAGGATTTCTTCAGAAAGAAGGAATCAACTTTGATGAGGTTTTTGCACTTGTTGCTAGGACCGAAACAATCAGGTTGGTTGTTGGTCTAGCAAACATGAACAACTGGAATATGTGTCAGATGGATGTGAAACGTGCATTCCTTAATGGCCCTTTAGAAGAATAAGTTCATGTTGCACAACCAGCTGGATTTGTGAAACATGGCAAAGAAAGAAAGGTGTACATGTTGCATAAAGCCCTGTACGGACTTAAATAAGCTCCAAGAGCTTGGAACAAGAAGATAGATGGCTTTCTAAGGGAGAAGGAATATGTGAAGTGCACAAGTGAACACGGAATGTATTTAAGAAGAAGCAAGAGTAAATTGCTTATACTATGTCTCTATGTTGATGACTTGTTGATAACAGGTAGTTGAAGGAGATCGAAGACTTCAAAGGTGATCTCAACAAGGAATTTGAAATGTCAGATCTGGGTGACATTTCATATTTCCTTGGCATCTAATTCTACAAGAGTGGTAGAGGTTTGATGATGAATCAAAGAAGGTATGCATGCGAAATTCTCAAGAGATTTGAGATGCAAGATTGCAACCTAACTTCAACTCCAGTTGAGCCCAGATTACAACTGTCGAAAGATTCAGATGAAGATGATGTCGACCCAACCCAATATAGAATCCTTATTAGGTCACTTAGATACCTTTGTCATGCAAGGCCTGACTTAGCATACAATGTAGGTATGGTGAGTAGGTTCATGTAGAATCCAAAGGTATCACATCTAGCAGCGGCGAAGAGGATATTAAGGTATCTGAAAGGAATTCTCGACTATGGAATTTTTTTTCCTGCAGTTGATGAAGGAAAAGAATGCAAATTAGTAGGATACACCGACTCAAGTTGGTGTAGTGAAGTTGAGGATCAAAAATCCACAACTGGCTATGTGTTTATGCTAGGTGGTGGACCAGTTACTTGGAGTTCGAGAAAGGAACCAGTAGTGGCATTATCATTGTGCGAAGCAAAATACATAGCCGCTTCTCTTTGTGCATGTCAAGCAACATGGATGGTGAATCTGGTCAAAGAGATAATAGCGAAGAGTCACATAGTGAATTACAAATAAAATTAAGCATTACTTAATCAAGAATATTCCGGTTTTCACATGGTATCCCTAGGCCTATGTGTTATCTATTATGAATTGTTCACAACTAAGCTTTAACAATGGTTGTCAAGCCTAAATATTAACCACAGATCAAACTTAATTTTTATGAAAGAGAAAACATTAGGCAAAAATTATAAAAAAGTCAAATATCACAAAATCAAAGTCATTACAAGGTAGAAATTTAGAATTGTTTCATAAATCCGAATCAGGGACACCCCATAACATTGGGGGGTTTAGCTATTCATAACAATAATGAAAAACATGACAGAAAGTGTAGACATTACAAGTTAATGGAAGAAAATAATTCTTCAATAACAAAAGTTCATGAAAATATTGATCCACCATGAATTCTTCAGTGTTCAACCTTCAAAACGCGTTCTCTGTACTAAAAAAGCGCCCAACCCTTGGAAATTCGCCTTTTTCGGCTAAATAGGCAAACTATGGGCATTTTCAGATTTGGACCGTACCATACACGTATGTCCCCCGTATGGCCACTTTTTACACGAACCCATACGTGTATGGCCCAGGGTAGGGCGTATGGCCCAGCTGAAGCCATACACGTAAGTCTTCTAGCTGCGCAGTGAGGCATGACTGGATGGACTCATACGCATATGGGCCTTTTCACACGCTTATGAGAAGAGACCATATTTTCACCTCCCTACTGTTGTTACGCGTATGGTTGGAGGTGAGGCTGAGTAGCCATATGCGTATGAGGGGCCTCATACACGTATGGGCAGGAAATGTGATTTTCCTCTTTTTTCTCCTACTCTTGCGATATCATCCGGTTTCTTCTCTACTCCAACTTCTCTTTACTCGTAAGCCCTGTAAACAAATGAAACACTACCTCAAGCGTGTAAAATAACTCATAATTACTAAAACCTTAGCAGATCAAGTTTGTCTAAAAGTCTACCAATAATATGTTCAAAGGACTGCTCAAATTCACAACAATTCACTTGCTTTTGGCATTCAAATGACATCAAAACTAACAAAAATGGTGACTGATCACAACCCCAAACGTATCTTGTTGCTTGTCCTCAAGAAACGTTTAGCACAAAATCATCATGTCACCAATCATTAACAAAATATATCAGTAAACACATAACTCTAAGATATTCCATGGTTCTCTTTCATTCCTACCTTTAGTCCAACCTGATTCTGAAGATCGAATGGCCAGTCACACCAAAACTTGATAACATTGTTTCTCCTGTTAGCCCTATTCAAACTCTCACCATTTCTCTCAGGTGTTAATGCATATACTCTAAAAATTTACGGTACGCATTACCATACCATAGACTTTCATAAACTCTATTTCAATTATCAGATACACAATGCATACACTTTTTGAGGTCTTTTAAGGTTGTAATGGGGCTAGGGCTATGATGGGATAATATATGGATAAGTAGGCTAATGGTTTAGAGTATTGCAATCATTCTTTTCACTATGATCATTCCAAAGTATCACTGCTGGAATCTTTTTAAACATTGTTGTTCTTTGGTCAACGGGCTGGACTTCTCAATTTTTCAATTGAGTTCTCCTTTTGGTCAGTGCTCCTGTCTATTAAGTTTTGTTTTATTTTTAATTTAAGCTCTTTTTCAGCTCATTTTTTCTTTTTCTGGTGCACTCATATTTCGTACTGCTGCGCAGCTACCCCAAACTTAAAGGTTGTTGTTCCAACATCACCCCAAACTTAGAATGAAACATAAATTCAAAAACGAAAGACAAAACTCTGAACAGGGTAGGAAAGTGTTTGGGCATGGGCTCATGATGTAGTTAATTAATAGCAAACAATGAGGGATATAGGCTCGTTAATAAAGGTTACATTAATATAAGGGATGGCTAGAAAGGCTCGGGATTTTAAGCAAACAACGTACCTCAGTGTGTGTAAGCATGCAAATGATATCAAAAAAGAGAAAACGTGAGCTCTAGATGATACAAACATACCTGAATTCTCTCTCATATTATGAAATAAGTGTTTGGATTTTTCTGTTCTCACCATGTTGGTAAGATCTAACAGTGTCCATAATGGTTCTCGTATGATGCAACCTCATAGACTTTCACAATGACCATATGTCGCAACCTGAAAAATACAGTGCGCGAAAAAACAACCGGCGAAAGAAAATGACAGAAGAGTCGCCACCGTGCGTTATTCATCCCAAAGGAGGGAAAGGAAACGCTCGAAGTAAACCTGAAAAAGGAAAGGACAAGACGGGGTCTTGCAACCAAATCTTGGGTTCGGGAGTCGGTTATGCGAAGGGAAGGTATTAGCACCACTACGCATCCGTAGTACTCTACGGGATCCACTTTTGTAGTTCTTGTCTAAAGGGTGTGGGTTTATCTAATGTGTTATTTAAAAAAGGGGGGGGGGTTAAATGAAAATGACTCGCGCGGATGTCGCATCCACTGCATACGTATCTCATCTGAATATGAGAATCAGAGTCTTCGTAGCTCGGCTACCTAGGGGTTAAGGGTAATTGTGCTCGCTAAGACATCGCGTCTTATGCCTACGTATCTCATCTGGCCTGAGAATTAGAGCAAAACGTAGTTCGGTTAACTATGGGGTTATGGATTGGGTTTTGGACGAACGACGTCACTACGCAATCTACCGGATGCTCGACCTTTGG
The DNA here is from genome assembly GCF_024323335.1 of Lathyrus oleraceus. Taxonomy (NCBI): domain Eukaryota; kingdom Viridiplantae; phylum Streptophyta; class Magnoliopsida; order Fabales; family Fabaceae; genus Lathyrus; species Lathyrus oleraceus. The sequence continues at coordinate 104,519,777 of NC_066585.1, forward strand.
AGACTTACTCGCCTGTAGTAGAAGGAGTTAACGTGTTGCTTTGGGTTTTAGGGTTTGGGATGCTCAAGGGCAAAAAGGCAGTCCTTGACGAAGGAACCGCGCTACCTGCAGGGATCCGAACACATACAAAACAAACATGTATAAAGTAAATGTGCCAACAAGGGGCTCAGAAGTAAACAAACAAAAGAAAACAAATGCCTCCTATCGAGGTCTTCCAGCTAAGAAAGCGATAAAATGCGGAAAAGAGGTAAAAGTACCACACGGATAAAGATCCGAAGTAACAACAATTAAAGGAGTAAGAAACCCAGGGATCTCCCAAGCTGATGCCATCAAAGAAAGGTGAGTCAGTACAGGTAATCGGAATGAACCTCCAGGGGGTATCCCACAAATAAAGTGGGAAAACCATGCAAACCATCTCTGCAAGAGTCTGTGAGTCCTCACAAAAACTCAACAAAAGGGTTAGTGAAACACGATAAACATTTTTTTCATGGATAACAGTATGGTTTCAGAAACCTCAAACCCTGTGGCATACATTTCAGAAATCATGTGATTAAACATTCAAGGCATAGGTTTCACCCATTCATGCATAATTAAACCCGTGGGCAAAAACATAATGAAATTCATCCATCATACCTCATAGATTCAAATGATCCAAATTAAGAGCATAAAATCATGGGAATGAGGCAAGCCTGATGGGACAGACCGGTTGAAATCAAATGGCACGACTGGGTTTGCAAGGCAATGTTAGGGTTTGCGTGAGATGAAAGTGTGTGAGTCAGATTGAATTTTTCAGAGCTGCCTGGGGGTTGCTCTGAGTTCTCTGTCAGGTTTCTCTCCAGGTTTTGTCAAGGGTTTTGTTTCAAGGAAACCTCAGAGTATTTTGCTTCTCTTCCTTTTTCTGTCTGATCTCCCTCTTTTATAACCTGATTTTCATGGCTTTGTGGGCTCAAATGAGAAAGGTCCAAGTCCAAGTTTTTCTATTATATTTTATTTATTTTTTTATTATTATTTTTATTTATTTATTTTTTTTGTAATTTTTTTTTTCGTTTTATTTTTTCGTGTTTTATTTTTTATTTTTTAAAAAAGTTTCTTGGATCTAATTCTGATTGACATGATGAAATGCAATATGAAATGCTAAATGAATGCATGAATGAGGAGGGCAAATTTTGGGGTGTTATAGCTGCCCTTATTCAATCATCAGCTAACCCGAGTAGGATGAAAGCGAACGGCTTATCAGACAAACGGGGTGAGCTGTGATTGAATACCAAAGACAGACCGAAAATTTGCGCTCTGAGAACACCACAAAAACGCGGAAATACACCGCGCTTTTTATTTTTCTTCCGATCCTCTGGCTGGATCTGAATCAGTCTTCTGGCTTAATCTGGAGTTTTGATCCTCTGGCTGAACCTATACTCAATTTAGTCCTCTGGTTGGATATTAATTTTGATCCTCGGGCTGGATACGATTTTGATCTTCTGGCTAGATCTTCTTCGATCTTCTGGCTAGATCTCCTTCGTTTCGATTCTCTGGCTGAATCTATTTCCTTTGATTCTCTGGCTGAGTCTACTTCGATCTTCTGGCTAGATTTGAATTGTTTCGATTCTCTGGCTGAATTTATTTCCGATCTTCGGGCTAGACCTGACTTCGATCTTCTGGCTAGATCTGGATTGTTTTGATGATAAATTCCCATCATTAGGATCCCGCATCTGAGGCATGCGCTGGTTGACCCTCTTTTGAAATCTACACCCAACCTTCATATTAGATATGCAGCTTCGAGAATATTCCACTTTTGGGCTTCGTACATATTCTTCGGGCTAGAACATGTTGTAACGACTCCTCAATTAGACTTGGGCTTGCTGGGGAAATAAAGCTTGTAGGCGACTTCACTGGGGAATCTTCAAATTGAGCCTTAGGCTGGCTCATTGGAACACGATTCTCAGGCTGAATCTTCGAAATGACCCTCAGGCTGGAACACTGGAACACGATTCTCAGGCTGAATCTTTGAAATGACCCTCAGGCTGGATCACTGGAACACGATTCTCAGGCTGAATCTTCGAAATGAACCTCAGGCTGGATCACTGGAACACGATTCTCAGGCTGAATCTTCGAAATGACCCTCAGGCTGGATCACTCACGCTTGATCCTCTGGCTGGATCTCATGACCTTGGTTGTAAAGTAATTCTTCAGTCTGCTTGGAAGAACCTGTTTATCAGCTTATGTGTATGCTTGATATGATATGCATGCAAATGCAAATGTTATGCATGGTGTAAAAAGAAATCTGCTTGGGGAAGCAAACTCCGGTAGGGAACAGGTCGCTGTATCAATCCTTGAATGCTCTGTGGGGAATGATTCGTCTGCCGGAACCAATGAGCCACCAAAAATAAATTGGCTGCTTGAAAAGTTGACCTTGCGGGGGGAGTATCAACTATGGAAACTTTGTTCGGCGAGGCTCTGTGAGGAGAGTCTGTGGGGAAAACACTTCCTGGGGAAATGTCGTAGGAAACAACCTTTGCTGGGGATATGAACTTGCTAATCGCCCTCAAGTTGGGGATTAACAAATCTGTTAAAAATAATCTGCTGGGGAATGAGATGAACACTGGGAACACCACCCTCTCATCTGTTGGTTATGCAACCACTTCGCTGTTGCTAGGAATATACAGTCTGACACTGTCAACTCCGCTAGGGATATATAGTCTGGATACTGTCAACTCTGCTGGGGAATATGCTCTGCTGAGGAGAGACTTTGTCAACCGCTTGGGGATGAGGATTCATGACTTGGCATCCGGTTCCTGTGACCTGCAACCAAAAATACACGTATGCCTCGGGGGAATTACTCGGTTTGAATTCACCGTCCGGGATTAAGCACATTCAAAGCAATTTTAAATGTTTTCCTGTGCAAATCATCTGCAAAAGCCACCATTATATGCAATATGTTTTATCAAAAATTCGGACATTTTTGCAAACAAACTGATAAATGAAAAATAAATAGGCTCTTTAACTGAATTATTCGACTCTTACTGGGGAGAAAATTTGTGCCAGGAATAGGCGAGGGTATCAGGAAGCTAATCCCTGAAAAGAGGTTATCGCTATAAAAAAAGAACTATCCTAATGGCAATGGGGATACGGGGTCTCACCGAGTTTCGACTCTGCTATGGCTCGTATGTCCTCAAGACGCTCTGCTCATCTTGCTTTCTGAAGTGGATGATTAGTCGATCTTTAACCTTCGAAGATTGCCGGATTGAATGAAACGGTGATATAACACTGATGAACTCAGATCACAGTCATTCGATTATTCCCTAACTTTTGCCTGGATCGCCCCCTTTTCGGGTTTTCAATCCACCGGGATACCCATTTTTGCCTGAGCCGCCTTTTTGGGTTTTCGACTCACCGGGTGTACTCTTTTTTTATATCCCTAATTTTTGCCCGAACCTCTTTATTCTTTTTTTTTTGGTTCGTCGGGATGCCCTTTTTTTGCCTGGACTATTCTTTTTATCGTCCAGCGGGTCTATTTTATGCGAAGTATTTTTTTTACTGCGTCTGAGTTAATAGGGGACGTGAATCCTTCGCCATCCATGGTTGTTAGCATCAAAGCTCCGCCATAGAAAATCCTTTTAACCACGTACGTACCCTCATAGTTCGGTGTCCATTTTCCCCTGTGATCTGTGTTGGGAGGAAGAAATCTTTTGAGTACCAATTCACCGACTTGATACCCCCGAGGGTGCACTTTCTGACCAAATGCTTTCTTTATTCGTCTCTGACCGAGATACGTCAATTCTGGGTACGTAGTTCCAGCATAGCACCATTTCCCGTTGGTTTGATTGATAACTAAAGCTGAATCCCCGTATACATCCAGGGTTTTAATCTGTATATTGACGACTTCCTCAAGTCTTAGGATACAAGCTTTGTATTCGGCTTCATTGTTGGTGCAGGGAAAAGTTATTCTGGCACCAAATGGCATATGAACCCCCTTCCGGTGTGATCAACACTATACCAACTCCGCGACCATTGACGTGGACCGCCCCATCAAACATCATAACCCATTTGGATTCAGGGTCAGGCCCCTCCTCCGGGAGTGGTTCCTCTCAATCTTTCGATTTGAGAAACATGATGTCCTCATCAGGAAAGTCAAACCTCATAGGTTGGTAATCATCAATCGGTTGCTCTGCAAGATAGTCTGACAAGACACTTCCCTTGATGGCTTTTTGTGAAGTGTATTGGATGTCATACTCTGTCAGTATCATTTGTCACCTAGTAACCTTTCCGGTAAGTGCTGGCTTTTCAAAAATATACTTGACTGGATCCATTTTTGATATCAATAGAGTCGTGTGAGTCAACATATACTGTCTTAGTCGGCGAGCAACCCATGCCAAAGCGCGGCAAGTTTTCTCGAGCAATGAGTATCTTTGTTCACAGTCGGTAAACTTTTGCTAAGGTAGTATATTGCATGCTCTTTTCGACCTGACTCGTCATGCTGACCGAGCACACAACCCATTGACCTTTCTAACACAGTCAAGTACATGGTCAACGGTCTTTCCTCTCGGCCTGTAGACTTGCCCCGATCTTAATCTCTTTCTTGTCGTCTGTGGTACCGATGTTGACGGTCTCAATCACCTCCTGATAAGGTGTAATAGCTCGGTCCTCCTGTTTCAACAATCTGGCTAACCCTTCAGGCAATTCACAATCTTCCTCAACCCCTTCTTCGGCTTAATAGATAAGATTGTCGAAGTCATACTTGGCCATAGCAGCGTCGTTAGTAGTGAGATCCGGGTGGTCCGCTCTGCATGATGGAGGATCATGCTTTACCTTAGAATGAGAGATTTTTTTTTTGGAAAGAAAGAAAAAACGAAAAAAGAAACATTGCCATTTTTTTTGTAAAAGTAAAAAAAAACTGAAAGAAAGAGAACACAAAATTGTTTGCAAAAGTCGTCCTTTATTGATGATAAAAATAATTGTGAAATGTAACTAAATGGATGGCCCTACAAATGAGCCGTTACACCTTGGGCAAAGTGTAAGACTTTATTATGCATGTAATAAAGGAAAACAATAAAAATCACTCTTTCAGTAGAGTAACCCGGACGGTTTTTTCAGACGACCAATTGTCGTGCTTTTCTCCCGGGACACACGGGCGAATCCAGCTATCTAAGTCACAGTCGCTGTCAGCCTTGTCTTCATCTACAACATTGACGATGTGGGGAGAAACCAAACCCCCGCTGGAGAGAGTACCGATTTCATTCTTTTGAGATCCCGGAGCATACCCCAATCCAAACTTGTCTTCTTTGATGACTGGCTCCACAAATTTGCCCCAGCCTTGGGCATTACCAGCTTTAACCACTTCGATAGCTTGCTTGTATGAAGAGATAGAAGTCCCGACCTTCTCAAACTCAGGTGAAAAGACAGCTTCGGGCGCGACCTCATTGATGTTTATGGCTTCGAAGCCCTGACACAGCATCTCGTGCATCTCGCCGTCCATCTCTACATACTTAAATGTAGACAGGTGGCTAACAAAAATATCCTCTTCACCACAGACAGTGACGACCTGACCTTCTAGTTCATACTTGAGCTTCTGGTGGAAGGTAGAAGTAACAGCACTGGCAACATGAATCCAAGGCCGACCTAGCAGACAGGTATAGGCAGGCTGGATATCCATCACATAAAAGGTACTCTTGAATACCTGCGGTCCAGTCTTAACTGGCAACTCAACTTCACCAAAGACAGCTCTCTTAGAGCCATCAAAAGCCCTCACAACTAAGTTACTTGGCCTCAGGATGGTGTCATCGCAATCCAACTTCATTAAGGCTTTCTTTGGAAGAACATTCAGAGAAGAGCCTGTATCAACCAAAACATGGGAAAGCATCACCCCTTTGCACTCCATTGTGATATGCAAGACTTTGTTGTGATTCCTGCCCTCAGATGTCAGGTCATTATCGGTGAAACCTAGCCCCCGGCTAGCGTTTACATTGGAAACTACCGACTCCAGCTGGTTAACAGTTATCTCCGGTGGAACATAAGCCATATTCAGTACTTTCAACAAGGCTGCTCTGTGCGCCTCAGAGCACATCAATAGTGACAGAATGGAGATCTTTGAGGGTGTCTGATTTAGCTGGTCGACTACCTTGTAGTCACTTTTCTTGATAATCCTCATAAACTCATCCACTTCTTTCTCGAATGCGGTCTTAGGAGGATCTTCCTCAGTAGTAACCTCTTCGGCGGCCATCTGTTTCCCTTTAGCCTTGGCAGCTGCCTCGGCTTCAGTATTCGCGCGTAATGTTGATGGTGCAAATAGGCGTCCACTGCGAGTGAAGCCACCAACCCCTCCAACATTGTCTACAGCGGAGCTACCAATGTCAATGTCTTCTTCGTTAACTTTCTGCCCCTGGCAGTAGATATCAGCCCCATAGTGCCACGGGATAGCACTGTCTTTCTCATACGGAACGGGTCCTGGTATTGTGATGGTGATCGGACCAACCAAAGTCGGTTGAGGGCTGTCAGAGTAAATTGCAACTGGTGCTGAACTTTCGATGTTCACCGCTGCTGGTTCTATACTTTCTGGGAAATATATTGTTGTCGGAGCGAGTCTCTCGGGAACATATATTTCTTCAGGAGTGAAATAAAACGTCACCGTCGATACATCATTCTTCACTGGACGGGCCTGATCGAACTGAAGACAACCTTCATCTATCAGTTGCTGAATACCCCTTCTCAAACTGTCACATCCGTTTTCGGCAGCTTGACAATTTCTGCATTCTTCCCCACAGCCCGGGAAAATCTGTCCTTTCAGAAGTCGGTCTTTAACCACCGATAGCGAAGTCTTCACCTTAGTCACATCAGAAACCAAATTCGAAGTTTCCCCACTATCAACAGCATTAATCCTCTGCCCGCCGTGAGCCGGCATCGGGTTCTGGATAACATTAGGCACCGGAGCAAAATTGATAGTCCGGGCATCTCTTAAATCTTGTACCTTTAACTGGAGAGCCTTGCAATTATCTGTAGTATGGCCAGGTGCGTTGGAGTGAAAAGCACATCTGGCGTTGACATCATAACCTCTAGGAAAATTATTGGGATCGATTGGTGGGGCCAGAGTTCTCAACGTAACCAGATTCATGTCAATTAGCTTGGGAAGTAATACTGAATAAGGCATTGGGATTGGTTCGATGACCCGGTCCGTCTGCCTTGGACGTTGTTGATAGTGTCTCTGCTGACCCGGATTACCTCCTTGTTGTTGATTGTTGTACCTGGGTTGTTGTTGCGGATGATATTGCGGTTGAGGAACAGGTGTTGGAATAGTGACTGCGGCCACTTGATCTTGATAATAATTAGGGCGTCCTCTACCCCTGCCTCTGCCGGCATACACAACGCTTGCCTCGCCTTCTTTTCTTCGCTGACCGTTTGTAACACCTCAAAATTTGCCCTCCTCTCTTGGGACTAGCTTAACATATTGCATTGCATTTTTAGGTCATTAGGTATTGCATAATTGCATATCATGTGGTAACATTGTGCAAGGCATCCTCCTAAGTCTTGGTCAGAAGATAAGAGGTTGAGATGCAAGCTGAGGGTTCATTGAATTGATCATTAATCATCTGAGGATGTGTGGTACAAGTTAGGGTTTCATGATTTCTCAAGGAGAGTGAGCTTGATCTTGGTTGAAATGATACATCATCATCATGGTCTTGATATCATCCAAGAGATTCAAGAGATTGATCAGATACCTTGAGATTAGGGTTTTGACCACTGGTCAACCCTAATCATCTGCATTGGGCCAATCAGGGCTTGGCAAAGAGATGGGGTCTATAATGGATATGGGGATCATTTCATGATTATATTGAGCTTATGGAAGCTAGGGTTTCATCCTTGAGCCATTTTATCAGGAGTTTGAGGCTCAACTGGATCAGTGCATAGCCAAATTCATCTATCAGTCAGAAAAGTCAACTGTGGTCAACTGGGCTTGAATTGATGGATTTGGAGGTGGGAGAGAGTTAGAGACACTTCATTCATGTCTAAATAAGTTTCATTTGACATTTCAAACATCAAGAATGAAGAAAATAAAGTCAGATGAAAAGTTTCCAAAAATGGCAGGTGACCTGTAATTGGAAACTGCCAAAAATGGAAAGTTTTTCACCTCAAAATTACGTCTCCAAAAATGCTTCAAATGAAATTTGGTCCAACATGAAAGTTGTAGATCTTGCTCTCACATTTCCAAAAAGTCCAAGAACACTCATTTCTCATGTGTGGTTGGCAAGTTGTGATCAAATCATTTTCCAAAAATGCCTAAATTCAAAGTGGCATAACTTTCACATGGAATGGCCAAATTGGGTGATCTTTCTTTGAGCAAACCACATTTTATGTGTACTTTCATGATGCATCATCACATTTCATCAAAAATCATCATGGCAAAATGTCATTTTTCAAGTGGATTAATTTGCATTTTTGGCATGAAAAGGTGATTTTGAGATTTACATCGTATTTGCACTTAAAACTCATTTCAACACATTCCAAATGACATTTAGAACTTGTTTGCATTGGCTTGGCACTGTTACATTGGATGGTTTACAAAAGGACATTTTGGCCTTTTCACTTAAAAATGCATTTTGCTAATTTCACTTCATTTTGCTAATTGAGATTAACAAGTGGATTAGTGTATGGTATAAAGGCTTAAGTGTAACAGAAAATCATAATCAGAAATCACATTTTCAGATCTAACCAACTTTCCCTCCAAATTCTCTCAATTCTCTCCAAAACTTTTTTGACATTTTTCATCATTTCTCATCGAGTTCTTCATCAATTTGGCTCGTTCTTGTTGGATCCACCTTCTACAATCACTTTTGAGGAACTGTTTCACAAGATCAAGGCCAAAAGGTTGAGGAATCGTGACTGTTGAAAGCAAGCTCTTCCATGGCATTTTGTTGATTCTCGCATCTGGAGCACAATTGAGCTGAGGCACGCATTCCATTCAACTTCCATAGCATTGAACTGCATATGTTTTCAACTTTTGGCCATTGAAACGTCCAAATCACGAACTGCTTCATCCACAAGGTAAATTTTCGATCTCAACCATTGCTCGAACTATGATATGGCTTTGATAGATCTCCTAGTGTAGAGTAGAATGAACTTTGAATCGTTGAATTTGGTTGAGTATTAAGGAAGAAATCTTGAATTTAAGTTTGATGCTCAAATGTTCTTTTGCTCGATCCGGTTGATATGTTTAGAGTTAGGACAAATGCTTGCCATATCCATGATCTAGGTTGAAAGATGAACACATTGATGTATGGCACGATGAATTTGGTTGAGATTCTTGCATGTTGATTTTCTGGAATTTTCTGTGGATGAATGCTTCAAAAAACACGATACAGGAGTTGTTTGATCCATGCGCCTGGCTGTAAATTTTGAATTCTTGTTTACCGCGGATTTGAACCAATCGCGTGCTGCCAACGAATTAATGGAAACGCCGCGTTTTGCTTTCGTTGTAGCTTAATTACGCAATTGCCATTATTCATATTATTTGTATTATTTCATTTTCTTTTTCATTTTTTCATTTCATTTTGATCCATGAACTTTAAAAATTCATAAGTGATTCATTTTTTGTCCAAATTTGATGAGACTTTTTGCATTATTCTCCTTGTGATGTGTAGCTTTTTATGGTGATTTTTATTATTTTTGTGCACGAGTGAAAAAATAAATTGCCTAGGGTTTGGTTGAATGTATCATTTGTGTACCATGCTCACCATATCATTCATAAAGTGATGATGCTTCCATAGAAATGCTTGAAATTTTTTGTGCATGTTCAGGAGTCTTTGCTGGTGATTTTGATGTATGGTTTGCAATTTTTGGATCTCTGGTTGATGAGATATGAATTTTTGATTAGAGGTGTGACAATTTGTGTCACACCATGCTTGGTGAATCTTTATGATTTTATTTGATGTGCTTAGGGACATTGGATTGAGCTGAATTTTGGCATGATTGAGTATACGAATGTCGAGAATACATGGGAATTTTTCTGGATTTATTGATGGCATTTCCTATTTGATTGGAATTTTCTCCCCTGATTGATCATTTGTTGATTTTTTGTGAGACATGTTTGTATTTGCTTTGTGAAATTCTGGTAATTAATTGGATGGATGTGAAATTTGACATGTGAATTCTAGACACATTATAGGTCATTGTGGTTTTTATCCCATTCATTTATCATGTTTTGTCACTGTTTTATGATTGATGGAAGTTGATGATTGTTTTGATGACTTGTGTTGGCTTGCTTGAACTTGTCTGAACTTTATGATTTTTATTGGTCCTTTGAGGTTGCAAATTGCATGTTTGATGCCTTTTCTTTCATGAAATGATGATAATGAATGATATGAGCAGGGGACCAATTGGATTTGTTTCTAAATTGTTTGATTGTGGTTTTGGATAATTTTCACTTGCTGTTTTGGATTTTTCATCTCCTTTGGACCCTAGGCTTGTCCTAGTGGTCTTGTTTCTCACTTTTGAATTGTGTTTCAGGTTGAAGAAGCAAATGTTTTAAAGGAGATTAATGCAAGTTGATTGAGTTTGGTTTATATGCTTGTTATGGACTAACTTGTTTTATTTTGTAGGATGCTTGGCTCACTTGAGTTGATTGTGCTTTGCACATTGCATTGTTTGATTGTACATTGGTTGATTCCTATCTTGTCTGTTTTGACTGTGTGATTGATATACTGACTGAATTAGATTGATTTCAGGTACCATAGTCGCTTTAGTTCTTTAAGAACTTGCTGTGCTGCTGCTTGGTTGTATAAACCAATTGAGGTAGACTCTCTTGTCTCCATGTAGTCTGGAAGACCTGGCCTGTTACTTGGCCAGGCAACTGTCTGAAGTCCTCCTTAAGAGGCGATGATTGTGATTGTTTAACTTTGTCCCCAAGCAGGAAAAGACCTTGATTAAGGCAATTGGCAGAACCCAAGGGATGTGCAATCCATCCCCTGCTATTCTTGTTGAGTCATCCCTCTGCTCACACCACTGTGTTGATGCATTGGGACATTAACCCAAGATCTTGTACAGTGTACAGTTGAGTCAGTGTCTTGAGCGTAGAAGGTTTCCCTCTTTCTGAACCCACGCTCCTTTGTCCGAAGCTCTCCCTGGCCAGGGATAAGAGCTGTGAGGCACACCCCTCACTCACCTTTCATCTGCTTCACCCTGACTCTCAATGTCAGGGTTAAGAGCGAACACTACCTTGTACAGATGACTTGCCTTGGCAGTCTAACCCTTTGTTTGAGCCCACTTGACTGGATATAATGTGTGCTAAATGTGAATGTTTGCTTTGTTTGTTTATGCTTGTATGCTTGCTTTACCTGGATAGGAATAGCTTGCTGTTGTGCAAGTAGATAGAAAACTTAACATAGGGCAATGATGCATGATAACACCTAGGCTCGAGTACAGCTCCCTAGTAGTGTGTCTCCCTTTGTATCTGGTTAGAATTTCTTTCCCGTTCAGGGGAACTACGTCGCCCTGATCCTCATACCAGATGAGGTACGTAGGCAGGAGACCGTGCGAGGTCTCTCCGGGCACTTTTTTTTCCTTTTTTGTGTGTGTTTGCTTGTTAGCCCTCTTGTGTGCCAGGATATGGATGTAAGACCAACGATTGGCTGTCCGTATCCTGAGTGTGTTTGTTTGGTTCGGAAGCCGATGTAAGTCCGGCGATTGGCGTTCGGGTTCCATGTTTGCCTGTGTTTGTGTGTGTCTTGTTTGGCGTGCGTGAGCCGAACTACGGCAGCTCTGATTCTCGTTCCAGACGAGATACGTAGGCATAGGATGCGATGTCCTAGTGAGCCCTCTCCTCATTTCCCCCACCTGTGTAATCTTCGGTGTGTGTGTGTGTGTGATGTTTGTTTAGCAACCTTTTCTTTCTTTTAGAGCATGGATCCCGTCGAGTACGACGGACGTGAGGGGTGCTAATACCTTCCCCTTGCGTAACCGACTCCCGTACCCTTTCTCTTTGGTCGCGAGACCATGCTTTTTCTAGGTTTACTCTGAGCGTTTCCTTTCCCTCTTTTGGGATAAATAACGCACGGTGGCGGCTCTGTGTTGTTTTGTTTCAGCCCGCCGGTTGTTTTTGGCGGATGCGACATCTGGCAACTCTGCTGGGGACTTACAGAAGTTGACCTTTCTGCTGGTCCATCTTCCCTAAGCGAGTCTCTCCTAGCGTTCTAGGATAGTTTAGGTTGCTTGTGTTGTTATATTTATTGCATTTATTATTCTGATTATGTATATATTTGCATAAATATTTGCATGCATCATACTATCGTGTTGTCGTCCTCTGTACAGGTGGTTCTTCTGTTTTGGGGTGGGTGTTCTGAGTGGGGCTAAAACCCAGGCCCGAGTGTACACCTAGGATTAGTGTGGTCTCACGTTCCTCATTTGCTTTATTAGCATATTGTTGCAACGTGACATACCACAAGCCGGACGAGGTTCATTTGATAGTGCCCTTCCTCTGTGGAGTATCCACTTTGGTTGTGTCACTTCATCTGAACTATTGACTTCGGTGACCGATCATTTCCCGGATCTTTGGTTTAGACGATCTCAGGAGAGCTACAATGGCACACCCGAAAGGGCAAACCCATTGAGTATCTCTGCCCGATTGTCGAGACTATTATCCGCCTTAGGATGACCTGATTAGAATTTACCTGTGAGGGGAGGGTGATTCTTACAGACGATGTTCAGATGGTGACTTTGATGGTGACTATTGGTTACGTTGATCAGAGTCATATTTATAAGTCGGATTTATGGTCATTTATTGCCGAGACGCCGGAGTGCTGTCTGTGTTATTTATCAGTGGGGATCCGTTTATTTCAGGATTCCCCGGGCCGATTCAGAGGATTGAGGTTATCTGCTCAGAGATTGTCTGGTGATGATGATGATATATCTTTCAGTTCCGTTTATTTTGGAACCCTTGAGTGGGATTTGTGGTTACATATTCCTTCAGATGGTTATGATCGGTTCAGAGATCAGGGTTGTGACTCAGAGCAACAGTTGATCAGATGACTTGGAGGATGGCAATGCATTGCATTCATTCATCAGCATCATTAACATTTGCATTTACCTGCATCTAACACATGTTTATCCATATGCAGGGACATTTTGATCGAGATCCTGGTTGAGAGACTTTCTGCTCAGATATGAGGCCCGGTTTGAAAGATGATGTTGCCTACAGTTTCTTCAACCCAGAGATCGACGAGTTGAGAGATATGATAGCATTGATCACACCCGACCATGTGGGGATGTTCAGAGAGGCATACGGTGGTATTCTGAAGATGGTTTTCAGACTCACTGACAGTGACAGAAGCGCCATTCATACTCTTCTCCAGTTCTATGACCCGGGTTTGAGATGTTTTGTGTTCCCGGACTACTTGTTGGGGCCTCTGATGGAGGATTATGCTAGTATCTTGGGTATTCCGATCCGAGATCAGATTCCTTTCTGTGCTATTAGGGGAGAGCCTGATGTCCTTGGGATTTCTCGTGCTCTTTATTTGAGTCCGGAGATGACCAAGGAGGGTTTGAAGGAGAAAGGAAAATTACCTGGATTTCATTTGAGTTTCTTGGAGGCTAAGGCCAAGGAACATGCTGCTATGGGTAATTGGACGACGGTCTGCGCTTTGATTGCTGTGAGCGTTTATGGGATCATTCTGTTTCCTAATCAGAAGAGCTTTGTCGACCATAATGCTATCAGATTGTTCATACAGAGGAACCCTATTCCTACTCTGATCGGAGACGTCTATTATTCGGTTCATAACAGGAATGAGAAACGGCGCGGTGGTCTGATCCGATGTTGTGCTCAGATGCTATTCAGGTGGTTTATGGGGTATTTGCCTTCCCGAGGTGTTTTTGCTTCTCTTGATCCTACGGTCAAGTGGTCGGTCAGATTGATGGGTTTGCGGGCTGCTGATATAGCATGGACTCATAATGGTTTGGCTGGATGGAATTTTATATATAGCTGCGGGGATTTTCCCAATGTGCCTCTTATAGGAGTTCAGGGCTGCATTAATTACAACCCAACGCTTCTTAGGAGACAGATGGGGTTCGCTATGGAAATTCCTCCCCTTGAGTGTGAGACTCAGGAGTCCTTTTACTTCCCGGTTGAGGGTAATCAGGCCAAGCTGATGCAGGTGTCTGGGTCATGGCGTAACATTCAAAGAAAGGGCAAGGTTCCGTTTGGCAAGGTCAACAACCGGTATTTTCCTCTATTCGATGATTGGCTTCGGAAGAGGATTGAGATCACACATCTACCATTTCCGGGAGGTGATCCTTGGTGTCCTATGATTGAGGGTCCGCGTTCTTCTGTCAGTATGGAAGAATTCCTCGAGATGAAGAGAGCCAGAGATCAGTTGCTTGCGGAGAAAGCTGAATTGGAGATGAGTGTTGCTCGGATTCAGACGGCCAACCAGGAGATCAGAGTGAGGATGGAAGATCAAGATAAGCGACATGCATTGGAGGCAAAGCGCTTTGAGATGGATACTGCCTACTATGGGAAGGTCAGTCAGGCTTTGGCATCTTCAACAAAGGAGCACGACATCACCAAAGAGAGATTGGCTAGGGCTTCAAAGGTCATTGAAGATGAGAAGAGGAGGCAAATCCTAGTGAGGGATCAGAGGGATGACAGAGTCAGAGTTCTCATTGCTGAGTGGGAGGCAAAGCTGAAGATCAAGGAAGCGGAGAATGTGAAGACCATCGCTGAGAGAGATCATTACATCGCCGAGAGGGATCATTACATGGCTGAGAGAGATTATTACTTCAGGCAGATGAAGATTCACCAGAAGGAGGTGGGGAGATTACAGTAGGAGAACACCGAGCTCAGGTTCACCGCAGAGTTCGCGAAGATGGTTGATGATATAGGGCCACCTGTGGGACCCTCATCAGGCTAGACCTTTGTCATTTGTGTTGGATTACCGTCAGGCATGTTGACGGAATTCATTTGCTTGTATTTCTTTCCCGATTCTGGAGAATTGTATCAGCTTTGATGTATGACTATGGCACTTATTGTGTATTTTGCTATGTGATGGTTATGTTCATTTAGTGATCGATCTTCAAGCTTTATTTGCTTTACCGTATGCACTCACACAGCACACACACATGGTTGGGGGTATTTTGCTAAATCATATATCTCTGATCTGTATGAGGAAATCGAATGATGAATATCAGAATATTGCTGCCAGATTATGTCTCGATGAAACCGGGATCGAGAGACAAAGTGTTCCTCATGTGGATAAACACTGCATTCATGCATGATCATAATAACTTGTGTTTTATTTTGCAGGTATCCGTTCTAACGTGCTCAATTGAGGAATCATTGCTCGTGCTCGCAGAGTTGTACCTTTGCACTCAACACGTCCTCACAGATACTTCACGCGACGCAATACTCCCAGACTAATGGATCTCCCGAATACAGATATCCTCGAGCTGAAAGACAAGATGAGCGAATTGATCAACATCATGCAAGGTTTTGCAGTTGGTCAGAAGGCTTTAGCTGACAAGGTTGAGAAGCTCGAGCAGGCTTCAGCGGCAAATAGTGGTGTGAACCTGGATGGTGTCTCCAACCAGGGGCTGGGTGGTTCCAGAGACGGTGGAAAAAGAACAACAGTGGGTATAGTGAACAATGCTAGAGGTTTCGGTGCTGAGGGTGGTCAACCTGGTCAGAATATGAAAGATAGTCTGTTCCCGCCTTTCTTCGGGGTTGATGACGATAGAGAGGAAGATAGAGAGGCTGATCAGTTCTCTATGCACAACGAACTGTTTGGTCAGTACGGTGCCCCACCACAGAACAAAGAGATCCAACTGCTGGCTGAGAAGATCCGGGCCTTGGAAAGTTATGCCACTCCTGGGGTGGTCAACATGTCGAATATGGGGCTAGTGGAGGGGATTGTGATCCCGCAGAAATTTAAAGCGCCCACATTTGATCGGTATAATGGGAGCTCCTGCCCCAAGACTCATCTGCAAGCATTTGTCCGTAAGATCTCTGCTTACACCATGGACCAAAAGCTGTGGATGTATTTCTTCCAGGACAGTCTGTCCGGAGGCTCACTGGAGTGGTACACCAAGCTGAAGTCCTCAGATATCAAGAATTGGCAAGATCTTGGGGACGCATTCTTTAAATAGTATCAGTTTAATGCTGATATGGCTCCGAGTCGTACCCAGCTGCAGGGTATGTCTCAGAAGAATAACGAGGGGTTTAAAGAATACGCTCAGAGATGGAGGGAATTGGCTGCCAGAGTGTAACCTCCACTAGTTGACAGAGAGATGTCTGATCTCTTCATGGGAACCCTGCAGGGGGCGTTCGCCGAGAGGATGGTTGGTTGTCCGGTGACGAACTTTTCAGATATAATGGTGGCTGGCGAAAGGATAGAGAGCTGGCTGAAGCTCGGAAAAATACAGGGTAATGCTTCTTCGTCAGGGTCAAAGAAGCCTTTCAGTAATGGCTAGAGAAAGAAAGAGGGAGATACCAGTGCGGTGTATGCACAGAGAGGACCCAATAGGGATCGTTACTTCCAGCACACTGTTGCGGTAACTATTCCTGCTGATAATCAGCAACAGCAACA
Source organism: Lathyrus oleraceus (assembly GCF_024323335.1). Taxonomy (NCBI): domain Eukaryota; kingdom Viridiplantae; phylum Streptophyta; class Magnoliopsida; order Fabales; family Fabaceae; genus Lathyrus; species Lathyrus oleraceus. Next base: position 104,536,333 of record NC_066585.1, read on the forward strand.
GCAGCAACCTCAACAACAAAGACAACCCTTTCAGCAGAGGCCTCAGAGGGCTGGGTACCAAGTCAGGGGGAGAATGAACGACCGACAGTTTGACAGGCCTCCTGTAACCTATTCCTTTTTGCTGAAGAAGTTGATGGACTTGGGGCTGGTACAGCTAAGGACTCTGGCACCTTTGAGACCTGATCAAAGGCCAGCCAATTATGATGAGAGTGCAAAGTGCGAATTCCATTCGGGTGCTCCCGGACACAATATAGAGAACTGTAAAGCTTTTAAGCACACAGTTCAAGACCTGGTGGATTCGAAAGCTATCAACTTCGCACCATCTCCCAACGTCAATGCTAATCCCATGCCCGCACATGGTCAAAGGGGGGTGAATGCTATCTCTGAGGAGGGCCGAATCGGGTTGTTGAGGGTTGATCAGTTGAAGACTCCTCTGGCTGAGGTTAAGAGGCAGTTGTTGTTGAATGGGGTCAATCCGGGCTGCGGTGTTGATTGTGATGAGTGCACTATTTCTGTCAATGGGTGTGATTTGTTGAGAGAGACTGTCTAGGGTCTGATGGACGATGGAAGTATTCTGATTGAGAAGAAGGCTGATTTGGGGAAAGATGAAGTCTCCACCATAACAATTTATTTTGATCCGGTGGATTTGTCTACTCTGGCGGAGGCGGCTCCAGTTACCATCACGGTACCTGGACCAATTCCGTATGACAAAGATGATGTCGTGCCTTGGCATTATGGTGGGGAAGTATACTGTAACGGAGAGAGAGTGGAAGAGCAGACTACGGATGAAACCACCGTTTCAAAGGTGGATAATGCCGGTCCCAGCGGTTTCACTCGCAGTGGCAGACTATTTGCTCCTGACGCGTTAAGGAGAGAAGAAGGAGAGAAAGAGAAAAAAGAAAAGGCCGAGGCTTTAGCCAGGGCGAAAGGGAAAGCAGTGGTGAATAATGGTACTCCTGATGTGACACCGACGCCCGTGGGGTCGGAAGAGAAACTTGATGATGATGCAGAGGAATTCTTAAGGATCATCAAGAAGTCTGAGTACAAGTTGGTGGACCATTTGTAGCAGACTCCCTCCAAAATATCGATCTTGTCGTTGCTGTTAAGCTCTGAGGGGCATAGAGAGGCTCTGTTGAAAATCTTGAAGAAAGCCTATGTTCCTCAAGAGATTACCATAAACCAGTTGGAGACGGTCGTGTCTAATGTGCATGCCAGCCATGGGTTGGGCTTTACTGACATGGACCTGACTGTGGATGGGAGGAATCACAACCGGGCGTTACACATAGCAATGGAATGCAAAGGAGCCGTGCTTTCGCATGTGCTGGTTGATATCGGCTCCTCATTGAATGTGTTGCCGAAGAAGGCTCTGGCTAAGCTGAATTGTGACGGGTTGATCCTGACTCCTACCGATCTGATAGTAAGGGCGTTTGATGGGTCGAAGCGGGCCGTGTTTGGAGAAGTTGAGCTTCCGGTGAAGATAGGCCCGGAGGTGTTTAAGTCGACTTTCTATGTCATGGATATTCAGCCAGCATACAGTTGCTTGTTGGGTAGGCCGTGGATCCATGCTGCTGGGGCAGTGACCTCGACTTTGCACCAAAAGCTGAAGTATATATGGGAAGGACAGGTTGTCACCGTGTGCGGAGAAGAGGACATCTTTGTCAGCCACCTGTCCTTATTCAAATACGTTGAAATGGACGGCGAAATATGGGAGACGCCTAGTCAAGCTTTCGAAACCGTTAAGGTGGAGAATGCTCTTTTTGCGAAGGAAGAAGAGAAACCGTCCATTTCTTCATACAAGCAGGCCGCTGAGGTAGTGAAGAATGGAGAGGCTCCTGGTTGGGGTAGAATGATGGATATCTCCACAAAGAAGGACCGCTTCGGAGTGGGGTACCAGCCTGGCAGAGGCTCGTCGGGACAAGGCAGAGGACGCCGTACGTCGGTCACATTCACTAGTGCCGGAATGCTGGATCCGGATCACATCTGCATGATGAGTGATGAAGCTAATAGCGACTGTGAAATAGACCAATGGATAAAGCCGTGCGCACCAGGGATGGGAATCCAGAACTGGAAGGCTGAAAAGATCATCCGGGTCACTCTGCTCGAAGAGTAATATTTTCCTGTTTTGATTTTATATGCATGAAAGCCATACGTGTTGCCCGACACGTAATGGTTCATTGTAAGGGCCACCTCATGTTTAAAATTTGCAAGTTTTGCATCATCAATAAAAGGATGTTTTTCAGTTAAAAGTGGTGTTCCTTGTTTTTCATTTATTTTTGCAGTTTAAAAATACAACAAAATAAAAATGGCAATGTTTTCATTTTTCTTTTTGTTTTGTCTCGTTCCGGTTCTAAAGCAATGCATGAATCCACATTCATGCAGATGCGATCATTCTCCGGATCTCATTGATAACAATCCTGTTACACCCTTGTATGACTTCGACAATCCAATCTATCATGCTGAAGAAGAAGACGAAGAAGATTGTGAATTGCCAGGGGAATTAGCCAGGTTGTTGAAACAAGAGGAGAAGGTGATTCAGCCGCATGAAGAGCCGATTGAGGTTGTGAATCTGGGTACCGACGAGGTCAAGAAAGAAGTGAAAATCGGGGCTGCTTTGGAGGCGAGTGTCAAGAGCAGAATGGTGGCGTTGTTGAAAGAGTATGTCGACATATTTGTCTGGTCTTATCAAGATATGCCAGGGTTGGATACCGATATTGTTATGCACAAGCTACCGTTGAGAGCAGATTGTCCTCCAGTGAAGCAGAAGTTGCGCAGAACTCGACCTGATATGGCGATGAAAATTAAAGAGGAAGTGCAGAAGCAGTGGGATGCTGGTTTCCTTGCTGTCACTAATTATCCGCCGTGGGTCGCGAATATCGTGCCAGTCCCGAAAAAGGATGGGAAGGTGAGAATGTGTGTGGACTACCGAGATCTGAATAGAGCTAGCCCAAAGGATGATTTTCCGCTACCTCACATTGACGTGTTGGTAGACAATACAACTCAATTCTCGGTGTTTTCCTTCATGGATGGCTTTTCTGGCTATAATCAAATCAAAATGTCGCCAGATGATATAGAGAAAACAACGTTCATTACACCGTGGGGTACCTTTTGTTACAAGGTGATGCCATTTGGTCTCAAGAACGCCGGTGCTACTTATCAGAGGGCCATGGTGACTTTGTTTCATGATATGATTCATCATGGAATTGAATGCTATGTTGATGACATGATAGCAAAGTCCCAGACAGAAGAGGGGCATTTGGTAGATCTGGCCAAGTTGTTCGACCGGTTGAGACAGTTCAGACTGAGGTTGAATCCAAACAAGTGCACTTTCGGAGTGCGGTCCGGTAAATTGCTGGGGTTCATTGTAAGTGAGAAAGGAATCGAGGTTGATTCTGCGAAAGTAAAAGCAATAAGAGAAATGCCTGAACCGAGAATGGAGAAGGAGGTTCGTGGTTTCTTGGGTAGATTGAACTACATTTCACGGTTCATATCTCATCTAACAGCCACGTGTGAACCTATATTCAAGTTGTTGAAAAAAGATCAAACGGTCAGGTGGAATAATGATTGCCAAGCGGCATTTGAAAAGATAAAAGAATATTTGCAGGAGCCTCCGATTCTGATGCCTCCTGTGGAGGGAAGACCGTTAATTCTGTACCTGACAGTCCTCGAGGGGTCTATGGGGTGTGTATTGGGGCAGCATGACGAGTCTGGTCGAAAAGAGCATGCCATATACTACCTTAGCAAAAAGTTTACCGACTGTGAAACAAGATATTCACTGCTCGAGAAAACTTGCTGTGCTTTGGTCTGGGCTGCTCGCCGACTGAGGCAGTATATGCTGGTTCATACCACTTTGTTGATTTCCAAGATGGATCCAATCAAGTACATTTTTGAGAAGCCAGCATTGACCGGACGGGTTGCAAGGTGGCAGATGATTTTGACAGAATATGATATACAGTATACCTCTCAGAAAGCAATCAAGGGGAGTGTATTGTCTGATTACCTCGCCCAGCAACCCATTGATGATTATCAACCGATGAAGTTTGAATTCCCTGATGAGGACATCATGTTTCTCAAATCGAAAGATTGTGAGGAACCAATCCCGGAGGAGGGGCCTGACCCTGAATCCGAATGGATTCTGATGTTTGATGGGGCCGTTAACGTGAATGGTAGCGGTGTTGGTGATGTTTTGGTTACGCCGAAAGGATCCCACATTCCTTTTGCTGCCCGGCTAACATTTGAGTGCACCAACAACATGGCTGAATACGAAGCTTGTATATTGGGGATTGAAGAGGCGATCGATTTGAGAATCAAGAACCTCGTCATATATGGAGATTCAGCTCTGGTGATAAATCAGGTTAACGGAAAATGGTATACGCATCAGTTTCATTTAGTTCCATATCGGGATTACACGAGGAGATTGTTGACGTTTTTCACCAAGGTGAAGATGCATCATGTGCCCAGAGAAGAGAATCCTTTGGCAGATGCTTTGGCTACTCTGGCTGCCTTGATTAAAGTACAATGGTGGAATCAGTTCCCCAGTGTTGAAGTTGGACGTCTGGATAGACCGACTTATGTGTTTGCTGTTGATACAGCGCCTGATGAGGAGAAGCCGTGGTATTACGATATCAAGCGCTATCTGGAGACGCAAGAGTATCTTGAGGGAGCATCTAAGAAGGACCGAAAGACTCTGCGGAGGTTGGCCATGGTGTTCTATTTGAATAAGGATGGGGTTTTGTACAAGCGGAATTTCGATTGGGTCTTGCTCAGATGTGTCGATGATAGAGAAGCAAGCCAATTGATGAAAGAGGTTCACGAAGGATCGTTCGGTACCCATGCCAGTGGGAATGCAATGGTGAAGAAGCTGCTGAGGGCAGGCTATTATTGGATGACGATGGAGGCCCAATGTTTCAATTTCGTGCGGAAGTGTCATAAATGCCAGATTTATGCTGACAAGGTGCACGTGCCTCCTAACCCGTTGAGTTTGATGTCGTCTCCATGGCCGTTTGCTATGTGGGGCATTGATATGATTGGAAAGATTGAGCCTACGGCTTCGAATGGGCACCGGTTCATATTAGTGGCTATCGATTACTTCACCAAGTGGGTAGAAGCAGCCTCTTATACGAACGTGACGAAGCAGGTCATTGCCAGATTTCTCAAGAGAGACATCATTTGCCGATATGGGGTTCCCGAGAGAATCATTACCGATAATGGTTCTAATTTGAATAATAAGATGATGGCAGAACTGTGCCGGGAATTCAAGATTGAACATCACAATTCTTCTCCCTATCGTCCGAAGATGAATGGGGCGGTTGAGGCAGCCAACAAGAATATAAAGAAGATTGTGCAAAAGATGGTGGTAACCTATAAAGACTGGCATGAGATGTTGCCGTTTGCATTGCATGGGTATCGAACGTCGGTGCGCACATCTATTGGGGCAACTCCTTTCTCATTGGTATATGGAATGGAAGCTGTGCTACCGGTTGAGGTTCAGATTCCCTCTTTGAGAGTCCTGATGGACGTGAAATTGTAAGAGGCTGAATGGGTAAGGACCCGGTATGAGGAGCTGAGCCTGATTGAAGAAAAGAGGCTGGCGGCTATCTGTCATGGGCAGTTATACCAGCAGAGGATGAAGCGTACTTTTGACAGAAAGGTGCGACCTCGGGTATATCACGTAGGTGATATGGTGCTGAAAAGGATCCTTCCTCCTCAAAACGATCGAAGGGGCAAATGGACACCCAATTATGAAGGTCCATTCGTGGTCAAGAAGGTTTTCTCTGGTGGAGCCTTGTTGTTAACAACCATGGATGGCGAAGATTTTCCATCCCCTATGAATGCGGACGCAGTTAAAAAATACTTCGTATAAAGAGACCCGCTGGACGAAAAGAATAAAATAGTCCAGGCAAAAAGGGGCATCCCGGCGAACCAAAAAACAGAAAGAAATGGTTCGGGCAAAAATTAGGGATATAAAGAAAAACTGTACACCCGGCAAGTCGAAAACCTGAAAAGGCGACTTGGGCAAAAAAGGGTATCCCGGTGGACTGAAAACCCGAAAGGGCGGTCCAGGCAAAAGAGGGATTGAAACGAACAACTGCGTCTGGCATGATCGTTAGCGCTTTGGTTAAAGCATCATGGATAATACCCGGTAGGGATCAGTCAGAATCGTCTTGTTCAGAAGGCAGAAAGCACGGAGAGTCTGAGGACATATGGGGTGTAACCGAGTTGGAACTCGATGAGATTACGGGTTTCACATTGCCATTAGGATAGATTTTTCCTTTTGTGCGCAATTACCTCTTTTCAAGAATTGCTTCCTTTGTATTGCTCGTTTGAGCCACACTTCAAATCAATAAAATGCACATTCAGTCAAATAATTTTGTTTTTGTTTTTCATTACCGCTTTGATTGCAAAAACATCCGATTACTTTGATAAAGAATCTTGCATTTTAAGGCATACAGGTCCCTTCCAATGCATGCTTATAAGATTGAAAATTTGAAATCTTATTCGGAAGGTTGAGTGACCCAAGTGTTGAAATCTTGACACGCCAGGGGCACGGTTTTATCTAACGATCTCTTTTGCAGGTACCGTTAGATATTTTCCCTCACTTGCCGGTTGTGATGTGGAAGCTTTTGACAGAGTAAATCCCCGTGGAGTCCGATCAGGGACGAACGAATGAAAGGACGGTGAAAAGACGACGGTGAAACGTACGACGATCCTTGGAATTAATCAAGAAGACTCTTCAAAGTCTGAAAATTGAAAAGTCTGTATAAGTCCCAGGAGTTCGCTTTCCGTCGAGCGCGAAGCGGTTTGGAATACAAGATGATGGAGCAGAAAAGTCTAGACGAGTCTGGGAGTTCTCAAAAGTGGAAAGTTGATAGTGGAGTTAGATGGGGAATGCCAGGGTTCGACGAGACGGAGGGTGTTCAGTACCAGAATTGCCTCATCTCCCCAAGCAGAGTCGTGAGGACTAACTCCCCAGTAGATTCGAGGTCTCCCTAGCAGGGTCAGGATGGTTATCCCCAACAGGTCTTAGATCAATATTCCCCAGTCGCCAGGCCTGAAGGTGACAATTTCCCCAGCGGAAGTATCTGTGAGCGGTGGTGTACCAAGCAGAGGCGGGATTGATATCCCCAGCTGGTCAAAACAGTTGTATCCCCACAGAATGCGTTGGTTGTTACTGCCCCAGCAATTCCTCGAGCGGATCAGGTGCGATGGAGGTTATCCCCAGCAAGGGTTGCCTTTTCCCAACAGCAGCGCTATTCCCCATCAGGGTGGAGATCGGAGTGTTGACGAGTTCCTCTGCAGAGTATCTCGAGCTCCCCAGAAGAGTCCCTTGAGGGGGATATCTTTTATACATTCATCATGAAAAAATAGCATAGCATGTTGCATAGAAAAATAAATCGCGTAGCATTTCCATAATTATGGAGCATTACGCTGAAAAAAATCAATCATGCATCATTATTGCAAGCATGAGCTAGTCTCAGACCGTGGTTACCGTTTGAGAAGTGGTTGCCTGAGGGTGAAGGTGTTGCTCTGAGGAGTTTGGCACCGTTTTTTTATCAACAGTACTTCCCTAGTAGTGCGATACTGGAGGAAACTTTTCCGTCGGACAGAGATGGAAATGAAATCAAAGGACGTTACGCGATTAGCGCGACTATCGGGGTTCAAAGGGAGAAAAGGAAATGTTGAGGCATTTTCTGGAGATCGGGGTTCAAATGGAGAAAGGGAAATGTTGAGACATTTTCTGGAGAGCGGGGTTCAAACGGAGATTAGAGTTGAAGATTAAATCCGGGATGAGGTCCTCAGGGTTATCTTCTGTTCATGTGTCACCTTAGACTTTGGCTGAGGCCAATAGAGGTCGTTATGGGTGTCTTCTGAAGAAGAGATGCACATGTTACCTTCCTTTTATGAAGGTGTACCCTCTGATATGTCGCCCTCAGAGTGGTGTTTGGTGTTATTTCCGACATTGCTAGCGGAATTATCACAAGAAAGCGGAGAACGGGGTTCAAATGGAGAAAGGGAAATGTTGAGGCATTTTCTGGAGAGCGGGGTTCAAATGGAGAAAGGGAAATGTTGAGGCATTTTCTGGAGAACGGGGTTCACAATGGTGATCGCAAGCTATCGTCAGGCGACTGGGGTTCAAATGGAGAATGGGGTTCATTATTTTGGCAAACAAGGTATCGGGGTTCAAATGCAGTGATCAGGGATCATTTGCGCGAAGAAGATTTTGGGGTTCAAGAAAACATAAAGAGAGAAAAAGATTAGAAAATTTCGGGGTTCAAGAAAAAGCAAAAATAATAATCCCCAGCGGATGTGGTGTTCAGGCCATGGTTATCCCTGCGTTACCATTTATTTTGGTATCCAGGTCGATGTTGCTGTTTCGGTGATCAGGCCGACTTTCTCCGTACCAGACGGATTTTTCTTCAAGATTGTTTCTTTGCCGATTCTGACAGGCATTGATAATTATTTCCCATCAGAGTGCAAATTGTTCGTCTGTTCTTGGTATTCAATCACTCTTCATCCTGATCATCTAAAAGCCGAGGCTATTCATATCGACAGGTTCACAGTGGATTGAATAGGGGCAGCTGTAACACCTCAAAATTTGCCCTCCTCTCTTGGGACTAGCTTAACATATTGCATTGCATTTTTAGGTCATTAGGTATTGCATAATTGCATATCATGTGGTAACATTGTGCAAGGCATCCTCCTAAGTCTTGGTCAGAAGATAAGAGGTTGAGATGCAAGCTGAGGGTTCATTGAATTGATCATTAATCATCTGAGGATGTGTGGTACAAGTTAGGGTTTCATGATTTCTCAAGGAGAGTGAGCTTGATCTTGTTTGAAATGATACATCATCATCATGGTCTTGATATCATCCAAGAGATTCAAGAGATTGATCAGATACCTTGAGATTAGGGTTTTGACCACTGGTCAACCCTAATCATCTGCATTGGGCCAATCAGGGCTTGGCAAAGAGATGGGGTCTACAATGGATATGGGGATTATTTCATGATTGTATTGAGCTTATGGAAGCTAGGGTTTCATCCTTGAGCCATTTCATCAGGAGTTTGAGGCTCAACTGGATCAGTGCATAGCCAAATTCATCTATCAGTCAGAAAAGTCAACTGTGGTCACTGGGCTTGAATTGATGGATTTGGAGGTGGGAGAGAGTTAGAGACACTTCATTCATGTCTAAACAAGTTTCATTTGACATTTCAAACATCAAGAATGAAGAAAATAAAGTCAGATGAAAAGTTTCCAAAAATGGCAGGTGACCTGTAATTGGAAACTGCCAAAAATGGAAAGTTTTTCACCTCAAAATTACGTCTCCAAAAATGCTTCAAATGAAATTTGGTCCAACATGAAAGTTGTAGATCTTTCTCTCACATTTCCAAAAAGTCCAAGAAAACTCATTTCTCATGTGTGGTTGGCAAGTTGTGATCAAATCATTTTCCAAAAATGCCTAAATTCAAAGTGGCATAACTTTCACATGGAATGGCCAAATTGGGTGATCTTTCTTTGAGCAAACCACATTTTATGTGTACTTTCATGATGCATCATCACATTTCATCAAAAATCATCATGGCAAAATGTCATTTTTCAAGTGGATTAATTTGCATTTTTGGCATGAAAAGGTGATTTTGAGATTTACATCGTATTTGCACTTAAAACTCATTTCAACACATTCCAAATGACATTTAGAACTTGTTTGCATTGGCTTGGCACTGTTACATTGGATGGTTTGCAAAAGGACATTTTGGCCTTTTCACTTAAAAATGCATTTTGCTAATTTCACTTCATTTTGCTAATTGAGATTAACAAGTGGATTAGTGTATGGTATAAAGGCTTAAGTGTAACAGAAAATCATAATCAGAAATCACATTTTCAGATCTAACCAACTTTCCCTCCAAATTCTCTCAATTCTCTCCAAAACTTTTTTGACATTTTTCATCATTTCTCATCGAGTTCTTCATCAATTTGGCTCGTTCTTGTTGGACCCACCTTCTACAATCACTTTTGAGGAACTGTTTCACAAGATCAAGGCCAAAAGGTTGAGGAATCGTGACTGTTGAAAGCAAGCTCTTCCATGGCATTTTGCTGATTCTCGCATCTGGAGCACAATTGAGCTGAGGCACGCATTCCATTCAACTTCCATAGCATTGAACTGCATATGTTTTCAACTTTTGGCCATTGAAACGTCCAAATCACGAACTGCTTCATCCACAAGGTAAATTTTCGATCTCAACCATTGCTCGAACTATGATATGGCTTTGATAGATCTCCTAGTGTAGAGTAGAATGAACTTTGAATCGTTGAATTTGGTTGAGTATTAAGGAAGAAATCTTGAATTTAAGTTTGATGCTCAAATGTTCTTTTGCTCGATCCGGTTGATATGTTTAGAGTTAGGACAAATGCTTGCCATATCCATGATCTAGGTTGAAAGATGAACACATTGATGTATGGCACGATGAATTTGGTTGAGATCCTTGCATGTTGATTTTCTGGAATTTTCTGTGGATGAATGCTTCAAAAAACACGATACAGGAGTTGTTTGATCCATGCGCCTGGCTGTAAATTTCGAATTCTTGTTTACCGCGGATTTCAACCAATCGCGTGCTGCCAACGAATTAATGGAAACGCCGCGTTTTGCTTTCGTTGTAGCTTAATTACGCAATTGCCATTATTCATATTATTTGTATTATTTCATTTTCTTTTTCATTTTTTCATTTCATTTTGATCCATGAACTTTAAAAATTCATAAGTGATTCATTTTTTGTCCAAATTTGATGAGACTTTTTGCATTATTCTCCTTGTGATGTGTAGTTTTTTATGGTGATTTTTATTATTTTTGTGCACGAGTGAAAAAATAAATTGCCTAGGGTTTGGTTGAATGTATCATTTGTGTACCATGCTCACCATATCATTCATAAAGTGATGATGCTTCCATAGAAATGCTTGAAATTTTTTGTGCATGTTCAGGAGTCTTTGCTGGTGATTTTGATGTATGGTTTGCAATTTTTGGATCTCTGGTTGATGAGATATGAATTTTTTATTAGAGGTGTGACAATTTGTGTCACACCATGCTTGGTGAATCTTTATGATTTTATTTGATGTGCTTAGGGACATTGGATTGAGCTGAATTTTGGCATGATTGAGTATACGGATGTCGAGAATACATGGGAATTTTTCTGGATTTATTGATGGCATTTCCTATTTGATTGGAATTTTCTCCCCTGATTGGTCATTTGTTGATTTTTTGTGACACATGTTTGTATTTGCTTTGTGAAATTCTGGTCATTAATTGGATGGATGTGAAATTTGACATGTGAATTCTAGACATAGTATAGGTCATTGTGGTTTTTATCCCATTCATTTATCATGTTTTGTCACTGTTTTATGATTGATGGAAGTTGATGATTGTTTTGATGACTTGTGTTGGCTTGCTTGAACTTGTCTGAATTTATTATTTTTATTGACCTACTTCCCTTTATCCAAATGAGCTGAAATTTGATATGCTATTCATTTAATATGTTCTGTTTAGACTTGAATTTTTGTGGAATTTATTGAAATGTTTTGATAATGTTTTGATGGTGATCATTCTGTTTGGTCCTTTGAGGTTGCAAATTGCATGTTTGATGCCTTTTCTTTCATGAAATGATGATAATGAATGATATGAGCAGGGGACCAATTGGATTTGTTTCTAAATTGTTTGATTGTGGTTTTGGATAATTTTCACTTGCTGTTTTGGATTTTTCATCTCCTTTGGACTCTTGGCTTGTCCTAGTGGTCTTGTTTCTCACTTTTGAATTGTGTTTCAGGTTGAAGAAGCAAATGTTTTAAAGGAGATTAATGCAAGTTGATTGAGTTTGGTTTATATGCTTGTTATGGACTAACTTGTTTTATTTTGTAGGATGCTTGGCTCACTTGAGTTGATTGTGCTTTGCACATTGCATTGTTTGATTGTACATTGGTTGATTCCTATCTTGTCTGTTTTGACTGTGTGATTGATATACTGACTGAATTAGATTGATTTCAGGTACCATAGTCGCTTTAGCTCTTTAAGAACTTGTTGTGCTGCTGCTTGGTTGTATAAACCAATTGAGGTAGACTCTCTTGTCTCCATGTAGTCTGGAAGACCTGGCCTGTTACTTGGCCAGGCAACTGTCTGAAGTCCTCCTTAAGAGGCGATGATTGTGATTGTTTAACTTTGTCCCCAAGCAGGAAAAGACCTTGATTAAGGCAATTGGCAGAACCCAAGGGATGTGCAATCCATCCCCTGCTATTCTTGTTGAGTCGTCCCTCTGCTCACACCACTGTGTTGATGCATTGGGACTTTAACCCAAGATCTTGTACAGTGTACAGTTGAGTCAGTGTCTTGAGCGTAGAAGGTTTCCCTCTTTCTGAACCCACGCTCCTTTGTCCGAAGCTCTCCCTGGCCAGGGATAAGAGCTGTGAGGCACACCCCTCACTCACCTTTCATCTGCTTCACCCTGACTCTCAATGTCAGGGTTAAGAGCGAACACTACCTTGTACAGATGACTTGCCTTGGCAGTCTAACCCTTTGTTTGAGCCCACTTGACTGGATATAGTGTGTGCTAAATGTGAATGTTTGCTTTGTTTGTTTATGCTTGTATGCTTGCTTTACCTGGATAGGATTAGCTTGCTGTTGTGCAAGTAGATAGAAAACTTAACATAGGGCAATGATGCATGATAACACCTAGGCTCGAGTACAGCTCCCTAGTAGTGTGTCTCCCTTTGTATCTGGTTAGAATTTCTTTCCCGTTCAGGGGAACTACGTCGCCCTGATCCTCATACCAGATGAGGTACGTAGGCAGGAGACCGTGCGAGGTCTCTCCGGGCACTTTTTTTTTCCCTTTTTTGTGTGTGTTTGCTTGTTAGCCCTCTTGTGTGCCAGGATATGGATGTAAGACCAGCGATTGGCTGTCCGTATCCTGAGTGTGTTTGTTTGGTTCGGAAGCTGATGTAAGTCCAGCGATTGGCGTTCGGGTTCCATGTTTGCCTGTGTTTGTGTGTGTCTTGTTTGGCGTGCGTGAGCCGAACTACGACAGCTCTGATTCTCGTTCCAGACGAGATACGTAGGCATAGGATGCGATGTCCTAGCGAGCCCTCTCCTCCTTTCCCCCACCTGTGTTATCTTCGGTGTGTGTGTGTGTGTGTGATGTTTGTTTAGCAACCTTTTCTTTCTTTTAGAGCGTGGATCCCGTCGAGTACGACGGACGTGAGGGGTGCTAATACCTTCCCCTTGCGTAACCGACTCCCGTACCCTTTCTCTTTGGTCGCGAGACCATGCTTTTTCCAGGTTTACTCTGAGCGTTTCCTTTCCCTCTTTTGGGATAAATAACGCACGGTGGCGGCTCTGTGTTGTTTTGTTTCAGCCCGCCGGTTGTTTTTCGCGGATGCGACACCGTTACCAACAAACGGTCTCTTGGGACCTGATGAGTTGGAAGCACTATTGTCTTGAATTCGGCCCATCTTCAACAGACTCTCGATTCTTTCTCCAGCAATTACTATATCTGCAAAGCTGATTGACGGGAAAGCAGCCAATCTCTCAATATAATTGCCTTGAAGAGTGTTCATGAACATGTCCGCCATCTCCCTTTCAGACATAGAGGGTTGGACGGACGCAGCAATCTGTCTCCAACGCTGAGCATACTCTCTAAAGGTTTCCTTGGCAGTCTGAGACATACCTTGCAACAAGGTCCGATTTGGAGCCATGTCCAAGTTGTATTGATATTGCTTGACAAAAGCCTATGCCAAGTCTTTCCAGCTCTTGATGGTAGTACGAGACAAATGAGAATACCATTCACGAGAAGCTCCAGTTAGACTGTCTTCAAAATAGTACATCCATAGCTTTTCATCTTCCGTGTGAGCTCCCGACCTTCCCAGATAAGATTGGAGATGAGTGTGTGGGCAAGAAGCCCCGTTGTATTTCTCAAAAGTAGGGGGTTTGAACTTGTGAGGAATCCTTACTCTCTGAACCAGATCAAGATTTGTGACATCAAAGCCTAAAGAATTTTGAGACTCCAAAGATTTGAGCTTCTCAGCAAGCTCATCCATACGGCGAGTGGTCTCGAGGGCCTCGCTGTGTAAAGAAAATTGATCATACTGATAATCTTCAGTAACGGGGCGCCCGTTAATCCGAATTCCTTGATTCACATTGCACCTTCCGCCAATACCATTTCCAACATTCCCTGTGTTGCCAACATTACCCGGGTTTCCATCAGCATTTGCGTTACCCGCGTTACCAGTGTTCACAGGGTCATCAGCGTTCCCAGGGTTACCAGGGTTTCCTTCAGCATTTGGTATCTCCACCTCCGGATCGGGTCTCGGTTGCTCAACCAATTCCCTCAGCTTTTCTTGGCCTTCTGCCATACCAGTCATCAATGTCATGAACTGATCCATCCTTTCACGCATATCAGCCAACTCTTTCTGTACTTGGTCCATCGCTAGCTGTGGACGATTTTCCTTTTTCGGGTACCTGTGGACTTGCTTGGGACCAATAACTGCCTGATACAGGGAACAAACATTAGACACTGCGGTGACACCTGCAAAACAGACAAGGGTTAATATGCATGGTATGCGATGCACTGCTTGTTCAGTTTTAAGGCACCCCTGTTTTGAAAGGGAATACCCTGCAAATGAATAAGCATGAGATGTTGGATGCAAATATGCAGATGATGTTATGCAATTCAAAGGCATGTCAATCAGAATTGATGGATCCGCTTGAACATCTGTCAGGTTGCACTGCCTGGAGAGAAATTCACTGAGGAATATAATACAAGACCAAAACTCTGCTCCAGAAAACCGGGTTGGTTGGAGGTTAAGGTTTCCTGAATTTAGCCCGCCCCTCATTGGTAGGTTCTAAGAACAGAAGTTCGTCAGCTTCAGCCCTTCAGTCGCGAATAATACGTTTACCACTGAAGGTTTGGTATTATTACGGGACAAAAGACCTCCATTGACTCCCCTCAACAGGACATCCTAATAGCAAGTTCCCAGTCTCGGGATCCTCGGATTGAGTAGCGAGAATGCGCCCACCAGAGCTAACATAATCATGTCTCGGAGGAGAGGCCTCGACTGAGTTCTCGGGAAATGGTCACCAGAGTCGACAATTTCTAGAGGAACATCCTGCCGTTACGGAACACCCGTAAGACATAATATATCCAAAAGAAACCTCGTCTGGGTGTGGTTCTTCACGAACGACTTAACGTAGCAACACGCCACGCAAGCCTCATGATTATCCACTCTAAAACCTGTGTGTACACTCAAGCCTGGGTAATGGGCTTATCTCTCATAGAACACCCCATCCCAACAAACAAACAAACAGATCCAACAGATACAACAGATGCATGCAAGCAGGTAAGCAAATAAATGTACAAAAGCATGAACACCCAATAAACAAGAAATCACACAAGCTAGGAGGGACTCGCTTAGGGAAGATGGACCAGCAAGAGGTCAACTTCTTTCAATTCCCCAGCAAAGTCGCCAGCTGTCGCAACCTGAAAAATACAGTGCGCGAAAAAATAACCGGCGAAAGAAAATGACAGAAGAGTCGCCACCGTGCGTTATTCATCCCAAAGGAGGGAAAGGAAACGCTCGAAGTAAACCTGAAAAAGGAAAGGACAAGACGGGGTCTTGCAACCAAATCTTGGGTTCGGGAGTCGGTTATGCGAAGGGAAGGTATTAGCACCCCTACGCATCCGTAGTACTCTACGGGATCCCCTTTTGTAGTTTTTGTCTAAAGGGTGTGGGTTTATCTAATGTGTTATTTAAAAAAAAGGGGGTTAAATGAAAATGACTCGCGCGGATGTCGCATCCACTGCATACGTATCTCATCTGAATATGAGAATCAGAGTCTTCGTAGCTCGGCTACCTAGGGGTTAAGGGTAATTGTGCTCGCTAAGACATCGCGTCTTATGCCTACGTATCTCATCTGGCCTGAGAATCAGAGCAAAACGTAGTTCGGCTAACTATGGGGTTATGGATTGGGTTTTGGACGAACGACGTCACTACGCAATCTACCGGATGCTCGACCTTTGGAGACTTACTCGCCTGTAGTATAAGGAGTTAACGTGTTGCTTTGGGTTTTAGGGTTTGGGATGCTCAAGGGCAAAAAGGCAGTCCTTGACGAAGGAACCGCGCTACTTGCAGGGATCCGAACACATACAAAACAAACATGTATAAAGTAAATGTGCCAACAAGGGGCTCAGAAGTAAACAAACAAAAGAAAACAAATGCCTCCTATCGAGGTCTTCCAGCTAAGAAAGCGATAAAATACGGAAAAGAGGTAAAAGTACCACACGGATAAAGATCCGAAGTAACAACAATTAAAGGAGTAAGAAACCCAGGGATCTCCCAAGCTGATGCCATCAAAGAAAGGTGAGTCAGTACAGGTAATCGGAATGAACCTCCAGGGGGTATCCCACAAATAAAGTGGGAAAACCATGCAAACCATCTCTGCAAGAGTCTGTGAGTCCTCACAAAAACTCAACAAAAGGGTTAGTGAAACACGATAAGCATTTTTTTCTTGGATAACAGTATGGTTTCAGAAACCTCAAACCCTGTGACATACATTTCAGAAATCATGCGATTAAACATTCAAGGCATAGGTTTCACCCATTCATGCATAATTAAACCAGTGGGCAAAAACATAATAAAATTCGTCCATCATACCTCATACATTCAAATGATCCAAATTAAGAGCATAAAATCATGGGAATGAGGCAAACCTGATGGGAGAGACCGGTTGAAATCAAATGGCACGGCTGGGTTTGCAAGGCAATGTTAGGGTTTGCGTGAGATGAAAGTGTGTGAGTCAGATTGAATTTTTCAGAGCTGCCTGGGGGTTGCTCTGAGTTCTCTGTCAGGTTTCTCTCCAGGTTTTGTCAAGGGTTTTGTTTCAAGGAAACCTCAGAGTATTTTGCTTCTCTTCCTTTTTCTGTCTGATCTCCCTCTTTTATAACCTGATTTTCATGGCTTTGTGGGCTCAAATGAGAGAGGTCCAAGTCCAAGTTTTTCTATTATATTTTATTTATTTATTTTTTATTATTTTTATTTATTTATCTTTTATGTAAAAAAATATTTTTTTTTTTTTCGTCTTATTTTTTCGTTTTTTTATTTTTATTTTTATGTTTTTTTTAAAAAAAGTTTCTTGGATCTAATTCTGATTGACATGATGAAATGCAATATGAAATGCAATATGAAATGCTAAATGAATGCATGAATGAGGAGGGCAAATTTTGGGGTGTTACACCATACACCCCTTCCAGTAAAGCTTCTAGAAAACCATATCACATCATTTTAGAGATATTATGATTGATTGGCATGGTCATGAATAGGGCATACAACTTTATCTAGGCGTTCAGGGTCAACCACTCATGCTAGCCATCATCACTTAATTAACATAAAAATAAAATGAATTAACTGGAAATAAATTCCATATTATAAATTTAAAAGTGTTGGGAAATACATAAAAATTAACCAAAAAGAAAAATACATTAAAATCATAAAAAAAAACCCAAACAAAGACAAAGCTAAAAATAGAAAGAAAAATAGATAACACTAATCCTCCTCTGTGCCCCTGTCTCTATCCATCATCTGAGTGTCATAGCTGATCATGGCATTCGGGTCGCCATGATGCACAAAGGCTGAAATATGGGAGATATGTCTTGGCTGACCTCTCTGCTCTGGACTCCTAAAGGGACTTTAGTGTTGCTAAAGGGTGGGATGAGAGAAATGAGACTGGTGGTGGTGTTGCTGCTGGACTGGTCCTCTAAGCTGGATTGGTGTATCCATACCAGGATACTGATAGCCTCCATAGAATGGTGCTGGAGGTTCGCTTGAAAATCGGTCTCTTAAGCGATGAGCAGCTCCCCACGTATCCACCTGTTGGGTGAGATATTAACCGAGCAGTCAAGTATACACATATAAATCCTGCATAAAACAAAACATGAATATCCTATCTCTGTGTCCTTGAGAGTCATCATCAACAAGAGGAACTCCCTCAGGCACATACTAGGAATGAGGTCTATTAGGTCCAGTAGGATCTTTTTGATTCTCCTCTATCTCTGGTGCCTCCGGAGTTAGGGTTGTCCTCCTGGGGTGCTCTGCAATCCACCCAACATTCAATGGTCATGTCAGGTTCACAATGAGGCCATCTGTAAACTTCAGTACCCCTGCTGGCATGCACAAAAGAAGGATGATAGTAGCATGTCCCAGAGACTTCTTAGTCTAACTCAGGGCCATCTCATCCATGTCAGAAGAGATAATACGATCGACGCTCACTTCACGTTGGTTCAACAAATAATATAAAGCCAAAGCTCGCATAGTGATGAGCTTTGACCCACTCCGGTTAGTGTCCAGAGTGTGGTGCCGAAAGTAAGTCCACACTTTCGGGACATCATCCATGTCCACCACAACCAACTTCCTAGAAATAGGAGTAGAAACAGGATTCCAATCTCTTCCCTCAAGTTCCAAGCGATCAAGCATCGCTCAATAAGGTCAACCAATCCTAGAGGACATCTTCATCAGCTAATACTCGCAATTTGGTTCCCTAAACTTCATCTTCAGTAACCTGTTCACCATTTTCCAATCATACTAGATTTATTGCCCTTTGGCCTAAGAAATGAACCCAGGCTTTATGGGAGCACCCTTAGAAGGTTGTATTTAAGCATTTGCATATAACTCCAACACCATATCTTAGCCACTAGTTAGATCTGACTATTCAGATAAGTCAGTTTATGCTTCTTGAGGACAACATGTATGTCATGGTGTTAGTCAGGGTGAAGATTCAAGGCTCTCTCCTTAATAAATTTCCTGTCTAGCAAGGACATGTATCTTTCTGCACGCTCAATAGACAAAAACTTATCATAATCATGAGATGAAGAAGAAGTAGCCATTTAGTGCTTGCTTTGTGAGATTTGACATGCAGCAGATGAAATCTATGGAAAACAAGAAAAATCTTAGATAATTTTTTAAGAGCAAACAATGCAACGTATGGCTCAGGGTGGAAAATGTCAGAAAAAATATATATAGTGCCTAGTACGCATCATACGCGTATCATACGCACGCTGCCAAGGCCATACACGTATGATAATTTTCATACGCGTATGGGCAGAGGAAAAATTAGTTAAAATTTGGATCATGTATCATACGTGTATGTTACCAGGTGACTGTTGCATACACGTATCACCTGGCCATATGCGTATGGCCCAATTTTTTGAAAAATTGACCTGACCTTTTGCATGCCCCATAAGCGAAAAAGCAGAGGCACACAAATTTGGAAAAATTGCGTAGTTCCATATGTGTATGGACTAGGCCATACACGTCTGGACATAAAGCATGCAGATTGGGGAAAAACTCGACATTGTCATACACATATGAACTAGGCCATACGTGTATAAGCAGGAGGCTGAACTTTTTCAAAAAAATGCCTTGGCTCTGCAGTTTTTCTCCTATCTGCTTGGCTCTACATTTTTTTCTCCTATCTTCTTGGCTCAGCAACACTTGACTAAAAAATATTAACATAAATACACTAGAACAAAAAACACACTACTGAAATTTAACTACTGATACCTCCCTTGGATTGCCTCCTAAGAAACGCTTTTTAACGTCCATAGCTCGACGTATGACCAATCTATGGAATTTTGAGTTGTACAATGAAATGAGCATATTTGAACAAAGTAGGCCAATACAACCTAGATTGGAGAACTTTGACTGCTGTCCTATCTCCACTAAAGTGTCCTCCATATTCTAAATTGTGTCAGGCTTTGAGAATTACCACATGCTCTAATTCTAGAACATATCTTCAGATCAAACCATCTATCCCCTTTTTATAAAGGAATGGATCATCCCACATATATAACATGCAATCATGTAAAAACTTTTTCTTTTTGTTATAGTCAAAATCGTCAGGTATAACTCCACCTACCAAATAGTTCACATAATATACTAACCATGGAGCACCAGTAATGGCCAAGATGTTCTCATCAACAAAGGCATCCTGAATAGGGTGTGTCTCTTCCGTTTCCTCAATCGAGGACATGCAGGATAAATGATCAGCAACAATGTTCTCACACCCCTTTTTGTCCCAGATTTCAAGATCAAGTTCTTGAAGAAGTAGTATCCCTCTTAAGAGTCTTGGCTTTGATTCCTACTTAGAAAACAAATACTTAAAAGCAGGATGGTCAGTATACACAATCACTTTTGACCCTGGTAAATAAGACCTGAATTTGTGTAAAGCATAAACAACTACTAACAACTCCTTTTTGGTAGTTGCATAGTTCATCTGAGCAGGATTTAGAACATGACTAACATAATATATCACATGCAAAAGTTTCTCTCTTTTTTGTCCTAACACAACCCCTACTACAATATCACTTGCATCACACATGATCTTAAAAGGGAGAGACCAATTTGGGGCTATCACTATCGGTACAAAAACTAACTTACTCCTTAAAGTCTCAAACTCTACCTTACACTCTTTATCAAAAGTGAAAGGCTTGTCTTTTAGAAGCAAATTAGTCAATGGCTTGGAAATCTTTGAAAAATCTCTGATAAATCTACAATAAAAACCTGCATGTCCTAAGAAACTCCTTATCCCCTTCTCATTTACAAGGGGAGAGAGATTAACAATGACCTCTACTTTTTCCTTGTCAACTCTTATTCCCTTGTGGGAAATTTTATGACCTAACACTATATCTTCTCGTACCATAAAATGGAATTTTTACCAATTCAGAATTAGATTAGTTTGCTGGCACCTTTCTAAAACAAGAGACAAATTAGTTAAACAATTATCAAAAGAAGAATCACAAACAGAAAAATCATCCATAAACACTTCCATGTGCTTTTCAAGCATGTCAACGAATATGGTGTCATACACCTCTGAAAAGTAGCAGGGGCGTTGCACAACCCAAATGACATCCTTCTTTAGGAAAAAATACCATAAAGACAAGTGAATGTTGTCTTCTCTTGATTCTCAGGGCCAACAACAATCTGATTATACTCTGAGTATCCATCCAGGAAGCAATAATACTCATGAC
This sequence comes from Lathyrus oleraceus, assembly GCF_024323335.1. NCBI lineage: Eukaryota > Viridiplantae > Streptophyta > Magnoliopsida > Fabales > Fabaceae > Lathyrus > Lathyrus oleraceus. The sequence continues at coordinate 104,557,383 of NC_066585.1, forward strand.
CATCTAGCCTTTCTAACATCTGATCAATAAAAGGGAGAAGACAATGAACTTTCCTTATTGCGGTGTTAAGCCTCTTATAATCAATACACAGTCTCCAGCCAGTTACTGTGCAAGTTGGAATTTATTCATTTTTCTCATTCAGTACCACCATTGTTCCTCACTTCTTTGGAACAACATGTACAGGGCTTACCCATGAACTATCAGACATTGGGTAAATCAAACGTGCACCTAACAACTTCACCACTTCCTTTCTCACCACCTCTTTCATTGTTGGGTTTAGTCTTATTTGGGGTTGCACCACAGGTTTATGATTGTCCTCCATATGTATCTTGTGCATGCATACTGTGGGGCTAATCCATTTCAAGTCTCCAATGGTCCATTGCATATCAGTTTTGTATTTCTTCAAAAACTGTACCAATTTCTCCTCCTCTTTTTCTTGTAACTTGGAACTTATTATTGCCGGACAATTCTTCTCAAAGTCCAAAAAAATATACTTCAGATTCTCAGGTAACTACTTAAATTATATACTTGTTTCAGACTCCTTTTTGCTCGCACCTTCCAAAGGAACTCTTAAATCCTCCCACCGGTGTGGTTTGGATATTATCCATTGAGGTTGTGCTTCTAACATGGCTAGCACTTCTTTCTCTTTTTCATCCTCATTTTCCTCTATTTCCAGGGCTGACAAACTGAGAACTCTTTCAAAGGTATTTTGGGGATTTGGCTCTTAAGATACTGAGCTACCAATGTGTCTAACTGAGAACTCTTTCAACTGAATTACTCGTCCCCTCATCATCTTTGTACTTCATAGAATTCCTAACATAAATTTTTAGCTTTTCATCATAAACCTTGAGGGACATGGTTCCCTCCTCAATTTCTATCATTCATCTCCCTGTTTCTAGGAATGGTCTTCCCAAAACCAGGGGGATCTCTTCATCTTCAGGCATCTCAAGAATAACAAAGTCAATAGGAAACACAAACATATCAATTTTTACCCGAACATCTTCTACTATTCCATAAGGTCTTTTTACCGAGTGATCAACAAACTAAGGTGTCATCCTAGTATCCTGAACTGTACCTATTCCTAACTTTCTATAGATGGACAAAGGCATAAGAGTCACACTTTCTCCCAAATCAATAAGTTCCTTCTTAAATTTTCTATCTCCAATTATGCATAGAATGGTGATAGAACCCCTATCTTTCTTTTTTACTGGAAGCTTTATACCCTGCAAAATAGCACTGCAAGTTTCAGTCAGAAGTATGGGTTCAATGTCGATGGTGCATTTCTTGGAGATGATATTTTCACGAATTTGGCATAAATAGGCATATGCTCAAGTGCATAAGAGAATGGAATATTTATTTCAAGCTTCTTAAACATCTCTTAGAACTTCTCAAAAAATTTCTCATGCTGATCCTTCTTCTTATTTCTTGAAGGATATAAGAATTTGATGGTTGGCTTTGGCTCTTCGGGTTTTTCTTTCTCCACCACCGTTTGTGTGACTTCTTCTTCAGAAATTTTTTGGTTCTCTTTAATTTCTAAGTCCACTTTCAGAAAATGGTCTTCTTCACCTGATTTATCTCCAGGGCTCTCAATTGAGTTACCACTTCTCAGTACCGCACCACTCACAATATTATGTTCTCTTGGATTAGTCACTGTTGCACTAAGAGGAGATCCTTATGCTTGAGTACCTGCAATTTGTTGTTCTATCTGACCCATCTAAACTTCTAGATTTTTAATAGAAGCAGTAGTGTTCCTTTGATTGTTTCTTGTCTCTTCTTGAAAGTGGGAATTTTGAGCTGCCATCTTTTCAATGGTTGTTTCCCAATCTGCCATCTTAGGAGTTTGGTGTTGATATTGTTGTTGGAACTGATTCTGATAATTCTGTGGAGGTCGAAACTGTTGTTATTTATGATACTGAATAGGACCCTGTTTATGAACATTCCATTGATGATCTTTCCAGGAGAAGTTTGGAAGATTCTTCCATCCTGGATTGTAAGTATTAGAATATGGGTTGTTTTGCTTTAGAAAATTAAATTCTTCAATTTGTTGCACAATTGCAACACATTGCATGGCATAATGAGGTCCAACACAAATTTTACAACTCACGGCTTGAACTGGTCGAACTTGAGCTACATGCTAAGTACCTATATTCATTGCCTTGAGTCTTTTTCAACTTCTGCAGCAACTTGGTATTCCATCTTTATACTATGAGCATCTAGTTTCAAATCAATCCTTCCCTTTGGTTTGCTCACACTCATATCATACAACTCTAATTGTTCATTTGCAACAATGACTTCTATAATATTCTTGATACCAGTGGCTGTTGTAAAATTAAAAGAGCCATCATTAGTTGTATCAATTAGTTACTTAGTCTTCAACCTGAGGCCATTAACAAACATTTGCATCTACTTGGTCTTATCCAAGTTGTGAGTAGGACAAACAACCAATAATTTCTTAAATCTCTTGTTAGCATCACCCAATGATTCTCCTTCCTTCTATTTAAAATTCATTATATCATATCTTTTCCTGAGAAAAACAAAAGCAGGAAAATCATTAAGAAAATTTGTTTCCATCCCTTCCTAACTAGTGATACTTCCAGCAGGAAGCGAATAAAACGATTCTTCGACATCTTCAATTAAAGTGGACAGAAACATTCTCAACTTTTTGGCTTCTTCAGAATGCCCATATATCCTCAACATAGTACTCATAGTAAGAAACCTTTGCAGATGTTTATTTGCATCTTCATTAATCTTTCCGGTGAAAGGTCTCTTCTCAAGTTGTTAGATGGTAGTTGGGTGTAACTGAAAATTCGCCATATTCACTGGTTGATTCACTATAGTCAGATGACCACATGGGGCATTTGCTCTACCATAATTCCCAAGAAATCTTTATTCAATAGCTTCAACCATAACTTGTTCTTCTCTATTAGAATATGTATCTGATTCAACCAAGCCGTATACCTCTTTATCAGCCAGCCTTACTTGTCTTGCTTCTCTAAGCTGAACGTGCAACGTTCTTTCTGGTTCTGTGTCAAAAGGAAAATCAGCTAAGGGCTTTCCTCGCATACAAATATTAGACATATATTAGTAGTGACCAAATAATAATAAAAATAAAATTAAAAACTGAAATAAAAATTTAGTTGAAGAGCAACAAAATTTTAACTAAAAATAAACTGTAAACTCTATAATCTTTGGCAATCCCCAACAATGGCGCCAAAAACTTGATCAGTAAATTAGCAAGTGTATTAATCTTTCAATATAGTAATAAGAGAAATTTTCTCAAGTATTTATCTCAAGGACTACTTGACAATATAGAGTTCGAGTTCTATATTAGTTAAACAAAAGCTTGGGTTTTTTTGAAGTGTTGGTTTGAAAAGTAGAAAATAGAATGCATAAGAAAGTAAAGAAAACAGTTGAATATTTTAAAAGTATTATGATTAAACATGCTAAGGAATGTATATGATTGAATTCATCAACACCAATAAATTAACCTTGCAACAACTTAATTAAATAACATTGACTACCGGTTCTTAAGGATGTTTACTTTTAAGTCCTTAACGAGAAAACCTTTAATCATTCAAATTAATCCCTATTTCCATAGTGAATTATAGATGAAATTAAGCATTACTTTAATCAAGAATATTCTGGTTTCTACAGGGTATCCATAAGCCTAGATGATATCTACTTTGAATTATTCATAACTAAGCATTAACAATGACGGTCAAGCCTAAATATTAACCACATATCAAACTCAATTTTTATGAAAGAGAAAGCATTAAGAATAAATTGTAAATAAGTTAAATATCACAAAATCAAAGTCATTTTAAGGTAGAAATTTAGAATTGTATCATAACTCCGAATCAGGGACACCCCTAACATTGAGGGGTTTAACTACTCATAACAATAACAAAAAACATGACAAAAAGTGTAGACATTACAAATTAATGGAAGAAAAGAGGTCTTCAATCATAAAAGTTCATGACAATCTTGATCCACCACGAATTCTCCAGTGTTCCAACCTTCAAAACGCGTTCTTTATACTAAAAAATATCCAACCTTTGGAAATTCACGTTTTTCGGCTAAATAGGCAAATTCAAGGCTTTTTCAGATCTGGGTCGTGCCATACGCGTATGGCCTCCACTCATATGTGTATGACCATTTTTAACACTAACGCATACGCGTATGGCCCAGCTAGATCCATACACGTAAGGCTTCTGACTGCATAGGGGGCCTGGCTGGCTGGACTCATATGTGTATGGGCATTCCAATATGCCTATGAGCAGATATTGAATTTTCACCTCCTTCCTGCTGTTACGCGTATGGTGGGATGTGAGGTTTAGTATCCATACACGTATGAGACACCTCATACGCGTATGGGCAGGAAATTTGATTTTTCCTCTTTTTTCTTCCTACTCATGCGCTATCGTGCGATTTCTTCTATGCTCCAGTTTTCTTTACTCGTAAGCCCTGGAAACACATGAAACACTACCTCAAGCGCGTAAAATAGCTCAGAATTACTAAAACCTTAACATATCAAGTTTCTCTAAAAATCTACCAATAATAAATTCGAACGACTACCCAAATTCACAATAATTCATCTGTTTTTGGCATTCAAATGACATCAAAACTAGCGCAAATGGTGATAGATCAATACCATAACTTTAAAAGTCTCAACAATTTAAATTTGAGTGAAATGATACCGAAATTAAGTTACCTAGATAAGTGCGTAAGAATTTTTTTAGGAAAAAAACTTAGGAAGTAATTTGTTTCTCAAATTATTAGGAGATTAAATGGTAAACTTGATGTGGTTTACTATGATGTTTGTGGAATGAAATATGTACTTTATGTCATTTATGGATGATCACAACATGATTATGTGAGTATATCTGATCAAGATCAAATATGGACTGTTTCTTATCTTCAAAAGATCAAGGTGACAATTGAAAAACAGGAAGAGAAACAAATTAAGGTAGTCAAAAGTGATGGAGTTGATGAATACATATCAAATTAGCTTGAGGATTTTTTTGATGAGATGGGAATTCACAATGAGATTAGTGTATCGTACACACCATAAAATAATGATTTATATAATTGTTATGAACATGCTTAAAAATATTTGAATCTTTGTGTTTTAGACACATTCTAGATCAAAGAAGAAACAAGCTTAAATATAAAAGCGAACATATGATACATGTAGAATACTGCACTACATGAACATATAATTTGTATAGTCAACTCACCAAGAATATTATTTCCATTAGAGATGTTAAATTAATGAAAATAATGTTGGGATTGGTAGAAGGAGATGTTGCACCATCTTCACGTGTGCCATTTAAATTTCATGATACTTAACAAAAGCTTAGTGTCAATGAAGAATCTCCTAAACAAGAGAAGGAAAGAGGATAACAAAAGGCTAGATTTCTAACCAAAACCCTTCATGATTATGATGCAATTGTTGAAAATATAAACACACCAAAAGAAGACCTGGTGCACCTAGCACTATTTGTTAATGTTGAGCCAATATGTTATGCATAATTAGCTAAAACATAAGAAGGATATTATAGTTAAGTGGATTTATAAGAGGAAATACCTACCAGATGGCTCTATTCAAAATCACAAGAAAAAATTTGTTAAAAATTCATTCTTTCAAAATCCTGGCCTTGATTACACATAAACATATGCATTAGTAACAAAAATGAAAATTGTGAGGTTAGAAGTGGAAATGACAAACTTTACACAATGAAAACTTGTTCAACTTGATGTAAAGTTTGGATTTATCAATGGATTCCTTGAGAGATACTTTTTCATTATGAAATATTAATAATACAAGGTGTTGAAGCTCAATAGGGAACTATATAGCCTGAAACAAGCTCCAAAAACCTGTAATAAGAGAATCCATGAGTTTATGCAACACCTTGGCTATTATGAATGTTTAGTGCAACATAGAATCTATGTCAAAGGATTAAACCAATGAAATATTAGGATAATAAGTGTGCATGCAGATAATTTACTCGTAATCGAGAGTAATCTTGTTGAGATTGAAGACTTCAAACTACACATGTACAATGAGTTTGATATGATAGATCTCGATGGATTGAGGTACTTCCTTTGCTTTGAGTATGATAAACTAGAAAAGGAAGGTACTTCTAAATTGAGAAAACCTGAATATGGAAATGTAATGGATATCACCATATACAAGTAGATGGTAGGATGCTTGAGTTATACTTGGAATTCAAGTTTGATATATGTTTCATTGTAGGAGTAGTAAGAAAATTTATGCAGGAACAATTGATTTTTGTGTCCCCCCCCCCAAAAAAAAAATTGAATGGAAAATAAGAGGTTTAGTTGGATTTTATGGTTCAAATTGTGCGTGGTGAAAAAGTTAAAAGGATAAGTATAATAGGATATGTTTTCATGCTTTTAACTCTCTAATATGTTTGTGTTCTAAGTAGCAACCAATTGTAGCATTGTCATCATATGAGTTTGAATACATCTCATCGTAGAATGTAGATTGCCATGGTTACCGGTTGCAGTATTTGTTATGTGAAATAAAGATTAACAATGAAGAATATGTGGAGATCACGATAGACAATAATTCAACTACCAGCCTTGCAAAAAAATCCCATATATCATTGAAGGAACAGACAAATAAAAACCAAATTCCATTTTCTTAGAGACTAAGTTAGAGCTAGCAAATGGAATATTGAATTAACTAACTTTAAAGTTGATGATCAAATTTCAAATGCTCTAACAAAACCATTGAAGATTGATAAGTTAAAGGAAATTAGGAAGAGGTTTAATGCACTTAGCCTATACATTTTGAGTTAAGAGAAAATGTTAAAGTGTAATTCAAAAGTTAGTTAATTTTGTTGAGCTAGTTAAGTTACTTGTTACACAAGTAACTACCTAGTTAAGTTGGTATGAAGTTTTTAGGCGTAACTAGTGTTTGTAAGCCTAACTCATTTAGTTTATAAGTAAGTGTAATTATTATGAGTACAATGTTAGTGATTCTATCAACAATATACCAAGAAATGGATCTTTAGTAAGTGATTTATGAATGTGATGATTTGACCCAACCCTAGAGGCAGGTATAAATAGACTTTTAGGTCTAGGAAAGGCACATTACCTTAAGGATTTCTCCCTGGATTGGTCAGCCTATTCATCAGGGACCGTGGCATGTGATCTCTTTTAGAGGAAGTCTCATGAAATTGGGCGCCTTATTTTCGACGTTGATCTACTCACCTTTATGTATCATTATGCTCCAGTGACCACTTTCGCCAACTAGAGTGCTAGCTTATGGGATAGAGATTTGTTTAAGTGTCCCTCCTTGAGTCCATTTGGGAACACCCTTACAAATATTTCTTGGTTTGATGCAACAAATCTAATGGTGGCCTCGTCAAATCGAGCGAGGTTGTCCCTTAACAATTCTGACAACCCCTGTCGTATGTTGAAGAGGCTGGTAGTGGACATATTTCTGTGAAGGTTGGTAGCGAACTCGTGCACAATCTCTCTTTCCAACTCTTGATAGCTGGTGATAGAGGCATGCGACAATGCCTTTACAATCACTATATATTGTCTAACTATTATAATTCCTTTACAATCACTATATATTGTCTAATGAGTTAGTTATACCTTAATAACTAACTTATAACCTTTACATAACCAACTTGTAAAAGTTAGTTATGATTAACTAACTAATATTTATCATATGATTAGTTAACTTATAATACAAGTAATTTCTCCAAAATTCTAACTCTCGTGCTTAACACCCCCCTCAAGCTGGAATAAAGATCAATCATTCCTAGCTTGCTTTGTAGGCTGTTGAAGAGTCATGTATGCAAAGATTTGGTCAGAATATATGTCACTTGGTCCTTGGATGCAATTGGAATAAAATGTAGAACTCCTGCCTGGACTTTATCTCTAACAACATGGGAATTACTTTCTATATGCTTCGTTCTCTCATGAAATATTGGAATGGCTTTTATGTGAAGTGATGACTTGTTATCACAATAAATTATAATTGGAGAGGATTGCTTCATATGAATATCTTACATCAAGTAAAGGATCCATTATCCTTTACATGTAGATTGAGCCAATGCCATATATTCAGCCTCAGATGAAGATCTAGACATGACTGTTTTCTTCTTACATTTCCATATTATCAATGATGTTCTAATAAAGAAACAAAAACCTATTATGGATCTTCTAGTGTCTGGATATGCTCCCCAATTAGATTCAGAAAACCCTTTAAGGATCAGTGTAAATGATGAGCTAAAATACAGACCCTTGTTAGGGCTACCTTCGAGTATATTTCAAAATATGAAGGTCTAATAACACGTGTTTATCAGTTGGTGCATCTATAAATTGATTGAGTTTTCTTATAACATAAGAAATCTTAGGTTTTGAATGTGTTAGATACACGAGTCTTCCAATTAATCTTCTGTATGCATTTGGATCAAAAAGAAAGTTACCAGAACTCTTGCGTAATTGGATTTGTAAATGAGGTTGCATATGAGTAGTGCATGGATTTACACCAATTAAGCATGTATCTTGTAAGATATCTAGTGTAAATTTTATTTGACATAATGTGTTTCCTTTCTTTGATCTAGCCACTTCAAAGCCTAGAAAATATTTTTGAAAAATCCTAGATCCTTAATGTTAAGTTTGTCATTTTATAGGGTCTTAATGTTGGCAATCTCATCAACATTTGTAACCCCTAAGACCAAATCATCTACATATACAAGGATCATTATAATATATGTACCATTATACATAATGAATAAGGAATAATCCGACTTCGATTGAAGGTATCCTGAATGTCGAAGAGTTTGAGTGAGTTTTATGTTCCATTTCCTACTTGCATGTTTCAAACCATAAAGTGATATTTGTAGTTTGCACACCATGTTAGAATGAGCAAAATCAAAACCTATTTCATATAGACCTCTGAATTGATATCACCATGTAATAAGGTGGTGTTGGTATCAATTTGAAACAATGTCCAGTTTTAAGTAGCTGCAACGGCCATGAAAACTCTGATAGTTGTCATCACTACAAATGGATTGAAAGTGTTCAGATAGTCAAGACTTTCAGTTTGAATGAAACAACTTACTACCAATATTTCCTTATATCTCTCTACATAACCATTGACATGCAGTTTAAGTTTGAACACCTATCTACATCCAATTGCTTTATGATGAGCAGGCAAGGGTACCGACTTCCATGTATTAGTCTTCCTCAAAGCAGATCGTTAAGTCGTAATGTAAATGTTCAATTCTCATGACAAATGGCATCCTCAAAAGTGTGTGGTTCAGATATAGAGGACACATTAAGGATGTATTGTTTATGTGTAGAATAAAAATTGTGATAAGACATAAAGGAAGATAAAGGGTATTTACTTTAAGAATATGCTTGAATGCCATTTGAATTGGAAGGATGGATTGTACTTTCAATTAGGTTACAATGATAGTCTCATAAGAATGACGGACTTAGTGACTCTAGTGGATCTTCTAAGTTGAAGGCCATAATTAGGCATGTTGTATGATGCAAGAAGATTAGGTAGGTCGTTTGTGTGATTATAAGACATATGTGAGTGATTTGATTGGTTATTTGGTGAAATGGAAGTGAAATGAGTATGTTGAGAATAAGAAATATCAGGTATAACTATATCTGGTGTAGCTGAAATACCATAATGATATCTAGTCATATCTGATGTGTTAGGAACATCATGATGTGAGTAAGGTTGAGATTTATTTAGGGATGATACATTTGTGGATGACTTGTAAATAAAATTGATTAAAAAAAGAACATCTCTAGATAGAAAAATTTATTTGGAATTCAAATCAATAGCATGTGTCCCTTGATACCAATCTGAAAACCTAGATACAAATATTTTCTTGACCCAAAATCCAATTTTTTTCTATTTTCTTGTAAGGTTGAAGTATAACATAAATAGCTAAAAAAATTTAAGGAGTTTAATATCAGGTAAACATTGGTGCAAACTTGAAAAGGTGACTTGTTGTGAAAGAAAAGGGGTTGACATTCTATTTATGATGCTTATATCATGGATAACTGTATAAGACTAGAACATTTTAGGTAAATGATATTGAAATAGAAAGGCTCTAGCAATTCCAAGTATGTGTTGGTGCTTCCTTTCAACTATGCTTTTTTGTTGAGGAGTACTAACATACAATGTTTGATGGGATATGCCAGTTTCACTATAAAAGTCTATAAGAAGAAACTCATTGCCATTATCTGATCTTATGAATTTGACTTAAGTATTAAATTGAGTGTGGACCATGGAAACAAAAGCTTTAATGAGAGTTGATGTTTAAGGATTACATTTATGAGGAAAATCTATGTCAATCTACTTTTGTCATCAACTACTGTGAGAAAATATTTATGTCCATTCATTGAAGGAATTGATAATGGACCCCATATATCCATATGAACTAAATAAAAATGTCAATAAATTTCCAAGTGCTATTAGGAAATGGTAATCTCTTTTATTCATCATAAAAATAAACATCACAAGGAATATCATAATGCACAAACTTGACATAAGGAATTTTTTTCTTTATTCCAATCATTTTTTCATATGAAAGATGACCAAGTCTTAAGTTCCAAATATTACAATCAGTTTCATGTCTAGAATCAAGCTTGTTAACAAAATTGATACAATTGCTTTTTGTCCTAAAAGAAATTTTTTTGTGGAAGGATCAATGAAAGACGATGGTGTATTTAGGAATGTAACTAGATGATGAGTGAGAATGTACAATCCAGCTCTCAATTCAGTTGCACCAATCATATTCTTGGAGTAGGAATTATGTATCATGCAATTCGAATTATAAAAAAATAGTTGGCATTTAAGTATTTGAGTCATCTTAGGGACAAATATAAGGTTGAAAGATAACTTGGGCATATATAAAACATTGGTTAAGATGAAATTGGTATTAAAGAAAATGATTTGTGCAAAATTGGTAGAAACCAATGAATCATTTGGAAGGTTTACAATTATAAGTTTAATTATTTTCAAGCAAGAGAAAATTTTACCAGAGAAAAATACATGAGAAGTTGCATCATTGTCTTGGATGAAAGATCCAGGTCTAATATTGATGGGAAAAGTACTGATAATATCTGTATTTGATTTGGATTTGGTGGTGATGCAGTTCAAACTATGATAATTCAATTATGATAATTGTTGAAGTAATGTCAAAAAAGTTTTGTATTGATTTGAAGTGAAGGCTAGGAGACTGGAATCTTGTTCATTAAGTTGTTCTTCATTAGTGTCATATTGAGAACCATTTTCATGAGTGTGATCATGAGCTAAATTATTGATTTTACCCTGTTGTTACCAATGAGAGGCATAACCATGCTTCTTAAAGCATGTATCTATGATATGATTAGTCATACCACAATGTGTACAGATTATGATTCCTCTTCCTCGACCACTAGATTGTTGACCCCCTATAATATTGTTGCCACGAAAAGAATAATCACGTATACCTTGAGGCTGACTAGATGGAAAGGCTAATAACTTAGATTCATCAAGAGGAGTAACCATTTGTATTTTTTGTTGAATAATTAAGAAATACACTTTGCAAATAATTGGAAAAGGATCCAACAATATGATTTGAGATCTAACGGTAGAGTATTGGTCATTTAAACCCTTTAAGAATCTGATAACTTGATCATAATCTTTGTAACTTTGAATCTTGTCAATGGCTATACAAGATACGGCACAATCATATGGAGGAATGAGACGAAAATTGTCTAATTTTGCCACAACATTTTTAATTTCGTGTAACAAGAAGAGATAAAACAATGACCTTGTTTTAAAGTGCAAATTTCTTCTTGAATGTCTGAGATTCTGAATATATCACCATGATAAAATATGTCTTTCAACTCCTTCCATATGCTAGATGCAATCTCCATTCATAATATGCTATAAGAAATCTCTTATTCGACTAAATTGTTTAGCCATGACGTGGTCATAGTGTTACACCTATCCCAAGTTATTGAATCACGATCATCATCTGATGGTTATGGCAACACTCCATTGATGAAGTGAAACTTGTTCTTGGACCTTAAAGCCAATATCAAGGAACAAGATCAAGACTGATAAATGCCAGCATTTAATAGAGGCGTAACGAAAACAAGAGTTGGATTTTCATTGGGATGCATCAAATATGGATTTGAGGTATCATTTTAATAACTTTTATTAGGGTTTGAAGAAACACAATCGTTATGGTTTGATGGAGCATGACCATTGTTTGTGCTAGAAGTGCTTTCAATAGACATTGTTGAAAAGAAAAAGATAAAACCGAATGAGTATCAATGAAAGAGAAGAAAACAAATGGAGATTTGTGAAGTATAATAAGAGAATGCTACGACAATGGTGAATTTAGAGCCATAGATCGATGATACCATGTGAAAACTCAACACAAAAACACCATGGAAGAAGAATAGAGAAAACTTGCAATGTACTATGAAATTTTATGAAATTTTTACAAAAATAACCCACTTTTTAAAGGAAATTCCCAAAATAACCCTGGTTTCAAAAAAAATCCCAAACTACCCCACTTTTAGGAGGAGTCGCCAATTGAATTGGAGACTCCTCTAAAAAATTGAATGGAGGCGTCAATTGGATTGGCTAGGGCAGGTGCCCTAGCCAATTGGATTGGCGCCCCTGTGTAGGAGTTAAGAGGAGGCGCCAATTCAATTGGAGCCTCAGTGTAAAATGCAATTTTTGTGTTATAAATAGATGCGTTGTGTGAGTAATTGTTCCACATCTCAAATAATCATTTGGCAATCATGTTTACTGTTAGTCGCCGATACGGTAAGGTGATTTATGCGAGAGACAAACCTCCTATGCTGATGTTGTTCTGGAATATCACTACGTTCGATCAACTAAAGAGGGAGCTGGTTCGTTGGTTAGATGGGAAAGTACCAGAAGAGGAAAAAATTAGAAGTATTGAGAGACTTGATAGTATCTTTGGTTGGGTGCGAATGAAGACTGATAAGGATGCTAGGGAAATTATGTTTGGTCGAGACGACATCAATTTGATTGTTGTAATCAGTTAGAAATATTTCTGTTTTCAGATAGCTTATTTTGTACTGATGTTTGTTGTGAACCTCGTTGTAACAAAAACTTAATGATATATAATGATTGAAGGTTACAGAAATACAATGTTACAAAAAGCTTAAGACCTAGATGATGCTCATCGATTGGGACAATTGTTCTTGTTGTGTCCTGGTTGATGATAGATACTACATAATCTTATCATTTTATCTGTGGAATCCATCTCTGTTCTGATACGTGTGCTGTTTGGCCTTCCTTTTTTCTTTCTACGCATCTCATCATTGTGCCAAATAATATCACCTTCATATGGAGGCCAGTAATCCTCCATTGGTAGTACCGAGAAGCTTTGATTATATACATTCATGATTGTGTCGACCTTGTACACATCAGATAAATGGTTGTAAGCATCTTGACGAGTATAAGCGCATGCTGCAATGACATGGGAGCAAGGTATGCGAAAGGCCTGGAATTTTCCACAATTGCACCAACTTCTGTTTAGTCTAACAGCGTAGGCTAAATTTGGTCTCCCCTCGTTGTGGTCCATTGTTTTCTGGACGCTGAAATTTTTCCTATGATGGTCAAAGACTATTACAGCGTGTGGGCTAGCTTTGATGCTCTCCTCTTTCATGACCTTCATGCAACACTCACTGAATACTTTCCCGGACATTAACACCGCACTCCATCTTTCACCTCTGGTTGCGAACGTAGAAGCCAACCTATAATAGGTTGATCTTACCAAGGCGGTTATCGACAGATTTCGAATTCCTTTGAATACCCTGTTCATGCATTCCACAAGGTTTGTTGTCATGTGGCCCCATCGACAACCTCTGTCAAATGCCCTTGTCCACTGCTCTACTGGTATGTTATTTAGCCATCTCCATGCGTCTTCATTAGATAGTGTAATTTCATCATGATAATATTGAAATGACGGCTGAGTTAGAGCATACCCAACATTCACCACCTTCATGCGAAGATTCTTATCTTTTATAGCGTGCATGAAGTTTTGTGCAATGTGTCTGATGCAATAGACATGGGTAGAAGGGGGATCATGCCATCCGTTATCATGGATGTTGTAGGCACTCTCAATGGCAGCATGTCTATCAGAAATCAAACAGAGATTGGCTTGTGGAGCCACATGCGGTATGAGATGTCGAAGAAAGAAACCCCATCCACCAGCCATTTCACCTTCAGCAAGAGAAAAGGCAATGAGAAAGACATTGTTGTTGCCCTCTTGTGCAACCGCCATGAGCAAAGTACCCTTGTATTTTCTGTATAACCAAGTGCCATCAATTTGAATAATAGGTTTGCAGAATGCGAAACCTTTGATGCACGTGTCAATTGCCCAAAAGAGACAGTGAAAGATTCTATTACCTATAGCACAGGTTCCGTCTGGCATCATCGCTAGCAATGTCTCCATAATTGCCACAGTTCTTGGGACATATGTTTTTAGTGCCCATAAAAACTGTGGCAATTCCTTGTATGAATCCTCCCAGTTGCCGAAAACTTGTTCAACAACCTTTGTCCTCGCAATCCAGGCTTTCTTGTAAGATGGAGTATATTATATGTTGTTCTGATATGGGATATAATTATACTCACCTTCACTGATGGGTCTTTATTAACCAACGGCAGAATGTCTTGACATATCAACGTTGCGCTTAGTTTGCGGTGATCTTGTTCAACGTTAGTTGCAATGCAACTCTGAGGTGGGTCTATTGAAGCGATATCCCAAGAGTCGTTTTTCTTCTTGTAAGACGCAGCCAAAGGAAACTTACAAAGCATGTGACGACATTCGATAACATACCTTCTAGAATCAGTGCGTTTCACTGTAAAAACAGCAGAGTTGTTCATGTGGAATTTTTTGATTGCCAGAACACATTCTTCTTTGGTACGAAACATGTATCCCACCTTTAATTCGCCTTCTGATCTCGGATACGGATTATAGAAAACACTGTTGGATGTTTCATCGTCGTGCAGATCCATATTTGTCATATGTTGAGGCGGGTTGTAGACATGACTAAGAGGTATTGGTGGTGGTTAATCATCATCTTCATCGTCGTTGTTCAGCATGTGATCAACCTGTATCTCGGTCTCCTCTTCTTCTTCATCAACGACGTCCACTTCTTCTTCTGCTTCTGGGTTGACGTCATCTGACCATTGTGGATCAAATTCACCAGATTCATCCTGACTGGTTAGTTGAGACTGTTGAGATGGTATACATGGTTGAAGAGTAATGTACAACTCAATACAGTTGTAGCCTGAATGTTCATGACTAACAAACATGTATTCAACATCTTCATCGTCTCGTACCTTAAGGGGGAAATACTTGCATTGACTATTCTAAAAAATATTGGATTTGATATGTGATCTTTGACACAATACCCGATCCTATACAGGATTGTATTCTTTTTTCAAATGCAAGAAGGTTGCATTTCTCTTGATCGTGAGTCTAATGGTATCGGTGTTTCGAAAACAAAAACCATATAGCTCAGACTCGTATGTTTCACCGTTGCAGTGAACATTGACACTGTATAATGATGAAGATGACATTGTGCAGATGAAAACTATTTTATTACTGCAGATGAATGTGAATGAAGTGTCTTGGATGTTAATAGTAAGACACTTAAATAGAGGAGTGAAGTGTCTCACATGCTAGCTAGTTCGAAGTGACGTGTCACACATGCAAGCTACTCCGAAATGATGTGTCAACCATGCAAGCTACTAAGAAGTGACATGTTTATCATGCAAGAGAGAGGACAGCCACATGTCAGACATGCAGGCACACACTCTAAATGAATTGGCGCCCCCACTCATTCCTTTCACATGGGCGCCAATTTAAGTGGAGACACCTTGTCAAAGCATGCATTCAGACCTCGAAACCAAGCAATCAGACCTAGGTCTTGCATGCATGTCCCTATGGAGGCGCCAATTTGAATGGCGACCCCTCTTAAAGGTTGTACATGGTCGCCAATTCAAGTGGAGACACCATGCAAGAACAACTTTTCATGCTCCCATCCATTTGCCTACAAATACATCCACTACATCAACACTTCGTCCACACCATCACTCTCACTACTTCTTCTACAATTTCATCTGCAACAACTTCTTGTAGTTTCATCTACACCAACCCCCCGACAAAATGTCTATCCTCACAATGGGCGAATCACATAGAGGAACGGTTGCAAACATTGCAACATATGTACGTTTTTTCTTTTGTTAACTTTTTATATTTCATCTTCACCAACCCCCTTTTATTTTAACATACCAACTTAGTCAAGTTTTTTGTTCTTTGTTTTATAGGATGTATCAAGGTTCCGAACTCGGGTCCATGAATATGTCCATATGGACCTGATGATTCAACCTTATGTTGAACTCGCCGGTTTTGGTCATATAAGCAAGATTTTTTCTTGATCCGTAGATAACAAATTCATTCTAGCTTTATGCGAAAGATGGAGACCAGAGACACACACATTTTGGTTCCCAACCAGTGAGTGTACCGTTACGTTAGAAGACATCTACATGCTTTTGGGACTACCCATTGAAGGTAAGGTTGTTAATGGTAAAACCAACTATGCAAATTCGATTTGCATGGATCTCTTGGAGAATGATTTGTTAGATGATAACGCAAGAGGTCAATGTATACTACTTTCACGCCCTAAGTCGTACTATAATAGTTTATACTTAGATGAGCATTCTACCGAAGATGCTCGAATAATAAAAACTAGGTGTTACTATAAGACCCCAATTTTGTCCCTAAGATCCCTCATGGCATCATATCATACCATATCATTGCCTCAAGGATCTTTGTGCACCTTTGCTTCCCTCCTAGTGGGTGGGTTATCTTGTGAGTGTGGTTCTTGATCACCAAGCATGTTTTACATTTGTATATCATTGCTTTTCATCTGTTTATTAACCAAAAGTACAAAAATATTGTCATCTAACCATGCTACTTGCAGATGAAGCCAGCTAGGTCAAATCAGTCAAAACAGTCATTGAGCAATAGATGGTGGCCGTTCTTGAAGAATTTGGGCACCATGATCATTCATCAAGAGTTCATATGAGTTATGACATCATTTTGAATCAAGATCCCAAGTGGTAGGGGCTTGGAATTCATCAGAACATGGTTCAGTCAACCAAAACCCTAGCAAAGTCAACTGTGGTCAACTGTGCATTTAATCAGTGATTTGATGGTGGGAATTGGTTTGAGAGGTCTCATTCATGTCCATACAAGCCTCATATAACATGTCAAACATCCACAGTGAAGAATTTGAGGTCAGACAAAAAGTTTCCAAAAATAGTAAGTTGACCTGTAATTGGAATTTGCCAAAAATGGAAAGTTCTTCTCCTCAAAATTACTTCATCATACAAGCTTCAAATTAATTTTTGTCCAACATGAAAGTTGAAGATCTTGTTCTCCCATTTCCAAAAATTCCAAGAACACTCATTTCTCATGTGTGGTTGGCAAATTATGATCAAATCATTCTCAAGAATTTTTGAACTTCAAAGTGAGATAACTTCCAAACCATTTGGCCAAATTGAGTGAGGTTTTTTGCTACAAGTCACATTTGATGTGCTCTATCCAAATCCTTCATCACATTTTACCAAAAATCATCCAATCAAAATGGCCTTTTTTCAAGTGCATTGAATTTAAAAAGAGAGGGGTGAAAAATGGACTTTCAAATTAATCATTGTCCACATATTCTACCAATTGCAAATGACTGAAAACCACATTTGGAGTGTGCCTAAGCCCATTTTCGCACTGTAGCATGCCATGCACATGCAACATGAGTGGATTTCACTAATTGACCAAAACACTTTATTAAGCTAAAATTCACTTACCACTTCATTAACCAAGCTTAGCATTGTTAATCAGAAGTATATATGACTCATTTCAGACTGAAAACCCTAGCCACATTTTACAAAACTGAGATTCAAACATTTTCTCTCAAAAAACTCTCATCCTTCACTTGAATTTTTTCTGGAAAATCTCCAAAGGATTCGTGCTTCTGTTCATTGTGCCATCATTTACCAACATTTTTGGAGCTTTGGCAAGCATCATTTCATCACTGTAAAGCAAAGAACAACACTGTTCCATTGGACCTCTCACATGGTAGTTTTCGATTTGAACACAATCAAGCCAGTTTGAGCCACGATTCACCATCCATACACCTTCTGGAGCTTGAGGGAACATCTATTTCGTGCTGACAAGTCCAAAGAACCACGAATCAAGACTGTTCTTCAAATCTGGTAAAAATTCGAACCTAGCCATTGTTAAAATCATGATATGCTTTGGATAGATCTTGCCTTGCTGGTTATACTGAACTTTAAATCGTGAAATTTCATCGAGTATTGTGGAAGTTATGTTGAAATGAAATTTGATGTTTAGATGTTATTCTGCTCGATTCATCCTTGTTAGTTCGAATTAGGGTTAATGATGGTTGTATTGATGATGTACATGATGAGATAAACACAATGGTATATCGTTTGTTGATTTTGGTTACAATTTGTTCTTGCTGAAAAATCTGGAAAAATATTGAAGAACACGGTTAAATGATGATACTTAATCCAATGCCTCTGAACTTTTGCTTGTGAAATGATGATACTTAATCCAATGCCTCTGAACTTTTTTGTGCTTAAACTAGACATGTTCATGGTGATTTTGGTGTAGAGTTTGTGATTTTATCATTGCTGGTTAATGAGATATGATTTTTTGAATAGGGGTGTGACAATTTGTGTAACACCATTCATGTCCAACTTCATGATTTTAATTACCATGCTTATTGAACTCAAAATGGTCTGGATTTTTGCATGAACATACTTATGGATGTTGAGAATACATGTGAATTTTCCTGGAATTATTGATGGCATTTCCCATTTGATTGGATTTTTCTCCCCTGTTTGGTTATTTGTTGATTTTTTGGGATGCATGTTTGTATTTGATTTGTGAAATTCTAATGCTTAATTGAATGGACTTGAAATTTGACATGTGAATTATAGACATCTTAAAGTTTGTCATGGTTTTAGTCCCATTCATTTATCATATGTTGTTTCTGTTTTATGATTAATTGAAGTTGGTGCATGTTTTGATGCTTTGTATGAGTTTGCTTGAACTTGCTTTGACTTTCTGATTTTCATTGACCTACTTCCCTTGATCCAAATGAGCTGAAATATGTTATGCTTATCATGTTATGGATGATGTTTGATCATGAATTATTTGAGTATTTATTGAAATGTTTGTGATTAGATTTGAGTGGAGTCTTTCTGTTAACTTCTTTGAGGTTCTATATGACATGCCTTGACCTAATTTGTTTGTGAAATGATAATGATGAATGATATGAATGTGAAAACACTTGGGTTTGCTTCTTAATTGTTTGAACTTGATTTGGGATAGCTTTCACTTGCTGTTTTGGATTTTTTATCTCCTTTTGACCCTAGGCTTGTCCTAGTGGTCTTGTTGCTCATGTTTGAGTTTGGTTTTTCAGGTTAAGAAGCAAATGCTTTAAGGAGATCAATGCAAGTTGATTGAGTTTGATTGATTATCATGAACTAACTTGTTTGTTTTGTAGGATGCTTAGCTCATATGCTTTGAGCTTTGTGCATTGCACATTTGACTGATTGTGTTGACTGTCGATCCTTATCTTATATTGGTTTTGAATTTGAGTTGTATACTGATTTTGTTTGATTGATTTCAGGTACCATTAGTTGCTAATAGTTCTTTGAGAAATTGCATTGATTTGCTTGATAGCATTAGCATTGAGGTAGAATCCTTTTTCTTCATGTAGTCTGGAAGACCTGGCCTATTACTTGGCCAGGCAACTGTCTGAAGTCCTCCTTAAGAGGCGATGTTTGTGCGTGTTTACTTTTGTCCCAAGCAGGAAAAGTCCTTTGAATAAGGAAATTGGTAGAATCCAAGAGATATGTAACCTATCTCCTACTATTCTGTGTGTCACTCACCTTGCTCACACCACATGTGTTAATGCATAGTGAGTAAAAGCCCAAGATCAATCGAGTCAATAATCTGTGGAGAGAGTTCCTACTTTCTGAACTCCCACACCTTCTGATATTCAAAGCTCTCCCTGACCAGGGATAAGAGCATGAGGCAAACCCCTCATATCCTTTCATCTGCTTCACCTTGGCTCTCAATGTCAAGGTTAAGAGCACCATTAACCCTATTCCAGTTGGCTTCAATGCCTAACCCTTTGTATGAGCCTATTTGTTTGGTTATAGAGTGTGCTGAATGACTTTGGTTGATTGATTACTTACTTCATATGCACATGTTTGCTTGTATGATTTGTGCATTTATCATCGTTAATTGCTCATTAGTGCACGATCATTTCATTTGTCTTTGTGACATATCTTTGTTGTTTGCCCATTGAGGACAATTGTAAGACCATTCATTGGCCTTTGTTCCTATGATATGGAAGTGAGTATAAGACCATTTCATTGGCCACTCATCTTCTCTCTGCTTGATGCATTTGTTTGTTGTATGTGAGGATGCAATTGTAAGTCCGTGTAATTTGGCATTTGTTTTCCTATGATCATATGTTGGAGGTTAGAGTAAGCCCAGATGGATTGGCATCTGACATCCAAATGTTGTTTTGCTTTGTTGGAGATTGGTATAAGTCCAGATAGATTGGCATCCGGTATCCACTTTTTATTTCTTTGTTGAGGAGATTGGTATAAGTCCATAGAGTGGCCTCTGATATCCAGTTCTGTTTTAGGAGATTGGTATAAGTCCAGTGATTGGCATCCGGTATCCGCTTTTGTTGACTTTCATCTTTTGCTTTGCTTGTTTATTATTGCTCATTGCCTATTCCAAAGGACACACTTGAGTCATCTGCTATATGATTTCAAGAGGTGAACCTTCTAGGAAGTTTTACACTCCATCTTCATCCGTTCATCCCTCTTTGTCCTAAACCTTTTCACACATTACTTTCAAAACTTGAGATAAATATTATGCAAACATCTTCATGCTTTCAAATTAGAAACCTGGACCCTAAGTCCTTGACTTTTCAAACTCCATTTCATAATACTTCTTTTGAATCAAGCTTAATCACACTTTGACTCTCCTTTTGTGAATAATCATAATCAATTAACTTCACCCATTCAATTGTTTTGTGGCTTTGTCCATTCTTGTTAAGTTTTCATACACTAGCCATAGGTTTGATTTATCCTAGTTGGTTGATGTCAATCTCACCTATTTGTCCTTAGTTGATTGAATTGTAAGTCTTCCTTGCTTATTATAGGGTTAACCCCTCACTAGCAAGTTGAAGCTTTTCTCACATGGTGGACTTGTTGTTTGTATAAGGTTGAGTTTTCTCCCGTGGATAACGAAAGACCTTAGGGCTTGTGTTTAAAATTGAATCCACTAACTTTTGGAAATCTTTTAGCCGAACTACGGCGTTTTGATCCTTACCTTTCATGGAAGGTACGTAGGCAACGGGTTCATCCGTTCAAACACAAAAATAATAAAACTTGTATATTCTTTTCTCATCATCCCATTCATGTTTGCACAATAAATATTTCATAGCAAATAACAGTTTTATACAACAAGTGTGAAAAGGGCTCCCTAGGAGTACCTAGGACGTTGTGGGTGCCTAACACCTTCCCATTGCGTAATTTACCCCTTACCCAGACTCTCTGATCTTTTAATTAGTTTTCTATGTGTAAAACTTCTTAGGCTTTTGTTCGCTTTTTAGCCAGTCCTTTGGATAAATAAAAGTGCGGTGGCGACTCGATTCATTGTATGCTTTGCTTTTGATTTAATCAATAAATCATATAGCGACGAATACACCGCTACAGAAAAGTGGCGACTCTGCTGGGGAAAATTGTTGCTCCTTGGTGGTATTGCCTACTTTTCACCCTTGTTGTGTGATATATTGTTATTTGTTATATGACATATTTTTGTATAATTTGGGATAACTGTATTGATTGTAATGTTTGAATTGCTTGATATACAATTGTTGTTTGCTTTGGTGATCTGTGAGATGAGTTCTATACCCGAACTCGAGTGCACTCTAGGATAGGAGAATGGCATAGTCTTGTTGACTGGTGTGGAGTATTCCTTAGCCAGTTGACTTGCGAGCACATTCACTTGGTGGAGGTCATGTTGGATTAATAATGTCACACAAGTTATTTGTGGTTAGGCATTATTCTTTCAATCATGTGCCGCAGAAGCCAAGGACCGTAGTTTACCAAACCCATATTGGCCTATTTTTTTTAGGACGTAGTGCGGAGGTCGTTCAGATGTAAGTTCTGATGCGATTGTTACGCGATACTACACTCATACGAGTTTCTCTTGAGAATATTTTTGGAATACGAGTATTCGTTCCTCCGATAATATTCGAAAGATGGAACGATGATTATGGGAACCTCTGGTAGAACATGTCTGGCAGGTTTAAACCCTAGTACACTCCCTTTGGGTGGTTCTTAACCGAGACTCCATGCTCGTGACTCTCAGCAAACCCGTGATTCATGGTTGAGTCGTTCAGATAACCTTAATATCAATGAAACCTGGGCGTTGATCAGGTATAAAACCTAAATCCCCCAAAACGGATGGTTGATATTAAGGATGTTCGAGCCGGTTCATGTACCGTTAATATCAATGGAACTTGGGTGTCGATAAGGTGAAAACCTAAATCCACCAAAATGGATGATTGATATTAGGGATACAATGAGCTTTCCCATGACCTTTGTTTGGTGTGACTTGTTTGATCCTTGAGTGTGATTGTTGCATTCATGCATTCATGCATTCATCTGCACTTCATGTCATAAAAAAAAAGAAAATTTTCAAGGAACTTAAAAGGGTTTATTTGCAAAATTTTCAGACATGGAAAGACCAAAAAGGCATACAAAGAAGTACAACTTTAAACAGCCCGATGTAAAAGAGTTAAGGAATCTGACATCTTATGTATTAGATCCCTTGGGTTTCAAAGCTTGCTATGGGAAGCTCCTACCTCTGCTGACTACTCAGGTTGATGAAGGGTTGATGAGTACTCTAGCCCAGTTTTATGATCCTCTGTATCATTGCTTCTCATTTCCGGACTTCCAGCTGTTGCCAACTTTGGAGGAGTATTCTCATCTCATTGGGATTCTGATTCTGGATCAAGTGTCGTTCAGTGGCCTAGAGAGTATTCCGACTGCTCGAGAGATTGCCAGCTTGTTGCACATAGATGAAGATCTGATTAGAGCTAACCTGACTACCAAAGGCGGAATTCAGGGTTTTCCTTCCGAGTTCCTCATTGCTCAAGCTACCTTTTATGGGAAGGCCATGAGTGAGGATGCCTTTGAGGCTTTGTTTGTGCTGCTCATCTATGGATTGGTGTTGTTTCCCAACTTCGACAAGTTCGTGGACATGAACGCCATTAGGATCTTCTCAGTTCTTAATCCCGTTCCGACTTTGTTGGGCGATGCCTATGTCTCTTTGCATCTGAGGAACGCAAAGGGTGGAGGAGTTATTGTCTGCTGTCTACCTCTGCTGTACAAGTGGTTTATTTCGCACTTGCCGCAGACAGTTGCTTTCAAGGAGAACAAGGGATGTCTACGGTGGTCTCAGAGACTTATGTCTCTCACTAATGATGATATCACTTGGTATAATCGCGTGTATGATACCGTCCAGATCATTGACTATTGTGGTGAATTCCCTAATGTGCCTCTTCTTGGCACATGTGGTGGGATCAGCTACAATCCCATTCTCGCACGACGTCAGCTTGGGTTCCCCCTAAAGGATAAACCTCATAACATTCTGTTAGAAGGCGTATTCTTTCAGGAGGGTAAAGATCCCCAAGGCTTGAAAGCCAGATTTGTCCGTGCTTGGCGTAGTATTCACAAGAAGAGTAGGAACGAGTTGGGTCCAAAGAACTGCATTACTTTGGAGCCATACACCTCTTGGGTCAGACAGAGAGCTGCCGTGTACTTGATGCCATATGATCATCCGAGACCTACACCGTTGGATGTGGCTGGGCCTTCAACCCTCCCTACCCAACGTGTAGAGGAGTTGAGAGAAGAAGACCTTTCACGTGCTTGGATCCGTGAAAGAGAAGAATTGCTTCAGCAGCTTAAGGAGAAGGACGCTATGATTGAGTTCCTCGAGCATCGAGTGATCGACGACCCGAACGACACTTGGACCTCTCTGCTTCCTCAGTCTTCCAAATTCTGGAAGAGGAAGTATGATCGACTTGCAAAAGAGAAAGCAGACATGGAAGCGGCCTATGAGAGAGAGATCAAGAAGCTGTGTACTTCTCATCTTCCAGCATCCCGAGCTTCTAGGGATCCATAGGATGTTTATTTCCCTTTTCTCTTTGTAATAATCAAAAAATGATGTACTTCTTTGTCTCGATATATTGAATGAAATATTTTCCGTGAGAAATTAAAATGCTTTAACTATTCAAAATATTGCAAATAATACCCTAAGGGTTCCTTGAAAATAAACAAAGCATCTGCACAAGCATTTCATGCATCATTTTTGCATAAGCAGGTACCCTTTGTTTCTGGTCTTCTTGTCCTAACTCTGTGTTCTTCATTTATTTTGAAGACAAGCTGACTCACCAGTATTATACTCGAGTCAATTCTGCAAGAGTCATGGAGCAGCTAGAACAAGAGAACAGAGAACTGAAAGAAGAGGTCGCCAGACTTGGCGCTTTGATGGAGCAACTCCTCGCTGCTCAAAACCAACCTGCTCAATCGCCTGCAATGCCTGCCCAGAGGACGGTCATCTCAGAGGTCGTCACTTCGACTGTGCCAGTCAGTGCTCGTCAGGTGCCCAATGCTATGCCAGCCGGGTTCCCTTGGGGAATGCCTCCAGGTTTTATGCCTGATCTGCCTGCGCCAACTTTTGCTCACATGCCGACATCTAGCCCGGTCCCTGTTGTTGCTCCTCCCGTCGTGCATACCATGCCAAGGGTAGACGACACCATCTATCACTCCGAGCCGTCTGAGGGCCCGGACGTTTATGAAAAGATGGACGCCATGAACGACCAATTCCTTGAGCTGAGAAAGGAATTAAAGACTCTTCGAGGTAAAGATTTGTTCGGCAAGTCTGCTGCCGAGTTGTGCCTTGTTCCCGGTGTGAAGATACCGATTAAATTCAAAGTACCCGACTTTGAAAAGTATAAAGGGAACACTTGTCCACTCGCTCACCTGGTCATGTACGCCAGGAAGATGTCTACCCAGACTGATAATGATCAACTTCTGATTCATTATTTCCAAGACAGTCTGTCCGGTGCCGTGCTCAGATGGTACATGAGCTTAGACAGTGCCAATATCAGATCCTTCAACGACCTTGGTGAAGCCTTCGTCAAGCAGTATAAGTATAACGTCGATATGGCGCCTGACCGAGATCAACTCAGGTCCATGTCGCAGAAGGACAAGGAAACTTTCAAGGAGTACGCCCAGAGGTGGCAAGAGCTATCAGCTCAGATTACTCCACCGCTGGTGGAGAAAGAAATGACCAAGATATTTTTGAAGACTCTTGGCTCATTCTATTATGAGCGGATGGTAGCAAGCGCTCCCTCTGATTTCACCGAGATGGTGAACATGGGGATGCGTCTTGAGGAAGGTGTCCGTGAAGGACGATTGGCGAAAGATGAGAGCTCTTCTTCTAAACGATATGGGGCGTTTAAGAGGAAGGATGGGGAAGCACATGCTGTGCAATCCCATCCCAAGCACAGAAGACCCTCTGTTCAGAGGAAGCCTGCACGTCGTGCCGGTCATCAGCACCAGGTGGCTCATATAGCACCTGTCTTTAAAGATAATGCTCAGCAACATCAACAATATCAGCATCAGCAACAATATCAACAGCCTCAGTATCAGCAACAACATCGTCCACAGCAACAGGCTTACCAGCCTCGTGGCAGTACAACCAATCAAGCTAACTTGAGTTATGATAGGAAGAAGATCAACTTCGATCCAATTCCTATGACATATGCAGAGCTTTATCCTTCCTTGTTGGAAAGGAAATTGGTTTCTCCCAGGGATCCTCCTGCCATTCCTGGAAATCCACAATGGTGGTATAAACCAGATCAGCATTGTATTTACCATTCCGGTGCTCCGGGTCACAACATCGAGAATTGCTACCCACTCAAGACTAAGGTTCAAGACCTTATGAGATGTGGAATCTTGAGTTTTGAAGATTCAGGCCCGAATGTCACCAAGAACCCATTGCCTGCACATGGGAAATCAGTTAATATGGTTCAGGAATGCCTTGGGAAGTACAAGGTCAGATATGTAAGCCACATTAGGCAGTCGTTGGTTGAATTACATCGTTTGCTGTGTCAGTACAGCTACTTAGAGCATAACCACGACAAGTGCCGCGTCTGCTCGGTTAACCGCTTGGGTTGCGATCAAGTACGAAGAGAACTCCAAAAGTTGTTGGATGAGGGTACCGTTGAGATTCTGCAGAATCACAACGTTGATGAAGACGAGCCTGAGGTGAATTTGATTTCACCAGTGTTCAAGCTGCCCGAGCCTGTTGTTATCCGCTATGATAGCAGCAAGCCAAAGGCTTCCCCTTCTTTGGTCATTAAACCTGCAGGCCCTGTGCCTTACTCTTCAGACAGAGCCGTACCATTCAGATACAATCCTGTCGCTGTGCAAGATGGGGTAGAAGTGCCTTTGCCTTCAACTTCTGTGACCAACGTCGCTGATGTAAGTGGGTTGACCCGAAGTGGTCGAGTGTTTTTTGCGCCTCCTAAGGCTGTTGCTTCTGATACTGTTGAGCGTCCGGTTGGGACCGCTGTTAATATTCAGAATCAGGCACGTGATGTTGCCAAACCATCCTCCTCTGTACAAAAAACTCCCGTTTCTTCAGTTGGCCCGAGTGGCATTGTAGATGAAGAATCTGATGAGATGCTGAGGCTCATCAGGAAAAGTGAGTACAACGTTGTAGACCAGCTTCTACAAACGCCATCCAAGATTTCCATTCTTTCTCTGCTGCTGAATTCAGAACCCCATAGGGAGGCTCTGCAGAAAGTCTTGGATCTGGCGTATGTTGATCACGACGTCACCATTGAGCAATTTGATAGTATTGTTGCAAACATTACCACTTGCAACACTTTGAGCTTTTGTGACGCTGATCTTCCTGAGGAGGGAAGAGACCACAACATGGCTTTACATATCTCCATGAATTGCAAATCTGATCCAATGTCCAATGTGCTGGTGGACACTGGATCATCTCTAAATGTATTGCCAAAAACCATACTCTCCAGATTGTCATATCAAGGTCCTCCTATGAGGCAAAGTGGGGTTGTTGTGAAAGCATTCGATGGGTCGCGTAAGACCGTGATTGGGGAAGTTGATCTCCCAATCAAAATCGGACCAAGCGATTTCCAAGTTACCTTCCAGGTAATGGATATCCACCCATCTTATAGCTGTCTCTTAGGCAGACCATGGATTCACGAGGCTGGCGCCGTGACATCCACCCTACACCAGAAGTTGAAATTTGTCAAAAACAAGAAACTGGTTGTAGTAGGGGGAGAAAAGGCTCTCCTGGTTAGCCATCTATCTTCTTTCTCGTACATTGATGCTGAGGATGAAGTTGGAACGCCATTCCAAGCTTTATCTATTGATGAACCAATCGAGAAGAAGTCTCCTTCATTCACTTCCTACCGTGATGCAAAGCTGGCCATTGAATGTGGTGCAGTTGCTGGATTAGGGAAGGTGATTGAACTTGAAGACAATAGATCCCGGGCTGGCATTGGCTACTGTTCTGGGGCATGTAATGAGCAAGGTTTATTCACGAGTGGAGGATTCATCCATACTGATCAACCTGAGGAGGAAGCTGCTGCTATCTTGGAAGAGGATGCAGAAGACGTGAACAACTTCGTTATTCCTGATGGTGTCTGCCATAATTGGGTCGCTGTAGATGTTCCTACGGTCATCCATAGATCAGAGTAATTGTTCACTTTGTTTGAAACCCTTCTCCCATGCCAAAAGGAGAAGTGATGACATTGTTGGCAAAGCATATATACAATGATGTTTTCATTCAATTAATGCATTGTTAAACATTTGTTTTTCCTTTGTTTTCACTTTTTGCCTTTGCATGAAATTAGTGATCACAAAAAACCCATAAAAACAAGAATAAAAGCAATTTTTTTCATCTGCATAATGGTTTGCTTGTTTAAATTCTAAAGTTTTTCATTAACCAAAATCATTATGCAGGTTGATCCTAAAACACATTGAACATAATGATCCAACGCCATCTCCCAATTTTGAATTCCCTGTATTTGAGGCAGAGGAAGATGATGTTGAGGGGATTCCTGATGAGATTACCCGTCTCCTTGAGCACGAAGAGAAGATCATTCAGCCGCATCTCGAAGACTTGGAAACAGTCAACTTAGGGTCTGAGGATTGTGTTCGCCTGGTGAAGATTGGGGCACTTCTTGAAGGGTCTGTCAAGGAAGATTTGATCAGCTTGCTACGAGAATATTCAGATATCTTTGCTTGGTCCTATGAAGACATGCCGGGTTTAGATACAGATATTGTGCAACATTTCCTGCCTTTAAAGCCTGAGTGCGTGCCTGTGAAGCAGAAGCTCAGAAGAACTCATCCAGATATGGCAGTGAAGATCAAAGAGGAAGTTCAGAAGCAAATTGATGCGGGGTTTCTGGTGACTTCTACATATCCTCAATGGGTGGCCAATATTGTGCCTGTTCCTAAGAAGGATGGAAAAGTCCGTATGTGCGTTGATTATAGAGATTTGAACAAAGCTAGTCCGAAAGACGATTTTCCTCTACCACACATCGACATGTTGGTAGACAATACAGCCAAATTCAAAGTCTTTTCGTTTATGGACGGATTTTCTGGATATAATCAAATCAAGATGGCACCCGAGGATATGGAGAAGACAACATTCATCACACCTTGGGGAACATTTTGTTATCGAGTGATGCCCTTCGGTCTGAAGAACGCCGGAGCCACGTATCAACGGGCCATGACTACCTTGTTTCATGATATGATGCACAAGGAGATAGAGGTCTATGTTGATGATATGATTGCTAAGTCCCGAACGGAAGTTGAACATGTTGAGCATTTGTTGAAGCTTTTTCAGCGTTTGAGGAAGTTTAGACTTCGCCTGAATCCGAACAAATGTACATTTGGAGTCCGTTCCGGCAAGTTGTTGGGTTTTGTGGTAAGTGAAAGAGGTATTGAGGTTGATCCCGCAAAAGTCAAAGCAATACAAGAGATGCCTGCACCCAAAACTGAGAAGCAAGTCCGAGGTTTTCTTGGCCGCTTGAATTACATTTCCAGATTTATATCCCACATGACTGCCACATGTGCGCCGATATTCAAGCTCCTCCGGAAAGATCAGTCTCATGATTGGACCGAGGATTGCCAGAAAGCTTTCGACAGTATCAAAGAATATCTGTCTGAACCTCCAATCTTGTCTCCGCCTGTGGAAGGAAGACCTCTGATTATGTATTTGACTGTACTTGAAGACTCGATGGGTTGTGTACTCGGTCAACAAGATGAATCAGGGAAGAAAGAATCTGCTATATACTACCTCAGTAAGAAGTTTACTGATTGCGAGTCTCGATACTCTATGCTTGAGAAGACGTGCTGTGCTTTGGCTTGGGCTGCTAAGCGTTTGCGCCAGTACATGATAAATCATACAACTTGGTTGATATCTAGAATGGATCCAATCAAGTATATCTTCGAGAAGCCTGCTTCAACTGGGAGGATTGCCCGTTGGCAGATGTTGTTGTCTGAGTATGATATTGAGTATCGAGCTCAGAAAGCTATCAAAGGTAGTATCTTGGCTGACCATTTAGCGCACCAGCCGATCGAAGATCATCAGTCTGTCCAGTATGACTTCCCTGATGAGGAAATTCTGTATTTGAAGATGAAAGATTGCGATGAGCCTACACTTGATGAAGGTCCAGAACCTGGTTCCAGGTGGACGATGGTGTTTGATGGCGCTGTTAATCAATATGGAAACGGAATTGGGGCAGTGATCATTACTCCTCAAGGTTCGCACATTCCGTTTACAGCAAGGCTAACTTTCAAATGCACGAATAATATGGCGGAGTATGAAGCCTGTATTATGGGACTTGAAGAATGCATTGATTTGAGAATCAAGCATCTTGATGTGTATGGCGATTCGGCCCTGGTTGTTAATCAGATCAAGGGAGAATGGGAGACGAATCAGCCAGGTCTCATCCCATATAGAGATTATGCAAGAAGAATTTCAACATTCTTCATAGAAGTTGAATTTTATCATATTCCTCGAGAGGATAATCGGATGGCAGATGCGCTTGCTACGCTTGCTTCCATGATTGTGGTCAGACGGTGGAATGATGTCCCCAATATTACTGTGATGCGCTTGGACAGACCAGCTCACATATTTGCAATCGAAGAAGTGAAAGATGACAAGCCTTGGTATTTTGATATCAAGAATTTCCTCCAGAACCAGGTCTACCCGCCTGGGGCATCTGTGAAAGATAGGAAAACGTTGAGAAGGTTGTCAGGCAGTTTCTACCTCAGTGGTGAAGTGCTGTATAAGAGAAATTTTGATATGGTTTTGCTCAGATGCGTGGATAGACACGAAGCAAACCTGTTGATGACTGAGATCCATGAGGGTTCATTTGGTACTCATTCCAATGGACATGCCATGGCTAAGAAGATGTTGAGAGCAGGCTACTATTGGCTGACAATGGAGTCTGACTGTTGCAAGTATGTGAAGAAATGTCACAAGTGTCAAATTTATGCGGATAAGATTCATATTCCTCCGACACTTCTGAATGTGATTTCGTCACCATGGCCTTTCTCTATGTGGGGAATCGACATGATCGGCATGATTGAGCCGAAAGCGTCCAACAGACACAGGTTTATTCTCGTAGCAATTGATTACTTCACCAAATGGGTTGAAGCCGCTTCGTACGCAAATGTAACCAGGCAGGTGGTTGTGAAGTTTATCAAGAACCAGCTGATTTTCCGTTATGGTGTGCCAGAGAGGATCATTACTGATAATGGATCTAATCTGAATAATAAGATGATGGATGAGTTGTGCGCTGAATTCAAGATCGCACACCATAATTCCTCTCCCTACAGACCTAAGATGAATGGGGCTGTTGAAGCTGCTAATAAGAATATCAAGAAGATTATCCAGAAGATGACTGTCACGTACAAAGATTGGCATGAGATGCTGCCATTTGCTTTGCATGGATATCGTACGTCTGTACGCACTTCAACAGGGGCAACCCCTTTCTCTCTTGTTTACGGCATGGAAGTTGTTCTCCCAGTAGAGATGGAGATCCCATCAATGAGAGTCTTGATGGAAGCCAAGTTGACTGATGCTGAATGGATTCAGAGTCGTTATGACCAATTGAATTTGATTGAAGAGAAGCGGTTAACTGCCATGTGTCATGGTCAGTTATATCAGCAGAGAATGAAGAAAGCATTCCATAAGAAGGTCAAGCCGCGTGTGTTCCGAGAAGGTGACCTCGTGCTCAAGAAAGTCTTGTCTTTCGCGCCCGATTCCAGGGGCAAGTTGACTCCAAACTACGAGGGTCCATATGTTGTTAAGAGAGCCTTTTCAGGCGGAGCTTTGATGCTTACAACAATGGATGGGGAGGATTTCACTCGTCCTGTGAATTCAGATGCAGTCAAGAAATACTTTGCCTAGAAAAAAAGTATATGCAAAAGAAAAAAAATAGAATAGCTCGCTAAGGTGAGAACCCGAAAGGGCGGCTTAGGCAAGAATGAGCGTCTCAGTGGAGAACCCGCAAGGGCAATCCAGGCAAAAATTAGAGACTTGAAAAAAAAAAGAGAGAATATTTGCATCCCGCTAGATTGAGTACCTCACCCTGGGGCAATCTAGGCAAAAATTAGGGATCTGGCAAGTAACTGCATCCTGACAAGACTTTCTGTTCCACAGCTGTCTTTTCGTCGTCAAACTGAAGCTTCGAATACATCAAGATTCAAATTGGTAGAGAAAGGATCATTATGTTCAATGTAGCCCTCTTCCAATATATATCACTGATTTCAAATTTGTACAGATCTATGGAGTCTTGCCATTTGCAGGCTACCATTCCATCAAATGAATTTGAGTTTTTATCCAATTATTTGCACTCTTATTTGTTTCAATTCAACAAATGTTTTGCATGTTTTAATTGATAAAATATCATTGTTTTTAAACAAATCAAATTTTTCAAAATTTGCTGTTTTTAAACAAAGTGAACATCCATAAGGTTGAAAGGATACTCAAGAATATCTCTGTGCTCTCCCAAGGGTGGCATGATCTCCAACCGGTAAGACATTTGGTTCATATTCCTGGTTTGGTTGTATCTTCTTTCTCCAGACCTTGTGATGGGGTTGTTCCCCAGCATAGTTGCAAGCAGAGTGTTGTTGAAGATTCAGTTTTCTCCAGCAGCAGTTTTCCCCAGTAGAGTTGCTTATGCAATTGGATTCTACTTGGATGATGTTCTTCTCCTTCAGTGGGTTGTTCCCCGGGTTGTTTGGAGTTGCAGAACTTTTTGTTTCTTAGTTGATGCTGAGATCCCTTGCGGATCTTCGAGATTTTCTCTTGTTCTTCAACAGATTCGTCTTGGTGGCTGTTTTGCCCGTTGTGACTTTCTGTACCCTGATTGGGCTGTTTGCTGATCCATCACTCAGAGATTTGGTGTTTCCTGATATCTCTGATCCTCTGCTCTCCAGCAGTACCCGCAGATCTATGCTTTATAGCATGTAGATCTCCGCAGATTGACTTTCTAGTGGGTTCTTCCCTGGAAGTATAGTACCAGGCGTTTGGTTCCTGGACCTGTTTGTGTTAGATATGTCTGTTTTGTCAGCATTCATCAAACATAAATCAAGCATATTCATGCATATTCATAAACATTCAGATATTCATGTTGCATTTCTCGCCATATATCTTTTGTTGATTGTTTCCTGCTATGGATACAGATCCCCAATAGATCTCCCCTAGCAGATGTCGGGTGTTAAATCTCTCCATATAGAGTCAGCCCCATAAGCAGAAAGTGTCTGTTGTCTTTCCTTTTGCAGTTCCCCACTGAGATATATCCTCGTGGATGACGGTTTCTTCCGTTTCCTCCCAACATATATATTGGGATGGATTTTCCTATTTGAGTTACATCCTCATTAGGACGTGTCTTGATTCAGTCTGTCTTTTCGGATTATTCCCGAATTGGCTATTTGTCAACTGTCTTGTGCTTCCCAGTGGGTTGTTCCCCAGCGGAGTTTTTCGGGCCTCTACCCTTATACCGGTAGTTGTAAGTCCTATTTTCTTTGCCCTTTCAGCGGAATTGGTGGTTATATACCTTTTATTCCTCGGCAAGTTTGTTTGGTTTTCTACCCCTTATTCGGTAGATGTAAACCCTAATTCATGGTTATCCCCACCAGAGTATGGCTATTACCTCGTATTCGGTAGTTGTAAGTCCTATCTCTTTTCCCCTAACAGGGTAACTTTTGTGGTTCGTCCTGATTGTAAGTGGATTTCTGTTGTTGTGGTTTTATCCCTAACAGAGTTGGTGTCTCCCTGTGGTGATTTCTATCCCCAGTTGAGTTTGTGGTCTTCTACCCCGTATTCGGTAGTTGTAAATCCTAAGTGTTGATGTTTCTCCCCAGCGGAGTTTGTGCCTTGTGGTACAGTTGTGGATAATTGCCGGATGATTGCGATTTATCCCCAGCGGGTCTCCTTTCATTTACCCTTGTGTTGGTAATATTGTTGTTCCCTTTGATTGGTCATCATTATATACCTAGTTTGGTATCCCGATACCTTTCTTTTCGGTTGATTTATCCTTTATTAACCCAGTAACCGGTTGTGGATAATCTTCCATGCAAGTATGTTATTCACGGTCTGCCGGTAATGAATAATATATCTCATGCACTCTTCAGTCGAAGCTTTTTGTGTTTCCCTGGTCGAGTAAGATTCGTTTTTTTCCCTTTGTGGAATCGAATATTCTTTGTTGTTGGATAATTGCCGGATGCTTGCAATTTATCCCTTCGAGTTGTCTTTCGTTTACCCGGATGCTTGGTATCGATTGTCTCTCTTTTTGGTTAGTCACCTATTATATACTTCGGTATCTCTGGTGTCTTTTCCTTTTAAGTATATTATTCACGGTCTGCCGGTAATGAATAATATGTCTCATGCGCTCTTTAGTTGGAATCCTTTGTTGATTTTCCCCAGCTGAGCAAGATTCGTATTCTTTGTAGAATCGAATATCCATCCTTTAACCAGTTTGTGTTTCGGATGATGAGTGTTTTGGCATATATACCAATTCACGTGTTCGGTAGATCATGTAACACCCCGATAATAATAAAATAATTATTTAAAATTGAGTTAATAATTTATTTATTAATTTAATTAAATAATTGGGAATTTTATTATTATTATTATTATTTGTTGGATTATTATTATTATTATTATTATTTGGAAAATATATAAGTTGGAAATAAGAGAAAAGAGCCTCATTTTGGAACAGAAGGGTTTTCACGTGAAAAGTTGAGAAGCTGCAGAGAAGAGGAAAAAGGGCAAGAGAAAAACTGAAGAGCACGGTTGAAGAACGGAAAAGCTAAAGCTTAGAATCGCCGGATTAACTCAGGTAAGGGGGGTTTATCGTCGATTAATGGGTATTATGGGATAATATGTCGTGGGTAGTGATAAGCCGTTAAGTTAGCCCTAATTGGAACTGTATATGCTGAAATTGATGTTGGTTAAACTGTGTAAAATCTGTAAATTGAATCGGTAGTTGTGTGAGTCTTGAATGTTAGACTAGGGCAAGAACCCCAACCAAAAACTTGAATCGGTACTACCAATTTACCAAAACAAATTGTTATGTTTAGAGATGGTTTCAGATGAGGAAACGGCCGGAAAACCGGATCTGCGTAAGCTGACAGAACCCTGGAATAATGCAGAAAATCTGAGTCTGCGCGCGAGCGGTCGACCATAGGGTCGGCGTGCGCTGACCCGTGAGGCATGCGCCGACTGCATGCGTCGACGCAAGGGACTTGTGCGCTGACCCGTGAGGCATGCGCCGACTGCATGCGTCGACGCAAGGGACTTTTGCGCTGACCCGTGAAGCATGCGCCGACTGCATGCGTCGACGCAAAGGAGTTTCGCGCTGACTCCCTCCAGTTGAGCAGAGTGTAAAAATTGGATATTTAATGTGGTGTACATAATTGAGAGCTGACCTATGTTGGTATACGATGTGATAGGGAATTATACCCCGCTGTTGTGAGCAGTATAAGTATTAGTAGAGAGTGCTAATACTGTGTTTAATTGAATTGCATAATAATGATGTGTTGATGATGTATGATGGCATGCATAGTGATGTGAATATATATATATTGCCTGTGTTGTGAATGGACTGTTGTATGGCTTATATGTGTGAGCTTATGTCCGTTGTGAATTGTTGTTGATGCTGCATTGCTAGATGATTAGCGTGCATAGCATAGCCTTCGGGGCTGTAGCTAATTCCCATGGTGAGGAATTAGTGAGTGAATCATTGTGGAGTTGTCGTTGATGTTTGCATACTAGATGATTAGTGTGCATAGTCTAGCCTTCGGGGCTGTAGCTAATTCCCATGGTGAGGAATTAGTGAGTGAGTCATTAGATCTCAATGAGTGGGACTAATGAGCTTAGTAGCCGTATCCGGAGGGATCGGTGAGCTTGAACTATATGTTCAAGAATAGTCGGTACCGCATGTGTAGAGTCTCATTGCATAATGAAAGTATGGCATATAATATGAATGGATGTATTCCAGTATTATATGTGTGTGGTGTGTTGTGTTGTTGATGTTGATTGTGGTCGAGAATCTACTGTTAAGTATGTTGTTGGAACGGATATTGCTGTTGCTGAATGCGTAGTATGATTAGGGTGATTTAATACGTTAATTACTTAACATTACATAATGTTGTATAATGCTTATTTATCGATTGAGGAACTCACCCTTACACCTATTTTTCAGGTAACGAGAAATGAATCGAGTAGAAGCTAATGCTTGGAGTCTAGAGTAGTTCTTATGGGTCATGCTCTGATAGATGTAACATCGGGAGGGGGTGTTTTAATTAATTTGATATTGGTCGTTGAATGATTTACATGTATCGTGTTACATGCTTTACATTGATGTTGGATTTTATTCCGCTGCGAATTATGCAAAAGAACCTTATTTTGATTTAATAAATGAGCATGACAGGACATTTTGATAATTGTGGTGAAATGGTTGTGTGACACCCTTCGGGGCATAATTACTCTGATGAATATATTGTTATTTGAAATTATAAAATTTTGGGGTATTTAGAAGGGTGTTACATTAGTGGTATCAGAGCATAGTCGGTCGAGTCGAGTCGTAGTTATTCTGGTTCCCCTGTACGGGATAGGTGTTGTGTAACCCTATCAGTACTTATTGTTTTAGTTTGTTTGGGTTTCAGAATAGAGATGGCTGGAAGAGGTAGAGACGATGCTGCGATTGCTGAGGCTCTGGGTATGCTAGCTGGAGTACTTGGAGGGAATCCAAATGTTATGGGAATGGGAGCTGCTCGTCAGTTGAGTGAGTTCCAGAAGAACAATCCTCCAATGTTCAAGGGAGCATACGATCCAGATGGCGCTCAGAAGTGGTTGAAGGAGATAGAGAGGATCTTCAGAGTAACTGAGTGTGCTGATAACCAGAAGGTCAGGTTCGGTACGCATATGCTGTCAGAGGAAGCTGATGATTGGTGGGTTGCTACCCGCACTGAGTTGGAATCCGCTGGGAATGCTGAGATTACTTGGGCTGTGTTCAGAGAGAGATTTCTGAGGAAGTATTTTCCCGAGGATGTCAGAGGAAAGAAAGAGATAGAATTCTTGGAATTGAAGCAGGGTAACCGGACTGTTACTGAGTATGCTGCGAAGTTCACCGAGCTGTCAAAGTACTATACTCCCTATAATGATGCTGCTGGAGAATTTTCGAAATGTGTGAAGTTTGAGAACGGGTTGCGTCCTGAGATCAAACAAGCTATTGGATATCAGAGGATCAGAGTGTTTTCTGACTTGGTTGACTGTTGCAGAATTTTTGAACAGGATTCCAAGGCTAGAGCAGAGAGCTATCAGCAGAGGGTTGATAGGAAGGGTAAGAATCAGATGGATCGTGGAAAACCGTATGCAGCTGGCAGAGGTTTTCAGAAGCAGAGTGGGATGAAGAGGCCTAGTGGGGGAGACTCTAGTGCTCCTGTTAAGTGTTATAGATGTGGTCGGGCTGGACATCGTGTTCATGAGTGTACCAGTGCTGAGATGAAGTGTTTCAAGTGTGGCAAGGGTGGTCATTTGGCTGCAGAGTGTCGGTTGAAGACTGTAACTTGTTTCAACTGTGGAGAGTTGGGTCATATCAGTCCACAGTGTCCTAAGCCGAAGAAGGAGAATCAGTCAGGAGGCAAGGTTTTTGCTCTATCAGGTTCTGAGACTTCTGCAGATGATCGTTTGATCAGAGGTACGTGTTATATTAATGGCTTTCCTCTTGTAGCTATTATTGACACAGGTGCAACTCATTCTTTCATATCCTTGGATTGTGCTGTGAAACTTAAGTTAGAGATATCTGAGATGTTGGGTAGTATGGTGATTGATACTCCTGCGAAGGGTTCAGTGACTACTACTTCAGTTTGTTTGAGTTGTCCTTTGAGTATTTTTGGTAGGGATTTTGGGATAGACCTTGTGTGTCTTCCTCTAGTACAGATTGACGTTATCTTGGGTATGAACTGGTTGGTGTTTAACCGGGTTTCTATCAATTGTTTTGATAAGACTGTGATATTTCCTGAAGTTGAGGAAGAAAAGAGTTTGTTTCTATCAGCGAGGCAGGTGAATGAGGAAGTGGCAGATGGGGCAGAGTTGTTTATGCTGTTAGCGACTTTGGAGGCTAAAGATAAGCTGGTGATTGGCGATTTAGCTGTGGTGTGCGATTTTCCTGATGTGTTTCCTGAAGAAGTGAATGAATTGCCGCCAGAGCGTGAAGTTGAGTTCTCGATTGATTTGGTACCTGGTACTAGACCAATATCGATGGCTCCGTATCGTATGTCTGCTGTTGAGTTAGCTGAATTGAAGAGTCAGCTGGAAGATCTGTTGGATAAGAAATTCATTCGTCCGAGTGTATCACCGTGGGGTGCACCAGTGTTGCTGGTTAAGAAGAAGGAAGGTACTATGAGGTTGTGTGTGGACTACAGGCAACTGAATAAAGTGACGATCAAGAATCGGTATCCCTTGCCGAGGATTGATGATTTGATGGATCAGTTGGTTGGTGCGAGTGTGTTCAGCAAGATAGACTTGAGATCTGGGTATCATCAGATACGTGTGAAGACTGAGGATATTCAGAAGACTGCTTTCAGAACAAGGTATGGACCTTATGAGTATTCTGTAATGCCTTTTGGTGTGACTAATGCGCCTGGAGTATTTATGGAGTATATGAATAAGATTTTTCATCCGTACCTGGACAAGTTTGTTGTGGTGTTTATTGATGACATTTTGGTGTATTCGAAATCTGAAGAAGAGCATTCTGAGCATTTGAGATTGGTTTTAGGAGTTCTACGAGAAAAGAAGTTGTTTGCTAAACTCTCTAAATGTGAATTTTGGTTAGAAGAGGTTAGTTTTCTTGGTCATGTGATTTCAAGAGGTGGTGTTGCTGTTGATCCTTCTAAGATAGAAGCGGTATCTAAGTGGGAAGCTCCTAAGTCTGTTGCTGAGATTCGAAGTTTCCTTGGTTTGGCCGGTTATTATAGGAAGTTCATTGAGGGATTTTCTAAGTTGGCGTTACCGTTGACGATGCTGACCAGAAAGGGGCAAGCGTTCGTTTGGGACTCAAAATGTGAAGAAGGTTTCCAAGAGTTAAAGAGGAGGTTGACTACTGCTCCTATTCTGATATTACCGAGTTCGTCGGAACTATTTGAGGTTTATTGTGACGCTTCATTGTTGGGTTTAGGTGGTGTGTTGATGCAGAATAAGCAGGTTATAGCTTATGCTTCGAGACAACTGAGGATTCATGAGAGGAACTATCCGACGCATGATTTAGAGTTGGCAGCTGTGGTATTTGCTCTGAAATTATGGAGACATTATTTGTACGGGTCAAGATTCGAGGTTTTCAGTGACCATAAAAGTTTAAAGTATCTGTTTGATCAGAAAGAGCTGAATATGAGACAGAGGAGATGGTTAGAGTTTCTGAAGGATTATGACTTTGGTTTGAATTACCATCCGGGTAAAGCAAACGTAGTGGCTGATGCATTGAGTCGGAAATCATTACATATGTCTATGTTAATGGTTAAGGAATTGAATTTGATTGAACAGTTTAGAGACTTGAGTTTGGTGTGTGAGAGTACTCACAATAGTGTCAAATTGGGAATGTTGAAGTTAACGAGTGGTATTCTGGATGAGATCAGAGAGGGTCAGAAATCCGACATGCGTTTGGTAGATAAGTTGACTTTAGTGAATCAAGGTCAAGGTGGTGAATTCAGAGTTGATGAGAATGGTGTTTTGAGATTTAGTGATCGGGTGTGTATTCCGGATGTTATTGAGCTTAAGAAGAGTATTCTTGAGGAAGGACATCGTAGTGGTTTGAGTATTCATCCTGGAGCTACGAAGATGTATCATGATTTGAAGAAGTTATTTTGGTGGCCGGGAATGAAAAGAGAAATTGCGAGTTTTGTTTACTCCTGTTTGACTTGTCAGAAGTCAAAGATTGAGCATCAGAAGCCGTCTGGGCTAATGCAACCGTTGGCTATTCCAGAGTGGAAGTGGGATAGTATCAGTATGGATTTTGTTTCTGGTTTACCGAGGACGAGTAAGAATTTTGAAGCTATTTGGGTGATTGTTGACAGATTGACGAAATCGGCTCATTTCATTCCGATCAGAATGGATTATCCGTTAGAAAGATTAGCCGAGTTGTATATTGAGAAGATCGTAAGTTTGCATGGTATTCCGTCGAGTATTGTTTCGGACAGAGATCCTAGATTTACATCGAAGTTCTGGGAAAGTTTGCAGAGGGCGTTGGGAACTAAGCTGAGATTGAGTTCTGCATATCATCCGCAGACTGATGGTCAGACTGAGAGGACGATTCAGTCATTAGAGGATCTGTTGAGGGCTTGTGTTTTGGAAAAAGGAGGTGCTTGGGATTGTTATTTGCCTTTGATTGAGTTTACCTACAACAATAGTTTTCATTCGAGCATTGGTATGGCACCGTTTGAAGCTTTGTATGGTAGGCGATGTCGGACACCTTTATGTTGGTATGAGTCCGGTGAGAGTGCTGTGGTTGGACCAGAGATTGTTCAACAGACTACAGAAAAGATTAAGATGATTCAGGAGAAGATGAGAATTGCTCAGAGTCGTCAGAAGAGTTATCATGACAAGAGGAGGAAGTCACTTGAGTTCCAAGAGGGAGATCATGTGTTTCTTCGTGTTACTCCGATAACTGGTGTTGGTCGAGCTTTGAAGTCAAAGAAGTTGACACCTCGATTCATTGGTCCTTATCAGATTTTAGAAAGGATAGGAGAGGTAGCCTATCGTGTCGCTTTACCGCCGTCGCTTGCGAATTTGCATGAGGTTTTTCATGTGTCTCAGTTGAGGAGGTATATTCATGATCCGTCGCATGTAATCCAAGTAGATGATGTACAGGTGAGAGATAACCTGACTGTTGAAACATCACCTATGAGGATCGAGGATCGAGAGTTGAAGCAGTTGCGGGGTAAAGAGATTGCCTTGGTGAAGGTAGCTTGGGGAGGGCCAGCAGGTGGCAACGTGACTTGGGAACTGGAGAGTAAGATGAAGGAATCTTACCCAGAGTTGTTCGCTTGAGGTATGTTTTCGAGGACGAAAACTCTTTTAGTGGGGGAGAGTTGTAACACCCCGATAATAATAAAATAATTATTTAAAATTGAGTTAATAATTTATTTATTAATTTAATTAAATAATTGGGAATTTTATTATTATTATTATTATTTGTTGGATTATTATTATTATTATTATTATTTGGAAAATATATAAGTTGGAAATAAGAGAAAAGAGCCTCATTTTGGAACAGAAGGGTTTTCACGTGAAAAGTTGAGAAGCTGCAGAGAAGAGGAAAAAGGGCAAGAGAAAAACTGAAGAGCACGGTTGAAGAACGGAAAAGCTAAAGCTTAGAATCGCCGGATTAACTCAGGTAAGGGGGGTTTATCGTCGATTAATGGGTATTATGGGATAATATGTCGTGGGTAGTGATAAGCCGTTAAGTTAGCCCTAATTGGAACTGTATATGCTGAAATTGATGTTGGTTAAACTGTGTAAAATCTGTAAATTGAATCGGTAGTTGTGTGAGTCTTGAATGTTAGACTAGGGCAAGAACCCCAACCAAAAACTTGAATCGGTACTACCAATTTACCAAAACAAATTGTTATGTTTAGAGATGGTTTCAGATGAGGAAACGGCCGGAAAACCGGATCTGCGTAAGCTGACAGAACCCTGGAATAATGCAGAAAATCTGAGTCTGCGCGCGAGCGGTCGACCATAGGGTCGGCGTGCGCTGACCCGTGAGGCATGCGCCGACTGCATGCGTCGACGCAAGGGACTTGTGCGCTGACCCGTGAGGCATGCGCCGACTGCATGCGTCGACGCAAGGGACTTTTGCGCTGACCCGTGAAGCATGCGCCGACTGCATGCGTCGACGCAAAGGAGTTTCGCGCTGACTCCCTCCAGTTGAGCAGAGTGGAAAAATTGGATATTTAATGTGGTGTACATAATTGAGAGCTGACCTATGTTGGTATACGATGTGATAGGGAATTATACCCCGCTGTTGTGAGCAGTATAAGTATT
This sequence comes from Lathyrus oleraceus, assembly GCF_024323335.1. Lineage (NCBI taxonomy): Eukaryota > Viridiplantae > Streptophyta > Magnoliopsida > Fabales > Fabaceae > Lathyrus > Lathyrus oleraceus. The sequence continues at coordinate 104,599,211 of NC_066585.1, forward strand.
AGTAGAGAGTGCTAATACTGTGTTTAATTGAATTGCATAATAATGATGTGTTGATGATGTATGATGGCATGCATAGTGATGTGAATATATATATATTGCCTGTGTTGTGAATGGACTGTTGTATGGCTTATATGTGTGAGCTTATGTCCGTTGTGAATTGTTGTTGATGCTGCATTGCTAGATGATTAGCGTGCATAGCATAGCCTTCGGGGCTGTAGCTAATTCCCATGGTGAGGAATTAGTGAGTGAATCATTGTGGAGTTGTCGTTGATGTTTGCATACTAGATGATTAGTGTGCATAGTCTAGCCTTCGGGGCTGTAGCTAATTCCCATGGTGAGGAATTAGTGAGTGAGTCATTAGATCTCAATGAGTGGGACTAATGAGCTTAGTAGCCGTATCCGGAGGGATCGGTGAGCTTGAACTATATGTTCAAGAATAGTCGGTACCGCATGTGTAGAGTCTCATTGCATAATGAAAGTATGGCATATAATATGAATGGATGTATTCCAGTATTATATGTGTGTGGTGTGTTGTGTTGTTGATGTTGATTGTGGTCGAGAATCTACTGTTAAGTATGTTGTTGGAACGGATATTGCTGTTGCTGAATGCGTAGTATGATTAGGGTGATTTAATACGTTAATTACTTAACATTACATAATGTTGTATAATGCTTATTTATCGATTGAGGAACTCACCCTTACACCTATTTTTCAGGTAACGAGAAATGAATCGAGTAGAAGCTAATGCTTGGAGTCTAGAGTAGTTCTTATGGGTCATGCTCTGATAGATGTAACATCGGGAGGGGGTGTTTTAATTAATTTGATATTGGTCGTTGAATGATTTACATGTATCGTGTTACATGCTTTACATTGATGTTGGATTTTATTCCGCTGCGAATTATGCAAAAGAACCTTATTTTGATTTAATAAATGAGCATGACAGGACATTTTGATAATTGTGGTGAAATGGTTGTGTGACACCCTTCGGGGCATAATTACTCTGATGAATATATTGTTATTTGAAATTATAAAATTTTGGGGTATTTAGAAGGGTGTTACAGATCACCTATTATATGCTTCGGTATCTCTGGTGTTTCTTACCATGCGAGTTTATTATCTACGTTCTGACGGTAATAGATAATATATCTCATGCGAGTATTCTTATCCACGGTCTGCCAGTAATGGATATTATATCTCATGCTCTCTTTAGGTTTGTGTCCCCAGTTGAGTAAGATTCGTCTTTCCGTTGTGGATTCGAATGTCCATCCTGTGAGTCGATTTGCTTTTTCAAGCCCTCCTTTCGGATGATGAGTGTTTTGGCATATATACCAATTCACGCTTTGGTCGGTCACCTATTATATACTTCGGTATCCCTGGTTTCCTTCCTTTCTGCTCCCTATTATGACCTTGGTCCCTTGTGGAGTCAGATTTTTCCTGAGTTTATGTACCTTTTCCAGGTCTTCCTCAGATGTTTGGTTGATTGATATCTCTCACCCTTATACCGGTCTTAGATATTCATTCTTCCTGAGTTTGTTACCCTTATACCGGTAACACCTCAATTCTTCGGTGCTTCCTCAGTGGAGTTTCCTTTTGCTTCTTCCCAGGAGTCAGCTTGTGTCTCTCCAATGGATGTTTTTCCTTTGGAATTTTCTTTTCCCCAGTATGAGTCCTTCACTCCCCAGTGAGGTCTCCAGTCTGATTTCTGTTATTACCCTAATCAGAGTCGTGTCTTGTTCACGCTGTGTCAGTTTTGTTTTTCCCCAACTTGAAGTCGTGTCCTGCTCACGCATTCTTTTTCTTTTACTATCCCCAACGAGAATCTTGTTAGAGTCTCTGTTCCTGGTGAGTGTATTACTCTGATGGATCGTCTTTTCTTCTGTGTGAACTATATCCCCACAGAGTTTGTGTCTTTTGCATGCATACATTTGCATCATGAGGTCTCTTAGGGACCAAAATTTGTCTCATTACTGTTATTTAAGCCCATTCTACCGCGTCGAGATGAAGATTTCTAAACTTCACTTCTCCGGCTAGAATGACCTTAAATAGGGGCATCTGTAAGACCCCAATTTTGTCCCTAAGATCCCTCATGGCATCATATCATACCATATCATTGCCTCAAGGATCTTTGTGCACCTTTGCTTCCCTCCTAGTGGGTGGGTTATCTTGTGAGTGTGGTTCTTGATCATCAAGCATGTTTTGCATTTGTATATCATTGCTTTTCATCTGTCTATTAACCAAAAGTACAAAAATATTGTCATCTAACCATGCTACTTGCAGATGAAGCCAGCTAGGTCAAATCAGTCAAAACAGTCATTGAGCAATAGATGGTGGCCATTCTTGAAGAATTTGGGCACCATGATCATTCATCAAGAGTTCATATGAGTTATGACATCATTTTGAATCAAGATCCCAAGTGGTAGGGGCTTGGAATTCATCAGAACATGGTTCAGTCAACCAAAACCCTAGCAAAGTCAACTGTGGTCAACTGTGCATTTAATCAGTGATTTGATGGTGGGAATTGGTTTGAGAGGTCTCATTCATGTCCATACAAGCCTCATATAACATGTCAAACATCTACAGTGAAGAATTTGAGGTCAGACAAAAAGTTTCCAAAAATAGTAAGTTGACATGTAATTGGAATTTGCCAAAAATGGAAAGTTCTTCTCCTCAAAATTACTTCATCATACAAGCTTCAAATTAATTTTTGTCCAACATGAAAGTTGAAGATCTTGTTCTCCCATTTCCAAAAAGTCCAAGAACACTCATTTCTCATGTGTGGTTGGCAAATTATGATCAAATCATTCTCAAGAATTTTTGAACTTCAAAGTGAGATAACTTCCAAACCATTTGGCCAAATTGAGTGAGGTTTTTTGCTACAAGTCACATTTGATGTGCTCTATCCAAATCCTTCATCACATTTTACCAAAAATCATCCAATCAAAATGGCCTTTTTTCAAGTGCATTGAATTTAAAAAGAAAGGGGTGAAAAATGGACTTTCAAATTAATCATTGTCCACATATTCTACCAATTGCAAATGACTGAAAACCACATTTGGAGTGTGCCTAAGCCCATTTTCGCACTGTAGCATGCCATGCACATGCAACATGAATGGATTTCACTAATTGACCAAAACACTTTATTAAGCTAAAATTCACTTACCACTTCATTAACCAAGCTTAGCATTGTTAATCAGAAGTATATATGACTCATTTCAGACTGAAAACCCTAGCCACATTTTACAAAACTGAGATTCAAACATTTTCTCTCAAAAAACTCTCATCCTTCACTTGAATTTTTTCTGGAAAATCTCCAAAGGATTCGTGCTTCTGTTCATTGTGCCATCATTTACCAACATTTTTGGAGCTTTGGCAAGCATCATTTCATCACTGTAAAGCAAAGAACAGCACTGTTCCATTGGACCTCTCACATGGCAGTTTTCGATTTGAACACAATCAAGCCAGTTTGAGCCACGATTCACCATCCATACACCTTCTGGAGCTTGAGGGAACATCTGTTTCGTGCTGACAAGTCCAAAGAACCACGAATCAACACTGTTCTTCAAATCTGGTAAAAATTCGAACCTAGCCATTGTTAAAATCATGATATGCTTTGGATAGATCTTGCCTTGCTGGTTATACTGAACTTTAAATCGTGAAATTTCATCGAGTATTGTGGAAGTTATGTTGAAATGAAATTTGATGTTTAGATGTTATTCTGCTCGATTCATCCTTGTTAGTTCGAATTAGGGTTAATGATGGTTGTATTGATGATGTACATGATGAGATAAACACAATGGTATATCGTTTGTTGATTTTGGTTACAATTTGTTCTTGCTGAAAAAATCTGGAAAAATATTGAAGAACACGGTTAAAACCCTAATTTTCCTTGCCAAAACCCGTGTTTGATCTTCGTTGAACCATTTCTGTATGCGTTCCGCAGTTTTTGGTCCATGAAACCAATCCCTGGATGACACGTCCTTAAGTGAAACGCGGCGTTTCACTTAAGGGACCAAATATTTACCAATTTGCCATTGCCGTATTTTATTTCTTTTTAAATCATTTTCATTTTCTTTTTTTATTTCATTTAGTATGCTGACTTTAGAAAATTCATAAGTTCTTTAATACTTGGCCAAATTACATGGGATTTTTTGTGAAATTCTCCTCATGATCTCTAGTTTATTATGGTGATTTTTCCAGATTTTTTGCACGTGTGGATTTTTAAATGTGCTAGGGTTTGTTCATGTGTGTCCATTTTGTGTATACCTTGCCATTTTGCTTGTGAAATAATGATACTTAATCCAATGCCTCTGAAATTTTTTGTGCTTAAACTAGACATGTTCATGGTGATTTTGGTGTAGAGTTTGTGATTTTATCATAACTGGTTAATGAGATATGGTTTTTTGAATAGGGGTGTGACAATTTGTGTAACACCATTCATGTCCAACTTCATGATTTTAATTACCATGCTTACTGAACTCAAAATCGACTGGATTTTTGCATGAACATACTTATGGATGTTGAGAATACATGTGAATGTTCCTGGAATTATTGATGGCATTTCCTATTTGATTGGAATTTTCTCCCCTGTTTGGTCATTTGTTGATTTTTTGTGATGCATGTTTGTATTTGATTTGTGAAATTCTAATGCTTAATTGGATGGACTTGAAATTTGACATGTGAATTATAGACATCTTAAACTTTGTCATGGTTTTAGTCCCATTCATTTATCATATGTTGTTTCTGTTTTATGATTAATTGAAGTTGGTGCATGTTTTGATGCTTTGTATGAGTTTGCTTGAACTTGCTTTGACTTTCTGATTTTCATTGACCTACTTCCCTTGATCCAAATGAGCTGAAATTTGGTATGCTTATCATGTTATGGATGATGTTTGATCATGAATTATTTGAGGATTTATTGAAATGTTTGTGATTAGATTTGAGTGGAGTCTTTCTGTTAACTTCTTTGAGGTTCTATATGACATGCCTTGACCTAATTTGTTTGTGAAATGATAATGATGAATGATATGAATGTGAAAACACTTGGGTTTGTTTCTTAATTGTTTGAACTTAATTTGGGATAGCTTTCACTTGATGTTTTGGATTTTTTATCTCCTTTTGACCCTAGGCTTGTCCTAGTGGTCTTGTTGCTCATGTTTGAGTTTGGTTTTTCAGGTTAAGAAGCAAATGCTTTAAGGAGATCAATGCAAGTTGATTGAGTTTGATTGATTATCATGAACTAACTTGTTTGTTTTGTAGGATGCTTAGCTCATATGCTTTGAGCTTTGTGCATTGCACATTTGACTGATTGTGTTGATTGTCGATCCTTATCTTATATTGGTTTTGAATTTGAGTTGTATACTGATTTTGTTTGATTGATTTCAGGTACCATTAGTTGCTAATAGTTCTTTGAGAACTTGCATTGATTTGCTTGATAGCATTAGCATTGAGGTAGAATACTTTTTCTTCATGTAGTCTGGAAGACCTGGCCTGTTACTTGGCCAGGCAACTGTCTGAAGTCCTCCTTAAGAGGCGATGTTTGTGCGTGTTTACTTTTGTCCCAAGCAAGAAAAGTCCTTTGAATAAGGCAATTGGTAGAATCCAAGAGATATGTAACCTATCTCCTACTATTCTGTGTGTCACTCACCTTGCTCACACCACATGTGTTGATGCATAGTGAGTAAAAGCCCAAGATCAATCGAGTCAATAATCTGTGGAGAGAGTTCCTACTTTCTGAACTCCCACACCTTCTGATATTCAAAGCTCTCCCTGACCAGGGATAAGAGCATGAGGCACACCCCTCATATCCTTTCATCTGCTTCACCTTGGCTCTCAATGTCAAGGTTAAGAGCACCATTAACCCTATTCCAGTTGGCTTCAATGCCTAACCCTTTGTATGAGCCTATTTGTTTGGTTATAGAGTGTGTTGAATGACTTTGGTTGATTGATTACTTACTTCATATGCACATGTTTGCTTGTATGATTTGTGCATTTATCATCATTAATTGCTCATTAGTGCATGATCATTTCATTTGTCTTTGTGACATATCTTTGTTGTTTGCCCATTGAGGACAATTGTAAGACCATTCATTGACCTTTGTTCCTATGATATGGAAGTGAGTATAAGACCATTTCATTGGCCACTCATCTTCTCTCTGCTTGATGCATTTGTTTGTTGTATGTGAGGATGCAATTGTAAGTCCGTGTAATTTGGCATTTGTTTTCCTATGATCATATGTTGGAGGTTAGAGTAAGCCCAGATGGATTGGCATCTGACATCCAAATGTTGTTTTGCTTTGTTGGAGATTGGTATAAGTCCAGATAGATTGGCATCCGGTATCCACTTTTTATTTCTTTGTTGAGGAGATTGGTATAAGTCCATAGAGTGGCCTCTGATATCCAGTTCTGTTTTAGGAGATTGGTATAAGTCCAGTGATTGGCATCCGGTATCCGCTTTTGTTGACTTTCATCTTTTGCTTTGCTTGTTTATTATTGCTCATTGCCTATTCCAAAGGACACACTTGAGTCATCTGCTATATGATTTCAAGAGGTGAACCTTCTAGGAAGTTTTACACTCCATCTTCATCCGTTCATCCCTCTTTGTCCTAAACCTTTTCACACATTACTTTCAAAACTTGAGATAAATATTGTGCAAACATCTTCATGCTTTAAAATTAGAAACCTGGACCCTAAGTCCTTGACTTTTCAAACTCCATTTCATAATACTTCTTTTGAATCAAGCTTAATCATACTTTGACTCTCCTTTTGTGAATAATCATAATCAATTAACTTCACCCATTCAATTGTTTTGTGGCTTTGTCCATTCTTGTTAAGTTTTCATACACTAGCCATAGGTTTGATTTATCCTAGTTGGTTGATGTCAATCTCACCTATTTGTCCTTAGTTGATTGAATTATAAGTCTTCCTTGCTTATTATAGGGTTAACCCCTCACTAGCAAGTTGAAGCTTTTCTCACATGGTGGACTTGTTGTTTGTATAAGGTTGAGTTTTCTCCCGTGGATAACGAAAGACCTTAGGGCTTGTGTTTAAAATTGAATCCACTAAATTTTGGAAATCTTTTAGCCGAACTACGGCGTTTTGATCCTTACCTTTCATGGAAGGTACGTAGGCAACGGGTTCATCCGTTCAAACACAAAAACAATAAAACTTGTATATTCTTTTCTCATCATCCCATTCATGTTTGCACAATAAATATTTCATAGCAAATAACAGTTTTATACAACAAGTGTGAAAAGGGCTCCCTAGGAGTACCTAGGACGTTGTGGGTGCCTAACACCTTCCCATTGCGTAATTTACCCCTTACCCAGACTCTCTGATCTTTTAATTAGTTTTCTATGTGTAAAACTTCTTAGGCTTTTGTTCTCTTTTTAGCCAGTCCTTTGGATAAATAAAAGTGCGGTGGCGACTCGATTCATTGTATGCTTTGCTTTTGATTTAATCAATAAATCATATAGCGGCGAATACACCGCTACAGTTACATTATGCTGTTAATTGGCTCGTTTTTATTTCCCGAAGGTAGTGGTTCTAGCATGCATATTATGTATTTACCTTTACTTAGACATGTAGATAGAATAGGAAGTTACAGTTGGGGATCTGCTTGTCTAGCCTATATCTATAACTCCTTGTGCAAAACTCACACAAAGACACATCTACATTTTCTGGATGTGCTGTTTTGCTACAAGCATGGGGTTGGTCAAGACTGCCGTCCCTAGCACCCGTCAACAATAACCCTTTCACATTTCTGTATGCACAAAAGTAAGTTGTTTAAATTGCTATATCTTTACTTACTTCTTTAAAGATTATTACCTCTAACTAATATTTTTTGACTTTTTCTTGTAGATGGTCTGCACGTGGTATGAGTTACAATAGATGTCCAAGACACTGTATTACTCAGTATCGCAACCTATTGGATCACCTTCGACCGACAAACGTAAGGAAAATAACTTAATTATTTCGTTATATTTTGTTAACTTCTTCTACCTTGACTATAATCCAATCTTCTTTTACATTTCAATTTATTTGGCGTGCATACCTTAATTTGGATCATGACCATCAAGTCAATGCTGAAGAGGCGGCCGTATGGACTGCATGCACACCGATAGTACGGTTCACAACTGTGGAGATGCACAACAGTGATCGTGTGAAGCTGCAGTTCGTTATGCCCCAAAATATCCCAGATCCCCCAGCTAGCCTAGGAGAATGGCATCTGCGCAAAGTTAACGACCAATGGAACTTCAATCCATGTCAAAGCTTCACAAGATCGGAGTGTCGCAAATGGAAGCACCGTCATGACCATGTGTTAACTGACGCAGTCATGCCAACTGAAAAAAAACCAAGTCGTACTTATATGGCTTGGTACATATCGATTGGTTTCTAGTTCATCTTCGAGGATATGTACTTATACGACCCACGCCAGATGACTTACATATCTGACACCTCAACATCAAACCCCCAACAATAGTGTCAGACTGGATACACAACCCCCTGTCCGTCAAACGTTCCGTTCAACCAACACACAAACATACAACCAAAACATTTCATACACCCAACCCCAATACCAAGAGCATACCCCATACCATCACTAAAAAATTGACCATCAACCTGAGACTCAACATCACTTCGCACCCACCCCATCACCCTACCAAAGTCTCTTAAGCCAGAACACCCAACGATCATTCAACACCAACCGCCCCTCCTCCTACCGTAGCCAAGAAGCCCAAACCTCACAAAACCAAAACATCCAACAACCCTATCTCTACCAAACACCCCAGCAACCTTTCCAACCTTTCCTCGACGCATCGTTCACACCCATGTCTCCCTTCAACCATCTCGGTCGCCCATCAATGAGTCAACCACATCCCAACTTCTCTGACATGGGTCATGAGCTCAGCTACGGCGGTACACCATCGATGCATACTGAAGACTATGCCGACTTGTCTGACTACCTCAACAAACCTTCTCCTATAGTTGGTAGTGACGCTCCTGACCCTTCAGATGCTCAAACACCGGTACCGAATCATCAATGTGGGTTAGGGCCACGGGTTAGGGTAGCTAAAGGATGTGGGACCGGAGGTCGGTTAGGTGATCTCGGTCATCACCATTAGGTTTCTTTGTGTAAATGGCAAATTTTATTAATATCAATTGGTCCTATATGAAATTTATCTATCACGTATACCATTTACCAAAAAAATAGCATTTTATACTGAGTCTCCAATTGAATTGGCGCCTCCTCTTAAGTCCTACACAGGGGCGCCAATCCAATTGGCTAGGACACCTGCCCTAACCAATCCAATTGGTGCCTCCATTCAATTTTTAAGAGAAGTCTCCAATTCAATTGGCGACTCTTCCTAAAAGTGGGGTAGTTTGAGAATTTTTTTGAAATCAAGGATATTTCACAAATCTAACTATTACAGAGTCTTTATTATCACTGTATATTGTATAATGAGTTAGTTATACCTAATAACTAACTTCTAGCCTCCACTTAACTAATTTGTGAAAGTTAGTTATGATCAAACTAACTAAGAGTTACACTATGACTAATTATATAAGTTCCTTAAGTCTTTAAATTTATCTTGATCATAGTGAGTTTTAGAATCTAACTCATGAACTTTTTGTTATCAATTTAAAAAAAAAAAACTCTTCAAAGTCTTACCTTCTAACTAAATCATTTTTTTAAACTAAAGGTTTATTCAATTTATAAGTTGTGGATTTATATTCTACAAAAGTTGTGTTTTTATTGTCAATGTATGTTTTTTTTTTTGAGTAATCTATAAATATGTTTATAAACACTTTTTGAGTTTTGATATATGCTTTGATGAGTTCTTTAATCTAATTCACCTTGCTTTGATGAGTTCTTTAATCTAATTCACCTAAGTTTTGTGTTTATCGAAAAAAAAATATCTAGAACAACGTGTGATTAAAAGGAGAACCGAATTTGATATACACTTTGGAATATTTGAAGGAATAAAAATTGCACTGGTTGTATGGTAGTAGTGGCTTTCGAATCTTTTGAAAAACTCAAAAGTTGTGGATGCTCCATCTTAATATAGAAAATATCTCCTCTTTGCAAGAGGCATTAGATTCATTCATATCATAATCGAATAACTACATCCTCCTCTCTATAATTAACAACATGCATAACAAATCTATAAATAGAACCTGAAATTAAGACCTATAACAAACAACACAACCTCAACAAACTTGAAACGTAGCACCCTTGAATAGAGTTTCAGAATGGCATACCAAAACAACAGTTATGGTTGGAGTAACATGCACGAGATATACGAACCCGCATACTATCCGCGACATCATCATCAAAAGCGTCGTGTTGCAATATACGACGAGCCCGTAGTCGAGACAAATCAATCTTACCATGTCCAGGAGATTGAGACTGATCCACAAGGTACGAGGTTTGGTGGTCGGAATTATAATACTTATGATAGTCATGATCAGCAAGATACGAGGTTTGTTGGTCGGAGTTATAATACCTATGATAGTGTTGATCAACAAGATACGAGGTTTGGCGGTCGGAATTATAATACTTATGAAAGTGTTGATCAAGAGGCTGATGCTTTTATTCAACATGAGCATAGGAGGATGGCAATGGCCAAACGTCATCAATGAAAAACACTTGATTCAGCATTTTGTATTTTATCTATGCAGAGCTTTTAAGTGCAACATCATACATCGAGTGTAAGAGATCTATGTTCAATTGATATGAATTTAGATCTTGTAAAACTGTTGTATGATGCAATAGTCATAAAATCATAAGTGACATTTGTCGCTTTAATGTGTACTCTTAAAATGGTCAAAAGATTTTGGGATGAAAAAATATTCCATGATTTCTCTGAGCTTATTTTAAGCTATAGTATCAAATCAATACAATAATCTGCAACCCAAGCACTTGGGCGTGTACTCTTTTTCCCCTCAATTATGTTAAATTAGTCTTATGTATGCAGGGCCTTTTTTCCAAAATAAAAATCAACTTGTTCTACATTAAAATAATTAAATAACACATAAAAATAAAAGAAGAATAACATCTACAATATCAATCCTAGACTCACCAAACCCATATCAATACCAAAAAGTTAATATATGAAAAGGATGATGGGAAAAATAAAAAAGTCTGTAAGAACTTGCTAGCTCAATAGTAAGCAACAATAACATGATGGCATTTTTATAAGCCTCTTCCCTACTTTCAAAAGGATCAAGAACTTTAACCTTGTACCCATAAACTCAGTGACAGTTTGGTTAGGCAAAAGTCAAGACAGAGTTGGATCACAAAGGGGGACCTCAACATAAAATTCTTTCACTCAATAATGAAAGAAAGAAACAAAAGAAATGCATGTAGGATTAATTTATTAATCAATTAAAAATTATTTATGTAAATGAAATTTTGGCTTTAAATAAATGATGTCTTAATGTGATGATTGTTTGGACTTGATGATAATTAAATCAATGGGGTTTTTATTTTGAATTTTAAAATAAAATTTAAATCATTTTTCTCTCTCTTCATGGCTATTGGGACATGACTATTAGGATGCGATGTGACTGTTGAAATGAAATGTGCTCGTTGGAATAAGATGCATATAAATAGGCGCTATTAGAAAAGCAACAATAACTTTTTCTCTCTTTATGATTTCTCACAAACAAAAGAACACATTTTCATCATCAAAGATACAGATAAAAGAAAGAAGGAATAGAGAAGAAAACAATTCGGATCAAGAACCAAGAACTAAAAAAGAATTCACATTATGAATCTGGGTATGTTTTTATTGTTCTTCATAGCAATTAGAGCACCATAAAAATCATGATATCATGATCCAAAACATGAAGTTTTTCTAACATTTGGTATCAGAGCAAAGTTATCAATATTATGATTTTTCGGTATTGATTAATATGAATGTGTTACTTATAGATATATTTGTGCTGTTTGATATGGCCGCATAAACATATATTGAGAAAGAAATGGTTGACTTATTTATGAATACCATGTCGGGTCCATACTATGGAAGAATGATAGGCAACGCGTCATTAGGTTTCTCTGACCTGGTGAAAGTTGGAGAACGCATCGAGAGAGACCTAAAAAATGGAAAACTCCAAGACGCCTCGAGTTGCCATGCTAGCGAGAGTCAATCCCTTGTCAGTTCCCAAGAGGAAAAGAAAGAAGTTAATGCGATATGGGAAACTCACGAAGCTCCGCAAGCTCCATCTCTGGTGCCTTATTATCAGTACCCGTACATGTCAGCTGTTCAGAATCAACAACCTTATAGGTCTCCATATCTGATGACATTCCCTCTACATGGTCAATTTTCTCCTGCCAATCGAGGTCCCCTTGAACATCAACAATAGATTTTACAGCAGCAACCATACCAACAACAACACGCTCCTCAATGACGACGCCAGTACACTCAAAGGTCAAAGAGACAGTTTGATTCTTTGCCAGTACAATACAGTCACATACTGCCACATTTGATCAATAATGGATTGGTAGAGCCAAAGGAACTGAATCCGGTGCCTCTTCTATATCCACTAGGCTATGACCACAATGCCCGATGTGGCTTTCATGCCGTTGCACCAAGACATTCATCCAGAGAATGCAAAGCACTCAAGAATAAGGTACAAGGTTTGTTTGAGTTCAAATTGATTTCATTTATTTCTCATGGCCTTCAAATCAACATCAATCCTTCACCTGGTCAAGCGAGCCCATCAGTCCATGCTACATAAGAAAGTGTCGAGAATGGATGTGAAGATGATTACCATATAGGTCTTAATGAGCATGATGACCTCCAACTTTGAAGAAGGCTAACCCAACAAAGAATCAAAACAAGGAGGCTCATCCTCTGCATTGGAAATCTTTTGGCTATTTTTTCATTTTCATGTGTATTTTCGTTGTATGTTAAACGTTGTTTGCTTTTAAACATTGTTGTTTTCTTTTAATTGTAATATTAATGAAGTGATCATGCATTTCCTGAATCAATCATGTCGTATTCACTCATTTTCCATTTATATCAAAAACAAAAAATATTTCTCCTATCCATTTTCTTTTTCAAACTGTTGTTTTAGCAAAGATTGGAGGGATGATGATGAAAATGAAACACCGATAATTATTGCGGTATGCTTTCAATTAAAACCTTACTGATGATGTAAGACATTGTTTTAAATCCCTAAATACCGGAGAGATAAGAAGTTAATCCCTATTCAACCATTTTGAGCCTAGAAATTGGTGTTTCTTTCGGAATTAAAAACCCTTAATCTTAGCCAGGGGCAGGATAGTTGTGTTCAGATAGTTTGATTGTACATTCAACCTTAAAGAGAATCTATCCATATGTACACCTTCCAAAGAGGTTCAACCACATGCTATCCTTCTCACACGTCTTGAGGTATTGAATAAGTCAAGAGAAAGTACAGTGGTTGTTCCTCATCCACCAATAACATGGCATTCACAACCTTTAAAAAAAGGGAAAGAAAAGTCCCCTAAGTCGAATACCACAAAAGACGACTTAGGCAAAAATCAGGGAATCCCGGTGGACCAAAAGCTTTAAAGAAGTGGTCCAGGAAAAATAGGGATAACAAAAAAAGAGGTCATCAAATCCTCAACAAAACCAAAGAAAAACACATTAAGGTGACTACCATTTCAAAAAAATCTCATCTTGAATCTTCATCTTCACCCCTAAACTTTCGAACCTTCTTAGAAGTTTAATGTGTATGTTGAATTATTTGAATATAGAACTAGAGTTCATCAAGGAGAATGAGTTTGGGTTAAAATTAAGTTTTGAGCCTTATATCCTTTTTGTTCAAAAACCTTGGACCAGACCACGTTATAACCTTTAAAATACCTAATTGAAACATGGTTTATTTTGAAAGCATACTAGAGAAAGGTTGTGTTAACCTGATTCTACAAAGATCTTTGCTAATCATTTGTATTGATCACCCCATCTTTCACCATGTGAATGGCTAGATCAACATTTTGTTTTGATCATTGACCTAGTCATTTGTATATCACCATCATTTCAATAAAGATTGATTTCAAAATTTGCATTCTTGTATTGCATTAAAATTATCATTTTTGAATGGACGATTTTATTTTGCAAAATAGCACGTAGCATCAAGGGAATTCCAATAATGAGCAGTCAAATGAGGAATTTAATCATGTTAAAGAGGTCTAGTCAGTGACAAATCACTTCGAGATTTAGTCAATCTAAGTCGATCACCCGAAGAGCCATTTAGTCAAAGAACAAATCATTGCAAAACTCGGATAGGGGACCTAAAGAGCTAAATGAGTCTAACTCTCCAAAGGTCGGTCAATCAGAAGTCTACCACTCAAAGGTTCGCTAGTCAATAACCACTGCAAAATTCAAACATAAGGGCAAGCCATCCTAAGGTCATATTATGACAAACTGTTTCCAAACTCCTTTAAAGGTGAACATCTCCAAAGACCTAGACTAGGGCAAGATGAGCCACAAATGGCAATTCCTTTCCATGAATTTAAGCTGCTTCAGCAAACTCTTCCATACTTCAACAATTGTTTAGTTCAAGATGAGTGCCTGAAATCATGTTAGCACAATCCATCAGTAATCCGAAAGGATCCCCTTGGCTAGTTGTAACTGTCAAGCTTGATAAAGTTTTCCTTTGAATTACATCTATCACATAATACTTGGTTGAGTCCTTGGTGTTGAGGAATCAAAACCTCCATGGACAACCTCTATACACTTCCAGTCTGAATCGCGACAAAATTTGCATATCATGATCATTAGTATATCATGCATATAAGCAAATTCAAATCATGCATAGCTGAAGTGTCCTCCGCGCTCGTTTTGCATCGACCTAGGTCTCGTCGTTGATCATATATCCATTGAACTTAAAGTCCAATTTTCATTTTGTGCCCTTAAGCCATTCCAGCTTTTGTTGACCTCTGATGATGAATATTCCCCAGCATGTCTGCTGAATTTTTTTCCCCAAGCAGAGGTTACCCTAAAAAGACAAGGAAAATCTTGGAAACTCTAAGGATTTTAATGTTATCTTCAATGGGACGGACAAGAACATGTTCAAGTTCATCAACACATGTTCTGAAACTAAAGAAGCATGGGAGATTCTCAAAATTATACATGAAGGCACATCCAAAGTTCGTATATTAAGGTTCCAGCTACTTACCACTAAGTTTAAGAATCTTAGGATGAATGAAGATGAATCTATCTGTGAATTCCACATCAGGTTGTGTAATATTACCAACACTTTATTTTCCTTAGGTAAAGATGTATGAAGAAAATCTTGCCAGAAAAATCTCAGATCATTACCTAAGAGGTTTGATATGAAAGTGACTACTATTGAAGAAGCTTAGGACTTGATAAATATTAAGGTTGATGAACTCATTGGTTCCCTGTAAACCTTTGAAATGTCCATCAATAAAAGGTTAGAAAAGAATAAAAAAGGTATATCATTTGTTTCAAATGCTAAAGAAAGTCATGGTGATAAAGAAAGGAACTTGTCAGATGATATAACTCTTCTTGGTGAAAAGTTCAACAATTACTTGAAATATCTGAGCAAAAAGTGGAGGACAAATATCCAAGATAAGAGATTCCACATCAGTCCCCAGATCAAAGGAATGAGTGAAGACAAACCCAATGGTGGCAAGGGTACGCAGTGTTTTGAGTGTGAAGGCTTTTGATACATTAAAGCAGAAAGTCCTACCTTTCTAAAGAAACAGAAAAAGGGACTTTCCTTCACTTGGATTGATTATGATAATGAAAGCGAGGAAGAAATAATCAACAATGTGATGGCTTATTCTGGAATATATGAGTCTAAAGGTGAGTTCAGTATGGAAGATTTGATTGAAGAAGAACTTGATACATCATACAGGCTCATTCACACCAAGGGGGAATAAACGTGCTTAACAATAGACAATCAGAAGAAACCATAGGTGCGCTTCAAAAGGAAACATAAAAGCTTACATCAACCATCGCAGGTGTAGAAAATAGGTTTCATCTCTAAACTCCAAACTAGAAAACATGATTCAGTTTGAAAGTAATGTGAATATGCTTGAAGGAGTGGTGGAGTTTGGAGAAATGTCTAGAGACATGAATATAATAAATTTTGGGATGAGCTTGAAAGAACAATACATGAAGATTTCTGTCATACCCCAATTTTGCCCCTCATTCAGTAAATCGATACACTCATCATGAGTTTTGCATCATCTACACATCATAGCATGCATTTTATATTGCATAATGCCTGAAATGTCAGCCAGATTAAATTTTCAGATTTATAGACAGACCGATCAATCTGATTCTTAAATGTACGTGAAATTAGCGGGCGAAAAATTTCCAAATCAAGCTTGCAGATGTCATTTCTATTAATCTACAATTTGCGTAGTTTAACCAGGTGTGCTTGTTTTATTTTGTCGACACTTTTTCCGGTCGTATTTTGGTTAGTCTGAGTCTTTTAACCGGTCAAATTTTATTTCAAAATTGGCTCCAACGCTATATACTTTTGAGAAGTTTATTTCGCGCTGATCATTTTGGTGCATTCAATTTAATTTTTCTAACACTTTTGCGCTCGATTTTTATTCAGTTTTAGTCATTTTAACTTTATTTATTTTTGTCAAAATATTCGAAATAAATAATTATAATTTTCTATATTTTTGTTTCAAATGAATTTCAATTATTTAAACTAATGTAATTTTATTTAATTCAATTTATTTTTAATTTTTTTTTTGCATTAATAAGCTAATCAAAGGGCATTGTGAACGTATTAAGAAATAGAAAATCCTAGCACATGTAATATATATAACGTTTCATTGTAAAAATGAGAGAAAAGAGGTCACCAACCGGCGGCGCCCACTTGTCTTAAGCATCTTCTCTCAAATCTTAAAAAAAATGAGCGGCGTCCTCCCATATGACTATATCTCTCTCTCAAAATACCTTCATGAAGATGTTGAAATGAAAAACGTGAATTGAACAAACATGTGAGGCTTTTCTCTTTTTTTCATTTTCTGTTACTGTTCATGGGTGAGTATACGTCTTCTTCTCACCACTTTTTCCACTCATAGTCACCTTGTTTACCTCATACACAATTTTAACTTACCGCAACTTTATTGATTTCACATAATTTTCTCTCACTCCTAACAAACCAACTTCATAAACTTCTCAAACTCATTATAATAAAACTTCCATCCAACATTCATCAAACTCTTTACCACGCATGCAACAATAATATTTCCTAACCGTAAACCATTTCATGTTCTCTCAAACAACAACACAAACACACTCACCTCTATCATATTTCAGTAACTCTTTTTCATCTTCATCCATGAACACGACGTTATCACATAAACATTAGTAAAACCATAAATCAGCCATGAGATTGCAATAATGTTAGCAATAGAATACGAAAATCGAACCGTAGTATGAATCGAAAGGAAAAACAAAGAAGGAGAAGTAAAGAAGGACAAAATACCTTTCTAATATTTTAGACTAAGTACCTTTCTAATATTTTTTGGTTGAATGTAGTGCTTATGTGTTTAAAGGAATACAAATATAGAGACAAAAACAATATATTATTACTTATACACCAGTCAGTGACATCATCGATTATGTTTTAAAAGTTTCTTTGAAAGAATCCAGCAACTTGTTTTCATGTTGAGATCCAACATTACTCCAAGTTGTTTCCATTTTGTAAATTGAATTTTAAATGTTGGATAACTTATGTTTAATATAATGTAGTATTTTGAATTTATGATTATTTTATCTATATATATTTTTAGAGTGGGATGCTACTAACAAATAATAGATAGTTAACTTGTCCCCCATTTACAATTGGTTGCTAATATAAAAAAATTGTGTACTTTTTTTCTTGATGTTTTTTTTATAACAGGTTATGAGTATTTAGAATTAATATTTATATGCTATTGCATTTCATGATTCTCATTTTAGCATGAGATAAATAAATTCAAAAAATACAAACCCATTCTATTAAGCATGTTAGTTTATCAAATGTTAATAAAATGATTAGCTCCTACATTTTAATAGATAGTGAATAATTAACCGTAGTTTTGTTTCATCTAAGTGAGTCATTCTAAGATCTAATTTTGAAAACCAAAATTCAAATAATTTCAATTAATTCCAATTTTCCACAATTTAAAATCCATTTCAAAATAAATACAATTTATTTTCAACCATTTCATAAATTATTTTAACTAATGCATCAAATAATTTTCTTAAATAACTCGAAAGAAGAGAACCATTGGAATCTAGTATTCCGGTGGGAACCCTCGAATGATCGGTCCTGAGCCTCGCGTTTTGAGTTAACCGTTCATTCTTTTCTTTCGTCCCTAAAACACTTTAATTAACCTGGACAAAATAAGGGTCGTTGAGATCAAACATTCTGGCACAACTTTTTGAACAATTGATTCTTATCAAGCATTTATTGTCCATCAAACAATTTTCTCAATTAATTTGAATGAAAAAGGACCATTGTAATCTAGCATTCCGGTGGAACACTGAATGATTGATCCCGAGGCTTATGTCTCATTCTCATCAAATATTCGTCATTCACCTATAAAAAATATTCAACCAATCAAACTGTTTTTCGCCGTTGTGCAATTAATCTCAAAAACCTTTTTCAAAACGAAAGACATCTTGTCTTAAGATGATGTAAAGCAATGCTTCATCGATAATTGTTGAGTTGAAGTAAGTGACGTTTTTCTGAACGTTGATTTGTAAATCCATTCGATGTGATGTATACGTCTGCTCCTCATCTGTTTTGGGTAAAACGATGTTTCTCGTCGATTGACACAAGATAGCTTTCACTAAAATCGACCGACAAATATATATTTTCTACCCAGAACTACGTAAGCCTTGAATTCTCTATTGCACCTGGAGATACAAAGGAGCAGGATTGCGAAATCTTGTCAGGCTTATTAATAAAAAAATTAGGTTTAGTTCCTTTCTTCTGCCCCCTAATAATAAAAACCTTTTTAGGTCCTTTCTCATTAATGGAAATTCAAAAATATTTTTCTTCTTTCTCTTTTCCTATCCCAAATAAGTTGAAGATTAGAAATTGACATAAGGTAACATTCAAAACAAACTAACTAAATGGTTCCCGTTGAGTATAACGGACGTGAGGGGTGCTAATACCTTCCCCTTTCATAACCGATTCCCGAACCCTGATATTGGTTGCGATGACCATATCTTATCCTTTCTTTTAGAGGTTTTATCGATATTTTTCCTTTCCCTCTTTGGGAATAAATAAAGTCCGGTGGCGACTCTATTCAGCCCATCATTGCGAGTGTGCGATTGCGCTTCGCTAAGTCGCGTTCTCATTTTTCGAGGTGCGATAATTCCCTTAATGAAGGTTGTTCTACTTGAAATAAAGATTGAGGTTCTAAGGTCGTACCATATGTCACAACTTCATGTGAATCATGTGTCATCTCTTCACATTAGTAACAGGAAACTGCCTCTGAAATGTCACAATTATGGTAAATTTAGATATCCTCGGCTTAATAGTCCATCAAAGCTGATGAATAGAAGATGCAAGAAAGTCCAACATAAGAAGTGGAAATCCAATTCTATTTCAACTAGCCTCATAGCTCATACAACGCATAAAGGTTCCTTAAGTGAAGAACGGTATTGTAATAATGGGGGTACCGGGGACATGTATAAAGAAAAGATAGTTCATGTCACTCCTGTCAATAAAGCAAATGGAAGAATTAATGACTTAGGGAAATTGGCCAAGCATAGTTGAGAGAAGATGCTACTGATAAAATGATCATCTACCTATGTGATAAGCATAAACTATATGAGTGATCAAAGGTGGAATATGAATTTTTATAAATCCAAATATGGTGTCACCAATAAAGTAAAAAAGTTCTTAAGAAGAAGGCCATATCTGAGGAAGAAATCAGGGGCTTACAAGCTCTCAATATTGATAACGAAAGACCAACCAAGATGTCAGACAAGATGTCTCAACATCATACTCAGGATTTTGAATTATCTCACAAGGATTGTGTCATTAAAGGGAAGGTTGGTGGTTATGCTGGAGGTCCTCCCAATTTTGAACAACCTACAATGGGTCAGAAGAATAAGCTATATAAGAATAGTGGTTATGACTCAAGTCTTACTATTAGAATTCATATGAGTGGTGTTTTGATTAACGAAAATCATGATAGGGTGGTTGGTAAAGTTGGAACTAATGTATTGAAATCTAACTACAAAATGTATGAATCAGATAATTCTCTCCATAACATTCCTCTTGTTTTTAAGTCTGAATGTGGATGTTATTTTGGATGCTCCTACTGATATCAACAATATGAAAGGTGTCAACATGAGAAACTGTTAGGATCAAATGATAGACACTGTGTTGGGAAGGATGACCTTGCAGTTTGTTCAACAAATGTTGATTGAGTTAAGCATGATAGAAGTTGTTAGCTAACTTCCTGATTTTCAAGTAAAGCAAATGAAGGACTATACAGGTGATTCCCAAGGTTTGCATGTTGGAAGAAGTTGCACTTAACTCTTATGGAGTAACCAAATGCACAAAGATGTTATCAATGATGATAAGGAAGATATTTTCCAAGATGTGTCATACATCTTGAGTAACATAGTGGTAACTTAGTTCCCAAATCAAAGGTAGGATAGGCAATTTATTCTTGGTATTTATGAAGAAACTAGAATGTTAAGATCAGAGACAGATTTTAAAGCTAATGTCTTGGTCATTGTGTTCAACATTCAGAAAAGGCTCAATGACAAAGAGTTTCTCACAAATAACGAGGGAAGAATATTGAAGGGGATGCGTTTGTATCACATAAGGATATGGATTGAAAGGAATCTTTCAAAAGAAGCTTTGACATTTGAAGAAGAGGTACAGTTGTTGGAGGAAGTGTATATGATAGACAAGGAGCACCTCGTAATAAGTTATACTGGTGATAACGTTGATGATAGGAAGAGTTCTTATGGTGGATACTTCCCTCTTTTCAACAACATAATTTCTTGGGTCAGCAAGGAGCAATCTTGTGTAACCTTATCTTCTAATGAAGTTGAGTATACTACTGTCATACCCCAAAATTTGCCCGTTAATCTTGCAAAACATTTCTCAAAGCACTCCAACTTATTCTGCAAGGCACTGACCTTAAAGGAACAAAAGACCCAGCTCACAAATGGCCCAATCCAGAAAAAGACTCAAACTGGCATGCTCGCTAAGCGAGCAACTCCTTCGCCTAGCGAACCTTCGCTACACGCTCGCCTAGCGAAGCTTGCGAACATCAGAATTTTTGGGCTTCATTCTGAGCCCATTAGGTCACCACCATCACTATAAATACCGACACTTCAGTCAGGGGGAACGAAAGCAGACGAAGACGGACGGAAACCCTGGCGTAGAAACCCTGGAGACTAACTCAGAGAATTCCGAGTAAAGAAACCCTGCAGGCCGCTCATCCGCACCGAAGTTACCTCCGCCCAATTCGACCCGATTGGCCAATCCAAAGCTGCAATTCCATTGCAAACAGGTTTGCGCATCACTAATGTTTTATGCTTTTAATTGGTAATCGCTACATACATAAGGCATCATGATTAAATTTTCGGATATGTAATTTGATTTCACATGTGAATTTAAGTATGCCTGAATATCCTGAAGGTTTGTCCATGCTATTCCTGTAATTAAATGCTATAAAGTTCAGGGTGCCGGAGATCATGCTGCTGTCAAACTCAAAACCCGTAGCAGCTCGCTAGCACATCGCTAAGCGAGCATGTAGCGAGCACTCGCTAAGCATTCGCTAGGCGAAGCATGAGCGAACGGGACAGTGGCTGTTTTGTTTCTTTTCTGTTCTGCCTTATGTTTATCTAATCAAGATTTATTATAATTCTGCATCATTTGGCCTGACTTTATGACTGTTGTTTTTATGTTGTGGTGCAATTTTCAATTGTACTTTATCTCGATGTTCTAACCCGTGTGTTGAATTGTGTAAAGGCTTACACATTCCCGAAGAAACGGCCGGCTAAGTATTCCACTTTATTTGTGGGATACCCTTATGGAGATGGATTCTGAATTACTTAATTTTAATGTGGAGATACATCCTAAACTATCTAGCTGATTTTAATGTATTGATTTCATCAATTTTAATGTGGACCTAATTACTTAATCGATTACGGCTATCTAATTAATTGTAAAACTTTGCCTTTAAATATGCGATCTCGGACCTCTCTTTGTTACCTTACGGTATTACGGTATTACGGTCATGTCCCGCGAATGTGGGGATACACTTAGCAAAGACCCTTCGGTTAAATCATCATGTCCCTATAAAATAAATCATAGTCCCTCGGATGTTGTCTGCGAATATATGATTTTGCCCCTCGATGACCCTTCGGTGCAGCCTACGGTTAAATGATGATAGTCCCTTCGAATGCTAAGGTATCCTTACAAATGTTGCCTTCAATGACCAATCGATGACCCTACGATGTCCCTTTTGCATCCAAAGGATAAAACTACTTACTCCTCAATAGTAAGGACAGTTTTACCCCTCATAAGGATAGGAAATACTTATAAAGACCTTGGGTAGGTATAACTCTTAATTGCTGATTCACCACCTAAAACATTTTTCACACCCCACACCTTTCAAAACATCTCTAGAAAATCACCACTTGGTATACATTCATACTAGAATCATTACCGAGTTATATTTTTCTAAATAACTTTCAAAACTAAACGAGATAACCACTTTGTATACATTCATACAAGAATCATTACAAAGTTAAATTCTCTTCTCAAAACATTTTTTTAAGCAATTCACAACCACTTTTCCAGACAAACATAAGTGATCAAGCAATTAAGAGCCCATGGATAACCATGGATACAAAGGGTGCTAATACCTTCCCTTTGTATAATGTACCTCCCGAACCCAAAATCAAATTAAGGTCTTTCCTGTTCTTTTCCACCTTTCCTTATTGGATAAAAGAAAAGTCGGTGACGACTCTTGCTAACCGCGACATTTGCTTTCCAAAGCAAAACACAAAAAGTCAGTTCACCGTATGACAACTACTGTAGGGAACAGTGGTAAGAAATTTCTCTGGATGAAGAAAATGTTGAAGAAGTATAATGTGGGACAAGATATCATGACATTGAACTGGGAAATTTTCTCTAAAGCTTTAGATGCAAATCAATTTGAATAAAAATATGGCATATTCTTTTATCTCAAGTGTGGTATAACTGGGTTGTCGTTACAGGCAAGAAAAACAAAAATCTTTCCTTATCCTACTTTTAAATCATTCAAGCTCTTCCACACAACATGAGTTAAAATTCGGATGATTCGTCTAGGCAATCTAGTGGGAGTGTACCTATCAAAGAAATTGAGGTTCCTAAGGATGTTGGTGATACTATGTAATCTTGGTTAAATAA
Organism: Lathyrus oleraceus; assembly: GCF_024323335.1. Lineage (NCBI taxonomy): Eukaryota > Viridiplantae > Streptophyta > Magnoliopsida > Fabales > Fabaceae > Lathyrus > Lathyrus oleraceus. The sequence continues at coordinate 104,622,614 of NC_066585.1, forward strand.
GGCAAAGGAAGCTAGAGATGTTCGGAATAACATCCCCGTTGTTGAAAAATCTGGCTCGAAGAAGATAATGATCACAAATTTAAATCATGAGAAGATAATAAATATATAAGCCATTGTTGAAGAGTTGATGGAAACAACTGATTCTTAGTCAGATGAAGATTAGAATCACTTAATGGATTCAATTAGGTATGAAAAAAGAAGACCCCTATCTTTTAATTGTTCTTGCTTAGTTTATTTGGCTCTTAGATTCAGGCATTTTTTATTTTTGTTTTGGATATGTGGAGGATCTATAACCTCTTTAGACTATGTATAATAAACATATATAATGCATGTGCATCTCTTGTTGGTATTCTTGTTGTTCTACTCATGTTTTGGTTGTGTATGTGCTAACATACTAACCTATGCATGACTGACCTCTGCGATCTATTTAGATGTACTAACCATTTAGCAAATTATGGCAAAAATGGGGAGTAGTATGGTTCTCTGAGGTAACAGGTATTTGTTTCGTACTAACATATGCATCTGGGTAAGTACTAATGATGTGCTCACATGTTGGAGCATCGGGAAAAACATCCAGCCCTTTTGGAGCGAGCTTTTGTGTTAGTAGTATTTTGCATATCTTAATATTAACTACTGACCATTTATGTTATGCATGACTAACTATGTGAATGATTGCATCCTGATATCTTTTAGTTGGTAGGGTTGTATGCTACTAAATATGATTTGATTGAGTTCCATGCATAACTAAGTTGTGAATGGTTGCATGTCTGTCTGATTGACTCTGGAGCATTATTTTGTGTGGCATCTAAGATAAATGCTACTAATTTTCTATTGTTGTGCTACAACTATGATTAGTGTTGTTGTTGATAAAATTCTATGTTCTGATAATCTTCAGTTGTATGTCACTTATTTTGATTGAATGAGTGTTATCTATCTTGAAGGGTTTTTTTTGCCACAATTTTCCAAAGGGGGAGATTGTTGTTCCTTTTTGGATTGGCTGCATTTTGAAAAAACAACAACATGGAGAAGTGTTCAAGTTTGCCAAGCTACTTCAAGATCATTTTCTGGTGCATAAGGGACACATGTAGGACGTGATGTCATAACATATGGTTACGACATCTAGGCCTTGCTCAACATGCCTGATTGCTTCCTTTTGGGACAAATTTTCTGTTGAAGATTCAGTTAGATTTTATTACTTTTATTTAGCAATATGATTATATGATTTGTTGGATAGTTGTGAAGATCAAATTAGATTTAAATATGATTTAATTTTGAATTTAAAACAAACCAATTCATATATTTCTAGTGGAGATATTTATGGAATAAATCATATCCAACAAATTGTGTAAAGATTTTGGACAAAATTAAATAAAAGATCCAAGGAGAAAAGCCTAGTATTTTTTTTTGCTATAAAGGGAGCTCAAAACATACATTTGAAAATAGGAAATACATTGAAGATATTAGAGTTCTAGGGTTTATTTGAGTATGTACACCACACTATGTTTCAGTAACTTGGCACAGTTGTAGGTTTATCTAGTTAAGTTGTAAACCAACATTCAACATTGTGAATTAAAATTGATCACTAGAGTTTAGTGATTGAGAGAAAGTGAGAAAGGATCTCATATTTAGAGAGAGTCTTAAATAGAAATTTATTGTGTATTGTTAGGAAGAGGAATTGAACAACATATAGTTTGTTGGTTCATATAAGACTAATTGTACTAAACTACTAATAGTGAATTTCCTTTCTTGGGTTGGAAGCCAATCCTCTTGACGTATGTGTTGTTACATCAAACCGGGTTACCATTTATTGTGTTCTTTATTGCTTTTCTGCTCCATCATCTTGTACAATTGAATATGTGTTATTGTAGTGATTTTGATTTATCTTGTCGAAACAGTTTTTTGAAGGAAAATTGCGATCCAAAATGCAGCAGAAATTAAAAAAAATCTCCTTTAGTGATCCTTACGAATGGGCATGATCAGTGTTAGAAATCGTTACCTCTTGTCGTGATTGAAACCTTTGATGTAGATGTAAGGAGTGATCATGAGCGTTGAATGGTGATAACACCTCTACTCAGTTCACACGAACGAATTCCTTCAGTCTCAGTGCTAGCTGCTACGAATGAAGGCTTTGAGTGTGTGTGTGTGTGTGTGTGTGTGTGTGTGAGAGAGAGAGAGAGAGAGAGAGAGAGAGAGAGAGATGAAATTTCATCTAATGAAATGCTTCTGCACAAGGGTTCTATTTATAGAACAATTTGTGTGGGCTGCAAGCTAAAAAGTCCACTTAAGTGTATGTGGCCCATATCTTATGGTGTACCGAAAATCACTTAAGCATGTGGTATCTTACCATATTTTGTATTCTACTTAAGTGCATTGTACCTTACGATGTTCTATAATTCATTTAAGTGCACCGTACCTTACGGTGTTCCTTATTTACTCTATCTCTCATTAATTCGTCCTTTTTATGTGTGACCCTGTAGGTTTTCGCGACATTGACAATTATATTAAATCATGTATTTAACATAATAAACAATGAGCGGTATCTAGCAACACATCACTGTTATCCAAGATAAGAAAATGTCATGTGATATGACAAATCCTTTTTTGTGATAATACTTGTGTGTACAATTACCCTTTTTGCCCTTATGTCTATATTGAACACAAGGCATAGACCGTGTCATCCTTGTCCAGTTCAATATTGGGCCCTTAGACATTTATCCTGTTACGTAGGATGGGAAAATTCCATCTAGGTCACTTATGTTCCTCGGCATGCTTCGTGGAGTACCCATCAACTCTCTTTATGGTCATCCAGTTACAGACAATGTCTGATCAGCAATAAAGCACTCGACTCTAGGATAACTTATGAGTCATCCATAGTAGTTTTAGGTCGAAGGGTGGTATACACCACTATCACCACGAGAATAACTTATAACACTTTGCATCACATTCTATGTAGTATTCTCATAGCAGGTCAATCCAGTATAAATATTACTTATAATATTCATACTTATGTTTAAGACTTGATAACTCCTTATCTATGATCCATGAGATGTGATCATTAGTCTATATACATAATAATCTTAATGCTTTAATATTATCCCACTTCACAACAAAGTCTGACTACTGATACTTTAAGAATAATGTCTTTATGTTTAATGGGATCTCATGATTAAGTCACACTTGATACATTAAACGGACTAACTATTCTAGGAACTTTATTAGACAAGCATAATAAAGAAAAAGCCTTTTATTATTAATAAATAATTCGATACATGTACCCTATATTGGTTCATATAAGACTAATTGTACTAAATTACTAATAATGTATTTCTTTTCTTGGGTTGGAAGCCAACCCTCTTGACGTATTTGTTGTTACATCGAACTGGGCTACCATTTATTGTGTTCTTTATTGCTTTTCTGCTCCATCATCTTGTACTATTGAATATGTGTTAATTATAGTGATTTTGGTTTATCTTGTCGAACCAGTTTTCTAGGACATCACGTTCTACATATGTCCCCTAAGGAATGGAATTTCAACCATGTCAATTGTCATGTCAGAAACAAGATCTCTCTCTTCAGAATTAAAGTGACATAGAATGAGATGACTGACTAGCTTGTAACACAAAACAGGATTATGCATACCACAAACCACATTAAATATCCACACATTATTTTCCTTAAAGTACTAGTACAACTTAAAAGGACACTCATATTTTCTCGAACCGATGTCATCCTATTTCAAATTCCGGATATACTTGATGTACTTTCCACTTCTTTCACATCTCATTATAAAAAAATGTCAGTCTTCTATCAGAACCAGAATCTGACCTCCCGGTTATAATGTCAGCCCCCAATTTTGTAACCACCATGCAGGTTTATGGGAGCATATGTTCACAAGCAAGAAACTCGTGTTTATTTGTAAATTTATTTATGAACATCTACCTCGACATCAACCGGCTTAACATCCATAGACACAATAACTTTGAGTACATTGTCAAGGTGTACAATTGCTGCAACCAATAATTACATAATCAAATTTAAATTCAACATGAAAACAGTCCAGAATTAAACTTCTGAAACAATGTGAAACATAATACGGAAGTTAACTTTCCGATGCAACGTTCATTTTTAAATAGATAAACTAGATTCTTACAAGCAATGAGAAAGGAAATACATGTACATTACCTTAAATTACAGCTTATTTTGCTCCTTTTGATGTAAAAAAACAGAACAATGTGGTTTTGAAGTACCAAATTTGATTGAGAATGGAAATAGATTTTCGTAGGATTTGGGGAGTATGGTGGTATGATCACGAAATGAAGAGTACATGCAAGATGATGTTATATTCATTTTCCCGCTTGAGAATTTTGGAAGTTAACTTCTGTACTATCCACGGGTATTTATGAAATAAACACACTATCATAAATTCTAAATGTGTCCAAGGGTTAGTTCGAAATTTAACTTACAGACTCACTCTTCCATCAGTACGAAGATTAACTTCTATACTATTTTTTTGGAAAAATATGGTGCTTCACTTACAAAGTGTTTTGGTATGTTTTGTGAACATATGGAAGTTAAGTTCCATATTTTTCATGGAAGATTTTGGGTTTCCTAAGGGCGGTTCTTCATCACTAAAGATGGGAAGAACAATCCTTTTTGGGAGCTAAATAGTTGGGTTTGACTGAAGTGGATCCACAGAAGACGAGGAATAAATATTTCACACATATAAATTTCTTTCTACACCCTAGTCAAAAATTATTGAATTTTTGAATGCTCTCCATGATGGTTTCTTCCAAACCTTTGATTTTACATTTATCTTAAGATAAAATGAAGAGTGTTCTTGATGATAATGTTGTTTGTGAATTGTCCATCCATTTTATTAAGTTGGAGATTGGATTTTTCCTCCACCCTTATACAATTTGGGAGATTGACGTCAAAATTATAGTTGGACCTTCTTTGAGCCTGTATTGAAGGTGTTTGGTGAGTTTGGTATTCCACGGGATTTATCTTCTCAGTGGATGTATCTTTCTTTTTCTCTAGTATCCTATGGGAGACATGTGTCGGACTCGGCCATTGCACATTTTATAGATCAAATTATTTCTTTGCTTACCACTACTCATTTTAATTCATGTATTTTTAGTCTTTGTAGGAAGGCTTGGGTGTATGAGGTGCTTACCTTGTCCATCTGTCTTAAGAGTGCTCCTCTTACATGTGTTTCACATTTTGTGCATTTGATTGTATTATATAAACAACTAAGGTGTTCCTTAAAGTTAAGAGACGAGAAAAAAGTTTGATAAGTAGTCGATTCACATGTCGAGAGGAAGTGTGTTCAACTTCTAATGTCAATGTCTGCTTTGACTATGTCATATATAATTTTTTTGTCATATCGAACATATGCAGCGTTTGAAACTTATTTTCATTTTGATTAATTAGTATTTTGATATTTTAGAATTAAAATTTATTTTTCTTTAAATAGTTGATTGTTGTCACTCTAAGGTGAGAATGTTAAATTAATTATTTAATTACTCGGTTATAAAATTAACATGATTAATTATTACTAAATTATTATTAATATTAATTATAATAAATATTATTAAACAAGAACTATTGATGAATTTCATCGAGTTTTATTAATATTATTAAGAATATATATTAATATTGACTCATTTATGAAGTTAGACATCATAAAATTAGTCATCATTTCATCATTTGCTCTCTCCAACTATATATCAAATTCTAAAAGACGCATGATAGATGATCTATCGCTGATATGGTAGATAGACAGATCAGAATTTGTAATTATTATGCTATTAAATTGTCACCATAAACACTAAAGACATGAAGTTATTGAGTTCCGAGTAAACAAATTTTAATTTAGGATGTTAGTTTAAGAGAATTCAAATTCGAATCTCCCTTAAAAAAATTATTGACCAGACTATTTTTTCAAAAGGTTAAAACAAAAAAAGAAAGGCTAAACACAATAAACTTCTATTTGTTTTTCTTCACCGGATGTTTAAATTTTGAAAGTTCTCAAACCTAAAACAGTTAGGCAGCCAATGATTAACATTATCTTTACTAGAAGTTTGATTAAAAAGAAAAACTTCCAACTAAAAGTCTTGATCATATATATCATTACAAAGGAGAGTCAAAATTGATATATACACTTTGTTGGTTTTGAACGAATAAAAGTTGCATTGGTTGAATCAATGGAGGCATTAGATTCTTTCATATCCTTATCGAATAATTAATTAATTAACCACACGTGTGATAATAAACTATAAATATAGAAGTTGAAGCAACCAATTTTCCAACAGAGCAACCTAAGAGTTTCGAAATGGCATACCAAAACAACAACTATGGGTGGAGTCACATCCATGAGATTTTGGAACCTGTATCCTACCCACAGCATCATCATCATCAAAACCGTCATGTTGCAACATACGATGAGCCTATAGCCGAGGCAAACCAATCATACTATGAAAAAGTTCGTCGTGAGAATGAGGCTGCTCAACAAGATTGGAGGTTTCGCCATCGGAATAGTAGTACTTATGAAAGTGTTGATCAAGAGGCTGAGGCTTTTATTCAACATGAACATAGGAGAATGGCATTAGCCAAACCCATGTCATCAATGAAAAGTACTTAATTCAGCTTTTTTTTTTAATCTTATGTGCGTAGGCGTTCATGAGTGTCACCATGCAGTTGCTGTAAGAGATCTGTGTTCATTTGACATGGATTTAGATTCTTTTAAGTTGTTGCATGGTTCTGTGTTCAAATACAATAATCTACATTCCAAGTACTTGGGCGTGTATTCTTTCTTCATTTAATTAATAAAAAGGCCTTACTTTTCTATTTGTAACTGTTTTTCTTGTCATTTGAATTTCAATGTCTTGCTGTCATAGAAAAAGTTGTAAGTTTCAAACTACCGATGAATTTCGAGTGTTTATGTATTGGTTTGAATTGATTGATGTGACTAATTATAGAATCAGTTGTTTGAGTTTCAAGTTTAAAGTATGCACAAATTAAGTATTATGAATATATATTTTGGATCCATAAAAAATATAATAAACTTTTCAACAAATATTTATTGGAAAAATTAAATCAACTTATAATTATAAACTTTTTTTTAAAAGTAAAATGAGTTGGATCCGTTAGTCCGACCCATTTAACTTTTTAATTTAGGTTGATTATGTTGGGTTGGTTGAAAATACACAAGTTAAAGAAATCTCACAATGTTTAATTTTGTGAATGAAGAGAGAGTTCAAGGCTATATATATAATACAATTTTTTTGAAATCTTATATCGTTTAGTTTTGTGAAGGAAGAGAAAGTCGAAGACTATATATAAGATTCAAGTTCTTCATTCCAAAATGCAGTCGTCAAAAACACTTTAAACTTATATATGACTTTCTTTGTTCTCTTATACTCTTGTATTATAGAGTGTTGTGAGATGTAGTTGAATATTTATTTTGGAGGGTGTGAGTGTACTGCGAGTATGAGTTAGTTGAGATTATATTATGTGTTGTAACAATTTTCACGTAGTGTTATTCTCTGGTCTATTGACAACGGTTGTGGTTTTTCTCAGATTTTAAAGTTTCTACGTTATGTTCTTATTTGTGATTGTGTTCCTCTTTTTTCTTTATGCTTTTCTTTGTTTTTTCTCAACAGGTTAAACCAAAATTTTCAACTCGATTATCACGATTCCTCTCAAAGTTGTTAGCAACGGAATGAATAATATTCATAAGTAAGAAGTAAAACAACACACAAAGTGTATCACGATTCCTCTCACAAAAGTAGTCTAGTCCCCTTGTCCAACAAGAGATTTTCACTATAATAAAAAAGATTACACTTTGCTCAAGCAAACTAGCAAGAAACTTCAACTACTCAATCACACTAGAAGAAGACTTCTGCTCAAGCACACATGCAAGAGACTAGCTTTTGCTCAAGCACACAAGCAAGAGGCTTTCACTACTCAAGCAAACTAGGAAGAGACTTTCACTGCTCAAGCAAAGCAGCAAGAGACTTCTTATACTCTTAAATAAATAGTTTAGGAGAATAGATAACAACTATACTTGATTTAAAATTAGATGTATATAAGTGATACAACAACCACAATGATAGTTAAACACTTAATATTTCTAAGATATTCAAAGATAAGAAATCTTAAGAACTTGTGCAATAAACAGTTATAAAAACTTTAGCTCAAAGTTATGCTCAATGTTGTTCTTGTTAGATTGTTCGTCGATTGTTACTTCCTTCAAATCTTCAACTTCTTTTATAGAGGAAGAAAAAGAGATGTTGGAAAGCAACTTGCACAAGTGATCTTTTGTAAAGAAGCAACTCCAAGAGTGATGTTGGTAGTCAATCCTATTAAGATCTTCATCCATTGTGCAATAACTTTGTCCACTGCGTCTTTTTTATACTAGGTATCTATCAAGATGTTAGGGCGGACTTTAGAGGTCATATCAACTTTTCCTTGAGCCTTGCACTCTAGTTGACTTTTTCCATTATATGGCATTAACAAGATCGATATGCTTCAAAGAAAGAGTAATGATCAAAAGCAGAATACCTTTAGCTCAGGTCTTCAGAACCTGAGTTGTCACCAGAAGCTAAGATACCACATTCCGAGTCATCAGATTTTGATCCTTCAGAATCTGAGTCTTTTAGCTTCTCTACATATGCTTTCATCAGGGTCAGTTCTAAGTTAACTTTTAAGCTTATGATCTTGCACACTTAAACATATTTCAGTATACCCAATTGTTCTTTAAGTACTTTGTTATCATCAAAGCCAAAAGGGATATGAATCATTTTGTTCCAACAATATCCCTTTTTTTTATGATGAGAAACAAAGGTATTTAAAAACAATGGTTGGTCAGTTTAACTAACTTGATATCATCAGGGTCTGAGGTTTGTAAGCTTCCTCAGAGTCTAATAGTTCAAAGGTTGAGTTTTGTAAGCTTCCCCTAAGTCATATCCAAGTTATATAACTTATTCTGATAGTAGAATGAAACATTCTTCAAATTAAAACACAAAAATAATAAGTTCTAATACGGGTTCAGGTATAAAAGCATTCAAAATACTTTTATCCTCTTTAAATTATCCCATGATTTTATCCTTCTTTTATCATCAACAAAAAGTTAATTAAAACAGGATAATATAGAAAGAGAAAAGATATTGAAGAAAAGAAAAATATATCTAAGAGAAAACCTGATTAACTAGTGATAGATAAACATTTATTCCATAATTTCCAAGATAGTCAAAGCTAGTTTCTGACAGTATAGCATAGGAGGCAAGACTTTGAAAAAAGTAAAGGAAGAACAAGATTCAAGAAACATAGTCTTCAAGATTAATAAAGTTTGTCCAAAAGCTTCTCTATAAAAGAAGATGTTATATTATCAACCAGATCACATTCCTCTTGAAGAGTTTTTCTTTATAGTAAAAAAAGGGCAAAAGAAAGTTATTCAAAGCTGAAAAGAGGGATTTTGAAACAGAGATACGCAATTTGATGAAGAAGCAGGCTAGGAAAGAAAAGCATAAATCTGAGGCAATTACAAAGGCTCTGAGGTTCACAACTGCAAAAGATGAAGGCACGTGTGTTGGAGTCTCCAAAAATGGTAAGACCACAAAAACATATCTGACACATCTCAAGAAGAATGAGTGGGATGAGGACTATAAGGCTTATTTGGAGTCACGAGAATAGACAAATGATCAAATCTGAGAATTCTAACTTTATTTTAAGAAAAACAAATGTAAAAGCCTTTAGATCCAGATCATGTAATGTCTTCATAAATAACATTTATATTTTGCAACTACTTTAGCCATAAAACTCCCTTTGACATATATCCATAAAGTTTGTAGAAATGCTTATCAATCAATCAGTAAGAAAAACTTGAAAACAAAAGTAACAAAAATGCATTAAAAAAGTTTAGAAGAAGTAACAAAAACAATAAGCATAGATAAATAAACATTTCATTGAAAGAGAAGGATAAGATACATAACAACAAAATATACAAACGAAAAAAAGTTAAACATAAGAAGAGGAAGATCCATCCAAAGAGACCACCTTGACCTTAAAAGGGTCAATAGCTTTTATAGCTTCTGATATCTTTAACTTATCACCCCTGATTTGTGGAGTAACCTTAACCATAATTTTCTCTACTCCTTGTTGAATGAAGAGTTCTGAAAGAACCCGTCCATAAGGAATGAAACATGGCTTTCCCTCGTGAAAGGATATGAAAGTCATCTTCAGATATTCAAACATAACATGAGGGAGGTTGATCTTCAGATCTGAGTTGAGAAGAAGAAGAAAATCCTTTTCATCAATACCTAAGGAGTCTAGCTTCTTATTCTTTGGCAGAAAGTTCGAGATCGAAATATGATACCAGATAGATGCCATGGAATTAAGATTAGAGACTTTAGATAGGCCAGACAAATTATCAAAAATAAGGTGAAAAGGAAAAGAAGATTCCCAAAAGAGCATATATGGAGTAACACCTTCATCATCACAGTTTATTGGGTTAGCAATAGAGGTGGGGTGATGGTGATAGGAACACCAGATATCATAGAAAGAATGGCATACTCTAGATTTAGTTCACGGACAGACGCATTTGTCCAGAATTCTTTGACCAAATTAGGGTAAGTAGGACCAAAGAGTATATCATATAAACCATCCCAACCATTTTGAGAGACAACACTTTGAAGATCAAAACCTTGACCCATCATTTCTTCAAAGTCAACAAGTCCTTCAATGATAACTACCAATGGTTTTCCATACCAAGATTAGTTCTAGAGGCTATCTCAGGAAGGATTTTCACAAAATGATAGATTTTGACAAGGAAGGAAAAAGAAAAGAGTAAAATGATTTTTAAGAAAGGATATTCCCAAATATATTGTCAAGTGTATCGTCAGAAAGGTGCAAGATAATTGTCTTTGCTTTAAGACCACTCAAAGACAATCTTTTTGAGAAACAAAACAGTCCAAAGAAATTTAAATCATAAAAAAAAAGATAGAGACTAGAGATGGGAGAGGAGAATATACATCGAAATCTAAGAGGTTTCACATCATTACACATTAGTCTTTACCTAAACAACTACTATGCATGCAAGACAATTATCAGGTATGTGAAATTATTAAGTGGGACAGGTGTCAAAAGAATACAAAAAAAATTCCACTTAAATGCTATATGAAGAAAATAATTCACTCCTGAGTCTCATAGTCTGAAATCTTTCAGAAGCCACTTGTTCATCAGAGACAATTTCTCAAACACTGTTCAAATTAAAATCTTTCAATGGCTAAGGATTTTTTAAATATGTCAACCCATTGATGATCAGTATCAATGAATTGAATATCGATTACACCCTTCTAAACATAATCTCTAATAAAGTGATGTTTTATTTCAAAGTGCTTGGTTCTAGAGTGTTGAAAGGGATTCTTTGTTAAACAAATATCAGCAGTATTATCACAAAATATAGGTATATTGTTTGCACAAATCTAATAATCCTCTAACTGATATTTCATCCAGAGTGGTTGCGTACAATATTTTGCAGCTGAAATGTATTCCGCTTCTACTATAGATAGAGAAATAGTTGCTTGTCATTTACTAGCCCAGGATATTAGGTTTTCACCTATGAATTGACAGTTTCCACTAGTGGATTTTCTCTTAATTTTATCCCCGACATAATCAGCATCACATAATCCAACTAACTTATAATCTAGGGATTTTTTTATAAAGAAGTCCTAGATTTGTTGTTCCTTTCAGACATCTAAAGATTCTCTTAATAGAAATTAAGTGAGTCTCTCTAGTATTTGATTGAAATCTTACATACAGGCAAACATTAAACAATATATCAGGCTTAGAAGTTGTGAGGTAAATCAAGGAAACGAGCATACCTCTATATAGCTTCTAATCCATATTGTCTCTACTTTCCTCCTTATTCAGACAACAAGTTAGATGAATAAGAGTTGACATAATCTTGCAGTCTTCAAGATTAAACTTCTTCAGAAGCTCATTTGTATACTTGGGCTGATGAACATGAGTTCCACTTTTACTTTGGTTAATTTGAATTCATAGTAAGAACTTCAATTCTCCTATGATGCTTATATCAAACTCATCATGCATAGTCTCCGAAAATTCTTTGCAAAGATAGGCATTAATAGAACCAAAAATTATGTCATCAACATAAACTTGGACAATTAAGATTTTCTTATTCATAGTATTTCTGAACAACGTAGTGTTAACCTGACCTATTTGAAAGTCATTTTTTAACAATAAATTTCTCAGTCTCTCATACCAACCTCTTGGAGCTTGTTTGAATCTATAAAGTGATTTATTGAGTTTAAAAACAAAATATGGGTGGACTGAGTCCTCAAATCCAGGGGGTTGTTTGACATACACCTCTTCAGAAATGACTCCATTTAAGAAAGCACTCTTAACATCCATTTGATATAAAATAATATCATGATTAATAACATAGGATAGAAGAATTCTGATTGTCTCTAACCTTGAAACATGTGCAAAGGTTTCAGAGAAATTTATACCTTCTAGCTGACTGTAACCTTGAGCTACAAGTCTAGCCTTGTTTCTTAGTACTTCTCCTTGCTCATTTGGTTTATTTCAGAACACCCATTTTGCTCTAATAATGTTCTTTTGACTTGGTGTGGGGACCAGATTCCAAACATCATTCCTCTGGAACTAGTTCAATTCTTCTTGCATAGCTATAGTCCACCCATTATCTGATAAACCTTCATCTATAGAAGTTGGCCCTATCAAGGAAATAAATCCTAGCATAAAGTTATCATTTTTGAATGTTGATCTAGTTCTTAAGGGATCATCTTTATTCCCAATGATTAGCTATTTTAGATGAGAATGTTTATACTTGAAAGACTTCTTGGGTTGAGTTGAAACTTCTTAACCATCTTGGGCTTCTTAAAAAATTGCAGCTTTTGGGTGAGCTTTATAAGTTGGACCAGCTTCTGGTTGACTAACTTCTTAGCCTCCAGCTTCTGCGATCCTAATTTATGAAGGTCCAACCTATGGATGAACTTCAGAAACCTGAATATCTGCAAAACTTTCAACAGGCTCTGACAAATGATATTAGTTTATTTGTCATTAAATAAGACATGTATAGACTCTTCAACCATTATTGTTTCAGATTTATACACCTTGTATGCTTTAGAGTGTTCAGTGTATCCTAAAAAGATACCCTTTTGAGCTTTAGCATCAAATTCTTTATATAGACTTTATTATTCAAAATATATATTGTACAACCAAACTGATGAAAATAAGACATGCTTGACTTTATCCCTTTAAATAATTCATATGATATTTTGTTCAGAATTGTTTAGATATAGACCATGTTCAAAACATAACAAGATGTATTAACAGCTTCTACCCACAAGTATTTTGGAAGGTGATTTTCATGAATCATGGTTCTAGCCATTTACAGCAAGGACCTGTTATTTCTTTCTACAACTCCATTTTGCTGAGGAGTTCTAGGAGAAGAGAAATCATGGATAATTCCATATTTTTCACAAAAATTATCAAATGGCGCATTTTCAAACTCACCACCATGATCACTTCTGACTTTTAAATTTTTTTATTCCTTTTCAGATTGAACTTGTGTGCAGAAGATGCTAAATACCTCATATGATTCATCTTTAGATCAAAGTAATTTAACCTAAGTCCATATGCTATAGTCATCAACAATGACTAATCCATATTTCTTCCCATTGATTAAAGCAGTCCCATCAAGACCAAATAAATCAATGTGAAGTAATTCTAAGGGTCTAGAGGTAGAGACAATGTTTTTAGATTTAAAAGAGGTTTTGTTAATTTTTCCTGCTTGATATGCTTCACAGAGAGTATCTGAGTGATTGTCAAGATCTGGAAGCCCTGTAACAAGTTGTAGTTTGCTAAGTTTAGAGATCAATCTCCAGTTGGGATGACCTAACCTTCTGTGCCAGATCCATTTCTCATCATTCACTAACATAAGGAACACTATCTTCTGATTAGTTAATTCAGAAGTATTAATTTTATAAACATTTCCATTCCTCTTACCTTTGAATAAAATGGATTTATCAGACTCATTGATAACTGAACAAACATTCTTATTAAATAAGACTGCATAACCACTATCACAAAATTGACTAATGCTCAATAGGTTATGTTAGAGTTCACTTACTAACCAAATATTATTAACAGAGATTAAGGAATTACCAATATTACACATACCAATGATCTTCCCTTTCTGTCCTCTTCCAAACCCCACACTTTCTTCCTCTTTCAGAGTCAGGGTTTGGAACATATGTTTTTCTCCCATCATATCATGAGAGCAGTCATTGTCCAGATACCATGGATGTTTTCTTGTCTCTCCCTTTAGGCAAATCTACAACAAACACATTTTCAGACTTAGGTACCCATAATCTTATTGGTCCTCTAGTCTTATTTCTGATAGGATTCCTTCTATTCTGAGCATTTTTCTGATAAAAAGGTCTAGACTCATTCCATACGTTTTGCTTGTAATAATTTTTGTAAGTGCACCATCCTCTTAGATATATTTTGAATGATGTCAAAACCATGAAACTTAGTATTGTGTATATTGGATCTTATTATCTATGTCTAGATGTGCATTATTATATTAGAACACTTAAAATTAGGTTAGATAGGCCATTACAAGTCAAAATTATGAATTTTCATGCAAAACAAGTTTATGAGTCGATACATTAAGTCTATGATTCAATACATATTGAAGGATTCTTAAAACAAAAATTATGCCTTCTATGTAGTGGTACATAAGAGCATGAAGTTGATACATACAACGTATGTGACGCTACTTTCGTGTTATGTAGCGGCTCATGGTGAAGAGTTTTTGCAAGCAAAAAGATTCCTCCTTCTATGTAGCGCTGCATAGGAAACTTAATTCGATACATAAAGTCTATGTAGCACTACATGTTGTTCCATTGTACAAAATTTGTAAAAAAATTTGGCTAAAAATATGTTTTGTGTTTTATTTTTCTAAATACACACATACATGTAAATATGCATTCATGCATCATTCTCTATATTGAAACCAAGAACATACAAAGAATTTTCTCATCATCTTCAATGTTTTCTCTTCATACATTCAACAATTACACATAATCATTTTTGTTGAGTGTCATCTAGATTATATTGATAAGGTCCAATTTAGGATTGTTTGTAATCAAATTGGGCTGGGTATTCTATGGGGGTTTCATTGATAAAATCATTTAGGGTTTTCCTCCAAGATCAAGGTTGATTTGGGGGTTTTGTACAAGTCTGTGCATTTGGATTCAACTGAGTGAAAGCTTTGAAAAACGGGGGTTCTGTCAAAGGAGTAGCGGTAACTAGAGGATCATTTGAAAGGCTTGGGGACAAGATTTCGCAACGAGGATTCAACCGAGTGAAATATTTAAAGAAAAGATTATATGTCAAAGGAGTAACGGTAACCGGATTATCGAATTGGAAGTCTTGGGTCACTTGATCTTGCTTAAGATCAAGGGGAGAGAAGAAGTTAGAATCAACATGAAACATAGGGTTTAGGGGTTTGGATTGCTACTTTTTCTCTTCTATACAATTCTTGCAAAGGTTAACTATATATCTCAATTCTATTTAGAATTGACGGCAGACGTGCCCATAGTGAGGACAATTGGGGAACTACCTAAACAAGTATCGGTGTTCTCTCTCTCTCTTTCTCTCTCTCTCTCTCTCTCTCTCTCTCTCTCTCTCTATCTATCTATCTATCTATCTATTTATCTATCTATCTATCTTTACATTTTGATAATACTCTTAGTGTGCGATTTGATAAATTGATCATTCTGATTGTGTTTAAGTAATACAAAGTGGTTTGTAATATAAATTGCAATCTAAACCATTACAATTAGTTTTTCATTTCTTCAACATATAGGAAAATCAGCTTGGTGTTTATTGCACACCAAGTGTTTGATAAATTGTTTGTGTCAATTTTTGTTTCCAAATTCATTGGAAATTGACTACAAAGTCTGACATTGTTTGAACGATTATTTTGCAAAACATATTGATTTACTTTCTCATCATTAGTATATATTTCATTACGGTTTTAATGTATATCCCATTCAAAACCTCCCTGTAAGGAAAATGGTTTTGATGACACACCTTATTTTCTAAATTTCTCGTTTTTAATCCATGTACAAAGCATTCAAAATTTCCCCCATAGTTGTATCATTTCACCCTCCAGGGTATCTTTCATCCTACAGAAAATCATAACACCATATGAGTAATTAAAATATATATACAAACATATTTCATGGGCGAAGATCTCACCCAGATCTATAATTTTCAGACGACGCGAGTTGTTTTTCCCTTTGCATAATATTAAGCCCAAATAGACATCTTCATTTAAAAACCTGAACAAGTTAAAACGTATCTACATCTGAGTGGAACTCTTTTCTTGGCAGGCTCAGTGGGGTTTTGAGAGCCATTAGCAACTGACAACTCTTGGTCTAAACTTTGGGTTAAAATTGATTGACTCTTGGTGGTCAGCTCTAGATAATGAGAATCACACAATTACACTACAATTTTAGTATGTTATTGAAACTCAAGCAAATATGGAATGAGTTAATGAAACTAGAAAGATTAAAATAAGTTGTAATGAATGTCATTAAGCATTTTCCTCTCATAATACACTTGATGATTAGTAAAATTGATTGTATTTTGACTATTATAATGTATCTTCACACATTCTTGAGAGATTTATAACTCATTGACTATATTGTTTAATTAAATGGCCTCTTTGATCCCTACATATAGAGAAACATGATCGGCTAGAGTTATATGTAAAAATATTATGGATTTTTTATTGGCTTTACAAATTATAATTGATCCTTGATCCTAACAACATAAACCCTAAACTTGACAAATTTTCTAGTATTTACATTTCCCTCATGTTTTGCATCTACAAAATCATCCAAGACGTATTTCCATTAAGCTGATCTTATGTACTTAAAACCTTCCTTTAAGAATCCATTCAAATATCCCAACATTCACTTCAAACATTCTTAGTGCACTATATCCGGATTTTCCATAAGTCAACATATCATGCTAGTGGCATATGCTAAGTTCGATCTACTACAAACCATCACATACATGATACACCTGACCCCACCTACATATGGAATAATCTTCATAATATTATCCTCATCCTCAGTTTGATGACATAATATGTGGTATATGTGGAAAATTACAAAAGAATATTTAAAAAAACAATAAAGGAATTCACCGCGGTTGTATCAGCCAACCGTGGTGAAATGTGGCGTGCTAACTATTTTTTACCCATGGTTTGGTTGTGAATCGAACCCATGAGCTAGCAACCGTTCACCACGGTTGATAGCCCTGGTCATGGTGAAATGCGGTGCGCTATCCAGTTTATTACCATGACCTACATGTGGTGAAAAATAGCGCACTTACTATCACACCCTTCGTTACCAAGGACCATCACCCATGGTGAAATCATTATCCCAACCATGGTGAAATATAATTTTTGTAGTAGTGTGGGAAATATATGAACAACAATTTTCAAAGAAACAACTTCAATCAAGGATGGGGATTTGAAGTTGACCCATTCAATAGATAACCTTTTTATCATTACACACAAGAACCTCCACAACAAGACCGAGCAACAAAGTTGGAAGATTTATTTAATCGGTTTATGTAGGTGTCTATGACCATCCAGAAAAACGATGAAGCCTCCATAAAAACCCTTGAGACGCAAGTTGGCCAAATATCTAAACAATTGTTATATATCTCAAACATCACATTTTGTGTTAACACGTAGACAAATCCAAAAGAGCACAGTAGTGTGGTTAAGGATGATCATAACATTGTTGTTGAAGTGATAGAAGAGGAAGTTGAAGGACCAGTTGAAGAATAATTAGGGGAAGAAAATTACGAAATCATCCAACAAACTCTACCCCAGAAGAAAACAGACCTGGAGTAGTCATATTACCTATCTCTATAGGTAATGTGGAAGTTGGAAATGCACTCGTTGACACAGATGCAAGTGTAAACATAATACTATTATCAGTGGTAAACAAAATTGGGGACCTCCAAGTATAACCAAATGCAGCAACACTGCAGATGGAAGACAAAGTCTGCAGGAAGCCATTGGAAAATATAAAGGATGTAATGATCAATATTGACAAGTTCCCATTTTTTATATATTTCATGGTGCTAGACATTGAGGCCAATCCAAATATACCTCTCATTCTAGGACGACCATTCATACCTCTCATTTCTGTTATGTGACACTAACCATCGTCAAGCTATTGACATTAAACAACCACTTGTTGGGAGATAACCCAATCAATTTTACCGTTTTCTTAAGTGGTCTTTTATATTCTTCAAAAATCGCAATGATGAAAGCAAAATTCCCAGGAAAAATAGGGCTCGCCAAGTGCATTTTGTCCATGCTAATTCTTTCCTAGTGTGCCCAGAGAAAAACCCAAAATCCAAAATACAAGCTCTTAACTAGTAGATACAATATCACCTAGAGAGATACTTGTTACAGGACTTGGGGAAATTTAATCAGACTTAAAAGCACCCACTCCAATCATTTTTTATCACTCTATCCAACTCTCTTGCTTTATGTGCTTTAAATCTTCTACATCATGAACTTTGTTGCAAACACTCTGTATTTTCTCTAATCGAGAAATGGATTAGGATAAATTTATTATTTCATGATGTTGACATAAGATAAAGAAAATTTCCTTGCATGAACAATTGAATGAATACCTTAGGATGAGCAATGAGGGTATGCTGTGTTAGGAGATTCTAGGGACTATATATAGACTTTAGCTATTGAGAAAAACCGGTTGCATGATTGAGAAACATATTCAAAGAATTAGTACACCTAGATTTTCCTCGGTCTTGGTGAAACAACGTACAAATGGAAATTTGCAAATGTGTGAATTCTATCATATTACCTGACAAAATGCATTTTATGTATGTTGTTTGTTAAGTGTTACATATGGATTAAGGAAGACCTACAATCGGATGAAAGAGACAAATCTCTAGCATAGGATCATCCATCATACCCTATGATGAGCAAAGATTCAGAAGTTAAATTCATGAATAATTCTATAGTGATTTAGAAAATCTCAACTTAGTACAAGAGAAGACAATTAAGTTGAAATATTCAGGTGAATACTCAGATGTGGTACGGGAAATAAACATAAAAGGTTAAGATGTTCTAACACCACCTCTAGAACCTGTCAACCTTGAAATTTTTAGGGAATTCTATGCATGCGCCAAACTAGCCGAGGATGCACCATTGGATAAGGTTTCTTGGGTTCGGGGCCGACGAGTCCCGTTTGACAAAGACGCCATACATTCTCACATAAAATATCATTATGTGGCGAACTCAAGAAGGTTGGGACCCTTTGTAATTTAGGTAGCCAAAGTTAATTGAAACTATGATGAGATAGCTTTCGATATTTAAAAAGCGGGGAAACCTATGAGTTTGGGACGAGATGAACACCCTATAAATTTTAAGGGACATAACTTGACCATCAAAGCCCTAATCTAGATGACCTCTCATCTTCATAATGTTACTCTTATTAGCCACACTTCATCTGCAAATGTTACCCTTATTAGCCACACTTCATCTGCAAATGTACAATAAAATCCTAAAATTTAATTGTTTTCATGATTAATTACTTATTCAACTTTTGAAAATTTTCTTTTAAAGTTTTATCTGTAGATGATTTAGATGATGATCTGAAAAGTCAAAATGCATTGGAATTAATTAATTAATGTCACTAGTGAAGGAATGTTGAATTAATTATTTAATTAATTAATTATAAAATTAATATAGTTAGTTATTTCTAAATTATTAGTAATATAAATTACAGTAAATATTATTAAACACTAATTATTAAACTTTAATTATTGATAAATTATATTGAGTTTTATTTAAGAATAAACATTGATAGGTTTACTCATTTATGAATTTAAAGGATCACAAAGGTTGTCATCCTCTCATTATTTGCTCACTCCAACTATATCTCAAATTTTAAAATATGAACGGTAGATGATCTATCTCTATCTCTGCTATGGTAGATAGATTGATTTGAATTTGTATTCGCTTATACTATTAAAATTTTAACAGAGTTCAAAGCGTAAACGAATTTTAATATAAGATGATTAGTTTAAGAGAATTCAAAATTCGAATCTTCATTAAAAAAATTATTGACTAGACTTTATTTTATCAAAAGGTTTAAACAAAAGAAACAGGCTAAACACAATAAATCTCTATTTACTTTTCTTTAAGGGATGTTAAAATTTTGAAAGTTCTCAAAACTTAAACAGTTAAGTCGCCAACGAATAACTAGTTGCTTTTGAACGAATATTAAAGTTGCATGGGTTGAATGCAATAGATTCATTCAAATCATTATCGAATAACTAATTAACCACACGTGTATGTAAAAATAAACTATAAATATAGAAGTTGAAATTAAAACAAACCAAAATTGTTGGTGCAAAGGTAGACTGAAAGATGAATATTCTATTAAGAGAATGACGGCTACAAACATGATAAAGTTACAATGATTGTCACCCTATTTATAAGCTAAAACTAGGGTTACTAAAATATAATAAAATACTAAAATACCCTCTAACAAACTTAGGGGTTAAGAAAATAATAAAACTAATAAATATGAATTACTTCTAATACCATCCCTTAATTCATATTCCATCAAAACTTGTAACACCAATTTCATCCCTTAATCTGAGAAATTGATCAGTCTTGATAGCTTTCGTCAGAACGTCTGCCAACTGTTTCTGAGTGCTGCAGTGTACAACTTCTAACACTCCCCTCTGAACTTAATGTCTCAGAAAATGATACTTGGTCTCAATGTGCTTGCTTCTCCCATGCAACACTGGGTTTCTGGCAAGATTGATTGCAGACTTGTTGTCAATCATCAGCTTCAGAGGCTTGTTTACTTTAATCTTCAGATCCTGCAATAGATTCAGAATCCACACAGCTTGGCATGCAGTAACAGCACCTGCAATGTATTCAGCTTCACAAGTTGACAACGCCACAACAGGTTGTTTCTTGGAACACCAAGAAATGGGACCTCCCAGAAATTTGAATAAGTACCCAGACGTACTTCTTCTGTCAACTCTGTCTCCACACCAATCAGAATCTGAATAACTCAGAAGTTCTGACTCATCCTTTCTTCCAGAAGGAAATAATACTCCATACTTCAGAGTTCCCTTGATATACCTCAGAATCCTAACAGCAGCTTGGTAATGAGACCACTTAGGTTTACTCATGAACCTACTAACCATCCCAACTGAATAGCAAATATCAGGTCTGGTATTGCACAAATACCTCAGAGAACCAACCAACTGTTTGAAGGTTGTAGCGTCCACATCCTTTCCATCAGAGTCAGAATCCAGTTTCTGATTTGTATCAGAAGGTGTGACAGCAATCTTACAATTCTTCAGATTAAATCTCTTCAGAAGTTCTAATTCATACTTGAGCTGATGCAAAATAATACCTTTCTCAGAGTATCTGAACTCCATCCCTAGAAAGTATGTCATTTTGCCTAGATCAGTCATTTCGAATTCATTCATCAGAACTTTCTTGAACTTGACTATCTCCTATTCAGAACTTCCAGTCAGCAGTATATCATCAACATATAAACATACCAGAGTCATATTTCCTTCAGAAGTATGCTGAACATAGACACCGTACTCCATCTCACATTTCTGAAAGCCTTGCTTCTTGAAAAATGAATCAATCTTCTGATTCCAAGCTCTGGGCGCTTGTTTCAATCCATATAGAGCTTTGTATAATCTGTACACCATCCCTTCCTGATTCTTTTTCACAAATCCAGGAGGTTGTGACACGTAAACTTCTTCTTCTAATGGACCGTTCAGAAATGCAGATTTTACATCTAAATGCATCAGAGGCCAATTCCTGTTAGCAGCTATTGCAATCACCATTCTGATTGTTTCATGTCTTGCTACAGGTGCAAACACTTCAGAGTAATCCAGCCCAGGTTTCTGTAGAAATCCTCTGGCTACCAACCTTGCTTTATGTTTGCCAATTGAACCATCTGGCTTTAACTTCTGCTTGAAAACCCATCTGACGCTGATGGCTTTCTTGTCTTTTGGAAGTTCTGTCAGCTTCCAAGTCTTGTTTCTCTCTATAGCATCAAGTTCTTCTTTCATGGCCTTCAGCCAGAGCTTCTGCTTAAGAGCCTCTTCTGTACTTATGGGTTCAGAGTCTACTAACATGGCACACTGAATAACTTCTCCTTCAGAGTCTACTTCAGTGTCTTGCAGCATGTCAAATTCTGTATATCTTCTGGGGATGTTTCTGATTCTTTGTGGTCTCTGAACTTGTTCAGAGTCTTGAGCTTCAGAGTTTCTAGCTTCAGATGGTTGACTTCTTCCAGAGCTTTGACCATCTTCAGGGGCTGGCATATTTCCAGAGTCTGAATTGCCACCAGAATCTGGATTACCATCAGAGTCTGGGTCATCAGAGTCTGGATCATCAGAGTCACCTTCATCTTCTGAGTCTTCTCCAGAGTCAGAATCACTATCAGAATCAGAATCAATGTCAGAGTTTACTCCAACTTCAGAAGTTCTTAACTCTGACCTTTCTTCAGAAGTTCTAACATCAGAATCAGATTGAGACTTATCCCAATTCCAAACTTCTGATTCCTTCACAATCACATCTCTGCTGAATTCAATTTTATTGGTTTCTGGACAATAGAGCTTGTATGCACCTGTACTGTGGTACCCTATCAGAATCATCACTTTGCTTCTATCATCCAGCTTCTGTCTTCTGGCTTCTGGAACATGTTTATAGCAAACAGAACCAAACACCTTCAGATGACTAACACTTTGCTTATCTCCAGTCCACTTCTGTATTGGAACTATTTCCTTCAACTTCTTCGTAGGACATCGGTTGAGTACATACGTTGCAGTGGCAACAGCTTCTCCCTAGAGCTTCTGAGGAAGCTTCTTCTCCTTTAGCATGCTTCTCACCATATCAAGCAAAGTGCGGTTTCTTCTTTCAGCAAGACCATTGTGTTGAGGGGTATAAGGAGCAGTAACCTCATGCTCAATTCCATTCTCCTCACAGAACTTCTGGAACTCTTTGGAGTTATACTCACCTCCACCGTCAGTTCTAAGAATCTTCAACTTCTGACCACTCTGATTCTCAGCCTTCATTCTGAACTTCTTGAATTCATCAAACACCTCGTGTTTAAACTTAATAAGGGATACCCATGTCATTCTTGTGAATTCATCAACAAATAACACAAGGTATTTATTCCCTCCAATCGATGCTACTGGAAATGGACCACACACATCAGAATGTACAACTCCCAAGGCATGTTTTGCTCTTGGAGCAGTTTCTGACGCAAATGGCAATCGTGGTTGTTTTCCTTCCATGCAAACTTTGCATGACTTTTCAGGCTTCTTAATTGCAGGAATTCCATGTACCAACTTCTTTGAATTCAGATGTTTTAAGCTTCTGAAATTCAAATGACCAAATCTTCTGTGCCACAGCTCACTCTCCTTCTCAGCACTTGTTGCACTAAGACATTCTGAGTCTGCAGTTCTGACATTCACCTTGAATGTTCTATTCCTTCCCTGTTCTGACTCCATAATCAACTTCTGATTGCAGTCATACAGCTTCAGAAGATTGTCCTTCATGGTAACTGAAAAACCTTTCTCAATTAATTGTCCCACACTCATCAGATTGCTTCTGATGCCAGGTACATACCACACGTTCTGAATCAATGTTGTTTTCCCATTGTTCAGAATCACTCTGACATTTCCCATACCTTCTGCATTAAGATATTTGTCATCAGCACATCTGATCTTTGTCCTCTTTTCAGAGTCAAAGTCAACCAGCCATTTCTTGTTTCCAGTAAGATGATTTGAACAGCCAGTGTCCATATACCACCAGTCTATCAGATCCATATCATCAGATTCAGAGGCCATCAATAGCACAGATTCGTCATCAGAACTTCTGGCTATATTTGCTTCTTCTGATTTTCTCTCCTTGTTTGACCAACAATCTCTAGCAAAATGACCGAACTTCTTACAGCAGTAACATTGGATTTTCTTCTTGTCATACTTCTCTTTTCCCTTCTGAGCATTCTTTTGTCTATCAGAGGTTGAGCTTTCTGACTTCTGACCACCATCAGATCTTCTCCTGGCTTCTGACTGCTTCTGATACCTCCTATCAGAAGTTGCTTTCAGAGCCTGCTGCTCTACTTCCCTTTCAGAAGTTCTCTCAGTTAAACGCAACTCTTGCGCTTCTAGACTGCTCTGCAGCTCTTCAATTCTCATGGTGCTCAGATCTTTGGAATGTTCTATTGCTACCACAATGTAATCAAATTGACAGGTAAGGGATCTCAATACCTTCTCCATGATTGTTTCTTCAGAAAGAGTTTCTCCACACGCTTTCATCTCATTAGTGATCAGAATCACTCTGGAGATGTATTCAGAAACTTTCTCATTATTCTTCATGTTGAGATTCTCATATTGTTTTCTCAAGGACTGAAGCTTCACCTTTTTCACTGATGCGTCACCACCATAACATCTAACCAGTGTGTCCCACGCAGCCTTTTCTGTCGTTGAATCTGCAATCTTCTCAAACACATTTACATCAACACATTGATGAATGAAGAACAATGCTTTCTGATCCTTCTTCCTTACTTCCTTCTGCGCGTTTTTCTGTTCATCCGTCGCATCTGCTGCTACCGGAACATAACCATCAGTGACAAGATCTAGAACATCTTGAGCACCGAACAGTACACGCATTTGGATCATCCAACGATTCCAGTTTTTACCGTCAAATACCGGAAGTTTGGTGTTCATGTTGCTGTTTCCGTTCATCTTTCTACCTTGCACAGTACACTCAGATTTCTCACACAGTGTTTCCCAACCCACAGAATTAAAAATTCTGATCAGATTTTGTTCAAGATTCAACACGAATCTAAGAATCAAAATCAAACACACAAGACCTCACGTTCACTCGTGTTTCCCGTGTTTCCCAATGAATCCGAACCGGAGCTCTAGATACCAATTGTTGGTGCAAAGGTAGACTGAAAGATGAATATTCTATTAAGAGAATGACGGCTACAAACATGATAAAGTTACAATGATTGTCACCCTATTTATAAGCTAAAACTAGGGTTACTAGAATATAATAAAATACTAAAATACCCTCTAACAAACTTAGGGGTTAAGAAAATAATAAAACTAATAAATATGAATTACTTCTAATAAATCAACAAATCCAATTTTCCAACAGAGTTTCGAAATGGCATACCAGAACAACAGTTACGGGTGGAGTCACATCCATGAGATTTTGGAACCTGTATCCTACCCACAGCATCATCATCATCAAAACCGTCATGTTGCAACATACGATGAGCCTATAGCCGAGGCAAACCAATCATACTATGAAAAGGTTCGTCGTGAGAATGAGGCTGATCGACAAGATTGGAGGTTTCGCCATCGGAATAGTAGTACTTACGAAAGTGTTGATCAAGAGGCTGAGGCTTTTATTCAACATGAACATAGGAGAATGGCATTAGCCAAACTCATGTCATCAAAGAAGAGTACTTGATTGACTATCTTTTTTATTGTCTTATCTACGTAGGCCTCCATGAGTGTCACCATGCAGTTGCTGTAGGAGATCTGTGTTCATTTGACATGGATTTAGATTGTTTTAAGCTGTTGTATGGTTCTGTCCATTCAACTTATTTCTTATTTCTTTTAGCTCTATTTTAAGCTATACTTTCAAATACAATAATCTACATTCCAAGTACTCGGGCATGTATTCTTTCTTCAATTAATTAATAAATCAAGGCCACTTTACTTTTCTATGGTAACTGTTTTTCTTGTCATTTCAATTTCAATGTCTTGCTGTTATAGAAAAATTGTAAGTTTCAAATTAGTAATGAATTTTGAGTGTTTATGTATTGGTTTGAATTGATTGATGTCACCAATTATAGAAATCAGTTGTTTGAGTTTCAAGTTTTAAGTATGCACAAATGTTGAGTATTATGAATATATTTTACCTGATTGAAATTTTCAATCATGAAAATTTGTTTTACATGCCCTCATCATTTGTTAATATATCAAAATTTGAAATATTAACCTTTGATTTTTAATTTAAAAAATATGTTAATTTTTTTATTTAACAAGTCAAGCAGCCAAATCATTAGCCCTCCAATAAATTGGGTCAGGTTGGATTTTAGATTCGCCTACCTAAGTTAATTGGGTTTGTTTCTCTCCGGTTCATTTTATCATCCCTAACTTTACACGTGGAGCACGTCTCATAAAACTTAGCTATGTGCTCCTATGAATTATGAATGACTTGCCCGTTAAACGAGTTATCTCACATGTGCTATGTGCTGTGTTTACCGTGAAATTTAGTAAACATAAACAAGTTTCAATTTATTTAAGGAATTAAATTCGAAAAGATCAAATGACATATTTGTTTGAATCATAAATTTTAAATGATCTTGGCATAAATTTTGGAATGTGTAATTCGATAATAATAACTGAAGTTTAAACTGAAATTGAAATGCAAAAGAAATTAAAGTAAAGTGATTGAAAATAATCTAATTGCAGAAAATGATTTGAATATAAAAGACTTTAATTTGTAAAAGTTGAACATATATGTATATTCTGAGGTGTTTAATAATCATATTTTAGTATAAAAACACTTGTTAAACAAATTTTACCGTAAGACTATATTATATGTAGCCGTACCAAAAAGATATTCATCAAACGTCATTTTATCCTAGAGATCTGTTGGAAGAGTTTTGATGAATATCTCTTGGAAGAGATATTCACCACCGTTCATTTGATCATGAGTTGCTACTACAATCTCTAGGATGAGTTGCAAGTACAGAAAACAAAAAATTTCACTGGGAAGCAGATCTAGCTAGCATCTTGCATGAGACCTAGACATGAAAAATAAAAATTCTTATTGGAAAACAAGTTTTACAATGTATTTTTAATATTAAGTGTAAACAATGTAATTTAAAAAAAAACAGCTTATTCACCTCGATTTTCTTCGTGACCGAGGGGATAGTTAAACATTTTTTTACTATATTCAATGTCCATAAACAAATATTTGTCGTCCATTTAATGTTTATCAACACTCAAGAATTTATCATTAGTGATCTGCGTGAAACCTAAGTAACATCCATTATTAAAGGATAATGAATATTGAAAATCTAACCTATATGGAACATGAATCGCTTGAAACATAAAGACGTTTGGAAAAGTTCTCTAAGATGTATTGCAAGAGCAGAAAATTATTTGGGTTAAGGTTTGTTTTCTTAAATATTTATTTGAGCACAAAATCGTATATTTAAATATTGATATTATTTATCTAACCCTTATTTTGTTTTGATTCAAAATCAATAGCATGCAAGATCCATAGAGAATAATCTTGCACCCAATATTTGATTTTCCCCAAGATTCAATAATTCTAAGATCTAAAATCTAGATCTTTAGGGAATTTGATTTTTATCAAGATCCCTACGGAATTTGATTTTTATCTATATCTCTAGGGAATTTGATTTTTATTTTAATATTCTGTGTAAACAATGTAATATTTTGGGTAAACAATGTACGCAAGATCCGTAAAGAAATAATCTTACCCATTGATTTTCAAGATAAACTAAGATATAAGATACACTAGTTTTGAAAATAATAAAAATGATGTTGTTGGGGTTCGAATCCATGTGCATATAATGTTACCCCTCGGTTTTTAAATAACCAAGATGATAAGTGGCAATTTTTCATGACGTCTTTCGTTATCTTGCTACTGCAGCCGAGGTAAAATGCATTTCAAGTCTGACGTTAAAAGCACTTTTTGCAATAGTGAGGGTCGAAAAATTTCTTTAGCCAAATTATTGTTAGCCAACTTATATCAATCACTTGGAAACGCCTCTTACAAGTTGAAACACCTCCTTGAAACCAACAAATCATGTCTTATATTTGGCCATTGATGGCTCTTGCAACTCTAGTTAAATGCTACCTTTGAACCTATGTTATATATAACTAAGTCAAAATTAATTGCATAAGTATCGAAGGCACCAGACTTGCCTTAATCACACCTTATGACAACTCTTCACAAATAACCTTTATGAAATACATCAACGTTTTTCTTGAATCGAAAACATTTATTTCGGCCATGGCTCCTTTTGTCGACAGGTGTTTTGGTCCATTTTGGTTTCGAAACAGGTTCCCTGGTTTAACCCCTTCAGCTATTGCAACGTCAAACTCGATTTGGGCAGATTTTTCAACTCTAACGCTCATCTTCACTTGAATTAAAATTGGAACTGTTGGTTTTGGTTTCATTGGCTACGATTCCAATCTAGTGGCTAGACAATTTGACTTTAGCTAAATGCATCCAAGTTTGCTCTACTCTTGGGAAAAGGACATTTGCTGGTCAGAAAGGAAATTCACTCCGACAGAATACAGAGACTGCATGGCTTTTTCTCGTCATCAAGTTCTCGAATTTCCCACCTTCCACTTCCAACCATCTTTCTTTCTAACAGTGGAATTCGACAACTGGTGGACAAGTTACTTTCAAGGCCACTTTTCTGAATAAAATTTTTGCAAGAGGTTGTCGATTGTCTTCTCTAGCTTACAAGAGAACCCAAAAAGAAAACATGTATATATTTAATCATTTAAGTTCTTTTCCTTAATACCTTTGATTTCTCATATGTCCCTTTTGTATATGAGACTGCAGCAAAGGGCGACACCAAGGTCGAAGGCCCTTCCAATGCCGGTAAAAATAAGAAAAAAGAAGAACATCCTTAGAAAAAAGCTATATTTTTCTTTCTTCATATTTAACTTATCTTTGAAAGGGTTCTAACAGTGCTTTCTATTAAGAATCGAAAACCGACCTTGGCTCCCTTGCAAAAACCAAGAAGAAAAATAAATATAACAAGGTTACCACAACACAGGTAAATATTCGATTTCTTATTTAATGGCTTTAATGACAGTGAGTCTAACACATGTTTTCCCAAAAGGCTACTCCGAAACCCACAGAAATTGTGGCTGAAGTCGAAAGCTCAGAGGATAGTGAAAAGTACTCTAATTGTCAGCAAAAAAGGCATTACACCCAAAATCATTCTTCGAAAAGAAACGACGACCTCGGCTACTAGTCCCTCCAATAAAGGTAAAGGAGCATAAAAATTTCCTATTGAGCAACAAACGCAAGATGAACAAAAAAAACCTAGTTGAACAAAATGATCCTAAGGTATTACCTCACACAATACACAAAATTACTTCTTAATTTTCAATTCCAAAACTAACCATTTTTTCATATCTAGGAACCGTCGAAGTCAGGCGAGAACGTGGTGAATGAACCGACAAGTATCCCCCGTTTGATTCCTTCTGAAAACTTTTCTCATATTCATTGGTCGGACTTTATTGACTCTAGCTTTTCCTCTATTCATCTAGAGAACAAAGCAACTGGTGAAGGTATAGGTGTCTATACCGAACCGAATCCTGAGGCGGAGGCTAATGTCAAATAATTGTCCATCGAAAGAAACGAAGAATTAGATGACACCATAGCTTTCATTCATGATAACTTGTCTTCCAACAAACCAACAACAAAAAGCTATGAAATAATGGAACAAGAGCAAACTATCCCAAATGTCGAAATTGTTCCAACAGAAAAGGAAAATCAGTTTGTCACCGCCACGGAAAAACAAGCCTAACCTGTTATTCATGGATCATCATTCAACTATTCTCTGAACCAAGAAGAAATCTTTTCCCTAAAAATGAAGAACCCAAGAGATGCTCTAAAAAGGCTTCAAAATCTCTACAAGCTTTCAACTAGATCTAGGTCCTCCCAATCCTCTATTGGTTCGCTGGCTGACACAGGTGATGACTCGGTGAACCTCTTAATACAACAACTAAAGGAAGACATCTTTGAAGTTGACCTCTTGAATTCTATCTAAGGAGATTCTCGACTTGGCACTGACATTCCAACATTGTTGGTCGAGCTCAACAAACATCGAGTCTCTGATTCTATGGTCCAATACTTGTTCAACTTTAAAGCTTATTTCAAACAAGTCTGTTGGGATATTGACCTTAAAAGAACCAATAATGCTCGACTCCAACAAACAAAAGAGGCTATGGTTGTAGCCTAGGACTTGGGTGATGCGCCTGAGAAGGAATTCGACAAGCTCGAAACAAAACTCCAAGAAAACACAGACAAGAAAGCTTCACTCGGCGAACATATCTCACAACGTCGTGCCAAAATCCTTAAATTTACCAAAGAAATTGACAACCTGGAAAAACAAAAAGTTGAAATTGACAAAGGTGTTGAACATGCTGGAGTTTCTCTCAACCTAGGACTTGAAATTGAATCTCTGAAAAAGACCCACGATTGTTTAATGGTAAGGCTTAACTTTTCGAAGATCAAGCTCAAAGAGTTCAAATCCAAATTCCCTATTTGACACGTACTTTGATTATTCTTGTTTTTTAATATCTTGTAATGAATTTTCCATTTTGGCACTTTTATAAATACCATTTTGGCGCTTTCACGTCTATATGTTATTATATTACAATTCGAATTTTCTGTAGCATAAGTTTATAACTTTTTAAGTATTTACCATTTACTATCAGGATTCGACAATCACATGCTAACTCTTTAATCTCATCATCATTATTTGAAAATGATTGAATAATCTAAATGGGTCTTCCCGATTAGCAGACCATTTATCCAAAGTCCTATCTTTTTTATCCATAGGTAGAATGACTTTCCATACATAGTCTCTGACTGAAAAGGTCTTTACTTTAACCTTTGTACTGTAGGCATTAGCTAATATCTATTTTTTCCTTATTAAGACATTCAGCACTGCTAACATTTCTTCATCCAAATCAACCATTTCGTCCAACATCATATTCTAATAATGATCAAATGGAATTTCGCTCTGTCTTTGAATTCAAGCTGACTGCAAATATATTTCGACAGGTAAACTCTTGCATTTTTTGACCAGTGAACATTGATCCTTGATCAATCGAAATGGTCTCAGGAATTCTAAATCTATAAACAATATGTTTATGAATGAACTCTATTATTGCCTCTTGGTCAGCATTAACTAAGGGAATCACTTCTATCCACTTAGTAAAATAATAAATACCCACTAAAATATATTTCTGACTTTTAGATGATGCTATTCGAATTTCAAAAATTAAATCCAATGCCCAATCTCTGAACGGCCATGGCTTCACAATTACATGTAATTCGTTTGCAGGTACATATTGAATGTCTGCGAGTAGTTGACACTCTTGACAACCCTTAGTGAACTCAATATAATCCTTTAGCATGGTAGGCCAATAAATGCCTTGTCGACATAACAACCATCTCCTCTTGTGTCCCACTTGATGGGAACCACATGCTCCGTTATGAATGCTCGATACAGATAAATATGCCTCACTCTCATAAAGGCATTTGAGTAAAATACTCTCACGCATTTTCTTGAATAATTTGTTCCATATGATAACATTGTCTAATGATTTGTACTTAACCTTTCGATCAGTCGATCCTGTCGGATTCTCTAAGTATTCTACTATTGGTCTTTTCCAGTCAGTATCAGTCAAATTTTCGATGGAAAAGACCTCAAAATTTCCAGGATCTGCTGACCCCAACTTCGTCATTATTATATCTGAAAAAGACAACCTTGATGGTTTTACTCTTCCTCGTACTTCAATCAAATCTTATAACTTCTCTTTTGATACTCTGTATCCTGAAAGCAATTTGTGCCAACTCATTCGCCTTTTAATTTTCAAGTCAAGGAACATGTTGAATATCCACAAAATCGAAACACTTGATTAGTCGGTTGGCTATAACAAAGTACATGATTAAGTTTTCCTTAATACATTTGTACTCCTTCGTTATCTACTTAACAACTAATTACGAGTCTCATCTAATCTCGACTCTTTTTCCCCTAAATCTAACAAGATTTCAAGACCAACTATTAAAGCCTCATACTTTGCCTCATTATTTGAGCAAGAGCCATCAATTCTATATTTGAACTTCGTTGGAATCTTATCAGGTGATATTATTAAAATTTCCAGTTCCATTTTTATGGCTAGAGCCATCGAAGTATGGCTTCCAAAGTTCTGGCTCCAATAATTTTGGGGTGCCTCGACTATCGCTTGATAGACGATAAAGCTAGCGACCACCTTTCCCTTCATTGCCTTTAAAGGAATATATGTTAGGGAATATTATGTTAGGGTAAGAGCCTATTTTCCAATTCGACTATGCAAAATTGGTATAGATAACATGTGTTTAATAATGTTGAAATGCGAAGACACATACACATCAACTGGCTTTATATAATTTTTTAATTTCATACATGAAAAATACAAACAAAGGCACATCTTTCCATAAGACTATACCTAGTTGTTGCATCGTTCAAGACTCGAATAAGGTAATAAATGGCCCTTTTAAAACCATTATCATCCTCATATGCTAACATGCTTCCTATAGTAGAGTCTGCAGTAGAAATATTCAACCTCATGCATCTATTTCTAACAGGAGGGACAAAATTGGAGGATTCATCAAGTACTCCTTTATTTCGTCAAAAACTCTTTGATGCTCTAGCTTCCATTTAAACACTTCCCTTTTCAGGCAAAGTAGCGGAGATAACGGTCAAATCTTGCCACTAAGGTTTGAGATAAACCTCCTCAAAAAGTTAATCTTCCCCAATTAAGATTGAAGCTCTTTCTTAGTCGAAGGAGGTTGAATTTCCATGATAGCCTTAGTCTTATTTTGGTTAATCTCGATGGCCTTCTTATGGACAATAAAGCCAAGGAAATCTCCGGCCTGCACACAAAAAGCACACTTAATTGGATTCATTTTTAGTCAGTACTTTCTCATTCTTTCAAATGAGTGTCAAAGGTTGTCGACATGACCATTTCCTGACGCAGACTTAATGACTATATCATCAATATATATTTGCATAAATGTCTCGATATAATCATGAAAAATAGAATTCATCATCCTCTAGTAAGTTGTTCCAGCATTCTTCAAGTCAAATGGCATCACCACCCATTAATAAGTGCCTAAGGCTTTATCATGAAAGACCGACTTCTTCCCAGACTTATTGGTAGCTTTAACTCCACCAAATCTCTGCTCAAACCTGGCATTTCTTTATAGGTGAAAAGGAAATAATATGTTTCACACAATACCATGAGGAGTAGGAGACTTACAATCTCACTTACGAAAATGATTTGCTTTCGGGACAAATTTAGCGATATATTAAGCAATCGTAATTGGACTTATGTAGAAGTCATAGCTATCTGAGGTTTGTCAATAATAATGTTTGTGTTAATACATGCTAGATAAATTATATGTAAATCGTTCTCCAAAAGTTATGTCACATAAAAAATACATGAGAATTGATCAAGCACAAAGGCTATGAGAGTGGTTTATTACATCGATCAATACTTCATAATACTTAGGAAAAACTTATGTATCAATCCAAATTATCTTAAATGATCCATGATCAATTAGGAGGTATATTTGAAATGATGAAAGTTCATCAAGTACCAATCCATATATCATGAACAAGACGGACACAAATCATCCAATTGATCAAGAGGAAAAGAAAGAAATGAAGAAGAAGAGGACAAGAGAGAACAAATCCAAATTGGATTAAAGGCTTGATCAGATCATCATAAAATCAATCATCCATTTTGGTGGATTAGGGTTTTTACCCCATCAACACCTAAGATCCATTGAATTTGATGAGACATATGATCAAAAAAATTAAGATTCAAGGCCAACAGAAGTCAACAAAGATCAAACAAATATAAAATGAAATAAAATAAAATAAAATGCATCAAAACATTTTTAAAATGAATTTTAAAAGGGAAATAAAAGATAAAATCCATAAATTCCTTCAAAATCAAATAAATGGCCAATAAAATTATGGAAGGTTGGAAATAAAATAAGAAGCATAAAATAAATTTTTCAGAATTTTAAAATACATAAAAGTATTTTTAAACCAATCAAAACAGAGGAAAAAAGAGAAAATCCATAAACAATAGGAACTCAAGAAAATAAAATATTGAAAAATAAAAATCAGATGAAGAAAAATAAAAGAAAATTTTAGAAATTATTTCGGTAAATGAAAAAAGTATAAGAAATAAGATCAGAAAAAACACGGAGCATTGGATTTGGCCTCATCAATTGACATGGAAGATCCAACAATCCTCAGGCTAGGACGCACGATGGAAATTAGAATAAATGAAACACTGGATCTAATTCAAAATGGACCAATAAGAACATTCTAAATTATCAACGTGTATAGCCAAACTCAGATGACCTAACACACTCTGGTCATCTTCCCCGGTGATCTCACACCGGAGTTTCATCGTTTGATAAATTCAGAACACGAGACTAACACCAATGTGATCGCCTCATCATCATGAATTTGAACTCATTCTCAAAATTCATTTATATAAACTGAGTATGAAGAATTTAAGAGAAGTTTCAGAAGCAAGCAAGCCATGAAAAATAAAATAAAATGATGAAAACAATCAATCAATACCAGATAAGTTAGGGGAAAGCATCAGAGAGTGAAGGACTACATTGTGGTAACTTGTATGAGTTTAAATGATGCTCAGAACTATCTTGTCCAAATGGTGGTCAGAAGTTGATGAAGCTCAATCTGGTCAGGGCACTTCAAATGATTTTAGATCTTGGGAATTATTACAAAAGCTTCAGAGAAGACCGAAGATGCTAATGGAATCAAGAAATTAGATTGAAACAAGCTGGAGTTTTTGGCTCATAATTGAGATTAGTGAAGTTCAAATTTCGGATCATGGTGATTTCTTCAGATCCAAGTCACCATGTTGAACTCAATGGGGCATCTTGCTCAGGAGGCTTTTTGATCCCATTCTTCTTGCAATGTGTTGACATCATATCAAAGATTACAATGTGCCAAGAAAGGTTGCATTTGGATGCTTGAGCACAAAGTTTTGGCATGTTGAAGTTGGCACGAAACCTGGTCATATAACTTAAATTTCTGAGTCCCAAATGGGTGAAAATGACCTGTAATATTTCAAATAATTTCATGGCCTTCCAAGAATAATTTGACTTTGATCCTTGAAGAAAACTTGTAGATAGCATCACAAATGATATTATACAAAACGAATCAGCCTCAAATGTTGAAAATTAAAGAAGTTATAATCCTTGAAAGTTGAGAAAAAATCACTTGAAAATATGTCAAATTTCACTAAGTCCACAAATGACCTATAATGTCTCCAAATGTTTGATGATCCTCCAAGCATAATTTTATTTTGTCATGTAAAGATAAGTTGTAAGGATAATGAGGAGAGTCATATGCAAAAATAAGCATTCAAAAATGTTGAGAATTGGAGGAGTTGTGATCCTTTGATCTTTGACTTTAAATGTTGACTTTTGGTCAAACCTCTTGGAATAAACTTGTGTACTTTGGCTTTTCTTGCATTTAAAGGTACATGGATGATCATATGAACTCAAATTAAGATGTCCTTGAATGTCTCTTGGTTGAATTTCTCAAAGTTTGAGGTAACTTGTTAAAGATGACATGGAAATAAACACATGAACCTTTGACTTTTTCTTGAGAAATAAGCAACAAAACTTTGAGATGCTCTTGATCAAAATGAGATTGAAAGATACTTGAGAACCTTATAGATCATGCTTTGAGAGATATCCCCTTGAGAACCAATGGTTGACCATACTTTGCTAAGGAATCAAAGAAAACCTAGTTAAAGAGCCATGCTTGATGCTCTTGATGAAAAGCCCTACCTTGCACAATAAACTTAAAGAAAACAAAACATATTTTTGCTATTTTGGTTAGTGGTTAGATAAGCAATGAACATATAAACGCAAAGGTAAAACACCAACAAAGAGGTGCTTGATGATCCCTGCAAAAAGGAAAAACCAAATATGAGAGGGAGAGGAAAAAGACGTGATCTTGTTTGTATGCAAGATATAGATGACAAGTGGGATCTTAAGGTTAAAAACTAGGGTATGACAACATGTTTAGTACATATGTTTGTTGGAAGAACTTTTTTGGATTTGTCTGGATTGAAGCAAGGAACAAAAGTGATAATTTAAGCTCTGAAATTGGTGATTTGAACTGGTAGGGTAAGAATGTTGTTTTCTATTGAAATTTCTAGTTTACAAGTGAGTTCCTTGAGTACAAGCAACAATTGAAGATTGGGGTTGTGATGATATTTAATCATCATGTAATTTTAGGAGAAATTTCATGTGTTTTTAGAAGATTTTAGCCAATAAATACTTGTTATTAGAAGAAAAATCAACATTATATGAAAGAAGGTACAAAGTTGCCCAAGGAGGAGAATTATGAGAAAAATGTGAAGAAAACACGCTTCTAGCCACTGGAAAAATTGTGCCACGATTCATCCAGATCGTTACTTGATCTTGACAACTTTTGACCAATCTCAACATGATGAGAAAGCATCGCGTTACAATTACCACATGTTTTACACATCCTATCACGATGAAAAATGGATCGTAACGCGATTTCTGACGCGCTCAGGCCCCCTTTAAAAGGAAAATTTTCTGATTTTGGAAGGGTTGGACTTTTTGGAGAGCGAATTATGATGGAAAGATAGATCAAGGATCTTAGGAATGAAGATTTTCATCCATTGAAGACCAAATTATACCTAAAGCCTCATGTGTTATTTCTCTAACCTCGTAGTTATGCTTAGTTGTATGATGAGTAGCTAAGTCTTTATAGTTTAGGTCTTATAAGATAATTTTGATTTGATTTGTTGAACCATTTAATTGCCTTTATACTATTTTCTTTCACTACAACAAAAATGACTTTTGGCAACAATGCAAAACCGCAACCTAAAGTGTAATAACCATAGCCTAAGGCTTTAGGGGGCGGTTTATCAAGCGTGGAATAAACGGTCGTTGCATGTTCCTTTAGAGCGTGGTTTTTTTATTCTTACTCACGGATTTAAAATATTGTCTCTTGAAACTTCAATAGTCCACGAGTTTAGTTTTAGTTTTAAGTCGCGGTTTTCTAGTAACAACACAAATTAACTGACCCCAAAACATGAATAAATTGATCAAAACATATCAATATGAAGTATTAATAAGATGAAGTGTAATAAACACTTTGAAATGCAAAAACAAATATTTTCAAAATAAATTCAAACTCTTTGAAATGTAATAAACTAATTAGTTGGCTTATGTAACTCCATAAAACTAAACATAATTGTCCATATTTGAATCAATGGTGGTCTTCATCATATTCATTGTATTGAGGATCATGAGAATCATCATCTTGAGAACCGTCAACTTGATCATATTGAATATCATCATCTTGATCATATTGAAGATCGTCATCTTGATCATAATGAAGATCTTCGTCATATTGGAGATCGTCGTCTTGTTCATCTTAAGGATAATCTTTATTTCTAACTTGTAAATATGAAGAAAAATTTTATAAATTAATATAAACACTAAAATAATCACATTTTTAAATCCAAAGACACCAAAGAAGCAAGTTTATTTCTATTCAAAATGAAGTAATTTACTAAGCAGGCATTGAACATAATTAACCACACTTTTAAACATCATTAACCATAAGTTTGTAAGTATTTCAAAGTATAGACATGATGTCCATTATATCCATTATAAATTTGAAAATTATTTTCAAATATATATGAATATGTAAGGTTCTAACTATGTTTACCTTGTCCGTTATGTTCATTGAATCAAAGAAATAGAAATCTTATAGATCTATTGAATCTCGAAGGGGTCCTAATAATGCTAACCTTATCATAGGTATCATGAAAGTAGATTTTTATTGAGTCAACTCATGATAAACAAGATTTTGAGAAAACATCATTGTTTCAAAAGTTAAAAGCGTGATTGAACTCAGATCTTTATGAAATTTAGACATAAATCTTACCAATCAAAACAATAAAGAAATAGTAACTCAATACTTAATAAATTAAATGCTAATTTTGATTAATATCAATTGTAGTGTCTTTTGATGAGCAGGAGCACAGGTTGATGTCGATGAGTGTGGTGTTGGAATATTATCATTGTGCAAAGCTTCTCTCATCTTATCATTTGCTTCATCTTCACTTAAATATGGATTTTGTTGCATATACATGCTTTTCAAAAGTGCCTCAATTGCTCCCATCTTTTACATCATATCAAATTTTTTACCATCATATTGCATTTTCATTAAAGAAATTTCTTCATTTTTTTCAACAATGATGATATAATAGTTCTTCCATAACATCTCACTCTATCGGGATTTTCTTTTCCAAATAGTGATTGAAATGTTTGTGTTCATGCTTCAGTTGAATTTTCAATAGATTCTTGAAGTTTATCCTAATATATTAAACTATCAATTTTGAACAAAATTAAAAACTACCTCTGCAATTAAAATGGATGTTATAATTTAACTTACAACCGCAAATTGGATTTTCTCATCCACTTATTTTCCCTTGTGATTTTTTCGAGTTTCAAAAAAAATATATATATATATATAATCATTGTTGCTGCTAATTTAATCATTGTTGCTGCTAATTTAATCATTGTTGCTGCTAATTTAATCATTGTTGCTGCTAATTTCTAATAGTGAAGTTACCGGTATTTGAAAGCGGATTAAAGTTGATTAATTAAGTTTATTAATTTTTTTCTCTTTTAATTTTTATGTTCTCTAAATTGATTTTTGGATCTGATATGATATTATAGGAAGAGTAAAGATGAATAATAGGAAAATTGATTCTTTTTTCAAAAGGAAAACATGTGAAATTGAAAGAGAAGAGAGAGATGAAGAAATCATAATCCCGACATCTGAATCTAAAACAGTTCTTGAGAATCCAACAATTGAAGAGCATCATGGTTTTGAAAATTCTTTGGAACGCGATCTTGGAAAGCGTCCTCCGATTTGGCAATATCCACCAAATCAAGTGGATGCAATACGAAGAGCTTATCTAAAATGGGGTCCATATCAAATTCATTTAGAAAACTATCCTTTATCCGGTAACGAGGATCATCCGAGAAGGTTTCAACATACTTGGTTTAGCATATTTCCATCATGGTTAGAATACTCACCATCTGAAGATGCCGCATATTGCTTACCATGTTACCTTTTTAGCAAAAAACTAAGTGGACGTCCCGGATCACTTATCTTTATTTCTATGGGTTTTAGAAATTGGAAGAAAGTTAGGAATGGAAAACATCGTTCCTTTCTTAAACACATAGGGAAGGATCCTTGCTCACCACACAACAATGCAATGAAAGCTTGTCAAGACTTGTTGAATCAAGATGGTCATATTAGAAATGTTATTCAAGTGCAAAATTCAAGTCAAAGAATGAATAATCGGTTACGACTCAAGACTTCAATTGACACTGTTCGTTGGTTAACACTACAAGCTTGTGCTTTTAGGGGTCACAACGAAAGTAGCAAATCAAGAAATCAAGGTAACTTTCTTGAGTTATTGAAACTTTTAGCATCCTACAATGATGAAGTTGCAAAAGTTGTGTTGGAAAATGCTCCACAAAGTTGCAAGTATACTTCACATCAAATTCAAAAAGATCTCTTGCAAATTCTTTCTAGTAGGGTGAAAAAGAGTATTCGTGAGGAAATTGGTGATTCCAAATTTTGTATCATTGTTGATGAAGCTCGTGATGAGTCAAAAAAGGAACAAATGGCTCTTGTATTAAGATTTGTTGATAAATTTGGTTTAATACAAGAGAGATTTTTTGATGTGGCACATGTTAAAGACACCACATCTTTAACTCTTAAGGAAGCAATATGTGATATACTTTCTCGACATAACCTTGATGTTTCTAACATTCATGGCCAAGGGTATGATGGTGCTAGCAATATGAGAGGAGAATGGAATGGTTTACAAGCCCTCTTTATGAAGGATTGTCCTTATGCATACTATGTTCATTATTTTGCTCATCGATTGCAACTTGCATTAGTTACATCATCAAGAGAAGTCAAACCTGTTCATAAATTTTTTGAGAAGCTGATCTTTGTTCTGAATGTTGTTTGTTCTTCTACAAAGCGTCATGATGAGTTACAAGCTGCCCAATTAGAAGAAATTGCTTATTTGTTAGAGTTTGATGAGATTGTAACGGTAAAGGTGAAAATCAAGTTGGTACATTGAAACGAGCTGGAGATACTCGTTGGGGATCACATTACGATTCAATTTCTAGCTTGATAAACATGTATGAAGAAACTTGTTTAGTTTTTAAAAAAATTGCAAAAGATAGAGGGAGTTATGCTACACGTGGGGATGCAGATAGTTGTTACAATTACTTGAAGGCATTTGATTTTATATTTATTTTGCACTTGATGAAAGAAATCATGGAAATAACAGATATGTTTTGTCAAGCCTTACAAAAAAAAATCAAGATGTAGTTAATGCTATGAACTTGGTTCTTTCAACAAAACATCTTATTCAAGGTTTGAGAGAAAATGGTTGGGATATATTATTTACTAAAGTGGTATCTTTTTGTGAAAAGCATGGTATTGAGATTCCTGATCTTAATGATGTTCATTCAACAACAAGATTTAGACGCTCCCGTCTTGAAGAGAATCAAGTCACAATTCAACATTACTTTAAAGTTGAAATCTTTTTCACTACCATTGACAAACAGTTACAAGAGTTGAATAGCAGATTCAGTGAGCAGGCAATGGATTTGTTAACTTTTTCTTGTTCTTTATCTCCTAAGGATGGATATAAAGCTTTTAGCATTGATACTATTTGTTCTTTAGTTGAAAAATATTATCCTATGGATTTTAGTGATCAAGAGAAGAATAATTTGCAATTTCAACTCCAACATTTTCTATTTGTTGCTCGTCAAGCATCAAACTTGAATAATTTATCAATTATTCAAGAATTATGTTCATGTTTGGTTGCATCTGGACAGGCTGAAACTTACTTCTTGATTGATAGACTACTTCGTCTTATCATGACTCTTCCCGTTTCTACGGCCACAACTGAGAGGTCTTTTTCAGCAATGAAAATTATTAAGACTAAGTTGAGAAACAAGATGGATGATGGGTTTCTTGGAGATAGCATGATAGTATATATTGAAAGGGAGATTAGTGCAAGCATTAGTTCGGAGTCAATTATTGACGATTTCAAGTCACTCGGAACGCGTAAAGCATTACTTTAAGATAGTTTTAAGTCATGTAATTTAAATTTTTAGTAATTAACTTTGTATTTATTTTAACTTTAATGTTTTATTTAAAATACTATTTACATTTTATTTATAATCTTTATTTTACGTTAGCGGCCATCCCAAAAAAATTTATCTGACTCCACCACTGACGTAAAGTAAATAAGGGATGATTTTCCAGCTACTGTATAGAAACTCATCAACGCATATAAAAGTGCAGTCTATTATACCTTTAAAGGATGATTTTCTAGCCGTTGCCTATTCTTCTGTTGTCTAAAGTAAAAAATATTGTAGTGTTGATTTGAAATTCTAGTTGTTAGTCGATTAATCTTGTTCTTAAAGTTTTTTATGTGTTGACGAACATATAAATTGAACTTAGGTTGAAAGTGATTATTGACCATAACTCTTGAAATCGGAAATAGATTAATCATTTGAAATTAATAATTAATCTAAGAATATATAATAATATAATTATGTGATTTATAAATTAACAAGCACTATTTTGTGTTTTGATTTCGAACTCATCTAAGGAGTTAGGAAGTTGTTGTTAAAAGAGTGAATTATATGTCAATGGGTATAACAATTGAATTAATTTATCATAAAACTAGAAAATCACTTTAAGGAAAGTGACGTAGTTACCAATAATAAGAATCAACGGATTAGAAATAAAACCTGATTGCTTTTATTATTTGATAATATTGAACTACTTATACTTTATTTTCTATTAAACCAACATTTCAAGATAAAAACACAATTCAATAATTTTAGTACTTTTCAATTTCGATGTTGAAATAGGGAAATTCATGCGAAAAATGAAATTTGATTTTATTAAGTTGAAAAAAAAAATTAATACACTTGTTAGTTATTCATCACATGTCTAATAAGTGAGAGAGATAAAAATACTTTGGATTGAAAATATGGTTAGTCTTTAGAAATTTGAGAGACTATTTTTTTTACTCATTTTTAATATCGTGTAATAACTTTTTTAAAGTATAGTGAATCAGGGAGCTATCTTCTCCCTCAAAGTAGATTAGTTTGATTGAACTGGACAAACAAATTCTTTGTGTACTCGTCTTTTATCTTTCAGATTTGATTACATTATTTGACGTGTTATTTTTTTGTTTGATGTCATTTATTTTAATTGTCTTTGCTCTTTGTTTTGCACATCTTTATTCTCAACAAAGTGGAATATTATTTTTTAAATTTTTAACGAGAAGGTGTTTGTGTGATTGAATCTTTCATTTCATAACATGTTATTTAGTTGTTTATATTATAACATGGCATGATGTGGCCGTGATCGTCTTTTCTTTTTAGGTATGAATATCACCTTTCGCAATGGATTAGGTTGTCGCCCCCCAACAAGTGAAATATTATTTTTTAAATTTTTAACTTATCATTTTGAGTGTACATATTTATTCAATCCTCCTTAGTTCAAACTGATAGCACTGAAAGTGAAATGTGTGAAAATATTACTCCGATCCCCATATTTTTAGTTTAAACTCGTGATCCTCTTAGAATTAGTTTTGTCCAATTATGAATCACAAAATCTTATTGGTGAATATGTTGTTCAAATTCAAGTGTACAAATAATGAGATGTTAATTTATTCAACACTAGCATATTTTTAAATATGCGGAGAAATGATAATTACGAGAATATAAAATTAAAATTACCTTGTTTTTTTTATTAAAAAATCTAACACTTGTGTCAATTTTATCATTTGTGTTAATATTCTAGCGTCTAGAACACAACTTGTTCTTGATCATATATAGA
This sequence comes from Lathyrus oleraceus, assembly GCF_024323335.1. Taxonomy (NCBI): domain Eukaryota; kingdom Viridiplantae; phylum Streptophyta; class Magnoliopsida; order Fabales; family Fabaceae; genus Lathyrus; species Lathyrus oleraceus. The sequence continues at coordinate 104,665,624 of NC_066585.1, forward strand.
AAAATCGAAATTGGTATACACTTTATTGGTTTTGAAGGAATAAAAGTTGCATTGGTTGAATCAATGGAGGCATTAGATTCTTTCATATCATTATCGAATAACTAATATTTAACCACACGTATAATAATAAACTATAAATATAGAAGCTGAAATTAAAACAAACTAGCTATATAAAAGAACAACATAACTACCACCAATTTTCCAACAGAACAACCCAAGAGTTTCGAAATGGCATACCAAAACAACAATTATAGGTGGAGTCACATCCATGAGATTTTGGAACCTGCATCTTATCCACCGCATCATCATCATCATCAAAACCACCATGTTGCAACATACGAGAAACCTATATCCGGGGCAAACCAATCATACCATGTAAAGGTTCGTCGTGAGACAGAGGACGGTCGACAAGATACGAGGTTTCTCAACCGAAATAACAGTGTTGATCTAGAAGCTGAGGCGTTTATCCAACATGAGCATAGGAAGATGGCATTAGCCAAATTCATGTGATGCTACTTAATTGACCCTTCTTCTATTTTATCTATGTAGGGCCTTCATCTGTGTCAAATTGCTGGTATAGTAGAAGATCTGTGTTCATTTTACGTGGATTTAGATTCATTGAAGTTGTTGTATGATTGTGTCCCTTCAACTTATTTCTTACAGCTCTATTTTAAGCTATTGTTTCAAATACAATAATCTACACCCCAAGTACTCGGGCATGTATTCTTTTTTCAATTAATTAATAAATCAAGGCCTTACTTTTGTATTGTTTTGTCATTTGAATTTCAATGGCTTCTGCTGTTATAGATTTCTTCCCCGCTATAGTAGCGAAGAAAAACAATAGACTAGAAGATAATACTATAGAAAATAATTTTTGCAAGAAACTAAAATATATGTGAAAAATACACACCAACTTTCCAATTCAACTAGCATCATTAGTGCAGCGATCGCATCAATTAGATTAACGCATTCTTTATAATAAAAAAAAATTGTTTGAGAAATTTTGATTAATTTGAAGAAAAAAATTTAGAAATATTGAATATTTTGATTTAAAAAATCTATTTGGAATATATCTTTTTGATATGTCAAACGAAAACTCTAAACTCTTCCACAAGTGTTTTATTTAAAATTTTGAATTAGTTTATAATTATAAACTTTGTGTACCTCAAATTTTTTAAAGACTCTTTTGTAATAAAGTGAGGATTAACAATGTTCGTTAACTTTAATCATTAACTATGATAAATTACGTGTTCATTTTTTTTTAACAATTGAAACTTTTTATTAGATGGAGAAAAACCTTGATCTAACACTGTTCATTGTCCCATTCGATGCCACACTCTAAGATATCCAAGCTTTTCTTCTAAATGGACCTTTTCTTTTAAAAACAATGGTTGATCAGTTTAACTAACTTGATATCATCAGGGTCTGAGGCTTGTACGCTGCCTCAGAGTCTAATAGTTCAAAGGTTGAGTTTTGTAAGCTTCCCCTAAGTCATATCCAAGTTATATAACTTATTCTGATAGTAGAATGAAACATTCTTCAAATTAAAACACAAAAATAATAAGTTCTAATACGGGTTCAGGTATAAAAGCATTCAAAATACTTTTATCCTCTTTAAATTATCCCATGATTTTATCCTTCTTTTATCATCAACAAAAAGTTAATTAAAACAGGATAGCATAGAAAGAGAAAAGATATTGAAGAAAAGAAAAATATATTTAAGAGAAAACTTGATTAACTGGTGATAGATAAACATTTATTCCACAATTTTCAAGATAGTCAAAGCTAGTTTCTGACAGTATAGCATAGGAGGCAAGACTTTGAAAAAAGTAGAGGAAGAACAAGATTCAAGAAACATAGTCTTCAAGATTAATAAAGTTTGTCCAAAAGCTTCTCTATAAAACAAGATGTTATATTATCAACCAGATCACATTCCTCTTGAAGAGTTTTTCTTTGTAGTAAAAAAAGGGCAAAAGAAAGTTATTCAAAGCTGAAAAGAGGGATTTTGAAACAGAGATACGCAATTTGATGAAGAAGCAGGCTAGGAAAGAAAAACATAAATCTGAGGCAATTACAAAGGCTCTGAGGTTCACAACTGCAAAAGATGAAGGCACGTGTGTTGGAGTCTCCAAAAATGGTAAGACCACAAAAACATATCTGACACATCTCAAGAAGAATGAGTGGGATGAGGACTATAAGGCTTATTTGGAGTCACAAGAATGGACAAATGATCAAATCTGAGAATTCTAACTTTCTTTTAAGAAAAACAAATGTAAAAGCCTTTAGATCCAGATCATGTAATGTCTTCATATATAACATTTATATTCTGCAACTACTTTAGCCATAAAACTCCCTTTGACACATATCCATAAAGTTTGTAGAAATGTTTATCAATCAATCAGTAAGAAAAACTTGAAAACAAAAGTAACAAAAATGCATTAAAAAAGTTTAGAAGAAGTAACAAAAACAATAAGCAGAGATAAACAAACATTTCATTGAAAGAGAAGGATAAGATACATAACAACAAAATATACAAACAAAAAAAAGTTAAACATAAGAAGAGGAAGATCCATCCAAAGAGACCACCTTGACCTTAAAAGGGTCAATAGCTTTTATAGCTTCTGATATCTTTAACTTATCACCCTTGATTTGTGAAGTAACCTTAACCATAATTTTCTCTACTCCTTGTTGAATGAAGAGTTCTGAAAGAACCCGTCCATAAGGAATGAAACATGGCTTTCCCTCGTGAAAGGATATGAAAGTCATCTTCAGATATTCAAACATAACATGAGGGAGGTTGATCTTCAGATCTGAGTTGAGAAGAAGAAGAAAAGCACTTTAAATTTATATATGACTTTCTTTGTTCTCTTATACTCTTGTATTATAGAGTGTTGTGACATGTAGTTAAATATTTATTTTGGAGGGTGTGAGTGTACTGCGGGTCTGAGTTAGTTGAGATTATATTATGTGTTGTAACAATTTTCACGTAGTGTTATTCTCCGATCTATTGACAACGGCTGTGGTTTTTCTCAGATTTTAAAGTTTCTACGTTATGTTCTTATTTGTGATTGTGTTCCTCTTTTTTCTCTATGCTTTTCTTTGTTTTTTCTCATCAGATTAAACCAAAATTTTCAACTCGATTATCATAATTCCTCTCAAACTTGTTAGCAGTGGAATGAATAATATTCATAAGCAAGAAGTAAAACAACACACAAAGTTTATCACGATTCCTCTCACAAAAGTAGTCTAGCCCCCTTGTCCAATAAGAGATTTTCACTATAATAAAAAAGATTACACTTTGCTCAGAACTACCTTGTCTAAATGGTGGTCAGAAGTTGATGAAGCTCGATCTGGTCATGGCACTTCAAAAGGTCTTAGATCTTGAGAATTATTGCAAAAGCTTTAGAGAAGACCGAAGATGCTAATGGAATCAAGAAATTAGATTGAAACAAGCTGGAATTCAAAACCCAATAGTTCAATTTTCTGGAAATATTTTAGAGTGAAACAGGGATTTCTTGGCTCTCAAAAGCTTGGAAATGAATACAATACGTTGCTTTATTTATAGGGAATGTGTTAGGATCAAAATATGTGTAGAATGAAGCTCAATTCGTGCAAAACGATTTGATCATGATGTGAAAAAAGTGTGACTTCCAATCCATCAAAACTCAACCAAATGATGCGTTTTAAGAGTCAATTAACTTCTGGAGACTTGGTTAAACATGTTTAGGTCCAAAACATGTGGTAATTTGGCTCATAACTGAGATTAGTAAAGTTCAAATTTCGGATCATGGTGATTTCTTCAGATCCAAGTCACCATGTTGAACTCAATGGGGCATCTTGCTCAGGAGGATTTTTGATCCCATTCTTCTTGCAATGTGATGACATCATATCAAAAATTACAATGTGCCAAGAAAGGTTGCATTTGGATGCTTGAGCACAAAGTTTTGGCATGTTGAAGTTGGCACGAAACCTGGTCATGTAACTTAGAAATTTTTGAGTCCCAAATGGGTGAAAATGACCTGTAATATTTCAAAGAATTTCATGGCCTTCCAAGCATAATTTGACTTTGATCCTTGAAGAAAACTTGTAGAGAGTGTCATAAATGATATTATGCAAAATGAATCAGCCTCAAACATTGAAAATTGAAGAAGTTATAATCCTTGAAAGTTGAGAAAAAGTCACTTGAAAATATGTCAAATTTCACTAAGTCCACAAATGACCTATAATGTCTCCAAATGTTTGATGATCATCCAAACATAATTGTCTTTTGTCATGTAAAGATAAGTTGTAAAGGATAATGAGGAGAGTCATGTGCAAAAAAAAGCATTCAAAAATGTTGAGAATTGAAGGAGTTGTGATCCTTTAATCTTTGACTTTAAATGTTGACTATTGGTCAAACCTCTTAGAATAAACTTGTGTACTTTGGCTTTTCTTGCATTTAAAGGTACATGGATGATCATATGAACTCAAATTAAGATGTCCTTGAATTTCTCTTGATTGAATTTCTCAAAGTTTGAGGTAACTTGTTGAAGAAGGCATGGAAATAAGCACATGAACCTTTGACTTTTTCTTGAGAAATAAGCAACAAAACTTTGAGATGCTCTTGATCAAAATGAGATTGAAAGATACTTGAGAACCTTATAGATCATGATTTGAGAGATATCCCCTTGAGAGCCAATGATTGACCATACTTTACTGAGGAATCAAAGAAAACCTAGTTGAGGAGCCATGCTCGATGCTCTTGATGAAAAGCCCTACCTTGCACAATAAACTTAAATAAAACAAAACATAGTTTTGCTATTTTGATTAGTGGTTAGATAAGCAATGAACATATAAACGCAAAGGTAAAACACCAAAAAAGAGGTGCTTGATGATCCCTGCAAAAAGGAAAAACCAAAGATGAGAGGGAGAGGAAAAAGATGTGATCTTGTTTGTATGCAAGATATAGATGACAAGTGGGATCTTAAGGTTAAAAATTAGGGTATGACAACATGTTTAGTACATATGATTGTTGGAAGAATTTTTTTGGATTTGTCTGGATTGAAGCAAGGAACAAAAGTGATAATTTGAGCTCTAAAATTGGTGATTTGAATTGATAGGGTAGGAATGTTGTTTTCTATTGAAATTTTTAGTTTACAAGCGAGTTCCTTGAGTACAAGCAACAATTAAAGATTGGGGTTGTGATGATATTTAATCATCATGTAATTTTAGGAGAAATTCCATGTGTTTTAAGCAGATTTTAGTCAACAAATACTTGTTATTAGAAAAAAAATCAACATTATATTAAAGAAGGTACAAAGTTGCCCAAGGAGGAGAATTATGAGAAAAATGTGAAGAAAACACGCTTCTAGCCACTGGAAAAATTGCACCACGATTCATCCAGATTGTTACTTGATCTTGACAACTTTTGACCAATCTCAACATGATGAGAAAGCATCGCGTTACAATTACCACATGTTTTACACATCCTATCACGATGAAAAATGGATCGTAACGCGATTTCTGATGCACTCAGGCCCCCTTTAAAAGGAAAATTTTCTGATTTTGCAAGGGTTGGACTCTTTGGAGAGCGAATTATGATGGAAAGATAGATCAAGGATCTTAGGAATGAAGATTTTCATCCATTGAAGACCAAATTATACCTAAACTCTCATGTGTTATTTCTCTAACCCCGTAGTTATGCTTAGTTGTATGATGAGTAGCTAAGTCTTTATAGTTTAGGTCTTATAAGATAATTTTGATTTGATTTGTTGAACCATTTAATTGCCTTTATACTATTTTCTTGCACTACAACAAAAATGACTATTGACAACAACGCAAAACCGCAACCTAAAGTGTAATAACCATAGCCTAAGGCTTTGGGGGGAGGTTTATCAGGCGTGGAATAAACGGTCGTTGCATGTTCCTTTAGAGCGTGGTTTTTTATTCTTACTCACGGATTCAAAATACTGTCTCTTCAAACTTCAATAGTCCACGGGTTTAGTTTTAGTTTTAAGTTGCGGTTTTCTAGTAACAACAGAAAAAATAATCGTCCCCAAAACATGAATAAATTGATCAAAACATATCAATATGAAGTATTAATAAGATGAAGTGTAATAAACACTTTGAAATGTAAAAAAAAAATATTTTCAAAATAAATTCAAACTCTTTGAAATGTAATAAACTAATTAGTTGACATATGTAACTCCATAAAACAAAACATAATTGTCCATATTTGAATCAATGATGGTCTTCATCATATTCATTGTATTGAGGATCATGAGAATCATCATCTTGAGAACCGTCAACTTGATCATATTGAATATCATCATCTTGATCATATTGAAGATCGTCATCTTGATCATAATGAAGATCTTCGTCATGTTGGAGATTGCCGTCTTGTTCATCTTGAGGGTCATCTTTATTTCTATCTTGTAAGTATGAAGAAAAAATTTATAAATTAATACTTATAAACACTAAAATAATCATATTTTTAAAGCCAAAGACACCAAAGAAGCAAATTTATTTCTATTCAAAATGCAGTAATTTATTAAGCATGCATTGAACATAATTAACCACTCTTTTAAACATCATTAACCATAAGTTTGTAAGTATTTCAAAGTATAGACATGATGTCCATTATATCCATTATAAATTTGAAAATTAATTTCTTGAATCAAAGTAATAGAAATCTTATAAATCTCCTGAATCTGGAAGGGGTCCTAACAATGTTAACCTTATCATAGGTATCATGCAAGTAGATTTTGTTGAGCAACTCATGATAAACAAGATTTTGAGAAAATATCATTGTTTCAAAAGTTAAAAGTGTGATTGAACTCAGATCTTTATGAAATTTAGACATAAATTTTACCAATCAAAACAATAAAGAAATAACAACTCAATACTTAATAAATTAAATGTTAATTTTGATTAATATCAATTGTAGTGCCTTTTAATGAGCAGAAGCATAAGTTGATGTCGATGAGTGCGGTGTTGGAATATTATCATTGTACAAAGCTTCTCTCATCTTATCATTTACTTCATCTTCACTTAAATATGGATTTTATTGCATATATATGCTTTTTTAAAGTGCCTCCATTGCTCCCATCTTTTACGTCATATCAGAAATTTTACCATCATATTGTATTTTCATTAAAGAAATTTCTTCATTTTTTTTCAACAATGATGATATAATAGTTCTTCCATAACATCTCACTCTACCGGAATTTTCTTTTCTAAATAGTGAATGAAATGTTTGTGTTCATGCTTCACTTGAATTTTCAATAGATTCTTGAAGTTTATCCTAATATATTAAACTATCCGTTTTGAACAAAATTAAAAACTACATCTACAATTAAAATGGATATTATAATTTAACTTACAACCGTAAATTGGGTTTTCTCATCCACCTATTTTCCCTTGCAACTTTTTCGAATTTCATATATATTTCAATATATATATATATATATATATATATATATATATATATATATATATATATATATATATATATATATATATATATATATATATATATATATATATATATATATATATATTTCATATATATATATATATATATATATATATATATATATATATATATATATATATATATATATATATATATATATATATTAATTTATTTATTTATTTGATTGAGGTTCAGATTATTAAAAAAATAAGTGTGGTGTAGTGGCCGCGAAAGTTGGTATTGAACCTGGGTTTGACTCCTAGGTTTTACATTTTGAGAAAATTTTGCTTTCAATAAAAAAAATAGGATCACACTTTCATAATAGTGGCAAAAAAAGAATACACGACAGGTATATAGGTTTTATTATTAATCGTTGCTTATGATGAATGGATAACAAATATGATATGCCCGTGTTTCTAGAATTATAGTATAAAGTAAATAAGGGACGGTTTTCTAGCTATTGTATAGAAACTCATCAACGCAAAAGTGCAGTCTATTATACCTTTAAAGGACGGTTTTCTAACGGTTGTCTATTCTTTATTGTCTAAAGTAAAAAATGTTATAGTATTGATTTGAAATTATAGTTGTTAGTCGATTAATCTTGTTCTTAAAGTTTTTTATGTGTTGCAAACATATAAATTGAACTTAGGTTGAAAGTGATTATTGATCTTAATTCTTAAAATCGGAAATAGATTAATCAATCGAAATTAATAATTAATCTAGGAATATATAATAATATAATTATGTGATTTATAAATTAACAAGCACTATTTTCTGTTTTGATTCCGAACTCATCTAAGGAGTTAGGAAGTTGTTGTTAAAAGAGTGAATTATATATCAAGGAATTGGATATAAAAATTGAATTAATTTATCATAAAACTAGAAAATCACTTTAAGGAAAGTGCCGTAGATACCAATAATGAGAATTAACGGATTCAAAATAAAACCTGGTCACTTTTATTATTTGATAATATTCAACTATTTATATTTTATTTTCTATTAAACCAACATTTCAAGATAAAAGCGCAATTCAATAATTTTAGTACTTTTCAATTGCGATGTTGAAATAGAGAAATCCCTGTGAAAAATTAAATTTGATTTTATTAAGTTGAAAATAAAATTAATATACTTGTTAATTATTCATCACATGTCTAATAAGTGAGAGAGATTGAAAAATACTTTGGGTTGAAAATATGGTTAGTCCTAAAAATTTGAGAGACTATTTTTTTTACTCATTTTTAATATCTTGTAATAACTTTTTTAAAGTATAGTGAATCAGGGAAGTATTCTCTTTCTCAAAGTAGATTAGTTTGATTGAAATGGACAAATAAATTCTTTGTGTACTTGTCTTTTATCTTTTAGATTTGATTACACTATTTGACGTGTTATTTTGTTGTTTGATGCCATTTATTTTAATTGTCTTTGCTCTTTGTTTCGCATATCATTATTCTCGACAAAGTGGAATATTATTTTTAAAATTTTTAACGAGAAGGTATTAGTGTGGTTGAACCTTTCATTTCATAACATGTTATTTAGTTGTTTATATTATAACATGACATGATGTGGCCGTGATCGTCTTTTCTTTTTAGGTATGAATATCACCTTTCGTAATGGATCAGGTTATCATCTTGGTTCAAAGTACATATTTATTCAATCCTCCTTAGTTCAAACTTATGACCTTAGATTTATTCCGACCCACAAACGAACCAAAAACGAGGTCTGATAGCGGTGAAATGTATGAAGATATTACTCTGATCCCCATATTTTTAGTTTAAACTCGTGATCCTATTAGAATTATGTTTGTCCAATTATCAATCACAAAATCTTATTGATGAATATATTGTTCAAATACAAGCGTACAAATAATGAGATACAAATAATGAGATGTTAATTTATTAAACACTAGTATATTTTTAAATATGCGGAGAAATAATAATTACGAGAATATAAAATTAAAATTACCTTGTTCTTTTTATTAAAAAATCTAACACTTGTGTCAATTTTATCATTTGTGTTAATATTCTATGCGTCTAGAACGCAACTTTTTCTTGATCATATATAGAAAAATCGTAATTGGTATACACTTTATTCGTTTTGAAGGAATAAAAGTTGCATGTGTTGAATCAATGGAGGCATTAGATTCTTAACATACCATATGATCTTATTGTATCTTGAAAAATCAATCTTAATTTAATAATTTTATCACATGGTCTCCAAGTACACCTATAAAATAGAATTAAAAGCTTTTTCTAGGTAACTAATTTTCTTTGGGTCCTCTTGGGTTAGTTCATTTCTCTACCCATACATAATTGCCACTAGGAGTACCAAAGTTTCTTAATAGCTTGGAGTATTATCTTTTGTATTGCAATAAAAATATGTAGGTTTAAAGAAACTCTTATCTTTAGAAACATAAGAACTATTTTTAACATAGGTCTTATTAGGATGCATTACAACTTTCACTTTCTTTGATTCCTCATTGTTGAATTTATTGCTAGTCTTAACAAAGATAGTTTAACTTGTACTTGATTTATCAAATGTAGAGTATCCAAATCCATATTTATCATTAGACTATCTTTGCTTATTTAGCATATTTTCTGAACCGAGATTCCATTTCTCATATTTCTTTAAGACAGGTTCAATTCAACAATTTTTAATTCAAGAGTTTCACATTTATTACATGTTAAATTTTGACTTGTTCTAATTCCAATTTCATATCATTAGCCTTACTTTCTATAGATAAAATGATTTTCTTTTGTTTTGAACATGTTCTACAAAGTGTCAAACATTTTTCATGCAATTAAAGGAAAATATTATGCAATTCATCATAAGATGGTTCAATATCACTAACCTCATTTTCTTAATTATCAGAATGGTGTGAAGTCATTAATGTCATGTTTGTTTGTTCTTCATTTGAAGATGAACTTACTTCATTGCCTTTCCATGCTACATATTCTCTTTTGGATTTTCCATCCTTCTTGTCGTTGACTTTGATCTTCTTTTGAAGAGCAGGGCAGTCACTTTTGACATGACCTCTTCTTCCAAATCCAAAACAAGTAACTTTCTTTATTGAAGTTGATGTTTCTCTTTGACTAACTTCCTTTGTCTTTTCATTGGTTGAAAAGGTCATTGGTTCGATCCCAAATAGTTATATTTTTTATTTTCAAACCATGTAGTGTGCGTCATATACCTCTTGGTTGTTTTTACGTCGATTTTTGTTAATAACTGAGGGGTATAACCTATTTTTTTAAATCTCATTTTGAATGGCATGTAATATTTTTTACATAGAACCTACAAATTATGTGATAGAATCATATCATTTGTATTTTATACACAACATAGCACATAATACCAAATTTACTTTGTTTACAAAACCAAATGTACAATACTTACAATACTTATAATGAAATTTGTGATACACAAAATATCTACCAAGAGAACATATACATATTTGAACCTATACATTTCTGCATCTCTAATGACAAAACCTCTATACAATTTTAGTGTATAGATGTAAATTAAGGAAAACTAGTGTTTATGAGATTCATGATAAGATAGGAAGGCAACGATCTAATGTGATCGGATGTCATCTACATCTTCTTGTGAGAATGGTATTTCGTAGCTAAACCCCTATAGTTTGAACAAAATTTAAATTATGATAAGTTAACAACAACAACATTAACTTACCAAATATACATAAATTACATGTATATGGATAAAGTTAAATATCTTAAGTCATGCATTGGTAATGCATCCGGAGACAATATTAAACATATGTCTCATAACATAGTATTCACATTAAAAGTTGTTTGGTTGTTTTTGTGACTATGAATAATTTTCGTATAGTTATTAATTAATACACATAACGCACAAGTAATACATTACCAAAAATAAAGAATGTCAAAAAACACAAGTAATACTTACATCTGATGTTATGAACTTTGGCTTTTACTAACTAAATTACGTTTCACAAAATTGTATCCTTCCATAGATCTACATATCGGTAAAAATTAAACATGAATAAAAACTATTCAAAATTAAAGGTAAAATCTGAGTATTACAAATAATACTACTTTCCCGCTCAAAACCTTTTGCATATCTTCATCAAGTTTATAGTGTAAAGAGCATAACATAACTACAACATTTTGCTTCAGACATGAAAGAATTAGTTGTCAATGATTCCTACATAAACACTCAGAATAATTAATAATGTTTATAAAATTAATTTATAAAAGAAAACACAAATTAAAACATATACTTACTTGTGTATAAACGGTGTCATGTAACACTTTTTATTCTCACTAACCAACTTTTTTGTATGTGCATCTTGATAGTATTTGCTGAATTACCTTAAAATTGAATGTTCAATGGATCTATAAAATAATATTTTTTCTATTTCCCTTCAACACACGTTTCATTAAGGACCCTATTTAAAATTTAATGTAAATCTTAAACTTTATGTTAAAGTATGAGAACAATGGATATAAATTGAAATACTGTAAAAATTATACTTACAAGCAACACAATTGTAGTACGAATATGTCTAGCCAATCATATGCCTTCAAAAGTTTCACAAGACAACTCTTATGAAGTATAAAAGATTGTTGTGGTTCATGTTTTAATTCAAACTCAGAGACTTATGGAATATCGTCTATCATCATTGATAGTCTCTCAGTGTTATCTATATGAGGTGGTGTGGTCTCAATATTGTGATATGGGGACGAAAAACTATCTTTCGTGAATGTACCAACCAAAACAACTTTCTCAACTATTTTCTCATGTATGTTCAACTGATCTGGAATTGAGTGGTTGAGTACACCCATTTATTTCAATTTAGGAATCATAAAAACAACTAAAACACAATACAATAATTAAAATACACAAACAATAACAACAACATTCAACACAAAATTTTAAATTATACTTGTACCTCAATCATATCCCGAGTACAATTCTCTCTGCCAACCTCAACCAACGTCTCTATCTCCTCCCGCACCTCTTACAACATCCTCTCACGCTCCTCCTGGAACATCATTTACCGTTCCTCTCATATCTCATGTGACATCCTCTCCCACTTCTCCTAAAATATCCTCTTTTGTTCCTCCTGATTCCATTTCTCTTGCTCATGTCCTAATACATCCCTTGTCTTTTCAGTAACTATCTCTTCAATTTCTCTCATATGGTTTACTTCATTAATTGGTTGTGATGGTCCACAATGTAACTTCAAGTCGATGTCTCTTCCAATACCATGGACACGCCTAACATGCTCAATGGTTTCAATTGCTTCTACCAAGATGTCATGACGATCTTGTGGAACGAAGATACCAACTTTGGCATGTTCAACTAGTACACACTACAATACATATAAAAGTTCATCTTTACCAAATTGAATTAACTAAAATAAGTAATGTTGAAAAAAGTATCTATTACAATCTTTTCATCCATTTCACAAGTAACCTCTAATATGAACGGGCCATATGGTTTTTGGTGTGTCATCTTCCATTTCTCATGGCGTGATGATGAAGATGAACTACGATCAAGACTTCTAGAAGGATCTCACAGCTCTAGTCCCCGTTGTTTTCTTTTTCCATTAATCATTTTTTTTCAAGTTTATCATATCATCCACGAGACAATCTATGTGGATAAATATTCTTAGCTCTATTCGCCTTTCCTTTTTTGCTCTTAGCCAAGAATTCATGAGTGGTGTGAGACTTTACAAAATCCTCCCAAACTTTATTATCAATAAATGAATACTTCACATATGGAGGCGCTACATTGTCTTTTGGATGTTTAATATATTCATTTGTGAGTTGTGTCTTAAAGCCCCTCCAACACTCACTAGCATATGCAAGCCATTTCTTTTTCAATATAGTATCCTCTGGAACAATAAACACTTCTTACGTTTACATAATAGAGTTGATATTAGTATTAAACCAAAAAAAGTAAATGGTATTATATACTTGTAAAACAAATCAAAAAATTCATAATAAATATCGTAATACTGGTCCATATGTTATCTATCAAATCACCATCAACCTCGTGTCAATTATCTATCAAAATACTCATTTTGCTTCTACCTTTCAATGCCACATAACCCTTAAAATCATCAACATTTTTACCATAAGCCTTACCGGTTCTCAGATCAAAATTAACAAGGTAGCGAACATTGTTTTCGTGGGATTTTTTAACCTTGGTACACATCGTGGCATCTCTTGTTTTTCTTTTACTTTTTGTATTAACAGAGGTTGCAACAGATGTTGTGTGAGAGTTACTTGTAGAATCACTCATGTCTGTGTAAATTAAAAAAAAAATAGCAACATATAACAGAGACACCAACATGAACTTCAAAGCCACACCACACAATATTTCGTCCTAAATGATTCAGAACATAGAAACATACTAACTAGATATATGGGAGAGAGAGAGAGAGAGGTGTGTGTGTGTGTGTGTGAGAGAGAGAGAGAGAGAGAAGAGAGAGAGAGAGAGAGAGAGAGTGTGTGTGTGTGTGTGTGTGTGTGTGTGAGAGAGAGAGAGAGAGAGAGAGAGAGAGAGAGAAACCATAGAATAATACTAACTAGAAACATACACTTAAGTTATAAGTTATGATGAAACATTTCAAGAAAAACAACATATATGAAAGAGTTGTGTACGTTTCAGTGGTATTACCATTTCTATGAATATTTCTAAAACTAAAACCATAATGCGTAACAATATTTCTAACAACATTTCTATGAAGATTTCTAAAAATAAAGTCATTTCTATGAATATTTTAATAGTGAGTTACATACCTCAAACGTGATGACGAAGCTTCAACAAGTTTTGAAAATAGGTTATGTTTAAGTTGATGTTGGAAGAGTTTATGTTGAAAAGAGATGATGTTCGAGTTGATGTTGGAAGAGTTTTGATGAAAATCACCTAGGGTTTTTATGAAGAGAATAACGATGAAGTTAGAGTATTTTTTGATAGGTAGATGAAAAGTTAGAGTCTAGTTCTCTGAAGTATTCAGGCAATAGAATAAACTGTTGGTGTAAGCCCTAGAGGTCAATACTTTTGGTACTTGTATCAAATTATTTGTTAATAATAAAAGGCTTTTTTTCTTTATTATGTTTGCTTAATAAAGTCCCTAGAGTAGCTAGTTCGTTTAATGTATCAAGTGTGACTTGACCATGAGATCCCATTAAACATAAGGACTTTATTCTTAAAGTATATGTAGTTGAGCTTTGTTGTGAAGTGGGATAACATTAAAGCATTAAGACTATTATGTATATAGACCGATGATCACGTCTCATGGATCATGGATAAGGATTTATCAAGTCTTAAACATAGGTATGAATATTAAGAGTAATATTTATACTGGATTGACCCGCTATGGGAATACTATATAGAATGTTATGCAAAGGGTCATAAGTTATTCTCATGCTGATAATGGTGTATACCACCCTTCGACCTGAAACCACTATGGACCCTAGATGTAGAGTTGAGTTCCTTATTGTTGATCAAACATTGTCCGTAACTAGATAACCATAAAGACAATTGATGGGTACTCCACGAAGTATACTAAGGGACATGAGTGACCTAGATGGAATTTGTCCATCCTGCGTAACAGGATAAATGTCTACGGGCCCAATATTGAACTGGACAAGGATGACACGGTATATGTCTTGTGTTCAATATAGACATAAGGGCAAAAGGATAATTGTACACATAAGTATTATCACAAAAGGATTTGTTAGATCACATGACATTTTCGTGTCTTGGGTAGCAGTGATGTGTTGTTAGATACCGCTTACTGTTTATTATGTTAAATACGTGATTTAATATAATTGCCAATGCCGCAAAAACCTACAGGGTCACACACAAAAGGATGGATTGACGAGAGATAGAGTAAATAAGGAACACCGTACGGTTCACTTAAGTGAATTGTAGAACATCGTAAGGTACAGTGCACTTAAGTAGAATATGGAATATGGTAAGGTACCACGCGCTTAAGTGATTTTGGTATATCATAAGATATGGACCACATACACTTAAATGGGATTTTTAGCTTACAACTCACACAAGTGGTTCTATAAATAGAACCCTTGTGCAGAAGCATTTCATCAGATGAAATTTTGTTTCTCTCTCTCTCACTCAAAGCCTTCATTCGTAGCAGCTAGCAATGAGATTGAAGGAATCCGTTCGTGTGGACTGAGTAGAGGCGTTGTCATCGTTCAACGTTCGTGATCGCCCCTTAGATCTGCATCAAAGGTTACAATCGCCACAAGAGGTAACGATTCTATCACTGATCATGCCCATTCGTAAGGATCACTAAAGGAGAATTTTTAAATTCCACTGCGTTTTGGATCGCTCTTCTCCTTCACCAGGATCGATGAGCATGTTTCCTTAACCTTCTGTGATGCCAATTCTAACTATAGAGTGCAAGCTAAGATGGGGTGAATTAGGTTTTCTTGATTTTTCTTGTTTTAAACAATGATTCTTCCTGTTTTGTTTTTTCCAGAATTAAGTGTATCAACTTTGAAAGAAAGTGCAAAAAAGTAAAAGACACAAGAGAGTTATCCCAGTTCCCCTTTCCAATTTAAGGTACATCTAGTCCCTTCACACCTTGAAGGATTTTTTCACTATGTTAGATCTTTGTACAACTCTCACATCAAGGCCTCTCTTACAATCTTCTAACATAAATGTCAAACCTATGGTGGACTTTGAATCAATCAAATTCAAATGACTTTTCACAAACACCAACACTATGATGGATTTTGAATCTCCCCGAATCAAAGAACCTTTTACAACACAAACATAAAATATACCAATTTAAATTTGCAAACACTTTTAGAAAGTACATACACTTTCTTTACAAATTAAGTCACCGCACACTTGGTGATCAATTACAACAATATAATAAAAAAAACTACTTTGAGTAACAATGATTTTGGACACTTTCCAAAATTCATAAATTTGATCTTGCCTTTCTAATAAACAATTCAAAATTATATAGTACTTAAGTGCTTAAAGGTTTAATGAAACTTTTCTATAATATATGAAGTTTGTGATTGAACACTTGAAATTTGAATGAATTGTTTGAGAATTTTAATGAAAGAGGTTATTTAGAACAACTAATGTATTTTCCCTTAAATACATCCTAAGAAACTCTAAGAATAGATGCATAAGTTTGATACATTTATATTAAGATTTGCAATAGTTTAGAATGACAATGGTTCATGAAAAGACACAATTATACATTTTGAACAAGGTTTCTTAAATCGGTTAAATGGATACCTGATTTTAAAAATGCAGAACGATTTTCAAATTTCAAACAACAAATGTCATGTAACCTATTTCTTAAATTAATTAACTAGTTTCCTTACTTAAAAAGTGAAGATTCAACGTTTTAAAATTTTTAGATGAACCATCATTCAATCAATTACTTGAAATGTGTAATCGATTGCACCATTCAAAATTTGAATTTTGGTCTTTTAAAAGTTGTGGCTTGAAAGTCAATTATACATGAATGTTGGGAAAATTTTAGAGGGGGTTGAATGAGATTTTTTTAGCATCTAAAGTTTATACAAAGATTAATTGACATTGTACCTTATCTTATGGTAAAATCCTTTTGATTTCCATAATATCCAAAACTCATGCATTCTTATTCTTGATTCCAATTTTTTTCTTCTTTGATAAGATTTTGTCTTCTCTAAAATTAAACAAAGATAAATGATGAACATCTTCTTCACATATTGATAGCTAAGATCCTGTAAAGCATGGGTACTCCATTTTAGGCAAAGTACCGGTACGCATACGGTACTCGTATGATACATAACGACACCGTACTTTTTTTTAAGTCGGTACTCCAATGGATACATATTAGGTACGCGAACTCAATTTTCTTCTTCTATTGGTATAATTTTAGGCATTTTTTAATGGGATTTTCAAGTACTGATGTAGTGTTTGGCCAATTTGATTTGTTGCAAGATCGGTGGGTCTTGAAACCAAAGGAATAGTGAATAACTTATGGATCTTCAATCCCTAAACTTTAATCCATTGCATTGAAACTCCTTGCACAACCAAATTCTTCATCTTCTGCCGAGAGAAATCAGAGCACATATAAATTTATACTCGTGTACCCGTACCTTGGTTTTTCAAAAAATGTCGTATTTCGTACTGGTACCCATACCAGGTACCGGGTACATACTGTCGCAACCTGAAAAATGGAATGCGAAAAAAAACAACCGGCGAAGAAAGACAGGAGAGTCGCCACCGTGCGTTATTTATCCCAAAGGAGGGAAAGGAACGCTCGAAGTAAACCTGGAAAAAGGAAAGGACAAGACAGGGTCTCGCAACCAAATCTTGGGTTCGGGAGTCGATTATGCGAAGGGAAGGTATTAGCGCCCCTACCCATCCGTAGTACTCTACGGGATCCACTTTTGTAGTTCTTGTCTAAAGGGTGTGGGTTTATCTAATGTGTTATTTACTAAAAAAAGGGGTCAAAAGAAAATGACTCGCACGGATGTCGCATCCACAGCATACGTATCTCATCTGAATATGAGAATCAGAGTCTTCGTAGCTCGGCTACCTAGGGGTTAAGGGAAGTGTGCTCGGTAAGACATCGCGTCTTATGCCTACGTATCTCATCTGGAATGAGAATCAGAGCAAGCTGTAGTTCGGCTAACTACGGGGTTATGGATTGGGTTTTGGACGAACGACGTTACTACGCAATCTACCGGATGCTCGACCTTTGGAGACTTACTCGCCTGTAGTAGAAGGAGTTAACGTGTTGTTTTGGGTTTTAGGGATGCTCAAGGGCAAAAGGGAAATCCTAGACGAAGGAACCTGCATAAAGTAAACACACAAAACATCGTCTCCTATCGAGGTCTTCCAGCTAAGAAAGCGGTAAAAATACGGGAAAATGTAAAAGTACCACACGGATAAAGATCCGAAGTAACAGTAATTAACGGAACAAGGAAACCCTGAGATGCTTCCAAGCTAACACCATCAAAGAAAGTGAGTCAGTACAGGTAATCGGAATGAAACCTCCAGGGGGTATCCACAAATAAAATGGAAAACCACGCAAGTTATCCCTGCAAAAGTCATGTGAGCCCTCACAAAAACTCAACAAACAGGTTAGAGACAAAAAAATAGGGTAATCGAGGGTTGCCCCCAAATCAAAATGTAACCACATGAATCATGCCATTAAAATTCACAAAAAAGACATGCATCAAAAGGTATCAAATTCACCCATAATACCTCAAATATTCAGAGTATTCAAATTCAAAGCTCAAAGGTAATGGGAATAAGGGCAAACCTGATTGGAGAGATCGGTTGAAATCAAATGGCACGGCTGGATTTGCAAATCAATGTCAGGGTTTGCTTGAGCTGAAAGTGTGTGAGTCAGAATGAACCTTTCAGAGTTGCCTAGAGGTTGCTGCAGCTTAATTCTCACTCTCTCTGTCTAGGTTTCTCTTCAGGTTTTGTCCAGGGTTTTGTTCCAAGGAAACCTCAGAGTGTTTTTGCTTCTCTTCCTTTTTCTGTCTGTTCTCCCTCTTTTATAACCTGATTTTCATGGCTTTGTGGGCTCAAATGAGAGAGGTCCAAGTCCAAGATTTTTTATTTTATTTATTTATTTATTTTTTATTTAAATTTATTTATTTAATTAATTTTTTTTTATTATTATTATTTTTATTTTTTATTTTTTATTTTTTATTTTTCGTTTTTATTTTATTTTATTTTTTTCGTTTTTTTTTATTTTTTTTTATTTCCTTTTTTTTCTTTTTTTCTTTTTTTTTCGTTTTTTTTTTCATTTTTTTTTTAAAATAAAGTTTCTTGGATCTGATTCTGATTGACATGATGAAATGCAATGTATCTAATGTTAAATGACCTAAAAATGAATGCGTGAATAAGGAGGGCAAATTTTGGGGTGTTACAGCTGCCCCTATTCAGTCATCAGCTAACCCGAGTAGGATGAAAGCGAACAGCTTATCAAACAAACAGGGTGAGCTGTGATTAAATAACAAAGACAGACCGAAAATTTGTGCTCCGAGAACACCACAAAAATGCTGAAATACACCGCGTTGTTTATTTCTCTTCCGATCCTCTGGCTGAATCTGAATCAGTCTTCTGACTTAATCTGGAGTTTCGATCATCTGGCCGAATCTATACTCAACTTAATCCTCTGGTTGGATATTAATTTTAATCCTCGGGCTGGATACGATTTTGATCCTCTGGCTGGATTCGATTTTCGATCTTCGGGCGACTTCACTGGGGATCGATTCTCTGGCTGAATCTATTCTCTTCGATTCTCTGGCTGAATCTATTCTCTTCGATTCTCTGGCTGAATCTATATTCGGTCTTCGGGCTAGACCTGACTTCGATCTTCTGGCTAGATCTGGATTGATTTGATGATAAATTCCCATCATCAGGATCTCGCATCTGGGGCATACGTCGGTTGACCCTCTTTCGAAATCTACAGTCTTCATGTTAGATATGCAGCTTCGAGAATATCTCACTTTTGGGCTTCGTACATATTCTTCAGGCTAGAACATGTTATAACGACTCTTCGATTAGACTTTGTTTTTTAAATGCGATCCGCGGGCTGGATCCTCTTGTAAGCTGATTTTCTGTTGAGCTGTCAATTTATTCCTCTAGCCGGCTTGCTGGGGAAATAACGCTCGTAGTCGACTCTCTGGCTGAATCTTCAAAACAAACCTTAGCCTGACTCTTGGGAAAACGATTCGCAGGCTGAATCTTCAAAAATGACCCTCAGGCTGGATCACTGGAAAACGATTCTCAGGCTGAATCTTCAAAAATGACCCTCAGGCTGGATCACTGGAAAACGATTCTCAGGCTGAATCTTCAAAAATGACCCATTTAATTGCCTTTAATTGCCTTTATACTATTTTCTTGCACTACAACAAAAATGACTTTTGACAACAACGCAAAACCGCAACCTAAAGTGTAATAACCATAGCCTAAGGCTTTGGGGGGCGGTTTATCAGGCGTGGAATAAACGGTCGTTGCATGTTCCTTTAGAGCGTGGTTTTTTATTCTTACTCACGGATTCAAAATACTGTCTCTTCAAACTTCAATAGTCCACGGGTTTAGTTTTAGTTTTAAGTTGCGGTTTTCTAGTAACAACAGAAAAAATAATCGTCCCCAAAACATGAATAAATTGATCAAAACATATCAATATGAAGTATTAATAAGATGAAGTGTAATAAACACTTTGAAATGTAAAAAAAAAAATTTCAAAATAAATTCAAACTCTTTGAAATGTAATAAACTAATTAGTTGACATATGTAACTCCATAAAACAAAACATAATTGTCCATATTTGAATCAATGATGGTCTTCATCATATTCATTGTATTGAGGATCATGAGAATCATCATCTTGAGAACCGTCAACTTGATCATATTGAATATCATCATCTTGATCATATTGAAGATCGTCATCTTGATCATAATGAAGATCTTCGTCATGTTGGAGATTGCCGTCTTGTTCATCTTGAGGGTCATCTTTATTTCTATCTTGTAAATATGAAGAAAAAATTTATAAATTAATATAAACACTAAAATAATCATATTTTTAAAGCCAAAGACACCAAAGAAGCAAATTTATTTCTATTCAAAATGCAGTAATTTACTAAGCATGCATTGAACATAATTAACCACTCTTTTAAACATCATTAACCATAAGTTTGTAAGTATTTCAAAGTATAGACATGATGTCCATTATATCCATTATAAATTTGAAAATTAATTTCTTGAATCAAAGTAATAGAAATCTTATAAATCTACTGAATCTGGAAGGGGTCCTAACAATGTTAACCTTATCATAGGTATCATGCAAGTAGATTTTGTTGAGCAACTCATGATAAACAAGATTTTGAGAAAACATCATTCTTTCAAAAGTTAAAAGTGTGATTGAACTCAGATCTTTATGAAATTTAGACATAAATTTTACCAATCAAAACAATAAAGAAATAACAACTCAATACTTAATAAATTAATTTTGATTAATATCAATTGTAGTGCCTTTTGATGAGCAGGAGTACAAGTTGATGTCGATGAGTGCGGTGTTGGAATATTATCATTGTACAAAGCTTCTCTCATCTTATCATTTACTTCATCTTCACTTAAATATGGATTTTATTGCATATACATGCTTTTTAAAAGTGCCTCCATTGATCCCATCTTTTACGTCATATCAGAAATTTTACCATCATATTGTATTTTCATTAAAGAAATTTCTTCATTTCAACAATGATGATATAATAGTTCTTCCATAACATCTCACTCTACCGGAATTTTCTTTTCTAAATAGTGAATGAAATGTTTGTGTTCATGCTTCACTTGAATTTTCAATAGATTCTTGAAGTTTATCCTAATATATTAAACTATCAGTTTTGAACAAAATTAAAAACTACATCTACAATTAAAATGGATATTATAATTTAACTTACAACCGTAAATTGGGTTTTCTCATCCACTTATTTTCCCTTACAACTTTTTTGAATTTCAATATATATTTCAATATATATATATATATATATATATATATATATATATATATATATATATATATATATATATATATATATATATATATATATATATATATATATATTTATTAATTAATTAATTTATTTGATTGAGGTTCAGATTATTAAAAAAATAAGTGTGGTGTAGTGGCCGCGAAAGTTGGTATTAAACCTGGGTTTGACTCCTAGGTTTTACATTTTGAGAAAATTTTGCTTTCTATAAAAGAAATAGGATCACACTTTCATAATAGTGGCAAAAAAAGAATACACGACGGTTATATACGTTTTATTATTAATCGTTGCTTATGATGAATGGATAACAAATATGATATGCCCGCGTTTCTAGAATTATAGCGTAAAGTAAATAAGGGACGGTTTTCTAGCTATTGTATAGAAACTCATCAACGCATATAAAAGTGCAGTCTATTATACCTTTAAAGGACGGTTTTCTAACAGTTGTCTATAACTTGTTGTCTAAAGTAAAAAATGTTATAGTGTTGATTTGAAATTATAGTTGTTAGTCGATTAATCTTGTTCTTAAAGTTTTTTATGTGTTGCAAACATATAAATTGAACTTAGGTTGAAAGTGATTATTGATCTTAATTCTTAAAATCGGAAATAGATTAATCAATCGAAATTAATAATTAATCTAGGAATATATAATAATATAATTATGTGATTTATAAATTAACAAGCACTATTTTCTGTTTTGATTCCGAACTCATCTAAGGAGTTAGGAAGTTGTTGTTAAAAGAGTGAATTATATATCAAGGAATTGGATATAAAAATTGAATTAATTTATCATAAAACTAGAAAATCACTTTAAGGAAAGTGCCGTAGATACCAATAATGAGAATTAACGGATTCAAAATAAAACCTGGTCACTTTTATTATTTGATAATATTCAACTATTTATATTTTATTTTCTATTAAACCAACATTTCAAGATAAAAGCGCAATTCAATAATTTTAGTACTTTTCAATTGCGATGTTGAAATAGAGAAATCCCTGTGAAAAATTAAATTTGATTTTATTAAGTTGAAAATAAAATTAATATACTTGTTAATTATTCATCACATGTCTAATAAGTGAGAGAGATTGAAAAATACTTTGGGTTGAAAATATGGTTAGTCCTTAAAAATTTGAGAGACTATTTTTTTTACTCATTTTTAATATCTTGTAATAACTTTTTTAAAGTATAGTGAATCAGGGAAGTATTCTCTTTCTCAAAGTAGATTAGTTTGATTGAAATGGACAAATAAATTCTTTGTGTACTTGTCTTTTATCTTTTAGATTTGATTACACTATTTGACGTGTTATTTTGTTGTTTGATGCCATTTATTTTAATTGTCTTTGCTCTTTGTTTCGCATATCATTATTCTCGACAAAGTGGAATATTATTTTTAAAATTTTTAACGAGAAGGTATTAGTGTGGTTGAACCTTTCATTTCATAACATGTTATTTAGTTGTTTATATTATAACATGACATGATGTGGCCGTGATCGTCTTTTCTTTTTAGGTATGAATATCACCTTTCGTAATGGATCAGGTTATCATCTTGGTTCAAAGTACATATTTATTCAATCCTCCTTAGTTCAAACTTATGACCTTAGATTTATTCCGACCCACAAACGAACCAAAAACGAGGTCTGATAGCGGTGAAATGTATGAAGATATTACTCTGATCCCCATATTTTTAGTTTAAACTCGTGATCCTATTAGAATTATGTTTGTCCAATTATCAATCACAAAATCTTATTGATGAATATATTGTTCAAATACAAGCGTACAAATAATGAGATACAAATAATGAGATGTTAATTTATTAAACACTAGTATATTTTTAAATATGCGGAGAAATAATAATTACGAGAATATAAAATTAAAATTACCTTGTTCTTTTTATTAAAAAATCTAACACTTGTGTCAATTTTATCATTTGTGTTAATATTCTAGCGTCTAGAACGCAACTTTTTCTTGATCATATATAGAAAAATCGTAATTGGTATACACTTTATTGGTTTTGAAGGAATAAAAGTTGCATGTGTTGAATCAATGGAGGCATTAGATTCTTTCATATCATTATCGAATAACTAATATTTAACCACACGTATAATAATAAACTATAAATATAGAAGCTGAAATTAAAACAAACTAGCTATATAAAAGAACAACATAACTACCACCAATTTTCCAACAGAACAACCCAAGAGTTTCGAAATGGCATACCAAAACAACAATTATAGGTGGAGTCACATCCATGAGATTTTGGAACCTGCATCTTATCCACGGCATCATCATCAAAACCTTATTGTTGTGACATACGAGAAACCTATAGCCTGGGCAAATCAATCATACCATGTAAAGCTTCGTCATGAGACAGAGGCCAGTCGACTAGATACGAGGTTTCTCAACCGAAATAACAGTGTTGATCTAGAAGCGGAGGCTTTTATCCGACATGAGCATTGGAAGATGGCATTAGCCAAATTGATGTCATCAATGGGTGCTACTTAATTGACCATTCTTCTATCTTATCTATGTAGGGCCTTCATGTGTGTCAAATTGCTGGTATTGTAGAAGATCTGTGTTCATTTTACGTGGATTTATATTCATTGAAGTTGTTGTATGATTGTGTCCCTTCAACTTATTTGTTACAGCTCTATTTTAAGCTATTGTTTCAAATACAATAATCTACACCTCAAGTACTCTGGCATGTATTCTTTTTTTTCAATTAATTAATAAATCAAGGCCTTACTTTTGTATTGTAGTTGTTTTCTTTTTTTTCATTTGAATTTCAATGGCTTTGTGCTGTTATAGATTTCTTCCCACTATAGTCGGGAAGAAAAACAAAAGAATAAAAGATAATTTTATAGAAAATAATTTTTGCAAGAAACTAAAATACAAGGATCTGCCAATTAAACTAGCATCATCATATAAGTGTCGTGAGTATCCGTTACAATCTTCTAACATAAACATCAAATTTATGGTGGATTTTGAATCAACACAGTTCAAAGGACCTTTTCACAAACCCCAATACTATGGTGAACTTTGAATCTCTACGAATTAAAGAACCTTTTACAATACAAACATAAAATATACAACTTTCTATTTGCAAACACATTTAAAAAATAGACACATTTTCTTTACAAATTAAGTTACAACACACTTGGTGATCAATTACAACAATATGATAAAAAATACTATTAGTAACAATGATTTTGGATACTTTTCAAAATTCAGAAATTTGATTTTCCCATTCAAATAAATAATTCACAATTATATAGAACTTAAGTGTTCAAAGGTTTAATGAAACTTTTCTATAATATATGAAAATTATACAGAAAAAATTTCCATGAAGTTTGTGATTGAACACTTGAAATTTGAATGAATAGCTTGAAAATTTTAATGAAAGATGTTATTTGAAAAACTAATGTATTTTACCTTAAATACATCTCAAATAATCTCTAAGAATAGATACATAAGTTTGAGACATTTCTATAAAAACTTGCAATAGTTTAGAATGACAATGGTTCATGAAAAACACAATTTTGCAGTTTGTACATGATTTCTTAAATCGGTTAAATAGATACCTTATTTAAAAAGTGCATAACGATTTTCAAATTTCAAACAACAATAGTCATGTAACTTATTTCTTAAATTGGTTAACGAGTTATTTGACTTAAAAAGTGCAGATTCAACGTTTTAAATTTTCTGGTAGAACAATCATTCAATCGAGTGCTTGAAATGTGAAATCGATTACACCATTAAAAAAATTGATTTTGGCCTTTTAAAAGTTGTGGCTTGAATGTCAATGATGCATGAATGTTGAAAAAACTTTAGAGGAGATTGGATGAGAGATTTTTTAGCATCTAAAGTTTATACAAAGATGATTTGACATTGTACTTTATCTCATGATCAAATCCTTTGTATTTCCATAATATCCAAAGCTTATGCATTCTTTATTCTTATTTTCAAACTTTTTATTCTTTTATATTTCTTCTTTGATAAGTTTTTTCCTTCATCAAAACTAAACTAAGATAGATAATGAACATCTTCTTTACAATCTCTCCCTTTTTTTATGATGACAAAACATATTGATGGAAAATTTTTGTTTAACACTTGATGCTCCCCTATCTTGTATACCTCCCCATTTATTTTTTAATTCATGCTTTATCTTTGCTATCCTTGAAATTAATAAAAAAAACATTTATTCTCTCATTTTTGACATTATCAAAAATAAAAAGAGTAAAATTCAAAGTAAAGTAATATAGGGAAAAGATGTTTCATATATATTAAAATACTTATCTTCTTCACAATGATTCGATGTCAATGTTAATGCTCTTCTAAAGTGATTATGTTGATACAGATGAGACACTCTTTGAAGATGTCAATCTTTTTAAAATCATTTTCAATCAAGTAAAACTTTAATCTTAACATACCATATGATCTTATTGTATCTTGAAAAATCAATCTTAATTTAATAATTTTATCACATGGTCTCCAAGTACACCTATAAAATAGAATTAAAAGCTTTTTCTAGGTAACTAATTTTCTTTGGGTCCTCTTGGGTTAGTTCATTTCTCTACCCATACATAATTGCCACTAGGAGTACCAAAGTTTCTTAATAGCTTGGAGTATTATCTTTTGTATTGCAATAAAAATATGTAGGTTTAAAGAAATTCTTATCTTTAGAAACATAAGAACTATTTTTAACATAGGTCTTATTAGGATGCATTACAACTTTCACTTTCTTTGATTCCTCATTGTTGAATTTATTGCTAGTCTTAACAAAGATAGTTTAACTTGTACTTGATTTATCAAATGTAGAGTATCCAAATCCATATTTATCATTAGACTATCTTTGCTTATTTAGCATATTTTCTGAACCGAGATTCCATTTCTCATATTTCTTTAAGACAGGTTCAATTCAACAATTTTTAATTCAAGAGTTTCACATTTATTACATGTTGAATTTTTGACTTGTTCTAATTCCAATTTCATATCATTAGCCTTACTTTCTATAGATAAAATGATTTTCTTTTGTTTTGAACATGTTCTACAAAGTGTCAAACATTTTTCATGCAATTAAAGGAAAATATTATGCAATTCATCATAAGATGGTTCAATATCACTAACCTCATTTTCTTAATTATCAGAATGGTGTGAAGTCATTAATGTCATGTTTGTTTGTTCTTCATTTGAAGATGAACTTACTTCATTGCCTTTCCATGCTACATATTCTCTTTTGGATTTTCCATCCTTCTTGTCGTTGACTTTGATCTTCTTTTGAAGAGCAGGGCAGTCACTTTTGACATGACCTCTTCTTCCAAATCCAAAACAAGTAACTTTCTTTATTGAAGTTGATGTTTCTCTTTGACTAACTTCCTTTGTCTTTTCATTGGTTGAAAAGGTCATTGGTTCGATCCCAAATAGTTATATTTTTTATTTTCAAACCATGTAGTGTGCGTCATATACCTCTTGGTTGTTTTTACGTCGATTTTTGTTAATAACTGAGGGGTATAACCTATTTTTTTAAATCTCATTTTGAATGGCATGTAATATTTTTTACATAGAACCTACAAATTATGTGATAGAATCATATCATTTGTATTTTATACACAACATAGCACATAATACCAAATTTACTTTGTTTACAAAACCAAATGTACAATACTTACAATACTTATAATGAAATTTGTGATACACAAAATATCTACCAAGAGAACATATACATATTTGAACCTATACATTTCTGCATCTCTAATGACAAAACCTCTATACAATTTTAGTGTATAGATGTAAATTAAGGAAAACTAGTGTTTATGAGATTCATGATAAGATAGGAAGGCAACGATCTAATGTGATCGGATGTCATCTACATCTTCTTGTGAGAATGGTATTTCGTAGCTAAACCCCTATAGTTTGAACAAAATTTAAATTATGATAAGTTAACAACAACAACATTAACTTACCAAATATACATAAATTACATGTATATGGATAAAGTTAAATATCTTAAGTCATGCATTGGTAATGCATCCGGAGACAATATTAAACATATGTCTCATAACATAGTATTCACATTAAAAGTTGTTTGGTTGTTTTTGTGACTATGAATAATTTTCGTATAGTTATTAATTAATACACATAACGCACAAGTAATACATTACCAAAAATAAAGAATGTCAAAAAACACAAGTAATACTTACATCTGATGTTATGAACTTTGGCTTTTACTAACTAAATTACGTTTCACAAAATTGTATCCTTCCATAGATCTACATATCGGTAAAAATTAAACATGAATAAAAACTATTCAAAATTAAAGGTAAAATCTGAGTATTACAAATAATACTACTTTCCCGCTCAAAACCTTTTGCATATCTTCATCAAGTTTATAGTGTAAAGAGCATAACATAACTACAACATTTTGCTTCAGACATGAAAGAATTAGTTGTCAATGATTCCTACATAAACACTCAGAATAATTAATAATGTTTATAAAATTAATTTATAAAAGAAAACACAAATTAAAACATATACTTACTTGTGTATAAACGGTGTCATGTAACACTTTTTATTCTCACTAACCAACTTTTTTGTATGTGCATCTTGATAGTATTTGCTGAATTACCTTAAAATTGAATGTTCAATGGATCTATAAAATAATATTTTTTCTATTTCCCTTCAACACACGTTTCATTAAGGACCCTATTTAAAATTTAATGTAAATCTTAAACTTTATGTTAAAGTATGAGAACAATGGATATAAATTGAAATACTGTAAAAATTATACTTACAAGCAACACAATTGTAGTACGAATATGTCTAGCCAATCATATGCCTTCAAAAGTTTCACAAGACAACTCTTATGAAGTATAAAAGATTGTTGTGGTTCATGTTTTAATTCAAACTCAGAGACTTATGGAATATCGTCTATCATCATTGATAGTCTCTCAGTGTTATCTATATGAGGTGGTGTGGTCTCAATATTGTGATACGGGGACGAAAAACTATCTTTCGTGAATGTACCAACCAAAACAACTTTCTCAACTATTTTCTCATGTATGTTCAACTGATCTGGAATTGAGTGGTTGAGTACACCCATTTATTTCAATTTAGGAATCATAAAAACAACTAAAACACAATACAATAATTAAAATACACAAACAATAACAACAACATTCAACACAAATATTTTAAATTATACTTGTACCTCAATCATATCCCGAGTACAATTCTCTCTGCCAACCTCAACCAACGTCTCTATCTCCTCCCGCACCTCTTACAACATCCTCTCACGCTCCTCCTGGAACATCATTTACCGTTCCTCTCATATCTCATGTGACATCCTCTCCCACTTCTCCTAAAATATCCTCTTTTGTTCCTCCTGATTCCATTTCTCTTGCTCATGTCCTAATACATCCCTTGTCTTTTCAGTAACTATCTCTTCAATTTCTCTCATATGGTTTACTTCATTAATTGGTTGTGATGGTCCACAATGTAACTTCAAGTCGATGTCTCTTCCAATACCATGGACACGCCTAACATGCTCAATGGTTTCAATTGCTTCTACCAAGATGTCATGACGATCTTGTGGAACGAAGATACCAACTTTGGCATGTTCAACTAGTACACACTACAATACATATAAAAGTTCATCTTTACCAAATTGAATTAACTAAAATAAGTAATGTTGAAAAAAGTATCTATTACAATCTTTTCATCCATTTCACAAGTAACCTCTAATATGAACGGGCCATATGGTTTTTGGTGTGTCATCTTCCATTTCTCATGGCGTGATGATGAAGATGAACTACGATCAAGACTTCTAGAAGGATCTCACAGCTCTAGTCCCCGTTGTTTTCTTTTTCCATTAATCATTTTTTTTCAAGTTTATCATATCATCCACGAGACAATCTATGTGGATAAATATTCTTAGCTCTATTCGCCTTTCCTTTTTTGCTCTTAGCCAAGAATTCATGAGTGGTGTGAGACTTTACAAAATCCTCCCAAACTTTATTATCAATAAATGAATACTTCACATATGGAGGCGCTACATTGTCTTTTGGATGTTTAATATATTCATTTGTGAGTTGTGTCTTAAAGCCCCTCCAACACTCACTAGCATATGCAAGCCATTTCTTTTTCAATATAGTATCCTCTGGAACAATAAACACTTCTTACGTTTACATAATAGAGTTGATATTAGTATTAAACCAAAAAAAGTAAATGGTATTATATACTTGTAAAACAAATCAAAAAATTCATAATAAATATCGTAATACTGGTCCATATGTTATCTATCAAATCACCATCAACCTCGTGTCAATTATCTATCAAAATACTCATTTTGCTTCTACCTTTCAATGCCACATAACCCTTAAAATCATCAACATTTTTACCATAAGCCTTACCGGTTCTCAGATCAAAATTAACAAGGTAGCGAACATTGTTTTCGTGGGATTTTTTAACCTTGGTACACATCGTGTCATCTCTTGTTTTTCTTTTACTTTTTGTATTAACAGAGGTTGCAACAGATGTTGTGTGAGAGTTACTTGTAGAATCACTCATGTCTGTGTAAATTAAAAAAAAAATAGCAACATATAACAGAGACACCAACATGAACTTCAAAGCCACACCACACAATATTTCGTCCTAAATGATTCAGAACATAGAAACATACTAACTAGATATATGGGAGAGAGAGAGAGAGAGGTGTGTGTGTGTGTGTGTGAGAGAGAGAGAGAGAGAGAAAGAGAGAGAGAGAGAGAGAGAGTGTGTGTGTGTGTGTGTGTGTGTGTGTGAGAGAGAGAGAGAGAGAGAGAGAGAGAGAGAGAGAGAAACCATAGAATAATACTAACTAGAAACATACACTTAAGTTATAAGTTATGATGAAACATTTCAAGAAAAACAACATATATGAAAGAGTTGTGTACGTTTCAGTGGTATTACCATTTCTATGAATATTTCTAAAACTAAAACCATAATGCGTAACAATATTTCTAACAACATTTCTATGAAGATTTCTAAAAATAAAGTCATTTCTATGAATATTTTAATAGTGAGTTACATACCTCAAACGTGATGACGAAGCTTCAACAAGTTTTGAAAATAGGTTATGTTTAAGTTGATGTTGGAAGAGTTTATGTTGAAAAGAGATGATGTTCGAGTTGATGTTGGAAGAGTTTTGATGAAAATCACCTAGGGTTTTTATGAAGAGAATAACGATGAAGTTAGAGTATTTTTTGATAGGTAGATGAAAAGTTAGAGTCTAGTTCTCTGAAGTATTCAGGCAATAGAATAAACTGTTGGTGTAAGCCCTAGAGGCCAATACTTTTGGTACTTGTATCAAATTATTTGTTAATAATAAAAGGCTTTTTTTCTTTATTATGTTTGCTTAATAAAGTCCCTAGAGTAGCTAGTTCGTTTAATGTATCAAGTGTGACTTGACCATGAGATCCCATTAAACATAAGGACTTTATTCTTAAAGTATATGTAGTTGAGCTTTGTTGTGAAGTGGGATAACATTAAAGCATTAAGACTATTATGTATATAGACCGATGATCACGTCTCATGGATCATGGATAAGGATTTATCAAGTCTTAAACATAGGTATGAATATTAAGAGTAATATTTATACTGGATTGACCCGCTATGGGAATACTATATAGAATGTTATGCAAAGGGTCATAAGTTATTCTCATGCTGATAATGGTGTATACCACCCTTCGACCTGAAACCACTATGGACCCTAGATGTAGAGTCGAGTTCCTTATTGTTGATCAAACATTGTCCGTAACTAGATAACCATAAAGACAATTGATGGGTACTCCACGAAGTATACTAAGGGACATGAGTGACCTAGATGGAATTTGTCCATCCTGCGTAACAGGATAAATGTCTACGGGCCCAATATTGAACTGGACAAGGATGACACGGTATATGTCTTGTGTTCAATATAGACATAAGGGCAAAAGGATAATTGTACACATAAGTATTATCACAAAAGGATTTGTTAGATCACATGACATTTTCGTGTCTTGGGTAGCAGTGATGTGTTGTTAGATACCGCTTACTGTTTATTATGTTAAATACGTGATTTAATATAATTGCCAATGCCGCAAAAACCTACAGGGTCACACACAAAAGGATGGATTGACGAGAGATAGAGTAAATAAGGAACACCGTACGGTTCACTTAAGTGAATTGTAGAACATCGTAAGGTACAGTGCACTTAAGTAGAATATGGAATATGGTAAGGTACCACGCGCTTAAGTGATTTTGGTATATCATAAGATATGGACCACATACACTTAAATGGGATTTTTAGCTTACAACTCACACAAGTGGTTCTATAAATAGAACCCTTGTGCAGAAGCATTTCATCAGATGAAATTTTGTTTCTCTCTCTCTCACTCAAAGCCTTCATTCGTAGCAGCTAGCAATGAGATTGAAGGAATCCGTTCGTGTGGACTGAGTAGAGGCGTTGTCATCGTTCAACGTTCGTGATCGCCCCTTAGATCTGCATCAAAGGTTACAATCGCCACAAGAGGTAACGATTCTATCACTGATCATGCCCATTCGTAAGGATCACTAAAGGAGAATTTTTAAATTCCACTGCGTTTTGGATCGCTCTTCTCCTTCACCAGGATCGATGAGCATGTTTCCTTAACCTTCTGTGATGCCAATTCTAACTATAGAGTGCAAGCTAAGATGGGGTGAATTAGGTTTTCTTGATTTTTCTTGTTTTAAACAATGATTCTTCCTGTTTTATTTTTTCCAGAATTAAGTGTATCAACTTTGAAAGAAAGTGCAAAAAAGTAAAAGACACAAGAGAGTTATCCCAGTTCCCCTTTCCAATTTAAGGTACATCTAGTCCCTTCACACCTTGAAGGATTTTTTCACTATGTTAGATCTTTGTACAACTCTCACATCAAGGCCTCTCTTACAATCTTCTAACATAAATGTCAAACCTATGGTGGACTTTGAATCAATCAAATTCAAATGACTTTTCACAAACACCAACACTATGATGGATTTTGAATCTCCCCGAATCAAAGAACCTTTTACAACACAAACATAAAATATACCAATTTAAATTTGCAAACACTTTTAGAAAGTACATACACTTTCTTTACAAATTAAGTCACCGCACACTTGGTGATCAATTACAACAATATAATAAAAAAAACTACTTTGAGTAACAATGATTTTGGACACTTTCCAAAATTCATAAATATTATCTTGCCTTTCTAATAAACAATTCAAAATTATATAGTACTTAAGTGCTTAAAGGTTTAATGAAACTTTTCTATAATATATGAAGTTTGTGATTGAACACTTGAAATTTGAATGAATTGTTTGAGAATTTTAATGAAAGAGGTTATTTAGAACAACTAATGTATTTTCCCTTAAATACATCCTAAGAAACTCTAAGAATAGATGCATAAGTTTGATACATTTATATTAAGATTTGCAATAGTTTAGAATGACAATGGTTCATGAAAAGACACAATTATACATTTTGAACAAGGTTTCTTAAATCGGTTAAATGGATACCTGATTTTAAAAATGCAGAACGATTTTCAAATTTCAAACAACAAATGTCATGTAACCTATTTCTTAAATTAATTAACTAGTTTCCTTACTTAAAAAGTGAAGATTCAACGTTTTAAAATTTTTAGATGAACCATCATTCAATCAATTACTTGAAATGTGTAATCGATTGCACCATTCAAAATTTGAATTTTGGTCTTTTAAAAGTTGTGGCTTGAAAGTCAATTATACATGAATGTTGGGAAAATTTTAGAGGGGGTTGAATGAGATTTTTTTAGCATCTAAAGTTTATACAAAGATTAATTGACATTGTACCTTATCTTATGGTAAAATCCTTTTGATTTCCATAATATCCAAAACTCATGCATTCTTATTCTTGATTCCAATTTTTTTCTTCTTTGATAAGATTTTGTCTTCTCTAAAATTAAACAAAGATAAATGATGAACATCTTCTTCACATATTGATAGCTAAGATCCTGTAAAGCATGGGTACTCCATTTTAGGCAAAGTACCGGTACGCATACGGTACTCGTATGATACATAACGACACCGTACTTTTTTTTAAGTCGGTACTCCAATGGATACATATTAGGTACGCGAACTCAATTTTCTTCTTCTATTGGTATAATTTTAGGCATTTTTTAATGGGATTTTCAAGTACTGATGTAGTGTTTGGCCAATTTGATTTGTTGCAAGATCGGTGGGTCTTGAAACCAAAGGAATAGTGAATAACTTATGGATCTTCAATCCCTAAACTTTAATCCATTGCATTGAAACTCCTTGCACAACCAAATTCTTCATCTTCTGCCGAGAGAAATCAGAGCACATATAAATTTATACTCGTGTACCCGTACCTTGGTTTTTCAAAAAATGTCGTATTTCGTACTGGTACCCATACCAGGTACCGGGTACATACTGTCGCAACCTGAAAAATGGAATGCGAAAAAAAACAACCGGCGAAGAAAGACAGGAGAGTCGCCACCGTGCGTTATTTATCCCAAAGGAGGGAAAGGAACGCTCGAAGTAAACCTGGAAAAAGGAAAGGACAAGACAGGGTCTCGCAACCAAATCTTGGGTTCGGGAGTCGATTATGCGAAGGGAAGGTATTAGCGCCCCTACCCATCCGTAGTACTCTACGGGATCCACTTTTGTAGTTCTTGTCTAAAGGGTGTGGGTTTATCTAATGTGTTATTTACTAAAAAAAGGGGTCAAAAGAAAATGACTCGCACGGATGTCGCATCCACAGCATACGTATCTCATCTGAATATGAGAATCAGAGTCTTCGTAGCTCGGCTACCTAGGGGTTAAGGGAAGTGTGCTCGGTAAGACATCGCGTCTTATGCCTACGTATCTCATCTGGAATGAGAATCAGAGCAAGCTGTAGTTCGGCTAACTACGGGGTTATGGATTGGGTTTTGGACGAACGACGTTACTACGCAATCTACCGGATGCTCGACCTTTGGAGACTTACTCGCCTGTAGTAGAAGGAGTTAACGTGTTGTTTTGGGTTTTAGGGATGCTCAAGGGCAAAAGGGAAATCCTAGACGAAGGAACCTGCATAAAGTAAACACACAAAACATCGTCTCCTATCGAGGTCTTCCAGCTAAGAAAGCGGTAAAAATACGGGAAAATGTAAAAGTACCACACGGATAAAGATCCGAAGTAACAGTAATTAACGGAACAAGGAAACCCTGAGATGCTTCCAAGCTAACACCATCAAAGAAAGTGAGTCAGTACAGGTAATCGGAATGAAACCTCCAGGGGGTATCCACAAATAAAATGGAAAACCACGCAAGTTATCCCTGCAAAAGTCATGTGAGCCCTCACAAAAACTCAACAAACAGGTTAGAGACAAAAAAATAGGGTAATCGAGGGTTGCCCCCAAATCAAAATGTAACCACATGAATCATGCCATTAAAATTCACAAAAAAGACATGCATCAAAAGGTATCAAATTCACCCATAATACCTCAAATATTCAGAGTATTCAAATTCAAAGCTCAAAGGTAATGGGAATAAGGGCAAACCTGATTGGAGAGATCGGTTGAAATCAAATGGCACGGCTGGATTTGCAAATCAATGTCAGGGTTTGCTTGAGCTGAAAGTGTGTGAGTCAGAATGAACCTTTCAGAGTTGCCTAGAGGTTGCTGCAGCTTAATTCTCACTCTCTCTGTCTAGGTTTCTCTTCAGGTTTTGTCCAGGGTTTTGTTCCAAGGAAACCTCAGAGTGTTTTTGCTTCTCTTCCTTTTTCTGTCTGTTCTCCCTCTTTTATAACCTGATTTTCATGGCTTTGTGGGCTCAAATGAGAGAGGTCCAAGTCCAAGATTTTTTTATTTTATTTATTTATTTATTTTTTATTTAAATTTATTTATTTAATTAATTTTTTTTTATTATTATTATTTTTATTTTTTATTTTTTATTTTTTATTTTTCGTTTTTATTTTATTTTATTTTTTTCGTTTTTTTTTATTTTTTTTTATTTCCTTTTTTTTCTTTTTTTCTTTTTTTTTTCGTTTTTTTTTTCATTTTTTTTTTAAAATAAAGTTTCTTGGATCTGATTCTGATTGACATGATGAAATGCAATGTATCTAATGTTAAATGACCTAAAAATGAATGCGTGAATAAGGAGGGCAAATTTTGGGGTGTTACAGCTGCCCCTATTCAGTCATCAGCTAACCCGAGTAGGATGAAAGCGAACAGCTTATCAAACAAACAGGGTGAGCTGTGATTAAATAACAAAGACAGACCGAAAATTTGTGCTCCGAGAACACCACAAAAATGCTGAAATACACCGCGTTGTTTATTTCTCTTCCGATCCTCTGGCTGAATCTGAATCAGTCTTCTGACTTAATCTGGAGTTTCGATCATCTGGCCGAATCTATACTCAACTTAATCCTCTGGTTGGATATTAATTTTAATCCTCGGGCTGGATACGATTTTGATCCTCTGGCTGGATTCGATTTTCGATCTTCGGGCGACTTCACTGGGGATCGATTCTCTGGCTGAATCTATTCTCTTCGATTCTCTGGCTGAATCTATTCTCTTCGATTCTCTGGCTGAATCTATATTCGGTCTTCGGGCTAGACCTGACTTCGATCTTCTGGCTAGATCTGGATTGATTTGATGATAAATTCCCATCATCAGGATCTCGCATCTGGGGCATACGTCGGTTGACCCTCTTTCGAAATCTACAGTCTTCATGTTAGATATGCAGCTTCGAGAATATCTCACTTTTGGGCTTCGTACATATTCTTCAGGCTAGAACATGTTATAACGACTCTTCGATTAGACTTTGTTTTTTAAATGCGATCCGCGGGCTGGATCCTCTTGTAAGCTGATTTTCTGTTGAGCTGTCAATTTATTCCTCTAGCCGGCTTGCTGGGGAAATAACGCTCGTAGTCGACTCTCTGGCTGAATCTTCAAAACAAACCTTAGCCTGACTCTTGGGAAAACGATTCGCAGGCTGAATCTTCAAAAATGACCCTCAGGCTGGATCACTGGAAAACGATTCTCAGGCTGAATCTTCAAAAATGACCCTCAGGCTGGATCACTGGAAAACGATTCTCAGGCTGAATCTTCAAAAATGACCCATTTAATTGCCTTTAATTGCCTTTATACTATTTTCTTGCACTACAACAAAAATGACTTTTGACAACAACGCAAAACCGCAACCTAAAGTGTAATAACCATAGCCTAAGGCTTTGGGGGGCGGTTTATCAGGCGTGGAATAAACGGTCGTTGCATGTTCCTTTAGAGCGTGGTTTTTTATTCTTACTCACGGATTCAAAATACTGTCTCTTCAAACTTCAATAGTCCACGGGTTTAGTTTTAGTTTTAAGTTGCGGTTTTCTAGTAACAACAGAAAAAATAATCGTCCCCAAAACATGAATAAATTGATCAAAACATATCAATATGAAGTATTAATAAGATGAAGTGTAATAAACACTTTGAAATGTAAAAAAAAAAATTTCAAAATAAATTCAAACTCTTTGAAATGTAATAAACTAATTAGTTGACATATGTAACTCCATAAAACAAAACATAATTGTCCATATTTGAATCAATGATGGTCTTCATCATATTCATTGTATTGAGGATCATGAGAATCATCATCTTGAGAACCGTCAACTTGATCATATTGAATATCATCATCTTGATCATATTGAAGATCGTCATCTTGATCATAATGAAGATCTTCGTCATGTTGGAGATTGCCGTCTTGTTCATCTTGAGGGTCATCTTTATTTCTATCTTGTAAATATGAAGAAAAAATTTATAAATTAATATAAACACTAAAATAATCATATTTTTAAAGCCAAAGACACCAAAGAAGCAAATTTATTTCTATTCAAAATGCAGTAATTTACTAAGCATGCATTGAACATAATTAACCACTCTTTTAAACATCATTAACCATAAGTTTGTAAGTATTTCAAAGTATAGACATGATGTCCATTATATCCATTATAAATTTGAAAATTAATTTCTTGAATCAAAGTAATAGAAATCTTATAAATCTACTGAATCTGGAAGGGGTCCTAACAATGTTAACCTTATCATAGGTATCATGCAAGTAGATTTTGTTGAGCAACTCATGATAAACAAGATTTTGAGAAAACATCATTCTTTCAAAAGTTAAAAGTGTGATTGAACTCAGATCTTTATGAAATTTAGACATAAATTTTACCAATCAAAACAATAAAGAAATAACAACTCAATACTTAATAAATTAATTTTGATTAATATCAATTGTAGTGCCTTTTGATGAGCAGGAGTACAAGTTGATGTCGATGAGTGCGGTGTTGGAATATTATCATTGTACAAAGCTTCTCTCATCTTATCATTTACTTCATCTTCACTTAAATATGGATTTTATTGCATATACATGCTTTTTAAAAGTGCCTCCATTGATCCCATCTTTTACGTCATATCAGAAATTTTACCATCATATTGTATTTTCATTAAAGAAATTTCTTCATTTCAACAATGATGATATAATAGTTCTTCCATAACATCTCACTCTACCGGAATTTTCTTTTCTAAATAGTGAATGAAATGTTTGTGTTCATGCTTCACTTGAATTTTCAATAGATTCTTGAAGTTTATCCTAATATATTAAACTATCAGTTTTGAACAAAATTAAAAACTACATCTACAATTAAAATGGATATTATAATTTAACTTACAACCGTAAATTGGGTTTTCTCATCCACTTATTTTCCCTTACAACTTTTTTGAATTTCAATATATATTTCAATATATATATATATATATATATATATATATATATATATATATATATATATATATATATATATATATATATATATATATATATATATATATATATTAATTAATTAATTTATTTGATTGAGGTTCAGATTATTAAAAAAATAAGTGTGGTGTAGTGGCCGCGAAAGTTGGTATTAAACCTGGGTTTGACTCCTAGGTTTTACATTTTGAGAAAATTTTGCTTTCTATAAAAGAAATAGGATCACACTTTCATAATAGTGGCAAAAAAAGAATACACGACGGTTATATACGTTTTATTATTAATCGTTGCTTATGATGAATGGATAACAAATATGATATGCCCGCGTTTCTAGAATTATAGCGTAAAGTAAATAAGGGACGGTTTTCTAGCTATTGTATAGAAACTCATCAACGCATATAAAAGTGCAGTCTATTATACCTTTAAAGGACGGTTTTCTAACAGTTGTCTATAACTTGTTGTCTAAAGTAAAAAATGTTATAGTGTTGATTTGAAATTATAGTTGTTAGTCGATTAATCTTGTTCTTAAAGTTTTTTATGTGTTGCAAACATATAAATTGAACTTAGGTTGAAAGTGATTATTGATCTTAATTCTTAAAATCGGAAATAGATTAATCAATCGAAATTAATAATTAATCTAGGAATATATAATAATATAATTATGTGATTTATAAATTAACAAGCACTATTTTCTGTTTTGATTCCGAACTCATCTAAGGAGTTAGGAAGTTGTTGTTAAAAGAGTGAATTATATATCAAGGAATTGGATATAAAAATTGAATTAATTTATCATAAAACTAGAAAATCACTTTAAGGAAAGTGCCGTAGATACCAATAATGAGAATTAACGGATTCAAAATAAAACCTGGTCACTTTTATTATTTGATAATATTCAACTATTTATATTTTATTTTCTATTAAACCAACATTTCAAGATAAAAGCGCAATTCAATAATTTTAGTACTTTTCAATTGCGATGTTGAAATAGAGAAATCCCTGTGAAAAATTAAATTTGATTTTATTAAGTTGAAAATAAAATTAATATACTTGTTAATTATTCATCACATGTCTAATAAGTGAGAGAGATTGAAAAATACTTTGGGTTGAAAATATGGTTAGTCCTTAAAAATTTGAGAGACTATTTTTTTTACTCATTTTTAATATCTTGTAATAACTTTTTTAAAGTATAGTGAATCAGGGAAGTATTCTCTTTCTCAAAGTAGATTAGTTTGATTGAAATGGACAAATAAATTCTTTGTGTACTTGTCTTTTATCTTTTAGATTTGATTACACTATTTGACGTGTTATTTTGTTGTTTGATGCCATTTATTTTAATTGTCTTTGCTCTTTGTTTCGCATATCATTATTCTCGACAAAGTGGAATATTATTTTTAAAATTTTTAACGAGAAGGTATTAGTGTGGTTGAACCTTTCATTTCATAACATGTTATTTAGTTGTTTATATTATAACATGACATGATGTGGCCGTGATCGTCTTTTCTTTTTAGGTATGAATATCACCTTTCGTAATGGATCAGGTTATCATCTTGGTTCAAAGTACATATTTATTCAATCCTCCTTAGTTCAAACTTATGACCTTAGATTTATTCCGACCCACAAACGAACCAAAAACGAGGTCTGATAGCGGTGAAATGTATGAAGATATTACTCTGATCCCCATATTTTTAGTTTAAACTCGTGATCCTATTAGAATTATGTTTGTCCAATTATCAATCACAAAATCTTATTGATGAATATATTGTTCAAATACAAGCGTACAAATAATGAGATACAAATAATGAGATGTTAATTTATTAAACACTAGTATATTTTTAAATATGCGGAGAAATAATAATTACGAGAATATAAAATTAAAATTACCTTGTTCTTTTTATTAAAAAATCTAACACTTGTGTCAATTTTATCATTTGTGTTAATATTCTAGCGTCTAGAACGCAACTTTTTCTTGATCATATATAGAAAAATCGTAATTGGTATACACTTTATTGGTTTTGAAGGAATAAAAGTTGCATGTGTTGAATCAATGGAGGCATTAGATTCTTTCATATCATTATCGAATAACTAATATTTAACCACACGTATAATAATAAACTATAAATATAGAAGCTGAAATTAAAACAAACTAGCTATATAAAAGAACAACATAACTACCACCAATTTTCCAACAGAACAACCCAAGAGTTTCGAAATGGCATACCAAAACAACAATTATAGGTGGAGTCACATCCATGAGATTTTGGAACCTGCATCTTATCCACGGCATCATCATCAAAACCTTATTGTTGTGACATACGAGAAACCTATAGCCTGGGCAAATCAATCATACCATGTAAAGCTTCGTCATGAGACAGAGGCCAGTCGACTAGATACGAGGTTTCTCAACCGAAATAACAGTGTTGATCTAGAAGCGGAGGCTTTTATCCGACATGAGCATTGGAAGATGGCATTAGCCAAATTGATGTCATCAATGGGTGCTACTTAATTGACCATTCTTCTATCTTATCTATGTAGGGCCTTCATGTGTGTCAAATTGCTGGTATTGTAGAAGATCTGTGTTCATTTTACGTGGATTTATATTCATTGAAGTTGTTGTATGATTGTGTCCCTTCAACTTATTTGTTACAGCTCTATTTTAAGCTATTGTTTCAAATACAATAATCTACACCTCAAGTACTCTGGCATGTATTCTTTTTTTTCAATTAATTAATAAATCAAGGCCTTACTTTTGTATTGTAGTTGTTTTCTTTTTCTTCTAAATTGACCTTTTCTTATACCTTGGGTCTGCCTTCCCCCAACTCCAATTTCGAAACAAACCATTCTTGTATCTGAACAACCTAGAGATGAATATCAGCTACCACAACCTATTATGAAGGGAGATCATCTATCATCATTTCAAAAGGTGAATATCAAGTAAGTTTTGAGGATTGTACAATCTCCATGGCAGAATCGTGTGCTAAAGGTATTAAAATTTTGTCTATTCTAATCCTTCAGAACAAACTCTCATTACTTTGGAAGGATTTGGGGAAATGGGGAGTCATATCTTTTGGAAAGGGCTTCTTTGAAATCACATTCTCAACTCTCGAAGATGTCAAAAGGGTTCGAGCTTCAGGAGCTTGAATCTTGTCTCTAGTTTTGTTAAAACTCTTTCCTTGGTCGAAAGACATCACTCCAAGTCTTCAAGAATCCAACACGGTCCAAGTCTAGGTGAGTTTTATGGATTGGCGCAGGAATACTGCTTAACTATAAAGTGAAACCTAAGAAGGGGGAATGAATTAGGTGTGAGAAAATTTCCAAAATAATAATTAATTGTATGATTATTATTTGAATTAATAATATAAATATAAATATTATATTTAAAGTTTTCGTATTTCAATTGCATGGTCTATAGTAATTATTATTGGTCTAAAGTGCAATTTAATTGGTTTCCTTTCTTTTAGAAGTAGTTGCAACATATAAACAAATATTTGGTATTCTTATGCGAAACGTTGTTACTAAGTTGCAATTGGAATAGTGTCATGCCTTTTCTAAGAGTTGCTACTGTTTCATAACAGACGCGATTTTCAATATAAATTACAGGTTATGATCACGGTGGAAAAACACACAAAAAACCAATCTCAATTAATTTCTCATTATAAATCATCTTTCTCTTCTCTAATGCATGAAAGCAATTGAAAGAAACATTCTTCTGTAAAATATTATCAACAGATACGCTTAGAGAGATTGTGCAATTCTCTTTAAGGATTCCAAAGTATCCTGCAGGAAATTCGTCGGTAACTCCTTTTGCATTCAATATAGAAAGATTGGTGGGGATGAATTGTTCCTTAAGCTTAGTGTAAAACTACACGCTTTGGAAGTTTATCGTGCAAATTAATTTCTCTGTTTCAACTCCATTTGTTCTTAGTTTTACAGCAACACCAAAAAATCAAAGACACTAACAATCTTAAGGAACAGTCCTTCCTATTCAATGACTGCTTCACTAAAAGAGATGACTTCTGACTTTGTGAAATTAGAGAAATTCGATGGAGGAAATTTTATTCGTTGGCAGAAAAAAATGAAATTTCTTCTCACAACATTGAAGGTGGTGTATGTCCTTAACATTCCAAAACCGGAAGAAAAAGAAGATGAAACAATTGCTGAAACTAGAGAGAGACAAAAGTGGGACAATGATGATTATATATGCATGAGACACATCCTCAACGGTATGTGCGATTCGTTGTTCGACATTTATCAGAGCAGTAACTCCGCAAAAGAGTTATGGGAGAAATTGGAATCAAGATACATGCAAAAGGACGCTACAAGTAAGAAGTTTCTTGTTTCTCAATTTAATAATTATAAAATTATAGATGGTAGGTTTGTTATGGAACAAATGCATGAAATTGAACGTATTCTCAATAATTACAAACAACATAATATGCACATGGATGAAACTATAATTGTATCCTTCATAATAGATAAACTTCCTCCTTCTTGGAAAGATTTTAAAAGAACCATAAAGCATAAGAAGGATGATATTTCTCTTGACCAATTGGGTAATCACCTTCGTTTAGAAGAAGAGTATCGAAAACAAGATGATACTAAAAGCCAATTTACTCAAGAGAAGGTCCATGTGATGGAGGAAGGAAATTCAAGCAAACATTCCAATAAAAGAAAACGAGATTTCAAAAATTCTCATGAGAACCACAAAGGTTATAACAACCTAAAGAAAAAGAAAGGAAATTGTTATCATTGTGGAAATCCAAGACACTTTAAACATGAGTGCAGGTTCTTAAAGAAAAAGAACAAAGATAAGAATTCAAGTGCAATAAAAGAAAATCTTGTTGCTGTTATTTCTGAAATCAACATGATAGAAGATGTTAATTCTTGGTGGATAGACTCTGGTGCTACCCGTCATGTGTGCAAAAATAAAGAACTATTCAAGACCATTAATGAAGAAGATGGTAGTGTTTTGTACATGGGAAATGCTTCTACTGTCCAAGTCAAAGGAAAAGGATCGGTAGAGATTGAATTCACATCTGGAAAAATACTCACTCTTAAAGATGTATTCTATGTTCCTGAAGTTAGGAAAAACTTGATTTCTGTACCTTTACTTAATAAGTATGGTTTCAAATCTGTATTTGAGGGAGATAAATTTATTCTCTCCAAAGGGGGAATGTTTGTGTTGGTGTAAGCCCTAGAGGCCAATACTTTTGGTACTTGTATCGAATTATTTATTAATAATAAAAGGCATTTTCTTTATTATGGTTGATTAATAAAGTCCCTGGAATAGATAGTCCGTTTAATGTATTAAGTGTGACTTAATCATGAGAACACATTAAACATAAGGACACTATTCTTAAAGTATCCGTAGTCGAGCTTTAGTGTGAAGTGGGATAATATTAAAGCATTAAGACTATTATGTTTGTAGACTGATGATCACATCTCATGGATCATGGATAAAGAGTTATCAAGTCTTAAACATAGGTATGAATATTAGGAGTAATATTTATACCGGATTGACCCGCTATGAGAATACTATATAGAAAGTTATGCAAAGTGTCATAAGTTATTGTCATGGTGATAATAGTGTATACCACTCTTCAACCTGAAACCACTATGGATCCTAGATGTAGAGTCGAGTGCTTTATTGCTGCTCCAACATTGTCCGTAACTGGATAACCATAAAGACAGTTGATGGGTACTCCACAAAGCATGTTGAGGGACATGAGTGTCCTAGATGGAATTTGTCCATCCTGCGTAACAGGATAAATGTCTATGGGTCCAATATTGAACTGGACAAGGGTGACACGGTTTATACCTTGTGTTCAATATAGACATTAGGGCAAAGGGGTAATTATACACATAATTATTATCACAAGAGGTTTTGTCAAATCACATGACA
Organism: Lathyrus oleraceus; assembly: GCF_024323335.1. Taxonomy (NCBI): domain Eukaryota; kingdom Viridiplantae; phylum Streptophyta; class Magnoliopsida; order Fabales; family Fabaceae; genus Lathyrus; species Lathyrus oleraceus. Next base: position 104,710,333 of record NC_066585.1, read on the forward strand.
TTTTCGTGACTTGGGTAGCAGTGATGTGTTGCTAGATACCGCTCATTGTTTATTATGTTAAATGTGTGATTTAATATAATTGCCAACGTCGCGAAAACCTACAGGGTCACACACAAAGGACGGATTGATGAGAGATAGAGCAACTAAGGAACATCGTAAGGTACGGTGTACTTAAGTAGAATACGAAGTATGGTAAGGTACCAAATACTTAAGTGATTTTGGCATATTATGAGATATGGGCCAAAATACACTTAAGTGGGCTTTTTGGCTTGAAGCCCACACAAGTGGTTCTATAAATAGAACTCTTGTGCAGAAGCATTGTATGGGAATACAACACAACTGAAGAGTTGGAATTTCGTATCTCTCTTTCTCTCACTCAAAGCCTTCATTCATAACAGCTAGCACTGCGATTGAAGGAATCCGTTCGTGTGGACTGAGTAGAGACGTTGTCATCGTTCAACGTTCGTGATCGCCCCGTGGATCTGTATCCAAGGTTTTGATCGATTACAAGAGATTTGCACCAAAGGTTTGAATCGCCACAAGAGGTAACGATTCTATCACTGATCATGCCCATTCGTAAGGATCACTAAATGGAGAAATTTTTAAATTCCGTTGCGCCTTGGATGACAATTCTCCTTCAGTGGTATCAGAGCCACTTACGAAACCATGAATCTGATATCTGTTTTTGTTCTGTAATAATATGATTGAAGACAGAATGAATCAAAGATTAAATTGAGATCGATCAAGTCATATATATGATATATGTAATCCTGATGAAAAATACATTATATATGATATAGTGTTCTTGTTTCGTTCATTCAAACATTCAATGGTTGTTTTCCTTTGAGCGATCAATGGTCATTTGCTTCTTGATCCGACATTTGTATGATGAAGCAATGACATGTTGATCAATCATACTGAATCAACAATCGAGATGTGTTTAACGGTCTGAAATTGGTGCATCAGGGTTAGTGACGGCACAAGGGTTGTGTTGTCAGAGAGTTATGCGATTGGGGTTGTGACTGCACAAGAGTTGTGCTTTCTAAACACTTTTTGGAACAGTGTTAACCGGTTAACGCATATGGTTAACCGGTTAACGCATTACGAAATAAAAAATTTGAGTTTTTCAAACAGTGTTAACCGGTTAACGCTTTTGGTTAACCGGTTAACGCAAGGCGGAAAACAGTTTTCCAAGACATTTTCAAACAGTGTTATCCGGTTAACGCATTTGGTTAACCGGTTAACGCGAGGCAGAAAAAAATTTCTTGAACAGATTTCAAACAGTGTTAACCAGTTAACGCATATGGTTAACCGGTTAACGCAAGGCAAAATTCACCCGTTCGGCTAACTCAGTGCTTTAAAAGTATCAAGTGTTGATGCGAAAAGCGACATTGATTTTAATTGAATTGTTCATTAAAATGTGGTGATCGGTTATCGAGATTTAATTTGATTTTAATTAATTAAAGGAATTAATAATAATAATAAAGTGTTTATTATTGTCTTGTGGTGATCGGTTATGGCCTTAGTTTTCCTTTATTTTGTTTTGGGTTTTAAAATACGAGATGCGTGTCGTGCCTCTCTCTTAATCTCCCAAATGTAACTTCTTTTTTCATTTCACTCCCTCGTATGTAAAACGAGTTTCTTTTATGTAATGTAATGATATGAAGAAAGCAAAGAAGTCAGTGCCAAAGGAGGACAACCTTGAAGATCTTGCTTTGAGAAGCTTAGATCGTTGTTAGGTTAGCTTAGGTTCTCTCATTGGCTTGGGAGAACAATTGCGCTAGGGGCCATAACTGTTTCATTATGCATGTATGTATGTTGATGCATGTGAATGTATTATATGATAAACAAGCCGGTGAGATCAGAAAAATTGCAATTCCCTCAAATTAAAATATTAAGTTCTTGCTTTCCAAGTTTTAACACTCATCAAGACTAGTATCGAATAATGTAGGTTTCGCCTACGCGAGGTGCATGTTCTATATTAGTAAGGTGCGATGGGATAATTGTAATATCCAACTGTTAAAACAATGGGTCAAACTTAACTAAACAAATTATAATAAGATTATATATGTTTAGAAGCAAGAGTTGGGAATGATCCATATGATGGATTGGAATAAGGAGTTATTCACCCAACTGAAATTTTCGAGAGTTGTATGAGATACAATTGGAAGGAGTTCCTACCTAAATAACCTAGTTTTGTGTAATCCGCCTACGCGGACTTAGAACGAAGTGAAATATGGATCTTGACCCACTAGAAAATCTTCCAACGGGATTTTTCGAATCAGATGATGAGGGTCATTTGTTTTGAGTAAAATAGTGGGAGCATATTTAATTAAAGGCCTAATTAAATATGTCAATGATACTTATATTTTCATTAATCCTTATGTAGATAACCATGACAGCAAACACCTCTAATAACATTTTGCGATCAATCCTTGATAAGGAAAAATTGTCTGGGACAAATTTTCTGGATTGACACCGAAACCTGAGGATTGTCCTCAAACATGATAAAAAGTTGTATGTCTTGGAGACACCTGTTCCTAAAGAGGAACATCCTAGTTCTGCACCTAAGGCCGAAAGAGATGCTTATAAGAAGCATGTCGATGATGCCAATGAAACTGCTTGTCTCGTGCTAGCTACCATGAACTCAGAATTGCAAAAGCAACATGAGAACATGTCAGCGTTCGATATGATCGAACACCTGAAGTTGCTCTATCAAGAGCAAGAAAGGCATGAGAGGTTTGAAGTTTCAAAATCCCTTTTTCAAATAAAGTTAGCTGAGGGAGCCCCTGTAGGTCCCCATGTGCTCAAGATGATTGGGTATGTGGAAAATCTTAAGAGATTGGGTTTTCCCTTCGAAAAGGAACTTGCGACTGATTTGATCTTGCAATCGTTGCCAGATAGTTTCAGTCAATTTGTCCTAAATTTCAATATGATTGATATGGACAAATCTCTTCCTAAACTGCTCGCCATGTTAAGAACTGCCGAGCAGAATCTGAAGTCAAAAGGGAAGTCCATTCTGATGATCGGAAATGGAAAGAGACAGAACAAAAGGCCCACTAAGCAAGGTGATAAAGGGAAAGGCAAGGAAGTTGCCAAACCCAAACCCATCGTTGCTGCTTTAAAGCCTAGTGGAGGCATAGCAAAAGAAGGCACCTGCTTCCATTGCGGTAAGACCGGACACTGGAAGAGGAACTACCCAAAGTACCTGGAAGATAGGAAGAATGGAGTAGAGACTTCAACTTCAGGTATTTTTGTTATTAATTTATCTACTTCTGCATCATGGGTATTAGATACTGGATGCGGTTCTCACATTTATACAAATGTGCAGGGGATGAAAAGAAGTAGAGATTTGGCAAAAGGTAAAGTTGACCTACGAGTTGGCAATGGAGCAAAGGTTGCTGCTTTAGCCGTAGGGACTTATGTATTGACTTTACCTAGTGGTTTAATAATTCAATTAGAGAACTGTTATTATGTATCTGCAATTAGCAGAAATATCGTTTCCGTTTCTTGTTTGGACAAGTTCGGTTTTTCATTCATAATAAAGAACAATTGTTGTTCAATTTATTTGAATATTCTATGCTACTGCTCAAATGAACAATGGATTATATGTCCTTGATCATGAAATGCCTATTTATAACATTAATACTAAAAGGATGAAACCTAATGAGTTAAATCCAACTTACCTTTGGCATTGTCGATTAGGCCACATAAATGAGAAACGCATTTCCAAACTCCATAAAGATGGACTCTTGGACTCTTTTGATTATGAATCATATGAGACATGCAGATCTTGTTTAATTGGAAAGATGACAAAGTCTCCATTCACAGGAAAAGGCGAAAGAGCTAATGATCTTTTGGCCCTCATACATACTGATGTATGTGGACCACTGAACATACCAGCCAGAGGAGGTTTTCAATACTTCATCACATTTACTGATGATTTCAGTAGATATGGTTATGTGTATTTAATGAAACACAAATCAGAATCTTTTGAAAGGTTCAAGGAATTCAAGAATGAAGTACAAAACCAACTAGGTAAGAATATTAAAACTCTTTGATCAGATCGAGGTGGTGAATATTTAAGCCTAGAGTTTGATGACCATCTGAGAGAAGAAATCGAACCCTGTTAGACATGGTCCGATCCATGATGAGTCACACCGATCTTCCAAACTCCTTTTGAGGACATGCACTATTAACAACAGCTTACACACTTAACCGTATTCCATCCAAAAGGTTGAGAAGACACCATATGAGATATGGAGTGGTAAGAAACCACATATGTCTTACATAAAGATTTGGGGTTACGAAGTTTATGTCAAACGATAAATTTCAACTAAGCTTGAGCCCAAATCTGGCAAATGCTTATTTGTGAGGTATCCTAAAGAAACAAGAGGGTATTACTTCTACAATCCTTCAGAGGGAAAAGTGTTTGTCGCTCGAACTGGAGTTTTCCTGGAAAGGGATTTTATTTCCAAAGGAATCAGTGGGAGGAAAGTAGAGCTTGAAGAAATTCAAGAATCACAAAGCATCGATACACCTATGGAGGAATTAGAGCAGGAAACACAAGTAGTTGTGTAAGAGCAACCTGCTCAAGTAGAACAAGACCATCGTAGGTCAGGCAGGATACGTCACCTACCTGAGAGATATGGATATCTCATAACAGATCAAGGTGATGTATAACTCATGGATCAAGATGAGCCTGTGACCTACTTATGGAATCTTCGTTTTGATGATATGGATTCATCAAAGAACAAAGATGAGCCTTGTGTCTACAAGAAGGTTAGTGGGAGCATGATCGTGTTCCTGGTATTATATGTAGATGACATATTAATTATTGGAAACGATATCCCTACCCTGCAACAAGTAAAGTCTTGGTTGGGGAAATGCTTTTCTATGAAGGACCTAGGTGAAGCAGCCTATATATTAGGAATCAGAATCTATAGAGATAGATCACAAAATGCTTGGCCTAAGTCAGAGTACATAGACAAAATGTTGAGACACTTTAATATGAATGATTCCAATGGTTATGTGTTTTGCTTAAATGGTGGCGCTGTGAGCTTGAAAAGTTCAAAGCAAGATACAGTTGTTGTTTCTACAACCGAGGTCGAGTATATTGTTGCCTCAAGTGCAACAGAGGAAGCTGTTTGGATCAAAAGTTCATTAGTGAACTTGGCATAGTCCCTAGCATTGTGGATCCCATTGGTCTCTATTATGATAACAAGGGTGCTATCGCACAAGCTAAGGAGCCTAGATCTCACCAACGATCCAAACACATGCTCAGGCGTTATCACCTCATTCGAGAGATAACAGATAGAGGAGATGAGAAAAAATGCAGAGTACCTACACTTGACAATATTGTTGACCCACTGGCAAAGCCTCTTGCGCAGCAGAAGCATGATGGCCATACTAGATCAATGGGCATAAGGGGTATGCCTGATTGGCTCTAGTGCTAGTGGGAGATTATTGGTGTAAGCCCTAGAGGCCAATACTTTTGGTACTTGTATCGAATTATATTAATAATAAAAGGCATTTTCTTTATTATGGTTGATTAATAAAGTCCCTGGAATAGATAGTTCGTTTAATGTATTAAGTGTGACTTAATCATGAGAACACATTAAACATAAGGACATTATTCTTAAAGTACCCGTAGTCGAGCTTTAGGGTGAAGTGGGATAACATTAAAGCATTAAGACTATTATGTTTGTAGACTGATGATCACATCTCATGGATTATGGATAAAGAGTTATCAAGTCTTAAACATAGGTATGAATATTAGGAGTAATATTTATACCGGATTGATCCGCTATGAGAATACTATATAGAAAGTTATGCAAAGTGTCATAAGTTATTCTCATGGTGATAATAGTGTATACCACTCTTTGACCTGAAACCACTATGGATCCTAGATGTAGAGTCGAGTGCTTTATTGTTGCTCCGACGTTGTCCGTAACTGGATAACCATAAAGACAGTTGATGGGTACTCCACAAAGCATGCTGAAGGACATGAGTGTCCTAGATGGAATTTGCCCATCCTGCGTAATAGGATAAATTTCTATGGGCCAAATATTGAACTGGACAAGGGTGACACGGTCTATACCTTGTGTTCAATATAGACATTAGGGCAAAGGGGTAATTATACACATAATTATTATCACAGGAGGTTTTGTCAGATCACATGACATTTTCGTGACTTAGGTAGCAGTGATGTGTTGCTAGATACCGCTCATTGTTTATTATGTTAAATGCGTGATTTAATATAATTGGCAACGTCGCAAAAACCTACAGGGTCACACACAAAGGACAGATTGATGAGAGATAAAGCAACTAAGGAACATCGTAAGGTACGGTGTACTTAAGTAGAATACGAAGTATGGTAAGGTACCAAATACTTAAGTGATTTTGGCATATTATGAGATATGGGCCAAAATACACTTAAGTGGGCTTTTTGGCTTGAAGCCCACACAAGTGGTTCTATAAATAGAACTCTTGTGTAGAAGCATTGTATGGGAATACAACACAACTGAAGAGTTGGAATTTTGTATCCCTCTTTCTCAAAGCCTTCATTCATAACAGCTAGCACTGCGATTGAAGGAATCCGTTCGTGTGGACTGAGTAAAGACATTGTCATCGTTCAACGTTCGTGATCGCCCCATGGATCTGTATCCAAGGTTTTGATCGATTACAAGAGATCTGCACCAAAGGTTTGAATCGCCACAAGAGGTAACGATTCTATCACTGATCATGCCCATTCATAAGGATCACTAAATGGAGAAATTTTTAAATTTCGCTGCGCCTTGGATGGCAATTCTCCTTCATGTTTGTGGGGAAAGGTTATCTTTGTGAGAATATGTTCATGTGTAATATTGTTAATAATAATAATAATGTAATTTCTGCTTATACTATTGAGTCTTGTGATTTATGGCATATGCGACTAGAACATGTTAATTTTAGCAAATTAAAAGACATGATGAAATCAAGTTTAATTCCTTATTTTGATATAAACTTAAATTCTTGTACCACATGCATGTTAACTAAAATTACAAGACAACCTTTGAAGAGAGTTGAAAGAAATTCTAAAGTATTAGATTTAATTCATTCTGATGTATGTGATTTACATGGTTGGCCTACTATTGGTGGTAAAAAAAATATTTTGTCACTTTCATTGATGATTGCACTAGATTTTGTTATGTTTATTTAATGCACTCTAAAGATGAAGTTTTAGAAAAATTCAAAAATTTTAAAGCTCAAGTAGAACTTCAACATGAAACTTTTATTAAATGTTTTATGAGTGATAGAGGGGGAGAATTCTATCATCCTAATTATTTTGAGTCCACTGGTATTATACATCAAATAACTTCACCCTATTCCCCACAACAAAATGGGATAGCAGAAAGGAAAAATAGGGTGTTGGAAGAAATGGTGAATGTCATGTTATCATATTATGGTTTATCCAAAGGATATTGGGGTGAAGCCATGCTAACTGCATGTTATATACTAAATAGAGTTCCTAATAAAAGGAACAAGATAACCCCATATGAACTCTGGAAGAAAAGAAAACCAAATCTTAAATATTTAAAAGTTTGGGGTTCTAGAGCAACTGTTAAGGTGCCTGAACCAAAAAGAAAGAAATTGGGAGAAAGAGGAATTGAATGTGTATTTCTGGGCTATGCTAAAAACAGCAAAGCATATAGATTCATGGTTATTGAATCCAATGACTCATATCCTATTAATACCGTGATTAAGTCACGAGATGCAATTTTTCAAGAAAGTAGATTTACCTCAATTCAAAATTGCAAAGACAATGTTCATTATGATGTTCAAAGTCTAGAAAATAATGTATCAAATAATGATATGTTGGGATGTTCAGAACCTAGAAAAAGTAAAAGAATCTGAAAAGTAAAAAATTATGGATCAGACTTCTTCATGTTCCTTGTAGAAGGAAATAATGATTCTATAAATCGTTATGGACCAATTTGCTATAACCTAGAGAATGATCCAGAAACATTTGAAGAGGCAATAAAATCTCAAGATTCAGCCTTTTGGAAAGAAGCCATCTGTCGCATTACGCGAAAAACCGGCGGGAAACAAGAACAACAGAGCCGTCACCGTGCGTTATTTATCCCAAAAGAGGGAAAGGAAACGCTCAGAGTAAACCTGGAAAAAGCATGGTCTCGCGACCAAAGAGAATGGGATCGGGAGTCGGTTATGCGAAGGGAAGGTATTAGCACCCCTACGCATCCGTCGTACTCGACGGGATCCACGCACAATAGGAAAGAAAATGGTTGCTAGAACACTGCTCAAACACACACACACACTGGCTGAAGGAGACACAAGAAAACAAACAAGACTGACTCGGCAGGATATTGCATCCTGGGCCTACTTAGTCTATCAGGCATAGACATCAGAGTCAAAGTAGTTCAGACTGGGGAAAACACATGCTCGCTAGGATGTCGCATCCTATGCATACGTATCTTCTTGGACGAAGAAGAATCAGAGCATTCGTAGCTCGGCTAACGCACGCCAAACAAAGCCACACAAACACGGGCGAACATGGAATCCGAACGCCAATCGCTGGACTTATATCAGCTTCTGAACCAAACACACCCACACTGGAACCCGAATGCCAATCGCTGGACTTACATCAGCTTCCAAGCACACAACAAGAGGATACGGAATGCCAATCGCTGGGCTTACATCCATCTCCTAACACCAACACAGGAAAAAGAAGGGTCTCGATTGCACCTAGGGCAAGAGAAAGGGAAGGTCTCAATCGCAACGAGGGCGAGAGAAAAGAATTAGTGTTAGTCGTTAGTCAAACTCGACAAGACATCGCATCTCGTGCCTACGTATCTCATCTGGACATGAGAATCAGAGTTGCCGTAGTTCGGCTAAACTATTCCTGTTGGTTTGTGTTTTTTAAGTGGATAACATCGCTACGCAATCTACCGGATGCTCGACCTTTGGAGACTTACTCACCTGTAGTAGAAGGAGTTGACGTATCCTTAAGAGGGGATAATGTTTGTTTGTGTTTTAGGAAAGCTCAAGCAAGAAAGGAAGTCCTATACGAAGGAACCGTGCTACCTTAATTGACATGTAAACGAGACTATGCGGAGTCTAGCAAACCTAGGGGATACAATCACACCACACAAGCACATACAACATGAAATAAACACACCAACAAGGGGCTCAAACATCAAGGCTAGGCTTTAGTCGAGGGGTCATGTCAACCTCGACAAACAAGCCTCTGTATCAAGGTGAGGTTAGCTCTTAACCTTGACATTGAGAGTCAAGGTGAAGCCAGATGAAAGGTGAGTGAAGATTAGACTTCACAGCTCTTATCCCTGGTCAGGGAGAGCTTCAGACAATGAAGTGTGGGTCCAGAAAGTGGGAACCCTTCTACACTTGCGACACTGACTCAACTGATCTTGGGTTAATGTCCACAAGGCATCAACATGTGATGTGAGCCAAGGGACGACTCAACAGAATAGCAGGAGGTGGACTACACACCTCTTGTGTCTGCCAATTGCCTTAACAAAGGTCTTTACCTGCTTGGGGACAAAAATAAACAAGCACAAACATTGCCTCTTAAGGAGGACTTCAGACAGGTGCCTGGCCAAGTAACAGGCCAGGTCTTCCAGACTACATGGAGACAAGAGATTCTACCTCAATGCAAATGCTATCACGCAAAGCAATGCAAGTTCTCAAAGAACTATTAGCAACTATGTACCTGAAATCAATCAAATACAGTCAGTATACCAAACACAAAGTCAAAACAAGCAAATAAGAATCAACAGTCAACACAATCAATCACATGTGCAAAGCACAAGCCCAAAGCAAGTGAGCTAAGCATCCTACAAAATAGAACAAGTTAGTTCATCACAATCAACCAAACTCAATCAACTTGCATTAATCTCCTTAAAGCATTTGCTTCCTATCCTGAAAAGCAAACTCAAACATGAGAAACAAGACCACTAGGACAAGCCTAGGGTCAAAAGGAGGTGAAAAATCCAAAACAGCAAGTGAAAATTATCCAAAATCAAGATCAAACGATTAAGAATCCAACCCAAGTGGTTTCACATTCATATCATTCATCATTACCATTTCATGAAGGAAAAAGCATCAAACATGCAATTTAGAACTTCAAAGGACCAAACAGAATGATCACAATCAAATTAATACCAAAATAGCTCAATAAATCCTCAGAAAATTCAAGCTCAAACAGCATTCATAACATGTCAATCATACCAAATTTCAGCTCATTTGGATTAAGGGAAGTAGGTCAATGAAATTCAGAAAATCAACACAAATTCAAGCAAGCTCATTCATGGCACAAAACAAGCATCAACTTCAACCAATCATAAAACAGAGACAAAACATGATAAATGAATGGGATTAAAACCATGATGCCCTTCAAGATGTCTACCATTCACATGTCAAATTTCAAATCCATCCAATTAATAACCAGAATTTCACAAATCAAATGCAAACATGTATCACAAAAAGTCAACAAATGACTAAACAGCAAACAAAATCCCAATCAAATAGGAAATGCCATCAAAAATTCCAGAAAAATTCACATGTATTCTCAACATTCACAAGTATTCTCATGCAAAAATCCAGCTTAATTCAAGTTCAAATGGCAAGGCAAATAAAATCCAGAAGTTGCACAAAGCATGATATGGCACAAAATGTAACACATACAAAGATCATGTCATAACATTCAATCCAGGAACTCAAAAATTGCAAACCACATATCAAAATGCTCCTTAAGATGTCTAGAACATGCACAAAACATTTCATGAATTTCTAATGAAGCATCAAGATTTTATGATCAAAATGGTGAGCATGGTGCACAAAAGGATACATTCAAACAATCCCTAGCCAAATAATTTTTCCACACGTGCACAACATGATTAAAAATAACCAAAAAATCCAGCACATCACAAGGAGAATGGCACAAAAAATTGCATCTGATTTGGCTTAAAATGGAGTGAGTTATCATTTTTTGAAGTGAAAAAGAAATTAAAAAAAATGGAATTAAGGCATGTTACCATGATGAACATATGAGAAAAAAAAAAGGCAAAAAGTGGAAATGCTTTACAGCGGAATCGAAGTGAGTGTCAGTTTGGAATTCATGGCGCGCGCAAACACAATTAAGTATGAATAGTAACGGGAATAAAGATCAAAAGGCCATTTCCGGAAATTTTTTCAGCCTTCTTCACGCGTTCAACAGTCCATCTCCAGAAATCAACAAGAACATTTGTTCACGAAACTTAGCAAATCATATATCAATGGAATCGTCTAATCAAGCACAACAACAATATCCACATGATTTAACCTAATTCGAACTACACAGCATGAATCGATCCAAAGAAGTTTTCACGTCAAAGCTTCAATTCCAGATTTCTCACTTAATTCTTAACGAAAATCAATTCTACAAATTGCAACATACTCTATGATCTAAGACCTACAAGATGCATATCACAATTTCATCAATGGTGAAAGTTGAAATTCAACCTTATGAATGTGCAACTGTTGGATTCGCGCGTTTCAAGATGCCAATTGCCAAAACAGAAGTTGAATGATGCTCTAGGAAGTGAATGGAGTAGATCTTGTAGCTCAATTATGCACTAGCTTCAAGAATCATCAAAATGCCATGGATGAACTTGATGATGACAGCTGCGAATCTTCAATGATTTGGCTAAGGTTTTGTGAAACAGTTCTTCAATAATACCTGTATAAGATAGATCAAACAAGAACCAGCAAAAAGAGTGAAGAAATTCAATGGAAATGGTGAAAAAAGTGTGAAGAAGCTTGAAGAAAATTGAGAGAATTTTGGTGATTTCTGAGTTTGGATCTGAAAAGTGAGATTGTGATTAGGAGTTTCTGTTATGATTATGAACTTATACCATGTGTTAATCCAAATGCTAATCAAGATTAGGCAAAATTCAAGTGAATTAGCAAAATGAAGTTTATGTACAATTGGCCAAAATGCCCTTTTCACAATGCAGCCAATGCAACAGTAAAAATGCCATGCAAACAAGTCATATTTGATGTTTAGAATGTGTTGGAATTGGTTTGAAGTGCAAATGCCGTGTACTTCTCAAAATCACTTTTTTCCCACCAAAATACAAATTAGTCCACTTGAAAAATACCATTTTGATATGTTGATTTTTAATGAAATGTAATGATGCAATATGATAGTACATGTCAAATGTGACTTGCTCAAAAAAGAATCACCCAATTTGGCCTTTCCATTCAAAAGTTATGGCACTTTGAATTTCAACATTTTCTGAAAATGATTTGATCATAACTTGCCAACCACACATGAGAAATGAGTGTTCTTGGACTTTTTGGAAAGGTGAGAACAAGATCTTCAACTTTCATGTTGGACAAAGTTCCATTTGAAGCTTGTATGATGATGTAAATTTGAGGGGAGGAACTTTCCATTTTTGGCAGTTTCCAATTACAGGTCACCTGCCATTTTAGGAAACTTTTGATCTGACTTTATTTTCTTCAACCTTGATCTTTGATATGTCAAATGAGACTTGTATGGACATGAATGAAGCCTTTCAAACCCTCTCCCACCTTCAAATCCTTGATTTCTGGCACAGTTGACCATAGTTGACTACAGTTGACTTTCTAGGGTTTCTGATGAAATCCAGCCTGACTGGTGACTTCTGAGCATCCAATCTTTGGCCAATCCACTTCAAAATGATCACATAATCATATGAACTTGATAAACCAACCCTAGGGCTTTGTCTCAATGGAAATTGCTCATGCTTGCTTGATTGACTGATTCTCCTGACCAGTTGACCTAATCTGTCTGAGGACTTGCACTTGGGCAAAAGGCAATGCAATGTTATGCAGTGGACTATGTTATGTTAATGACCTAATGATGAAAATGTATGTACACAAGGTAGGTGCAAATTTGAGGTGCTACACCATCCAAGAGGAAATGGACTCGATTATGGGTAATAAAACCTGGAAATTAGTAGATCTCCCACCAGGGTCAAAACCCATAGGTTGTAAATGGATCTTTAAAAGGAAAATGAAAGTTGATGGTACCATTGAAAAATTCAAAGCTAGACTTGTCGCCAAAGGATTTACACAAAAAGAAGGAATTGATTATTTTGATACTTATGCACCTGTTGCAAGAATTGCATCAATTAGAGTGCTTATGGCACTCGCTTCCATCTATAAATTTATCATTCATCAAATGGATGTTAAAACTGCTTTCCTAAATGGAGAATTGGATGAAGAGGTGTATATGAAACAACCTGAAGGGTTTGTTATCAAAGGCCAAGAACATAAAGTGTGTAAATTAACTAAGTCTTTATATGGGTTAAAACAAGCGCCCAAACAATGGCATCAAAAATTTGACCAAGTTATGTTGGCCAATGAATACAAAATAAATGAATCTGACAAATGTATTTATAGTAAATTCAACAATGAAAAAGGAGTTATGATTTGTTTATATGTGGATGATATGTTAATCTTTGGTACTGAATTAAAAGAGGTAGAAAAAACTAAAGCTTTCTTATCCAAAAATTTTGATATGAAAGACTTAGGTGAAGCAGATGTGATTCTAGGGATTAAAATCATAAGAGATGGTGAACATATTGGCTTATCCCAATCTCACTATATTGAAAAGGTGCTTAAGAAATTTGATCATTTGGATTGCAAATCCGTTTCTACCCCCATTTGATCAAAATGTTAATTTGCAACCACATAAAGGGTGTCTAGTGGCACAACTTGAATATTCAAAGGTAATTGGATGCTTGATGTATGCTATGACATGTACTAGACCTGATATAGCATATGTTGTTGGTAGGTTAAGTCGGTATACAAGTAATCCAAGTAAAGATCATTGGCATGCTATTAATAGAGTATTAAAATACTTGAAAGGGACGATTAACTACACTTTAACATATAGTGGATATCCTTCGGTTTTAGAAGGGTATACAGATGCCAGTTGGCTAACATATATAGAAGATCATGCATCCACTAGTGGATGGATCTTCAATCCTGGTGGAGGTGCGGTTTCTTGGGGTTCAAAGAAACAGACTTGCATTGCCGACTCCACCATGGCTGCAGAATTTATTGCTCTGGCTGCAGGTAGTAAAGAGGCTGAATGGCTAAGAAACTTGTTGTATGAGATACCTATTTGGCCAAAGCCAATAGCACTTGTATCCATACATTGTGATAGTCAATCCACACTATCTAAAGCATATAGCCAAGTATATAATGGAAAATCTAGACATATTGGTATAAGACATAGTTATGTGAAAGATTTAATTTCAAATGGAGTAATCTCCATAATATACGTAAGAACTAATAATAATCTTGCAGATCCTTTGACGAAAGGTCTGACAAAAGACATGGTGTTGAAGACATCATTGGGGATGGGTCTCAAGCCCATATCTTATTGATCACCAATAATGGAAACTCAATTCACACTTGATTAAAATCAAGTCTTGAGTTCAATGATGAAAGTATATTATTAGAGTGATTGAAGTACTTAACAATAGAAACATCCCAATGGGCAAAAAGTACTCAGACCATAAAAGTAAAAGTGATAGGATGAGATTATTCTCTTAATAGATATATAGCATATGTTTGCTGGAATGCTTATTATGGATGCTTTTCTGATATAGTCTACCTATATGAGAATGAAGTAGGCTGCTTGATAGAGCTCAAGGGCTTGACTCTTAAATTCTCATGAAAAGGATACATGACATAGGGCCTTATCAAATGTGTCATATTTATAATTCTTTGATAGTATCGAGATTTCATGTGTAAGTTTTGCACACTTGTTCTAATGAGTAGTTGGTTCAAAGCTTGTCTACCAATGTCTATTCGGGATGAGTGAAACCCATATCTTACTAAGTATTAGTTCAAATCGTGAGATACCAATATCTGAAACCATGATTTTTCCAGAATTATGAGATTTAGTTATTTTGAAAATGGTGGGGGATTGTGACAAAATTTCCAAAATAATAATTAATTGTATGATTATTATTTGAATTAATAATATAAATATAAATATTATATTCAAAGTTTTCATATTTCAATTGCATGGTCTATAGTAATTATTATTGGTCTAAAGTGTCATTTAATTTGTTTCCTTTCTTTTAGGAGTAGTTGCAACGTATAAACAAATATTTGCTATTCTTATGCGAAACGTTGTTACTAAGTTGCAATTGGAATAGTGCCATGTCTTTTCTAAGAGTTGCTACTGTTTCATAACAGACGTGATTTTCAATATAAATTACAGGTTATGGTCACGGTGGAAAAACACACAAAAAACCAATCTCAATTAATTTCTCATTCTAAATCATCTTTCTCTTCTCTAATGCATGAGAGCAATTGAAAGAAACATTATTCTGTAAAATATTATCAACAGATACGCTTAAAGAGATTGTGCAATTCTCTTTAAGGATTCCAAAGTATCTTGCAGGAAATTCGCCGGTAACTCCTTTTGCATCCAATATAGAAAGATTGGTGGGGGTGAATTGTTCCTTAAGCTTAGTGTAAAACTAAACGCTTTGGAAGTTTATCGTGCAAATTAATTTCTTTGTTTCAACTCCATGTGTTCTTAGTTTTGCAGCAACACCAAAAAATCAAAGACGCTAACATTAGGTTTTCTGGATTTTTTGTTATTATAAATACTGATTCTTCCCCTTTTATTTTTTTCAGAATGAAGTGTATGGACTTTGAATTTGAATGAAAGTGTATAAAAAAAGTACTGATAAGTAAAATACACGGGAGATTTATCTTAGTTTCTCCTTTCAACTTAAGGGTATATCTAGTCCCTTCACATCTTGAAGGACTTTCCAATATGTTAGATCTTTCTACAAACCTCACACCAAGACCTCTCTTACAATCTTCTAACAAAAACATCAAACCTATGATGGATTTTGAATCAACACAATTGAAAGGACTTTTTCACAAATCCAAACACTATGCTTTGAATCTATACGAATTAAAGAATCTTTTACAATAAAAACAAAAAACATATCACTTTCTATTTGCAAAGACATTTAAAAAGTACACACACTTTCTTTACAAATTAAATTACAACACACTTGGTGATCAATTACAACAATATGATAAAAAATACTATTAGTAACAATGATTTTGAATACTTTCCAAAATTCAGAAATTTTATCTCCCCATTCAAATAAATAATTCACAATTATATAGAACTTAAGTGCTCAAAGGTTTAATGAAACTTTTCTATAATATATGAAAATTATGCAGAAAACGTTTCCATGAAGTTTGTGATTGAACACTTGAAATTTGAATGAATAACTTGAAAATTTTAATGAAAGATGTTATTTGAAAAACTAATGTATTTTACCTTAAATACATCTCAAATAACCTCTAAGAATAGATACATAAGTTTGAGACATTTCTATAAAAACTTGCAATAGTTTAGAATGACAATGGTTCATGAAAAGACACAATTTTGCATTTTGTACAGGATTTCTTAAATCGGTTAAACAAATACCTTATTTAAAAAGTGCATAAATTTTTTCAAATTTCAAACAACAATAGTCATGTAACTTATTTCTTAAATTGGTTAACGAGTTATCTGACTTAAAAAGTGCAGATTCAACGTTTTAAATTTTCTGGTAGAACAATCATTCAATAGAGTGCTTGAAATGTGAAATCGATTGCACCATTAAAAAAATTGATTTTGGCCTTTTAAAAGTTGTGGCTTGAATGTCAATGATGCATGAATGTTGAAAAAACTTTAGAGGAGATTGGATGAGAGATTTTTTAGCATCTAAAGTTTATACAAAGATGATTTGACATTATACTTTATCTCATGATCAAACCCTTTGTATTTCTATAATATCCAAAGCTTATGCATTCTTTATTCTTATTTTCAAACTTTTTATTCTTTTATATTTCTTCTTTGATAAGTTTTTTCCTTCATCAAAACTAAACTAAGATAGATAATGAATATCTTATTTACAATCTCTCCCTTTTTTTATGATGACAAAATATATTGATGGAAAATTTTTGTTTAACACTTGATGCATCATCATCAAAAAGAGAAAAATCATTACTAACCTCTTCTTCATCATCGGAATGATGAGAAGCCATTAGCGCCAAGTTTGCACATTCCTCACTATCCGATCCGGATGAAGAACTAATTTCATTGTCCTCCCATGCAAGATATGCCTTTTTGTTCTTGAAATTCTTCTAGCTCTTGAATCCGCCTTTCTTTGAAAGTTTAGGACATTTCGGCTTTATGTGGCCTTGCTTTCCACGTTCGTAGCATGTTACATCTTGTGTAGATGTAGTGGTCTCCTTTTTCCTGAAATGTCTATTCTTTTTAGCGTTAAAGGATTTATCATTTTTATTAAAGAACTTACCAAGCCTTTTAGCAAGGAGCATGAAATTCTCATCTTCCTCCAATGCGTCATCATCTTTATCTTCTTTTGAGTCTACCTTCAAGGCAATCCCTTTAGATTTCTTTTCTTGACTTTCATGTTTCTCAAGCCTACCAAGTTCTAACTCATGTTCTTGAAGTTTTCCAAAGAGTGATTCGGACGTCATTGTTGAAAGACTTTTCTTTTCGGAGATAGCTGTCACCTTCGATTGTCATTCTCGAGTCAATGATCTTAGTACTTTAAGATTGAGATCGTCATTTGTAAATGCTTTTCCGAGAGCAATCAAGTGGTTAGTCAAGTGAACAAATCTCTTTTGAAGCGCCACGATGGATTCTCCGGGCAGCATTCTAAACATCTCATATTCTTGACTTAATGTATTCAACCTTGATCTCTTTACTTCGGTGGTGCCTTCATGTGTCTCCACTAAGGTGTCCCATATTTGTTTCGCCGATTTGCATTGAGATATGCGGAAGAACTCGTCCATGCTTAAAGCACTTTGAAGAATGTTTATTGCTTTCTTTTCATTTAAGATTTTTTTTCTTATCATCTTCATCATACGAACTCTTTATCTTTGGAGTACCAATGTCATTGACCACACTCATAGGATTATGTGGACCATCTTCATCGTCTTCCCATATGCCTTCTCCTTGGGCTTCTAAATGTGCCTTCATGCGGATCTTCCAAAAATCAAAATATTCTCCAGAGAAAAGTGGTGGATTGTTACTACTTCCACCGTCTTTGAAAACCGGTTCCGTGCTAGCGGAAGCCATGCGGATCTTTTAGGAACAAGTTACTTATAACCTGCTCTGATACCAATTGTAAGTTTAAGGAGTGCCTTAGAGTGGGGTGAATGAGGCACTTAGACGATTTTCCGGATTTTCTACGGTTTATTGAGTTTTACTTTCTTGAGATGCTTATGTGATGAAAAGCGGTAAAGTGTGTAAAGTAAAGAACACTACGATGTATAGTGGTTCCCCTCACAGATCGAGAGTACTCCACTCCCCTTTCAACATGAAAGAGAATTCACTATAATGTTAGATACCTAGAATAAGCCTCTAACTAAGTAATCAAGAACAATCCTCTTGAAAACTTAACTTACAAGAAAAGAAAACAATCCTTCCTTTTCTTAACACTTATATCCAACAATCCAGGATCATAAGCAATACACCTAAAACCAAACAATCCTTGGTACTTAGGATTTTATAAAGTATTTGAATGAATATATGATTAATTATATTGTATAGGACTTTAATCAATTGATTAGAGTCTTCTTCTCTTTCAATATGAAATTTCAAAGACAAAATAATCTTTAAGTGCTCAAGAGTACTTTTGAAGAAAATGATATGAAAATTCTTTTTCCAAAAGTATCTTAATATGAAAAATAGATTAAAAAAAATGAATGTATAGAGATTTTGCAAATTGTTTTGAAAGAGGTGAAATTTGTAATGAAAATATAAGAATTAATTATAGTATGAATGCATCCCTTCAATCATAACATGGCAATGTTTAGAAATGAAATCAGATAATTGATCATGAAAAGATGCAAGTTTTTACCATGAAAAGTTATGATGAAATGGTGCAAAGAATGGTGAAATAATTTTTCAGATTTTTCAAAAAAATTCCAGCATCAATCGATTGACACACACAACCAATCGATTGACACAACTTAAAAAATGAAAAAATATACTAAGATCAATCGATTGACATACAGCATCAATCGATTGGTTCAGTTTGAAAAACGAAAAATTTTAAAACAGAAAGTTTGATCAATTGATTGGCATACAGCATCAATCGATTGACATGTCCAAAATGTTGAAAAAAATTCTAAGTTAAAAAACTTTTGAACATGCAATTTTTTAAACAATATTTCAAAATAAATAAACATGATACAAAAGACTTAGAATGATTATTTTAATGCAAGATAAAACTTTTGAGCACTAGGAGTATTTTGTCAAGAGTTTCATATACCTATATTAGATTCATGAAAACTTGAGCAATGTTGAAGTGATCTTCTTTTTCCATTCTTTTGATTATGGAGAGCTTGATATGTTGTCTTCATCAAAATCTTGTAGGAGGCTTGTCTTCACAACTTGATCATGAGATCCCATTAAACATAAGGACATTATTCTTAAAGTATTTGTAGTCTAGCCTTATTGTGAAGTGGGATAACATTAAAGCATTAAGACTATTATATATATAGACTGATGATCACGTCTCATGGATCATGGATAATGAGTTATCAAGTCTTAAACATAGGTATGAATATTAAGAGTAATATTTATACTGGATTAACCCGCTATGAGAATACTATATAGAATGTTATGCAAAGTGTCATAAGTTATTCTGATGGTGATAATGGTGTATATCACCCTTCGACCTGAAACCACTATGGACCCTAGATGTAGAGTTGAGTGTCTTATTGTTGATCAAACATTGTCCGTAACTAGATGACCATAAAGACAGTTGATGGGTACTCCACGAAGCATG
This sequence comes from Lathyrus oleraceus, assembly GCF_024323335.1. Lineage (NCBI taxonomy): Eukaryota > Viridiplantae > Streptophyta > Magnoliopsida > Fabales > Fabaceae > Lathyrus > Lathyrus oleraceus. The sequence continues at coordinate 104,730,228 of NC_066585.1, forward strand.
TTGAGGGACATGAGTGACCTATATGGACTTTGCTCATCCTGTGTAACAGGATAAATGTCTACGGGCCCAATATTGAACTGGACAAGGATGATACGGTTTATGCCTTGTGTTCAATATAGACATAAGGGCAAAAGGGTAATTGTACACATAAGTATTATCACAAAAGGATTTGTCATATCACATGACATTTTCGTGTCTTGGGTAGCAGCGATGTGTTGCTAGATACCGCTCACTGTTTATTAGGTTAAATATGTGATTTATTATAATTATCAATGCAACAAAAACCTACATGGTCACACACAAAAGGACGAATTGATGAGAGATGGAGTAAATAAGGAACATCGTAAGGTACGATTCACTTAAGTGAATTGTAAAACATCGTAAGGTACAATGCACTTAAGTAGAATATGAAATATGGCAAGGTACCACACGCTTAAGTGATTTTGGTATATCATAAGATATGGACCACATACACTTAAATGGGCTTTTTAGCTTACAGCCCACACAAGTGGTTCTATAAATAGAACCCTTGTGCAGAAGCATTTCATCAGATGAAATTTCATTTCTCTCTCTCTCTCTCTCTCTCTCTCTCTCTCACACACACACACACACACACACACACTCACACATTCAAAACCTTCATTCGTAACAGCTAGCACTGAGATTGAAGAAATTCGTTCGTGTGGACTGAGTAGAGGCGTTGTCATCATTCAACATTCGTGATCACTCCTTAGATCTGCATCAAAGGTTTAAATTGCCACAAGAGGTAGCGATTCTATCATTGATCATGCCAATTCGTAAGGATCACTAAAGGAGAAATTTATAATTTTGCGTTTTGGATCGCTATTCTCCTTCACAAACATGTCGGTTTTTAGGCTAAACTGAGGGAATATATTAATCAATAAATTTAAATAAAAAAATAGGAAAGCTCCATAGCGCCATATTTTGGGAATTCGTGTAAAATAACTATCACGTCGGTTTTTAGACAAAACTAAGGTAATAGATTAATAAATAATTAAAAATAAATAAAAAAATAAAAATAAAAGCATTTGAGAATGTTGAGGCAAAAGATGTTACCCCTTAGTTGGCAAATATAACCTAGAGTAATACAAATTAAAAAAATAAAAAAAAGGAAAATGGAAAGATGTTGTGTGATCTTAAACCAATTAAAAATAAAAATAAAACATAAAATGCAATAACTAGGATTCAAAGCGAGCTCCGACATAGTTATATCCCCTCGGTTTTAGGCAAAACCGAGGGTATAGGTTGTATATTCTTAAAAATAATAAATTTAAACATGACGCTCCTAAGACATATACCTCGGCTTTAGGTTGGTCGAGGTGAAAATCTTGTCATAAAAAGTATAATTTGTAATAGTGTTAAGAATATTTCAAAAAAAATTGATTAGTACATAATCTTCAACATCTTTGGATTGAGATTCTTCTTCTTGATCACTGTCATGTTTATACTTCAAAGCAAGGGATTTTAATTTAACTTCACACAATTCATGCTTCTCCAATTTGTCATGATCCAGTTCATGTTTTTCCAATTGATCAAGTTCCTTTACATGTTCTTGAAATTTGCCAAATAATGCAGTCAATGGCATTTTAGAAAGACTATTCTTTTAGGATATTACTGTCACTTTTGGTTTCCATGCTCTAGAAAATGATCTAAGAACTTTCAAATTTAAATCATCATTTGTGAATATTTTTCCAAGTTCCATCAAATGGTTTGTCAAATGTGTAAATATCTTTTACAAATCAAGAATACTTTCATGGGATAGCATTATGAACAATTCATATTCTTTAGATAAGGTGTTCAATTTTGATATTTTCAATTCCTTCGAGGCATCATGTGTTACTTGCAACGTGTCCCAAATTTCCTTGATTGTTTTGAAATTTGACACTTGGAAAAGTTCATTCATTCCCAAGACAGATGCAAGACTATTTTTTGACTTCTTATCAAACAACACTTTATTCTTGTTGTCATTATTCCAAGAGCCTTTCATTTTTGGTTGTTCTATATTGTTTAAGATAATTGTAGGAATTAAAGGCCCATTTTGAATGATATCCCATATTTCTTATCCTTGTGCTTTTAAGTACATTTACATGTGAATTTCCCAGAAGTCATAATATTCACCAATGAAACATGGTGGTTTGTTGTTGCTGCCACCATCTGTTAAGAATGGTTTTACGGAGGCCATATCTATCCTGATTGAGGAGAAGGTTACCTTAACCTTCTTTGATGCCAATTATAACTATAAAGTGCAACCTAGGATGGGGTGAATTAGGTTTTCTTGATTTTTCTTGTTTTAAACAATGATTCTTCCCCTTTTCTTTTTTCCAAAATTAAATGTATGAACTTTGAAAGAAAGTTCAGAAAAAATAAAGTGGAAGAAAGTAAAAGACACAAGAGAGTTATCCTAGTTCCCCTTTCCAACTTAAGGGTACATCTAGTCCCTTCACACCTTAAAGGATTTCCCATTATGTTATATCTTTGTACAAGCCTCACATCAAGACTTCTGTTACAATCTTCTAACATAAACGTCAAACCTATGGTGGACTTTGAATACACCCAATTCAAAGGACTTTTTCACAAACACCAACATTATGATGGATTTTGAATCTCCCCGAATCAAAGAACTTTTTACAACATAAATATAAAATATACCACTTTCAATTTACAAACATTTTTAGAATGTACAGAAACTTCCTTTACAAATTAAATCACCATACACTTGGTGATCAATTACAACAATATAATATAAAAAAAAACTACTTTTAGTAACAATGATTTTGGACACTTTCCAAAACTCAGAAATTCGATCTTGCCTTTCCAATAAAGAATTCACAATTATATAGTACTTAAGTGCTCAAAGGTTTAATGAAATGTTTCTATAATATATGAAAATTATGCACACACAAAAAAAGTTTGCATGAAGTTTGTGATTGAACACTTGAAATTTGAATGGATTTTTTAGAATTTTAATGAAAGAGGTTATTTGGAAAAACTAATGTATTTTTTCTTAAATACATCCTAAGAAACTTTAAGAATAGATGCCTAATTTTGAGACATTTATATGAAGAATCGCAATAGTTTAGAATGACAACAGTTCATGAAAAGACACAATTATATATTTTGTACAAGGTTTCTTAAATCGGTTAAACGGGTGTCTGATTTAAAGAGTGCATAACGATTTTCAAATTACAAACAACAACAATCATGTAACATGTTTCTTAAATTAGTTAACCAATTACCTGACATAAAAAGTGCAGGTTCAGTTCTTGCAACAGTTGTGAACAATTTATATGCTTTAGATAAAGTGTTCAATTTTGATCTTTTCAGTTCCTTCGAGGCTTCATGTGTTACTTGCAACGTGTCCTAAATTTCCTTGGCTGTTTTGCAATTTGATACTCGAAAAATATCATCCATTCCCAATACAGATGCAAGTATATTTGTATCCTTCTTATCAAACAATATTATCTTTTTGTCGTCATCATTCCAAGAACCTTTCACTTTTGGTTATTCTACATTATTTATGATAGTTGTAGGAATTAAATGCCCGTTTTGAACAACATCCCATATTTCTTATCATTGTGCTTCTAAGTACATTTGCATGTGAATCTTCCCAAAGTCATAATATTCACCAATGAAACTTGATGGTTTGTTGTTGCTGTCACCATATGTTAATAACGGTTTTGCGAAAGCCATGTCTACCAGGATCGATAAACATGTTTCCTTAACCTTCTGTGATGCCAATTGTAACTATAAAGTGCAAGATAAGATGGGGGTGAATTAGGTTTTCTTGATTTTTCTTGTTTTAAACAATGATTCTTCCTATTTTGTTTTTTCCAGAATTAAGTGTATCAACTTTGAAAGAAAGTGCAAAAAAGTAAAAGACACAAGAGAGTTATCCCAGCTCCCCTTTCCAATTTAAGGGTACATCTAGTCCCTTCACACCTTGAAGGATTTTTTCACTATGTTAGATCTTTGTACAACCCTCACATCAAGACCTCTCTTACAATCTTCTAACATAAACGTCAAACCTATGATGGACTTTGAATCAACCAAATTCAAATGACTTTTCACAAACACCAACACTATGATGGACTTTGAATCTCCCTGAACCAAAGAACCTTTTACAACACAAACATAAAATATACCAATTTAAATTTGCAAACACTTTTAGAAAGTACATACACTTTCTTTACAAATTAAGTCACCGTACACTTGGTGATCAATTACAACAATATAATTAAAAAAACTACTTTGAGTAACAATGATTTTGGACACTTTCCAAAATTCATAAATTTGATCTTGCCTTTCTAATAAACAATTCACAATTATATAGTACTTAAGTGCTCAAAGGTTTAATGAAACTTTTCTATAATATATGAAGTTTGTGATTGAACACTTGAAATTTGAATGAATTGTTTGAGAATTTTAATGAAAGAGGTTATTTAGAACAACTAATGTATTTTCCCTTAAATACATCCTAAGAAACTCTAAGAATAGATGCATAAGTTTGATACATTTATATTAAGATTTGCAATAGTTTAGAATGACAATGGTTCATGAAAAGATACAATTATACATTTTGAACAAGGTTTTTTAAATCGGTTAAATGGATACCTGATTTTAAAAATGCAGAACGATTTTCAAATTTCAAACAACAAATGTCATGTAACCTATTTCTTAAATTAATTAACTAGTTTCCTTACTTAAAAAGTGAAGATTCAACATTTTAAAAAATTTAGATGAACCATCATTCAATCAATTACTTGAAATGTGCAATCGATTGCACCATTCAAAATTTGAATTTTGGTCTTTTAAAAGTTGTTTCTTGAAAGACAATTATACATGAATGTTGGGAAAAATTTAGAGGAGGTTGAATGAGATTTTTTTAGTATCTAAAGTTTATACAAAGATGAATTGACATTGTACCTTATCTCATGGTAAAATCCTTTTGATTTCCATAATATCCAAAACTCTTGCATTCTTGATTCTTGATTCCAATTTTTTTCTTCTTTGATAAGATTTTATCTTCTCTAAAATTAAACTAAGATAAATGATGAACACCTTCTTTACATATTGGTAGCTAAGATACTGTGAAGTATGGGTACTCCATTTTAGGCAAAGTACCGGTACCGGTACGCATACGGTACTCGTATGATACATAACGACACCGTACCTTTTTTTTTAAGTCGGTACTCCAACGGATACATATTAGGTACGCCAACTCAATTTTCTTCTTCTAATGGTATAATTTTAGGCATTTTATTAATGGGATTTTCAAGTGTTGATACAGTGTTTGTCCAATTTGATTCGTTGCAAGATTGGTGGATCTTGAAATCAAAGGAATAGTGAATAACTTATGGATCTTCAATCCCTAAACTTTAATCCATTGCATTGAAACTCCTTGCACACCCAAATTCTTCATCTTCTGCCGAGAGAAATCGAAGCACATATAAATTTATACTCGCGTATCCGTATCTTGGTTTTTCAAAAAATACCGTATTTCGTACCGGTACCCGTAATAGGTACCGGGCACATACATGTACCTTTGCAACATAGCTAAGATACTATTCTCCATTGCCAGTAGCATAGGTACTCCTATCTGCTTAGCCTCGACTAAGTTGGTGATTTATAGAACTTTCGGTAATTTTGTAAGGATTCTTGTAGATATGGATGTTTCCAGTGAGATTAGATATAATTTTCTTGTTGAACGTCAATGTTATGCTTTATTCACTGAATTAGTACACGAAAACCTTCTTGATTACTAGACTCTTTGTAAGAAGTCTAGACATTATCTTGACATTGTGGATAAAGAGGGTGTTGTCACCAAAGATATTGCCAACATTGGAATTCATGTGGCTGCCAAGGGTAAACAACCCTTGAAGCATCTTGAATCCAACAAGAGACCTGTGAAGAATAATACTTGTGATGGGAATTTGGTCCGCCTAACCCCAACCTCCTCACCTGAGAATGAGAAAACCATGCCACCTTCTAAGGTTTTTAACATGTATTCAACCCCGGATGTGCAAGACAAAGCAGTTGTTAGTTATGATAACTCGGATTTAATGGATGCCACTAACTAAGGTGTCGGCATTAATTCTAGGAGACCAAAATAAGTTGGTTGATTTAGAGAATAAGGAAGCTTTATATACACGGTCCAATGGCATGTTTGTGAATGGTTTGATTGAGATAAGGTTGGATAGAGTCCTTAGCATTCAGGATTGGTTGTCAGACAGTTTGAACATGACAGTTTCAACTCTTCTGAAACTAAGATGGTCAAAGCCAAAAATTCCAAGAACATTATCATTACGCTAAAATATGGGGACATCGTTATCACTGATCATCAATACATTGCAAATCATACAGTTTCCTTTTTCTCTAACATTTTCTGTCATGCAGTTGCGGGTCAAGATTCCTCAAATTTTGATGATATTATCCCCAACTTGGTAAATGAATAGATGAACAACATGTTAACTGTTTGCTCTTTTCAGGAAGAAATTCATAAGGCAGTTTTCAATCTTAACAAGGAAAGCTCCCCTGGACCAAATGGCTTTGGTGGCATCTTCTTTCAAACGTATTGGAAGATCATAAACACTTATGTTTGCTAGGTAGTACTTCAGTTCTTCAATCATGGTTGGATCCTTCCCAATTTCAATGTTAGTTCCATTATTCTCCTTCCAAAACAAAGGATGCAGACTCTTTAGATAAATTTAGGCCTATTGATGTGTCAAATTTTAAGTTTAAAATCATCTCCAAGATTTTAGCAGAAAGGTTGGCTTCTCTAATGCCTCATTTGGTTTCCAAGGAGATAAAAGGTTCCATCAGAGGTAGAAACATCAGAGATCGTGTCTACTTGGAATCTGAAGCTTTCAATCTTCTTGACAGAAAAAGTTTTGGTAGTAATCTTGCCATCAAAGTAGATATTAACAAAGCCTTTGATACATTGGATTGGAGATTTCTCCTCAAAGTTTTGAACTGGGTTGGCTTCAACCGTAAATTTTCAATTGGATTTCCATAATTATATCTTTTGCTCATCTATCTGTGGTGCTAAATGGATCTCTTCATGGCTACTTAAAATGTATTATAGGGGTCAGGCAAGGGGATCCTCTTATTGGGTGGGGGTTGGGTTAGAATTTAACAAATGATGTAGCTATTTTATTTTATTTATACTTTATGTTTATTAAGTTTGACATATGGTTAGAAGATTTATCTCTAACTACCGTCTCTTATTGGTCCATTTATACTCTCACTTAGTAAGGTATTAAATAAAAAAAATAATCGAATAAATTCTTCTTCCTCTTTTTTGAGATTTTATCCTGTCACCCCCACACTTTGACCTGACACCCTCGTATATTTCCATAACACATATTAACCTTGTTAAAATTTTATCAAAAAGTCCGGACGAAAAATCTAGTAGAACAAATAAAAAATATGGTATAAATCAAAAAATTTGGTAGTTTATATAAAATTCGGTATACCGAATATTTCAAAATTTTGATATGTGCAGTTACATATCGCTTTTTTTAAAAGTACCTATATTTAGAGGATTTTTTAAATAAAGGTGAAAATCCGGTAGTTTAAAAGGTATCGGTTTTTTCAAAATCAACCTTCGGATACCAGATTTTTAGTCGATCTATAAACAATCTGGTAGTGCGAATTTAAGGGTTGAGGTTTTGCCAAAAAATTTGTACGGCTGTGATTGCACCGACCGTTTTGTGTGGTCCAGAATGAATTCAAAGTTGTATAAATAGGGGTCATGTGTTGTCAAGAAAAATATCTTACAAAGGCAACACTGTGCTTTAACAGGGTGAAACTTCCTATAGATTTTCGGCTCCCTGAGGGCACCATATGTTTCTCCCTTCTGAGATCCAAGTTAAATAATATGTCGCCTGACACCGAGAATAGAAAGGTGAGTAAGATTGAGCTTTGTGCATATTAGATTGATATTGATGAAAATGTGAAATATAACCTTATTGAGTTGAAGATTGATGACGATTTGAAAGTTATATGGAAAACATATCATTGTAGGCTAACTAAGGGACCGATCAAGTTTGATGCGACAATTTCTAGATTTGTCATCGACATAATCAAGATGTTCATAATCATCTGGTAGTGGTTAGATTTTCTTATTTATTATTGTTTTGTTAAGTTATGTAATCACTTGTCTAAATTATGTAACGGCTTATCAAATGTTAAGTTATGTTCATCATGCAATAATGGAAGTTCCAAAATGTTATCTAATAAACTATGTTGTGCAAATGTATCAGTAATACACATATAATATACAAATAATACAAAAAAAATGATAATAAGGTCTAAATAGGTCCCCCACAGGCTAAGTATGTTGTCTGTGATGTCAAAGTATAAACCTCGCCATATAGGTTCACCAAACCCATGAGGTTCTCCATAATTATTTCTATAATCTGCGGGCATTGAGCGTCATTCGCACCATGTGAAGGCGGTGGAGCCGGCAGAACGTCATCAAAAGGTCCCCCAGCATGAGAAAGTCCAACATCATCTCCATGCTGCCTAGGTGGGATGACGCGAGTGTGTGATATAGTAAGGTACCACTCCAACTACCCATCCACACACTCCACAGGGATATGAACATCCATTACACGGTCTCTAATGGCACGGGCAGAATCCAAAATGTGACAAACAAACCAGTTATCAATGCCCTAAGATGAAATATCAGGGACTTGAAGGAGAATTGTCATCCAAGGCACAGCGGAATTTAAAAATTTCTCCATTTAGTGATCCTTACGAATGGGCATGATCAGTGATAGAATCGTTACCTCTTGTGGCGATCACGAACGTTGAACGATGACAACGTCTCTACTCAGTCCACACGAACGGATTCCTTCAATCTCAGTGCTAGCTGCTACGAATGAAGGCTTTGATTGATTGAGAGAGAGAGAGAGAGAGAGAGAGAGAGAGAGAAACGGAATGCAAGAGTGACAATGCTTCTACCCAAGGGTTCTATTTATAGAACCACTTGTGTGGGCTTCAAGCTAAAAAGCCCACTTAAGTGTATTTTGGCCCATATCTTATAATATGCCCAAAATCACTTAAGCGTGTGGTACCTTACCATATTTCGTATTCCACTTAAGTGCATCGTACCTTACGGTGTTCCTTAGTTACTTGTAGGTTTTCGCGACGTTGACAATTATATTAAATCACGCATTTAACATAATAAACAGTGAGCGGTATCTAGCAACACATCACTGCTACCCAAGACACGAAAATGTCATGTGATCTGACAAATCCTTCTGTGATAATAATTATGTGTATAATTACCCTTTTGCCCTTATGTCTATATTGAACACAAGGCATAGACCGTGTCATCCTTATCCAGTTCAATATTGGGCCCATAGATATTTATCCTGTTACGCAGGATGGGCAAATTCCATCTAGGTCACTCATGTCCCTTAGCATGCTTCGTGGAGTACCCATCAACTGTCTTTATGGTTATCCAGTTACGGACAATGTTGGATCAGCAATAAAGCACTCGACTCTACATCTAGGGTCCATAGTGGTTTCAGGTCGAAGAGTGGTATACACCATTATCACCATGAGAATAACTTATGACACTTTGCATAACATTCTATATAGTATTCTCATAGCGGGTCAATCCAGTATGAATATTACTCTTAATATTCATACCTATGTTTAAGACTTGATAACTCTTTATCCATGATCCATGAGACGTGATCATCAGTCTACAAATATAATAGTCTTCATGCTTTAATGTTATCCCACTTCACAATAAAGCTTGACTACGGATACTTTAAGAATAGTGTCATTATGTTTAATGTGATCTCATGATTAAGTCATACTTGATACATTAAACGGACTATCTATTCCAGGGACTTTATTAAACAAACATAATAAAGAAAAATGCATTTTATTATTAATAAATAATTCGATACAAGTACCAAAAGTATTGGCCTCTAGGGCTTACACCAACAGGACTAGTTGTGGGATGTCCTGGACATATCCAAACTGGTAAAGACATGTCTCAGATAAGTATCTAGCCACTAATATCTCTCATCGCAGATAAGCAGAAAACACTGAAGTGTCATCGAACTCTATGAACTATATGGTTTGTGTATGGTGTCCATATGACATCGTCTAAGTCAGCGCATTAATCATCTTCCTATACTCCGCAACACCTCTTGGATGTGCATGCATGCGCCTCCATCTCTTGGGTTGTGCGGACCCGAGAATGGTATAAATAATCCACCTTTCAAAAACGGACGAGAAATGCTCGTATATCCAGCACTACACAATAACATAGACTCATATAACCAACAAAAAATGTCATAAAAAGAAATAATAATTTTTATACCTGAAACAAACTCATATAAATAGTCAGTTGTCTCGTCTCAAAAATAATCGCCTCTCCAAATGCAACATATAAAACAGCCAGTGCAGTACACCTGATTGCCCAGCTGTAGTAGTCAAGGCGACTAAACAGCCACGTGTACTTCTCTTATATATATATATATATATATATATATATATATATATATATATATATATATATATATATATATATATATATATATATATGAATGAGTGGGGATCAACTTATTTCAAGAGTAAAATGTTTTTAGCTTACTCCAAATCATATCCATTAAATTGAATTTAATTTAATGGTTAATTAAATAAAAATGCTAATAAAACCATTAGATTAGATTCATTTTAAAGGCTATGATTTGGAGTAAGTTAAAAAAAACTTACTCTTGAAATAAGTTGATCCCCACTATATATATATATATATATATATATATATATATATATATATATATATATATATATATATGAGACTTATCCGCTAAGATAGTACATCCTACATGATGTAGCATGAATACCCTAGCGGTTTCTTCATGAGCACCCCTATTAAACCTAAACTACTTTATCACCAACTCCTCAATAACCCCTAAGTCATGTACAACAGTCATACGTGCAAGCTCTTGGCTAGTGAGAGGTGCGGTGAAGAAACTACCTATCACTGAAAGATGGAACAGAGATAAGACATCATCCAATGTGATTTTCATCTCACCAAATGTAAGATGGATGGAAGATGTCTCTTTGTGTCATCGCTCAACAAAGGTTGTCAATAGCTTACCGTTGAGCATGATCAGCGAACAGTCCACCAGTGGAAGGAGACTACAATCCTCAACAATTGCATTGACTTCATCTGGCATCAAGACACCTAGGATTTTCTTCAGCTTTCCCACGTGAATGGGCACCTTCAGCGACGGTCGAACAAACAAAGTAAAAAAATCATCTATGTTTAACATATGAATAATAAATAAAGTCATATCATCGACATGACATATACATACCTCTCCCTGCCATTATCTAGATGTCACATGATCGACATATCCAGTGAGCATAGAGCAGTCACTAGTCCCTCTTAGAAACTTGTATTCGTGTGTACAGGCGACTCTGTCAAAGTCGTAGCAGTGATCTATATCTTAATCGGAGGAGTAACATTCATATCATTTGTAGCAAGCGCATCAATAGTGTATGCGGAGTAACCTCTGTAGTAGTCGGAGTCTCTGTCTCAGAAGGATGAGGCACCTTTGTTGTCTCAGAAGGATGGGGCACCTCTAACTCTGTCACTATTTACATGTCATCTTCAACTACTTCCTGGACATCCTAGGCAACAGACTCATCATCAAGATTTCTTGTCCATCCAACAACGGCTCTAGGTCCTCTACACTGAGTACTGGGGATATACGAAACTGATTGGCCATCAAACGCTTCCTATGAGAACCGGTCAAGATTATTCTAAAGTGTAAAATAGAGTAGATTGTGAATTTTTCCGGTCAACTCCATAAAATGTTAAAAGATTTATCATTATCCAAGGAATCTGATTTAATTTTATCACCAATGTAAAAATCCAAGTATTTAATCGATCATGGTGGGAAAACCACCAAAAACTACACGAATAAATAACTCAAGACTGCCACATCAACCATGAAGAAAATATGATTCAAAAATTCCACTCAAAATACACATGTAGTAACGATTCATACAACAAATATACATAATCCTCTATCTAGGAATCTAAGTTACAGTTGAAAGTAACTACTGTCCCTTAGTTATGAACTAGCAAATTAGAAAAATCAATTCCCTTGGACTTGTAATATCCTTTTTCTGCATTTGTCAATCTACCTTGGAACATTCTCCACTCCATGCCACACCTCTCTTTAACCTGTCACCAATACCATGCAAATATACACATAACAAAATCAAAATCCATTTCAGTCATATACATTGTCATAGTAAAAAAAATATCACTGTCAGTTAATCGTAATCATCAAATAATTTAAAAAAAAAACGTTTGAATTACAAAAGGTTCATATCATACCGCCCGCCACGCCGGTTTTCCTGTTTGTGCTTCTCCCTATCAACCACAAATGCAAAGTTAAGTATTAAAATTTATAAAGCTTCATTTTGAGTAATGATATATTTAAAGACGCTAACACCAGGGTTAGAACCCTGACTCTCACGATTATGTGTGTGAGTTTTTAGTAGTTATTAATACTTCGTCTACGGAGAAAAAATTTACCTGATCGCCTAGTGATGGAATACCTTGGTGAACAATCCATTGAGCATCAACAACTCCAATTTTCTCATGGGCAGGCTATAATATATGACAGATACTATTCATTCAAATTTCCATAGCATATCAAAATGATAGTACAATAAGAGAAATAAGCTTAATTTACTACCTCAACACATTTTCTAAAAGCAAAATCAAGTCCCCATCCATGTACAAATTCATTCTGCAAAAACCAATGTGTTACTGTCATACATTAATGGAAGCCATCATCAACAACTAACTACATTTGAAATAGTTTAAGTAAAAAACATTGAGCAATGGAACCTGAATCATATGCCACACACAACGCCACGCGTCTCGCGAAAACACAGGAGCCATAATCTCAACAAATGCTGCACAAGGAGGGAGAAGAGGGTATTTACACTTCCCTGGTTTCTCTTGTGCTTCTCTAATAGAAAAAAAAAATAAGAATAATCATCCAATAAACAATAAACTCATTCTTTCAAATGAAATTTGTGAACAATTCATTAGTTCTTACTTGTGAACTTCACTATCATTTCTTCTTTTTGTCATATTCCAAATCAACCCTTTTTGAGGTTCTAAAGCTGGCTGTGAAATCTCCAACCCATGCTTCTTCACTAGTTTTAAGTATCTGCAAATGGAATTTAACATGCAACATGCATATGAAAATGAAACTTCCTCAACAAAACTAAGACTAGATTCTCCGAATCGAATACTAATAATGATACTTACTCTTCTGCATTAAAATTCTCAACCCCGAGATCTTCGTCCCACATGAAAATATACTCATACGATGCCACAATATCTGGATGCAGAAACCTCTTAGCATACCACCTAACAAGATAAACAAAGAATACAAAATTTTCAGTTTGGTAAACAAAAGTTATGGAAAATGTGTAAACCCAAATTTGAATAGCTGCCAGAAGATTTAGTTTACCACTTGGTTTGTTTGTGAGCACTCACATGAATAGCCCGTTTCGACCACTCAAATTCATCCCATTCGGTCGTTCGGCCATCGTAATGAAACAGTAGGATCGTGAAATCCTTTGAAAACTATTCAAGTGCCATAGTTTATTATTTAGCTTAAAGAAACATAGACAACAATCCTATGCAAATATGGAGAAAGAGAAAAAAAGGACCTTTTTCACAGCTGCATCAATGTTGTTTTTCTGCTGATATCCAACAGTGAATGTCACTAGGTACTTTGGCTTAGAAGTTAAATCCTACAAGTAAGCACTTATATGATAAACACCTATGCTATAAACATGTAATTTAGTTTTTTATCCAAGCATATTCGCACCTCACTGGGAAGACCCCATAATCGGCGCAAGAAAAAGTCGGATTGAGCATTAACAATTCCGGGAGGTAATCTTTCAGAACCTCTAGGATTTGTTGGAACCCAAATCTGCATAAAAATCATGAAAGTAAGTATCAATTTTCTGATTATCATCATGCACACTTGTACAAAACAATATGCAGACCTTAGATGGATTATGATTTTCAGATGAGGCGCTGTCATCATTCTTCACGAAAGACCACGCGTTGCTCCCGCGAATACAAGACAAATCAATGGAAGGAAGCAAACTAGATGGGAGATTCAACTGAGAAAAATTAAAAGCATAGTTAAAATTCCATTCTAATATCAAATAACATGAAATACAGAAAATACTGAATTTGAGCACCTTTGTTGTGGAGAATGTTGGAAGTGATAGTCCTATAAATAAGCCAAGAAATCCTCCAAAGAAAAATATCACAATAAACTTCATACTTTCATTTGGTTTTCTCTTGGCAAAGCTGCAACAATGGATATGCAAAATTTTCACTTGAAGGGAGTTACTATAGCATGTGTAAAACTTTTTAGGATCAAACATATCAATAAACGTACCCCATTATAGCCAAAGTTTTCTGATTGTGTCTTCCATAAATGAATGCAAATTCTCTTTAAAGTGCAGAGAAGATAGAACTAAATTTATGAATGAAGGAATGAAATAAAAAAAGTGATTCAGAAAACAAGTATGAAAGCATGGGAAAAAGCAGTGGTTATGAGTATAAGACAAGGAAGTTGTTTAAGAAAGCAACCAAAGTTGAAACAAATGAAATGTGAGTTTGAAATATAAACGTGATTTCCCCCTAACAATTCCGCAAGTTACTTATTTGGTCTGTTTTATAAAATTATGTTTTAAATACGCAACCGCGTAAGATCCACTAGTATTTAATAACCATCTACTACTTTTTTTTTTGTAATATACAAGAAATATTGTATCAATATGGAATTTTTTATAAATAAATAAAAAGGACTTTTTATCTAAACAAATGCCAGAGATTTTTAAACGCATTTTAAGATACTGATTATTCTAGTTTAACTTAAATTATCCAATATTAATTTAAATTGATAATAATTTTAGTTTAATTAGATTTGTAGTCTCTTAACTTGAGTTTTTTTTTTTTATATTACTCTCTTATTTAATAAATATTGTTTTTTTTCTTAATCAATTTGATCATTATAATTAAAGAAGAAGATATAATTGGTTATGAGCTGTGTTAGAATTTAGAATCATAAGATTAATAAATAATAGAGAAATTAGAGTGTGAAGAGGAAGAGAGAAATTGATACAGGGTGAAAATATTTTCTTCTCTCTCATTAGCCATAACAATAATACCTCTAAAATATTCTCTTTGTCTCATAAAAAATGTATCATTTGTATTTTTTCTTTATCTCAAAATAAGTGTCTGTTTACGATATCAATATAATATTTATTATTTTTTTCACTATCATACCCTTATTTATTAGTTTCCACTCTATTCAACTATCCCACTAATTATAATTAATAAGGGTATTCTAGTAAATGATACTAATTTTATCATTAAAATTAACATATCTAATCATTTTCTTAAGAACCGTGCATAAATTACATAAGACACTTATTATGAGACGGATAGAGTATTAATACATGTGACTGTGGTACAAAACAACAAGTCAAATAACAAAAATGTTAAAAACTCGAACTTGTAACCGGTTACACAAAAGTTGTAATTGGTTAAAGCTACTAAATAACAGATAATAACAAACAATGGTCATCGGTTACTATGAATGTGTGACCGGTTACACCAACTCCAAAAGCACTTTTGTTCAACTTATTTGACTTATTTTGACACATATAATCGGTTACACATCCGTGTTAACCGACTACAACATTTAAATTACTCAAAAACTCTTAACACGCCACCTTTAATTCAAGTGCTACAAGTCCTTCATGCCCATATTTATCTTCAACCCCTTGAACACTTAAATTGTGACTCCTTTGGCCAATAAATCAGCAACTTGTACTTCACTTCAACAATATCTCAATCTTAATCTTTTTTCACTAACAAGTTCCCTCGGGTAGTGAAACCTGATCTCAATGTGCTTGCTACTCTCATGTGCAATTGGATTCTTAGCAAGATTAATCGCGGAAACGTTATCAACCAGGAGTGTAACAACATCATCCTCATTGATGCCCAGCTCCTTCAATAGATTCATTATCCACACGGCTTAGCACGCACATAGCGAAGCGGCAATGTACTCGGCCTCACAAGACGAGGATGCAACTATTAGTTCCTTCTTCGAACACCATGAGATTGGTGTTCCGTCGAACATAAAGATGTATCCAGTTGTAGACCTTCGATCATTTTTATATCCGCACCAATGGGAATCGGTAAAACCGAACAAATTTCATTTTTTGTTCGTGTCTACTGCGGGAAAGAGAATTCTGCAGCCAATCGATCCTTTTAGGTATCTTATGATCCTTTTGACTACTACCAAGTGAGACACCTTCGGTCTCTCCGTGAATCTACTCACAATACTGACACTAAACACCAAGTTCGGTCGTGTATTTCACAAATAACTGAAGGATCCAATCAGGCTCCTATATTGAGTTGGATCAACATGTTGTTCATCCTCACTCTTTGAAAATTGTAGCATCGTTTCAGCCAGAGTAATGACAGCATTACAATGCTCCATTTCAAACTTCTTCAATATCTCAAGCACATAACTTCTTTGGTGCATGAGCATTCCCTTGTTGAACTTGTGGAACTCAATACCAAGGAAGTATGTCATGAGGCCAAGGTCGGTCATCTCAAATTCTTTCATAAGTTCACTATTGAATTTAGAAACGCATTTTTCGTTGCTTCCAGTTATCAACAAGTCATCTACATATAGACAAAGGATAATTACTCACTCACTTGTATTCGTCTTCACATACACGCCATGCTCGGGTACACATTTCTTGAAGCCAATCTCCTTTAGAAAACTATTTATCCTTTTGTTCCAAGCTCTTAGAGCTTGCTTCAAACCGTACAATGATTTCTTCAACTTGTAGAACTTTACCTCTTAGTTTCTCATAACAAAACCAGAGGATTGTTCTACATACACCTCTTCTTCAAACAGTTCGTTCAAAAATGCATATTTGACGTCCATTTGATAGATGGGTCAATTGTTGTTATTCGCAATACCAAAAACTATCCTAATGGTTTTAATCCTAAAAATCGGTGTGAATACCTCTTTAAAGTTTATGTGCTCTCTTTGCAAGAATTTATTTTCCACTAATCGAGCCTTATGCTTGATTGTTTCATCCTTGGGATCTGCCTTCACTTTGAACATTCATCTCACACCAATTGGCTTATTCTCATCCGGTAGATAAACCAACTCTCAAGTATTTTTCTTCTCAATATATTACAGCTCCTCATTCATAGCACAAATCCATTTTGGATTACTTAAAGCCTCTTCCATTTTAAC
Source organism: Lathyrus oleraceus (assembly GCF_024323335.1). Lineage (NCBI taxonomy): Eukaryota > Viridiplantae > Streptophyta > Magnoliopsida > Fabales > Fabaceae > Lathyrus > Lathyrus oleraceus. The sequence goes on from NC_066585.1 coordinate 104,747,615, forward strand.
GGTTTCGGATTCGGTCATAAGTGCAAAATGGATGAAATCACCATCATCATTAACTTCGTTGTCTTTGAACAACTCACAATCTTGTACTTTTTAGGCAAACCTTTTTCCTTGTTGATCTTCTCACATTCTCTTCAATTCGGGCTTCGACAACAGACGTTTCTGCACTTCTCAATTCTGCACAATCTGAATTTTCAAAGTTGTAACCAGTTACAGCTTTTACGTAATCGGTTACAGTTTACTGCAATTTCTGTATCTCTTCAAAAATGACATCTTGAATGACCATAACTCTCATGTTTGTTGCAACATACAACTTCTAACCACCAGTGGAGTGATATCCTACAAGTATCATCATTTCTCCCATATCATCTAGATTCTTTCTAAGCTGCCCCGGAACATATCGATATGCTACGGTATCAAAAAACTCTCAAATAGGTTCATATTTGGTTTGAATCTCGACCATGCTTCCTCCGGTGTTACATTCTCAAGCTTTTTTATTGGACATCTATTCAACAAATAGGCAGCTATGGATACCACTTCTCCTCATGACTCTTTCGGGAAGTTCTTCCCCATTAACATGCTTCTTACCATGTTCATGATCGATTGATTCTTTCTTTCGGCAACACCATTTTGTTGCGGTGTATAAGGTGGTTCAACATCATGTACAATCCCTTCTTGATCACAAAATCTCTCAAAGTATTTTGAGACATATTCTCCTCTATCGTCCGTTTTGAGCACTTTGAGCTTGTGATTGCTTTGTCTCTCAACCATGGACTTGAACTTCTTAAACACTTCAAATACCTCATTCTTTCTCTTGATTAGGTATGTCTGTAGCTTTATACTATGATCATTGATCAATGTGACAAAATATCTATTTCCACCAATGGAATCTACTTGCATTGGTCCATACACATCTAAATACACCACCTCAAGGTGATTCTTGGTTCTACAACCTGCATCCATGTTGAGTCTACCCTTATGTTTCTTCTTTTGCACACAATCTTTACAAATTTTAGCCAGTATATTGATCAATGGAAACCCCGTTACTATTCTGTTCTTTTGCAAGTCTTTGAGTTCTCGGAAATTGAGATGCCCAAGACGATAATGCCATATCCTTTTATCTCAACTTTCCATTATAGCAATACATTTATGATCTATCACCTTCATCTCAACCTTGAAGGTTTTATTGGCATCCATATGAGCTTTAAAGACCAAAGCCATGTTTGCATCCATAATGCGCAGCCCCTTATTTTCCATGTAAATCTTGTAACCCTTCTCAAGAAATTGGCCAATACTTAGAAGGTTATATTTGATTCCTGGAATATATAATACATATTTGATCAAGGAATGCCCAACATCCCTTCTCATGATCAAAAAATCACTCATCCCATCGGCCGCTAGAGTGGTGTCATCCGCAAACTTCCCTTTGTTCTTCATGGAACGATTGATTTTAACAAACCAATTCTTCCTCCCTGTCATATGAATAGAACACCCCGATTCCAAATACCATTCCTCATTACACTGAACTGAACCTTTCATACTCATCATGATATTTTATTTTGTCTGTAACAAGTTACATCTTTTACGTAACCGATTACAACATGTTTCTGCATTGTTTTCGAAATTGGTGTTGTTGATGTCTCGCGACCTACTACTGTTGCATTCACCTTTTGTGATCATGACCAAGAGTGTATTCTCCTCGTCAAACTCTTGTCTTGCAACCTTGGCTTCATCACCTTGAGGTTTATTCTTGTTCGCATTGCATTCTTTTGCAAAATATATGAATCTATAACAATTAAAGCATTACTCCTTGCTTCTGTCAAACCTCTTCCTTTCACCTCTAAAGTTGCCTTGGCCACCACTTTTGTTGCAACTGCTATCATAACTTTGACAAGTCAAATTCTTGAAACTTTAGGACTCTTTTCCACGAAAATTCTGAAAATTCTCTTTACTCTTCATGGGCCATTTTTCTTTCGATCTCTTGTTCTTCTCATTGAAACAAGCTTGCAAAGCGATATCTGCCTTTTCCTTATCATTATTTCTCTCCTCCATCATTTACTCATGAGCCTCAAGAGAGATTTGCAACTCCTATTTGCTCATCGTCACAAGATCCTTCGATTCCTCAATCATTACAACCACATTTTCAAATTTCAACGTTAAAGAACGCAAGATTTTTGCGACAACATACTGCTCTGTGACTATTTCTCCACATGCCTTAACTTGATTCACTAATCGAGTGATTCTTGTTATAAAATCAGTGATCGTCTCCTTTTCCTTCATTTGAATCAATTCAAGTTGACACTTGAGAGTTTGTAACCTCATCACCTTCGCCTTGTCAGTACCTGCATATGCCTTCTCTAAGATTTCCCAGGCTTGCTTCAATGATTCACAATCACCAACTTTCTCGAAGCTGTCACCATATACACATTGATGGATCAAAAATAACGCGTTGAAATCTTTCTTATTCTCTTCCTTATGTGTTGCTCGATGTGCGTCTGTTGCACCTTGGACAAGAGCATTCACCTTGTTCTTGATTACTTCAAGAACATCTTGGTAGTCAAACAACACTTTTATTTGTTTGCACCATTTTTCGTAATTCTCCGCATCAATGATGGGTAAGTTTACAGTGATTCTTTCATTTAAGACAAAATTCATGTTGTGCACTAGGTGTTTGTGGATCAGAACCAGACTTTTATGTCAAATGTTACAACTTAGAACCATAAGATTGGTGAATAATGAAGAAATTAGAGAGGGAGAGGGAGAGATAAATTGATTGAGGTGAAAATATTTTCGTTCTCTTTCATTAACCATAACAATGATACCTCTAAGAAAAAGTAAAAAACTCGGACCTGTAACCGGTTACACAAAAGCCGTAACCGGTTACAGCTGTTAAATAACATAAAATAACAATCAAATGGTATTCGGTTGCTACAAATGTGTAACCAGTTACACCAACTTCATACACTTTTCTTCAACTTATTTGACTTATTTTGATACCTAACATTTGAATTACTCAAAAACTTTTAACATGTTGCTCACCGATTCGAAGGCAAGTCTCAACCTATCTCCTTACATAATTTATAATTTCAAAACTATTTCATTCATTGATTTTTTTTGTGTTTGAATTAAAAAAAATTGAAATTGCTAGATTTAGAGTTTTAGGTATTGTTAAGTGAATTTTTTACCCAAATAATCCAATTTTTCAAAAGAAAATTCCAGAATAACCCACATTTCAGATTAATTCTCAAATTACCCACTTTCTAAAAAAATGGTCAAAGCACAGGTGTCAGACCAATTGGAGCATGCTCTCTAATTTAAAGAGGTGACGCTAATTAGATTGGCTTCTGCACCTAGTGTTGGCAATCCAATTGGCGCTTATGTGTTATTTTTAAATGCAGTCGCCAATTAGATTGGCACCAGTGTGTATTGTGTAATTTTTCGTATAAATAGATGTGTAGTGGGTTCATTTTTCCATATCTCTTGTAATATTTCAAACATGGTTCGCCTTCGTCGCCACCAAGGGAAAATGATTTATTCGAGAGAGAAACCTCTGATGGAGATGTTGTTCGAGAGAGAAGTCTCATAATTATATGGCTTGGTACATATCGGTTGGATTTGAGTTTCTCCCCGAGGATATGTACCAGTACGATCCAGGCCAAGTCACTTACATCCAAGAAGCTTCAACATCTAACCCCCCACAAAATCACCAGACCGATTACTCACAACCCCTACCCAACAATATTATCGGCCCACAAACGGACATACCTATGACTTTAACATGTCAAACACCCAACCACAATACCAAGAACATACCCCGTACCACTGCCAACAAGAAGATCATTATCAAGACACCCAACATCGATATGCCCCCAAGATATCACCTTACCATGGCCGTCATAGCCAAAATACTCAGTGATCATATGCAACAACCAGATGCCTCTCAAACACCACTACCACATTTCAACATTTCCCCAACAAATCATTCACACCAATGTCAACCTTCAATCAACCTGGTCGCATTCCAATTACTCAAACACACCCCCACTACTCTAGCATGGGTCACAAACTCAGCTATGGCGGTAACTCTTCATTACATACACAGGATTACGTAGAATTGTCTGAACTTCTTAGGGAATCTGTTGCAGGTAGTGGTGTTATTCTTGGGTTCTCAAATCCTCAAACACATGTGGTGAATCAATAACGTGGGTTAGGATCACGTGTTAGGGTAACTATGGGATGTGGAACCGAAGGTTGGTTGGGTCATTCAGGTCAACGACAGTAGTATTTTTGATTTTCATATGTAAACGCAACCTAATATTAATATTATTATTTTCGATTTCGACTTTATATAACATGTCAATTATTAATTAAAAAAATTACACAATACACACTGGTGTCAATCCAATTGACGACTGCATTTAAAAATAACACATAGACGTCAATTGGATTGGTAGCACTAGGTGCAGAAGTTAATCTAATTGACGTCGCCTCTTTAACTTAAAGAGCATACGCTAACTCATCTGACGTGAGTTCTTCAAAGTGGAATATTTTGAAAAATTATTTGAAATATAGATTTTTTTTTAAAAAAAAATTAAAAATATGAATTATTTTGATTAAAAATTCTTGTTTTTATTTTTAAAAGTTTATTTTTACGTTGTAAATAAATATTGTTAAAAGTTTAATTTGACGATGATAATAACTAAAATGAGTATTTTAAAAAATTTAATTAAACATTACTTAGTCAGAATAAAAACTGTCATGTCATAAATTTTCTGAGAAAATCCTCGTGGTTTTTTTACCGAGATAACCCAGTTTTTCGAAAAAAATCCCAAAATACTCCAGTTTTCAGCAAAATTCCCAATCTACCCCACTTTTAGGAGGAGGCACCAATTGAATTGGCGACTCCTCTTAAAAATTGCAAGGAGGCGCCAATTCAATTGGCGACTCCCTTAAGAAAAGCCTCAAATGACAAAACCTCCAACATGAAAGTTGTAGATCTTTTCAAGACAATGAATTTGGACATAAATTTTGCATCATTTGGATTTTTTATGAGAAAGTTATGGGCAGTTGAAGTTGGACTTCTGAGTTTTTCAACTGTTATCTGACCTATAATGTTTTGTATTGTCGCATGTGTTTCTTTTAGAGTTATGAAATTTTTTCCAACATAAAAATTGAAGTAGACATCTTAAATTTTCCAATGCACTTGGTCCCACCTCAAAATAATTAAAAATGAGTGAGTTAGGTCCTTGCGAAGTTGACCCCATGCTTGTAGCAAAACAGCACATCCAGAAAATGTAGATGTGTCTTTGTGGGAGTTTTTGCACAACGAACTATAGAGATAGGCTAGACAAGCGGATCCCCAATTGTAACTACTTATTCTATCTACATGTCTAAGTAGAGGTAAGTACATAATATGCATGCTAGAACCACTACCTTCGGGAAGTAAAAAGGATCCTATTAACAACATAATGTAACACCTAGTTTGTATTATTCGAGCATCTTCGGTAGAATGCTCATCTAAATATAAACTATTATAAAATGACTTTAGGCGTGAGAGTAGTATACCTTGACCTCTAGCATTATCATCTAACAAATCAGTTTCTAAAAGCTGTGGACCTAACTCACTCATTTTTAATTATTTTGAGGTGGGACCAAGTCCATTGCAAAATTTGAGATGTCTACTTCAATTGTTATGTTGGACAAAATTTCATAATTCTAAAAGAAACACATGTGATAATACAAAACATTATAGGTCAGATAACAGTTGAAAAACTCAGAAGTCCAACTTCAACTGCCCATAACTTTCTCATAAAAAATCCAAATGATGCAAAATTTATATCCAAATTCATTGTCTTGAAAATATCTACAACTTTCATGTTGGAGATTTTGTCATTTGAGGCTTTTTTAAGGGAGTCGCCAATTGAATTGGCGCCTCCTCTTAAAAATTACACATAGACGCCAATTGAATTGGCTAGGGCAGGTGCCCTAGCCAATCCAATTGGCGCCTCCTTGCAATTTTTAAGAGGAGTCGCCAATTCAATTGGCGTCTCCTCCTAAAAGTGGGGTAGATTGAAAATTTCGCTGAAAACTGAGGTATTTTAGGAATTTTTTCGAAAAACTGGGTTATCTCGGTAAAAAAACCAATTCTCGTATATAATGGCAAGTATTTTTTTTTCAAAAACTAACAAAGAATTATATTGACTAACATTGATGTATTTAAATAATAAAAAGTAATTGAGTAAATAAAAAATCAAAAATGAAATAAACATTTAAATTAATAGATCACGAGTCTAATTAAGTTTTGTTTTGTTTTAATTAAGCTAATTTTAATACCGTCAAATCAAATGTATGTTTGATAAAAAAGCCTAGTGACGGTGACATTTTTTAAAACTTTATTGAGTGCTTGTTTACTTACAATGCCGGTAAAGCAAGTTTACTTAAATTGTTCGACATTCAATGTTTTTCACACTTCCAGAACATAGTCAACGTAATAACACTAATAATATCATCAAACCTTGATCTCCGTTGAAATTGAAGTTAAGAGACATACTCCATCTCAAAATTATTTTGATACAATTTTCTTTTTTAATAAAAATGTGTTGTCTAATTAAATTAATGCTTTACTCAAGAAACTAGTGGGTGATTTGTCTTTGAACAATAAGTTACAAATAATAATGATAAAAATCTCAGGAAAGAATAATTAGTGACCATAACAACCATCCATTCCACCCACCCAATTGTGAACCCTTTAAACTTTATTTTTTTTTAGTGGTTTGACGAAGTTGGGCAGATATCCATATACCGTTCCAAATCAACTAGGTAAAAGATTCTAAAAGAACATTATAAGTTTACCTATATTTAATTTTCTAACTCTCAGCTCTCAAATTCTACATCGACTTGTTTTGTCCTTAGCTACTACACTATGACTAACCAAAACACAATTCTCTGTGAATGGAGTGTAAGAAAACATATATTTGTGTGTAAAATTTCGTAGACAATACGGCGATGGTTGTGTACAAGTCGTCTTCCGATAGGTGCTGCCGTCCCCTAAGGATTAGTTGAATTAAATAAATCAATTCCAACGGCTTTGTAATATGCGTTTTCTGCACTTGCCATCCGACTCTGGAACATTGTCCACTCCTTTCTACACCTCTCCCTCACCTAGCATCAACACCATGAAACCATCAACACATATTTTTATAACTTAATCCATTATAAGTTTCTTGGTTAATTAAGACAATTATTATGTGGGAAGAGAATCATGGAAGCAAGCAAAATATCATGAGGATAGATATAATTGATTAAGAGCCCATAGAGATTAGGATGTCAAGCTGAACAGTATGAAACATGCATAACATACCCCCTGCCATGGCGCTTGCCCAGAAGTTGATTCTCCCTACCAAAGCGCAAAAAAACAAATAATCACCTTAGTTCTGCAATATGAGAACAAATTATAAAGACTAACAAGAATCATCGTGGAAACCAAATTACCTGATTCCCTAGTGAGGGGATACTTTGATGAATAATCCATTGAGAATCAACAACTCCTATCTTATCATGGGCCGGCTACATGACAGAGCAAACGTACTTGAATTAATGTTAAAGAACATATAGAAATTTCAATAAAAAGAAATTAGACAAATTAGTAAAATAAGGAACTGACTCACCTCAACACATTTTCTAAGAGCAAAATCAAGACCCCACCCATGGACCAAGTCATTCTGAAGAACCCACAAGGTTTATAAACATTATTAAATTATAGAACATCATTGAATGTTTAAACAAACATTAAACAACTAAACAATGTATATTAAAAAAAAGAGTAGACTTCAAACCTGAATCATATGCCACACACAGCGCCATGCATCACGTGAAAACACTGGAGCCATAATCTCAACGAACCTGCATGCATAGCACAATCAGATACACCATGGTATAGGTGGATAACACAATGATAATGCCAACTGATACTTACGCTGCACAAGGTGGCAGATGAGGATCACTGCACCATCCTGGTTTCTCCTCTGTTTCTCTAATAAAAATAAAAATAAACAATCAATGCATTCTTTTAGATAACAAGCACCGGGAAGAAAGTGGGGATTGAACTTTTGTCATTCTTACTTGTGAACTTCACGATCACCTCTTCTCTTTGTCATTTGCCATGTCAGACCACTATTGGGTTCCAAACCAGGCTGTGAAATTTCCAACCCATGCTTCCTCACCAGTCTTAAGTATCTGCAATTGAAATTAGAGGAGTACATCAAACCTTTTGAGTAAAACCAGAAATGAAACCTTAGCAATTCATGGATTTGATTTTCATTCCCTGTCAATGTGACAATTCTTTACACTTCCATTTTGCCTTTTAAAAAAAATATATTTCTACACTATCATCTAATCACATATTAACAAATCATTTAACAAGTTTGACCATAAGAGCAATTAAAATAAAAAATTAAAATGGTTAAACAAAGAATTAACATATAATCGGTTGATAGTGTGAAAACGTGAAACAACAATATCAAAACTAAATTCGGAACGTGTTACTCACTCCTCTGCATTAAAATGCTCAACACCCAGATCTTCATCCCACATAAAAATATAGTCATATGGTGCCACAATGTCAGGATGCAGAAACCGTTTGGCATACCACCTAGGAGAGAAAACAATCAAATTTTTAATATCGTGACATAATTGAAAATTTGAAACGGAAAAATGTTTTTGTTTTTGGTTAGGCCAACAAAATTAATGGTAGAAGTCAACGAATAAATTTTCATACATATTCATCATGTTCAAGCAACGGACTCATACCATTTGGTCTGTTTGCGAACACTCACGTGAATAGCCTGCTTTGACCATTCAAACTCATTCCATTCAGTTGTTCGGCCATCATAATGAAACAGAAGAATTGTGAAATTCCCTGAAAACTGCTCCATGTAACAGATATAGTTTAAAGACATGCACACAAGTCTAGGCAATGGGAGAGAGATGGAAACTTAGAGATAACCTTTTTCACAGCTGCGTCAATATTATGTTTCTGATCATAACCAACAGTGAAGGTCACAAGGTATTTAGGCTTTGAGGTTAAATCCTGTGAATGGTAACTTAATCAAATGTTGTGTATACATAACCTACTACAATAAAATAAAATTTGAGGCCTCTCCGGTGCAAGAATAAGATTAGCCAGATACCAGGAGCATAAACACAAGCTTGAACAAAAGGGCACATGTTGCAAGCCACACAAGTTTTCTGCGTTCTTTCTTTCCTAACTTGTTTCAGTATTGGATTTACGGTTTTAAGCCAAGTATGTTTAATGAAAGCAAACAGAGAATATGCTTAAAAATTGGGAAGACTCCTTCTTTTACAAGTTTTAGTAACTATCATAATAAGGCTTTAATCTGTGTATTTAACTGCATTTTTTCTATGCAATATGTTTCATATGTCTTCAGAGCACACAAGCCATTTTATGATAGTTACCTCACTAGGCTGACCCCACAATCTACGCAAATAAAAGTCTGACTCAGCTTCAATTATCGCAGGAGGTAATCTTTCTGCACCTCTTGGATTTGATGGAATCCAAATCTGCAGACAAAAATGAAAACATGCAGCAATCATTATATGGGCATTAACAAACCATATTCCCAGTATTATAAAATACAGAATCATACTCAAAAGTTGATAGGACGCTCAATAGTGAGACTGGGACAGAATGTTTAAGTGGTCATGGACAAGCCCATAATTGGGAGAGTCTATGAGCGTAAGAAAAAGAAAGGGAAAAGGAGAGAGAATGGGGTATCTGCCTAGCTGGCCATTAGCTGGATTTTTGGGGAATATAGGGGAGGAGAGAAAAATAAACAAACATAGCAAGAATTCTGTTAGTACTCTAGAGGTAAGGCGGAGACAAAAAAAGTATCCATTGTAGAGAGCTTAGTCTCTTGATTTTCTATTGATTTTTAATATAATCTACATTTCAGTTTCCTATGATATTCTTATTCTCTTCTCTGCTCTATGAAAAACCATCACCAAAATGAAGTAAAAGGTCTTCTGATTCTCATTATAGCTATACATTAGCTTTATTTCATTTTGCTTTTCCACTTTGGGAACATCACCGCAACAGTAATTTTTTACATAAAAATAATATTCTTTATCAATTAGTATTAAAACAGCCAGCTCTGCTCGTAAAGCATTCTGCTTTATGCATTAAACTTCTCTAGTTTTTAGATTCTGAAATAGTGTGATTGTACTCGCACGTGGTACATGTACGAGAGATTTCACACACATATGTAGCAGCAGCAGGCAAGGTTGATGGGAATAGTATGTGTGCATGTGTGCATGACTGAAATGGATTTCTACGTTGTGAGAAAGCAGCATCAGCATCAGAGTAATAACAGAAACAAATAACTCCAGAACCTCAATTGCCCTGAGAAGCTTAATTTTGCCTCTACTTAATCTGGAGAGCCTAACTGCAACATGCCTACAACCCTTTAAAGCTGATTCTCAAAATATTAAGGATTAATAACTGAAAAAATTAACGCAAAGACAAAAATCACTTCATTCTTCTAGCCAACCTGCTCATTCTTCTCTCAATACCATCCTTCAGTCAATAAGTGCATGGATCATTAATAAATTTATGGAACCTTTTCCAACTATATAATCATTCAATTAACTTAGTCCTTTTCAATGAAAGAACATATTAACTTTCTCGAACCCAGTAGCTTTTCATGTCCTTCACAATGATGACAGGGTCAGAAGTGTACCTTCAGCGTGTCATTTAATAACTGATATTTTGATGAGTCGCTGCTATTATTCTCCATAAAAGACCGAGCATTGCCACTTTCATATTCGTCTTCAATGGAAGACACGTCTATGGAGGGAAGCAGGTTAGATGAGATATTCAACTGCAAATTTGTAGGCACCATCAGAGTTCTATTATTAAGTTCAACAAAATCATTAAAGAATCATTTTAAGTTCACTTAAGCATAAGGTATGCCCAATAAGAAGATGTTCCAAGTCTGCACCTTTGTAGTTAATGTTGGATAGGATATTCCTATAAAGAAGCCAAAAAGTATTCCAGCAAAAGTTGTCAGAACAAGCCTCATACTTTCATTTGGTTTTCTATTGGTAGAACTGCAGCAAACAAAGATACAAATTGCACTTAAACACAGTTATCAAATATTAATTGGCAAATACAAAATTTCTAAAAGAACAAACAGCAAAAAGTTAGTTGTAAATATTAGACCTGCGAGCACTGGTCCCCATTATGTCCACACTTTTCTGATTGTGTGATCATAAACTAAACAGAGGAGCTATTCTTCACCATTTAGCAAGTGTGATGTATCCTCCATACAAGACCCAAAAGATGGTGTAACAAGAAAACAAGCCCTACTGAAAATACAAAGAACTAAACATGTTAAAATGGAACCAGAAAATGGTTTTACTTTTATATATAATCAAAGGGAAAAATACATCATAGTGGGAGAAAACTATTAGATTCTCGTATACAGTGCTTCCCAAATATCCCAATTAGAACATGAGACTTGATATATAGAAGTGTTATTAGTAGCCCCAAAGGGTCGGCCTTCTATTACTTCTACAGTAGTACTGCATGCTTAATTAGCAAATTTTGCAAAGAGCTTGCATCTTTCAACATAATACCTAACTCAAGGTGTCACTGCTTCGGAATTCCTTATCACTACTTCAGCCCTTCGTGTATAGGATGTCTCATTTCCTCTGTTGCCTCTTCATCCTCTGTCGTCAATCATTGTTTGGATTGATCTAAACGTTGTTAATTCAGTTTTAACTATTTATATGATCACTCCATAACCAATGTGCTACTGCTAAGTGCTAACTACAGAATACTGGAATAGCTCCCAATAATTGGCTATGTCCAAAGATCAAGATAACATTAAGTTTGCAAACAGGTGAACTACTTCGTGGAAAAATTCCATGCCAGATTCCATCACATCGAATGAAGATATATGTTCAGCAAGAAGGTTGTGCATTGAGTTTACTTATGTAGAACAATAAATCTAGAGTACTGGACTAGGGGGGAGTGCTCTTATAGTGTTTAGGGAACTCAGTGAAGAAAAGGTAAATCTTAATATCATATAAGTATGCGAAAAAACTGTTGTACGTCTACAGATAGACCCACCATAACCAAGGACCCTAAAATAAGATAGTCCTATTCTATACAATAAAATAAACCAATATAGGATTAAATCCCTACACAAATAAAAATTAACTACAAATACAAAGCTGAAACAGGGAAACTACTTGTACATTTTACACTACTTTGGTAAATCGACATCCCAGTCCACACACCACACATGTAGTTTCCCAGCTCCAGTTTTGTGTTTGTCGACTGTTTGGCTCCTTTCCTACATTGGTCGTGGTTTCTTTCCTATTGGCTATGATTTTCTTTGTTGGGTTCTGTTTGGCTCTAACTGCTAATGTTCAGGCTGTATTATTTTCCAACTGTACTCAATTTCAAGCTACATTTAGTATTTCAAGAATTTTGGTTATCATTAATATTATATGCTTCCAATGAAGTTTTTTAGTTGATTTATAGATGTTTGGGTCTCAGTAAGACTGCTTGTTGTCAGGATACATCTGCTTTCTAGCAATGCCTCTTCATCCCTGGCCATTCAATATACTGAACAATTTTTCAGGTAAACCATCCCATATTCATCTTATTTTGTTGATTCTCTGAATGTTATTCAACATTTAGGATGCCTCATTTCCTCTGCTGTCCCTTCTAATGTCTCTTCAGCAGCATATATATATTCAATTTTCTTGGCCATGCAACATTCTGAATTAATCTTCAGGCCATGGACCAGCCTAGTCATTTTTATGTATTGTTTTCCACAATTATTCAGTGATTAGTATGTCACATATGCTCTGTTGTCATTGCAGCATCTATTCATGATGAAGAAAACAAACTATTTTTAGATTCTTCGTTGAGTGTGTTTATCTCTGACATGCAGAGAGCTTATTAAGCTTCAACTTAAAGGGACGCTTTAGAATATTAGAAATGTTAAGTGTTTTCCGAGTCATATTTGTTTAGTAATCTTATTGAGTTGTGTGTTGACTGTTCTTCAATAGTATTTGACCTACATCTGTAGTATAAGTTAGTAGCCCTAGTAGTCTGCATGATTGCATCTAAACCACACATCATATCAATGTAGTATCAATTAATAAGCAAAATGCTTCCCCGTTTATCCATCTAAGAGTGTGTTTGAAAATACAGTGCATTCCTTTCAGCAGGCAGCAGAACTGAAGCTTCAAATGAGTAGCTTTTAAAGTCACCGTGATTTGACTCCAATTTCAACACAATTGCAAACAAAGGCCAAGTCAAACCCAAGAAATACAACCTACTACGTTTGGAGGAACGGTGGGGATGAGGAAATTGAGTTTCCCCAGGAAAATGTGGTTTTGGTAGGTTGACTATTTCGAATCAGAAATGACTTTCCTCCAAACCATGCTTTGACTAGAAGTGATAACAAGTAGATTTTAGGTTGAAAATTTTGCACTAAGCTTTACATCAAACTTGCTTTTAAAGTTAAAATATCCAAACATGAATCGCCTCACTCCAAACTCAATTTCAACCAAATCGATTTTACAAAGTCGTGCTTCAAGACACAAATTCATCAGTTTACCAACATTGTAGCAAATATGATATAAATATTGTAGTCAACCTAAATCCAACTGGATTTTTCCTCATCACTTCAAGTAGTAGGATGATATAAAAAAATAAAAAATAAAAAACTCCCCAATTACTATCATAGAACAACAAAACCATGGTCTTAATTAAATGCAAAATCAACTATAGTATAAATTATCAAGAGTTGAAGAAATTCCAAACATTATTTTATCAAATAAGTCAATTTGACTTAATTGCAGAATGAAAACATTCCCAATACCCAATTTTTTAACAAGTTGCATTTTTATAATCATATAAGCAAGAAAAACATTAAACATGTGCATTCCCCCTAACAATCGCCGCAAGTGACTCATATGAAACTTAGCAATAATAATATTAATATCCCCAACACATTCCATAACCAATCACATAGGAAACACCGCACAACGAGTTCAAATATCAGCAAATAATTCATACCTGAAATAGCCCTAATTAAACGCCGCAAGATCTGGCAAAACCACGACACTTGAGTGATTACTGACAACGAAATCTGAAGCCAGTGATGATAACGATAACAGTGTAAGTGATGATCGAGTTTTACTCGAAGTGGAAGAAACGTGAAAAAACCAAATAAGCGATTATTGTGTGGAAGTTTATTGTATGATGCGAAAGACGGTTATATGCTAATTTTGGGAGCAATGTGGTTCTTGTGTCGTTGGATTCTATTGCTGTACGTGTGAAATAGGGAAAGGAAAATAAAATGAGAATGAGAATGCAGGCAGGAATTTAAATTTAAAGTTAAAAATGGAATTAAGAATAGTTATGCGGTCATTTTCATGATAAATTTGATGAGATAATTGTAAAAGAGGGAATTTAGGTGAAATAGATGAAAGAATTTAGGTGACTTTTCAATTCAGTGTCTCACGCCACGGACGGCTACCCTTTCGTCTCTTCTATTTTTTATTTTATTATTATATTTTAAAACATTTTTTATTTAATTTAGATTTTTTTTACTATTTAATTTATGAGATTAATAACTATGTGTTGTCTTTATAAAAAGTTTTACGCAATTAATTTATCACCATTATTCGTTGCATTATTTTGTTAAATTTTTTCTAAAATCTAATATATATGATTAAGTGTTTTTATAAATATTTTTACATGTATTTTAATTAAATTTTTAATTTACTATATACAATTTACATATATTTATTAGAATTGCGTAGTTTAAAAATGTGATCTAATTTTTTATTTATGTTATTTGATATATTTTCCTTTTTTTTTGGTAATTTAGTATATAAAAATTCATTATTTTTACTATATTTAATGATATTTTACCAAAGATGTCATTTACTAATTTTTTTATCAAATAACCCACTTTTTAAAATTAATTCCTCAAATAATTTATGTTTTAAAAAAATTCTTAAAATATCTCACGTGTTGTTGTCAAATGAATTGACGACAGTCTTATATTTTTAAGAGGAGACGTCAATTGGATTGACGGTTCTTTATGGTGTTACCAATTCAATTGGCGGCAATCTTATACTTTTAAAAGGAGACGTCAATTGGATTGACAACTCCATATGGTATTGCCAATAAAATTGGCGTCCGTGTACAAGTGCATAAAGGAGGCATCAATTGGCTTGTCATTAGTGTACAAGCAAAAAAAAATAGTATAAATAGAAGTGTCTCCTACCATTTTCTACGATTCACGCCTCATTTTAAATTCTTTTTTCATTTCCATCAGTAGCTCTATCATGATTGTCAAAAGATATGGGCATGTTTGTTATTCCTCAATGAAACCTCTGATGAAAATGTTTTTCTAGAACATCCAAAATTTTGAGCATCTTGAGAGGAGTTTGAATAATTGGTTAGACAAAGATATTAATGATGGAATGAATTAAAAGTATCAGGAGACTTGTTTCGTACATCTCATTTGTAGATGACAATAATGCTACACAGCGTATGTGGGTGCGAGTTTGAGATGACGATGATGTTAGGGATATGATGTTTGCAGCATATGACATTATTTTGATTGTTATAATCTCTTAGACATGTTGTAGTTTTAAGTTTCTTTATTTGTTGTTGTGTTAAGTTTTTTTATTTGTTGTTGTAATCTCTTACTATGTCTTATGTTGTTCGTATGTGAAAATTTTATGTTGTAACCAAAAGTTAATATATTATAAATAATAAGGTTACAAAATCTTACCATATTATAAATACTTAAAGAAAATAAATAAATATTCATGTAGAACTTGCTCAAACATTGGAACATTTTTCCCGATTGTGTTCAGGCTTACGGCATAAACCACATAATCTTACCATTTTATCAGTCGTATTCATTTATGTTTTAATTCACGTGCTGTTAGAGCGACCCTTTTTCTTCTATCACATGTTTTCATTGTGTCAAACTATGTCCCCTTGATATGCAGGCCAATAATCTTTCAATGCTACCACCGGGAAGTTATTGTTGTACACATTGAAAATATTTACGACTTTATGATTATCAGCTAGATGCATGGAAGCGTCTTGGAGCTCATATGAACATGTCGCAATGATATGGGAGCAAGGCATACAGAAGGCTTGAAATTTTCCATATTCGTACCAACCTCTATTCAGTTGGACCCGACAGTCTCCATTCGGCCTCCCCTCGTTGTGGTTCTGTGTTTCCTTTACACTAAAAGTGTGTCTATGGCGGTCAAAGATTGAAACGATACGTGTGATAGCTTTAAGAGTTTTCTCCTTCATCACTTTCATGCAACTTTCACTGAATAACTGCCCCGACTGTAATACCAAATGTCATTTATTGCCTTTGGTTACGAAAAATGATCCCAACCTAAAGTAGGTTGCTCTCACCAACACGGTTATTGGTAGGTTTCTAATGCCTTTGAAGATGGTGTCCATGGACTCGATAAGGTTTGTTGTCATGTGGCCTCATCGGTGTCCTTCGTCAAAATCCTATGTCCACTTCTCCAATGGAATGTTATCCGTACACCTTAATGCATCCACATTTGACAATCTAATTTTTCGCGGTAGTATCATAATGATGGTTGAGTTAAAGCATACCCTGCATTCACAACTTTTTCCTGAAGGTTCTTATCTTTGATTTCCCACATAAAATTTTGTACCTTTTGTCGATCAATTGTTGCACTTTAACCTTGAAAGCATTGCAGTCTTCAGTTGAATGCCCTATTGTTCCGGCATGATATCCACATTGCACATCAGGATCATATCCAGGTGGGTAGAGGTTGGGTAGGACCATTTACTGGAGCTGGAATAACATTCTCTACGATTGCAGTCTGCTGAATGTTGTCCTCCCTCTTTTCTAAAGCTAGCATAGCCTCCACAAGTTGGTCTACCTGGTTTTTTCATCGAGTCATCATCTCCTCTCAATGCAATATGACTTTGCTCCAACGGATCCATGATCTTTCAAAAGCTACTTCAAGTCTGATATGAGCATCGGGAAATCAACTGCAGGCTATGTACGAAGGGTGGATGAGTTTTTTTTTGTATTTATTTTTGGTGAAAAATGATATAAAATGTATGACGATTGCAGATGCAATGATATGTGTATGAGTGTAGTGACATGTTCAGGATCACAGGTTCAAAGCATTCTCAGATGGATCAGAATAACGGGCGAATGACGGGTATCTCTGAATAATGAAACCCCATGGGTAGGCTCTATAGTTGGTAGGTTCCCAGAGTCATGGATATTTCTTGAGGACGTCACTGCCGTGACGAAGACTCATCGGATAATAATATCCATAAGAAGATCTCGTCTAGGTGAGGTCTTTGTATTATCCAAACAAGGAAAACTCCATGAGGATTCTACTACACGACTCTCGAGTCCAGGGTTCTAACAAGGTTCTCAGAGTCATAGATCGAGGTTGGAAATATTACTGTAAGATAATAATACGTCCAAGGGATCTCATCTGATTGGGACTTTCGTATTAACCCAACAAGTCTGAAACTTCGTAGGTTAATACTACATAACCGCCGGATAGAGTGGGTTAAAAGGTCCCTAGAGTCATTGATCCAACTTGAGAATACTATCGTTGTGACGAAGACTCGTCGGGCAATAATATCTCAAGAGAATCTCCTCTAGGCGGGGTCTTTGTTTCTTCCCAACAAGGAAGACTCCTTGTGGGCGCCCACTATGCAACCACTAACTTAATCTTATGGTTTTTCTCAGACTCGGGTGGAGAGCCTATCTCACAAAGTATCACCAACCAGAGAACCCCAAATGAGACATAGTCAATAAATCACAATATAATAATTATGACAGAATAATAATAGCAGAATAAAAAATAACAGACAAACAAACAAGATTAACACACAATACAGAAACTGAACTAAGTTAGGTTTCACTCTCTTTTGCTTGGAGTTGCTCCCCAGCAAAGTTGCCATCTGTCGCATCTCAAAAAATACGATTCCTCGCGATGGTCGCGGAAAAAATTACGTTCGAACAGAGTCGCCACCGAACTTTATTTATCCCAATGAAGGAATAGGAAAATATCGATAAAACCTTTAGGAAGTGGAATAATGGTCGTCGTAACCATATTCGGGTTCGGGAGTGGATTACGTAAGGGGAAGGTATTAGCACCCCTTACGTCCGTTGTACTCAACGGGAACCTTTTAGTTCTAATGTGTGTTTCGTGTGTTAATTTATGTTTGTTTGTTATCTTTGGGTTATAAAATGTTGAAAATGGAAATGGATGAGAACCTCAGAAAGGAGAAAAGGGGAGGTTTTTTATTAGTGTGCTCACGAAGATACAACAATCTCCTGCCTACGTATCCTTATGGCGTAATAAGGAAATCAGAGCATTCATAGTTCGGGGAACTACGGTTGGTTGGTGTCTTTTACCGAACAGCTGTTTAGATCGCGTTCTAAAGGCTAAACGTTGGCTTGTCTACTCTCGGCGGAGGCTTAAGCACTAGTTTGTTGTGCGCATTAGAAAGGATTAAACAGTGTTCTTTCTGAAAAGAGTTTTGATCACACGAGGGTGACAAGTTGGATTAATATGTTGGATGTTTTGTTTGACTGGTTTTGATAGCACGAGGGCGAGAAAGGATAAACTTGATAGGTTAAGATATTTTTGGTTGGATGACGATTACTCGGATAGTCGAGTAAGATAACTCGTATCCTAACAGTCGAGAAAGGGAATAGAAGACTCTAGACCACTTTCTTTTTCATCCTTAATTATAGGAAGGATTTAGTGATAATTAAGGTGTTTTGAATGGATGACGAATACTCGGATAATCGAGTAAGACAACTCGTATCCTAATAACCGAGAAAGGGAATAGAAAACTCTAAACCACTCTCTGTTTCATCTGAGTATTTATGAAAATAAGGTTGTATAAGATTGACGTATTTTAGTATGAACGACAAATACTCGAATGATTGAGTAAGACAACTCATATCCAAGCATTTGAGGAGAAGAATTGAAGACTCAATACCATCTCCCTTTTCATATAGTTTACTGTGAAAATGATTTGATTAAGTCACAAGTTTGCGGGAAAATGACAATTGTTTGACTAACCGAGTAAGAGAACTCGTATTCAACCAATTGAGGAGAGAAGTTTAAGACTCAAAGTCATCTCCTTTTCATTTAGCTTATTATGAAAGTGTTTTGATTTAATCTGGATTTGGAAGTTTGTAGAGAAACAACAATTATTCGACTAACCAAGTAAGAGAACTTGTATTCAAATAATCGAGGAGAAAAATTGAAAACTCAAAGTCATCTCCCTTTTCGTTTCTTATTATAAAAATGATTCGATTTGTTTATGTTTAGGTGGATAGAAATGACGACTATTTGACTAACCGAGTAAGAGAACTCATATTCAAATAATCGAGGAGAGGAATTGAAAACTCAAAGCCATCTCCCTTTTCATTTTCAAATGAAACGGTATTTGATTGTGATTGAGTATTTTAATTGAGTTTGAAAAAATGCTCGATATAAGATCGAGGTTTGAATTGGTGTTTGTGAATAAATTGTATTTTATTGAGTGAATCAATCATCTACTCGATTATTCAATAACCGAATAGGTCTCATTGTAAGAAATCCCAAGAGTAAGCTATGTGAGGTTGATGGTGATGCTTGAAAGCGATCGACTTACAAAGGTATTTGAAAAAAATGGCTCGACATTGAATCGAGGATTGTGCGATTTTGATGGTTTGGAAATGAAATGGAATTGAGTTTGTATTATGAAATGATAATGGGACGTGATGGTGAAACAAATCGGTCAGTTTTTAATTAACAAGATTAATTGATTAAAATTCCGTTAAGTTGTCTAATTAAGATAATCAAAAGTAATTATCCAAATTATTTGATTAAAAATTAATATAATCCAATAATTAAGTTAATTAAAATTAATTAACAAAATTATCTAATTTAATTAGAACTTTAATTAATTAGTTTAATAGGTGAAAATATTGAATCCGAAATAATTGAATTTGAATCGGGAATCATGTGCTCATAAACCGGTTTGTACATAGCGACAACGGAGTTGGAATATCGTATGTAAGGATCGAAACGCGGTGAAAATACACAATCAACATGTAAAAATTTGGGGCGGCATATTGGCATGAAATTGCCAAATCCGTCGGATAAAAGGGAAATCGATTAAAACGCAATGCAATGGAAATTAGCGGCATAATCAAAAATTTATTTACAACATCATTATAAGGTCTCATTTGGCATGCACCTAATTTGAATTGTACCTAATATACACTAATTGAAAAATACACAAAAATTATAATGGAAACTTAATATATCTAACCTGAATAATAAAATGCCCCAAAGGAAAAATTTGACCTCGTTAGACTGTATCTATCCATATGAAAGTCTCTCTTTTTTTAGGAAAATGAAATATCAATGCTATTGTAAAATACTTTACGGAGTATTTTCCCAATAATAACAACATCTTTAGCTTAGAAAAGCAAGCTAGTATACCTTGATAAGATAAAGCAGAATTGAAAGAAAAGAAAAAAAACATAACTAAAATAGAATCATAATTTCAACACTAAAGATGATAACTAAAATAGAATCATAATTTCAACACCAAAGATGATACCAATTACCAAACTGATTGGCTTGAGACAGAGTCATAATTGCAATTTAAAGAAAAAGAAAAGTCAAGCCAATAAACGTTTTAAGGTGAAACAATGAAATATTTCTTACTAGAGCATCCTACTTCAGAGAGTGCACACAATCACCAAAAATATAATCACATCAGTTTGATAAATAAAGGAATAGAAACGTTTGTCGTCCTTCACAGAAGCAGGACCAACAACTCTAAATCAAAACAGATGCTACCCATGTATTTACACAAACAAACTAAGACCACATTACAACAAATGAACTAAACTTCATAATGCAACTCCACTGTAAATCCAAACAAAAAATATGTGAAGCTTGTTCCGGACTGGGCCATGACCCTAGGCACGGCACGGCCCAATACTCGCCAAGCCCACGTCCAAACGGCCATGTCCACACGACCACGAGGACGCGTCAGGTGGACGACAGTCCGCCCGACGAACGTCTCCCCGGGCCCTTAAACACGTGTCGGACAGTGAGCGGGTCCTCCTCGTACGATCTCCATCCACTCACCGTCAACCCACGTTGCGGGCACCTCAGTTGTGTCGGGCAGGGCCTTAACGGCATCCCACTCACCACGTCACCCAACTCCCCTATATTGTCGCCTTAGGGATAGGGGCAGTTGGACCAGGGGGCAGACTTTGGTCTAGGTCTTAACGCTTCTTACGCGTCCCCTGGCAGCTCCTCCTTGGGCCTAGCTAATCCAGCCCATTAGGAGCCTTGGCCCAGCGCTGGGGGCTCACTATAAATACCCCTTTCATGGCAAAGGGGCAGGTATTCTAACTCACACTCTGATAACCTCATTCTGTACCTTTTCTGACTTAAACATTGGAGCACTTTGCAGGTACACCCCCCTTTTCACTTCATTCTCCGGCCCATTCACCAAGACCTTGGAAGGCCCTCCTGATCAGGTGAGATCAGTGGCGCCGTCTGTGGGAACTAGCTATCCCCATCTTCATCAAACGAGGATCAAAAGCTCATTCATTTCTGTCCTTCCAACATGGCCGGAGAACAACATAGCGATCACAGCCGTCCCCTCGTCAACTACAACATGGACGACGGCCCGCCATCCCATGAGGCGGACGTTCGGGACGGTCATCCATCCACCCCGTCTCCAGAGCCCCAAAACAACGGAGATGTCCCTCACGCCCACAATTTAGGGGCAGAGACATTTCATCCCATTCCCGTTCCCGTTGAAGGAGACGCCGTAATGATTGCCATGGTGAATGCCCTCAATCAGGCCGGTTCTATGCTCCACCAGCAGCACGAACGAATCATGGCCCTCGAAGCCGAACGACAAGAGGCCCGGCCCCAGCCGGTGAGTAGGATACAACAACGTCCGGAGCCAACGAAGAAGCGAGGACGTCGCTCTCCCGAACCCCACGCCAGCAGGGCACGCGCCCATCGTGACGGTGGTCGAGCGAGAACATCACCAAGGCGCGGGCACAGCCCCGACAACAACGAACTGTCTCCCTTAAGGAGCGACGAGGAAGATTTGCATTGCCCCCTATCTCGGGCAATAATGGAAGCCCCGCTCCCCAAAGGCATGGAGAAACCGCCAAACCTAGCTGTGTACGACGGGACTACAGATCCCGACGATCACGTCGACAACGTCAACGCGATGCTCGACTACCGCAATGATATAACCGGGCACCTCAAATGCCGACTGTTCTCAACGACCCTCAGGAAAGGGGCCATGGCCTGGTACAAAAGCTTGGCCCCTGAGTCCATTACGTCATGGAGAGTCATGAGGTCCATGTTCACCCGGCACTTTACAGCTTCCCGTCGTCACCCCAAGACTGAGGCGACCCTTGAAGCCATAGTGCAGAAGAAGAATGAAACGCTGCGCTCATACATCGAGCGATTCAACCAGGAAGCTGTCGAGGTAGATACCACCGAGCACATGAAGAAGTATCTCCTCGAGAGAGGTCTCTTACCCGGCAGTGAACTTAGCAGAGCCGTAGGGATCGAGCCTCCCCGCACCTTAAACGAGCTCCTGCATAAAGCCCAGGCCTACATCAGATACGAGGAAAAGCAGGTGGCACACAATGCCCGCAGCGGACGTAACGCTGGGGAGACCGAGCACTCAAAACGCGAGGACACGAGCATTTCCCGTCGCAACGGAGACAGACGAAGAGAAGAAAGACCTCGCGAGCTCCGGGAAGGAAGAGGCCCCGCGGGCAGATATAGCGAGTACACCTTACTGACAGCTCCTCGAGAGCGTATCCTCGCAGAATGTATCAACTCTGAATTTAAGCAGGGCAGGGTCAGGTTCCCAAAACCGTCTGCACCAAAGCCCCACACCGACAAATCAAAGTACTGCCGGTTCCACAGAAGTCACGGACACGTGACCGAAGACTGCGTCCACCTGAAAGATGCGATTGAAATTTTAATCCAAGAAGGGCACCTGAAGCAGTACACGAGGAAGAACGAAGCTCCCAGACACGACGAGCCAGAGAAGAAGAGACCCCGGGAAAACACACCCCCCGACAACTCTCCCTATCAAGTGGCCCTCTGCGTGTCACGACCGGAAGATTTCTTCCCCCCCGAACCATTGCCCGAGGGCAAGATCACTGCACTCAGCCCCTGGGAAGACTTCCCTACCACACTGGTGATATCAGGAGGAGGAACTAACGGGGAATCCGCGGCCCTCTCCGTCAAACGCAAGTTCGACGAACTCCTACTGACTGCCCCCGAGCAGAAAGCGACATTGACAAAATACCGGGGAAAATCCAACCCAATATCCTTCTTCCTGGAGGAACTCCCGGGCGGATCCCCGAACTCGGCCATCCCACTATTGATTAGAGCAAAGATGGCCAGATTCGACGTACGACGCATCCTGGTCGACGAAGGCAGCTCAGTGGATATCATGTACGTCCACCTCTTCAAGACTCTGAAGCTAGACAAGACCAACTTAGCCCCCTACGTCGGATCAGATCTCCAAGGATTCAACGGAGCAACAACCAGACCGTGGGGATATGTTGAGCTCCTCGTCACTTTCGGCGAACAAGAAACGGCCAGGGAAGTCAAAATCCAATTCCTGGTCGTAGACTGTCCGTCTCTCTACAATTGCATCTTTGGACGCCCGACGCTGGCCGAGCTCACTGCGGTCCCATCCACCGTCCACCTGAAGATGAAATACTACACCAAATTGGGACGTGTGGTCACCATCCATGGTGACATCGAAGCAGCCCGGCGATGCTACGACGCCGCAGTAAAAGGACAGGCCGTAGTCAGCACGAAGAGCAACTGCAACAACAAAAAACTCAAGACCGAGGATCCTGCCCGAGGAGTCAACGCCATCGACCTCGACTGTCGCATCGGGCTGGACGAGACCGGAGAGGGGAGGTTCCCCAAGGAACGCTCTCTCGAACACCCGGTCCGACCAATCCCCGACGGGGAGTTCGAACTCATTCCTCTTGGGGACGATCCGGAAAGGACGGTGAAGATAGGTAAGGGACTACCCGAGGAAACAAGAGAAGAGCTAGTAGCATGCCTCAAAGAGAACTCCGACCTCTTCGCGTGGAATGCCGCAGAAATGCCCGGGCTGGACCCCGAGATCGCGTGTCATAAGCTAGCTGTAGACCGGGCAGCCAAGCCCATAGCACAGCGTAGACGCAAGCAATCGCCCGAAAAGGCAGTGGCTGCCGAGCGAGCTGTAAAAGACCTCTTACAGGCAAATTTTATTTCTGAAGCCCAGTACACAACCTGGCTCTCTAATGTAGTCCTCGTTAAGAAAAATAATGGAAAATGGCGTATGTGTGTTGATTATACTGATCTTAATAGGGCTTGCCCGAAAGATGCTTTCCCCCTCCCTAATATAGACTCGCTCGTTGACAACTCTGCAGGTTTTAAACTCTTGTCCTTCATGGACGCATATAGTGGATACAACCAGATCCCTATGTCGCCCGCAGACAAGAAACACACAGCGTTCATGACCCCAACGGGCAATTACTACTACAACGTGATGCCGTTCGGGCTCAAGAACGCTGGCGCTACATACCAACGCATGATGAACAAAGTCTTCAAGGACGAAATAGGGGACATGCTCGAAGTGTACATGGACGACATGATCGTCAAATCACACGAGGAGGTAACCCATGCTCGACACCTTACGAAGGTATTCGAGCAGGCGAGACAGTGTAAAATGAGGTTCAACCCCGAGAAATGCACGTTCGGAGTCCGGGCAGGCAAGTTCCTCGGTTTCTATCTCACCGAAAGAGGGATCGAGGCCAACCCCGACAAATGCCGGGCATTCTCGGAGTTTCCGACCCCAAAAACCAAAAAATCGATCCAGTCACTCAATGGAGTGCTCGCCTCACTCTCCCGTTTCATCGCCAAGTCCGCCCAGCACGCATTGCCATTCTTCAGACTCCTTCGCAAAGAGGCTACCTTTGACTGGACCGATGAATGCGAACAAGCGCTACTCCATCTAAAGAAGGTTCTGTCCCAACCCCCGGTCTTATCACGGCCATCAGAAAAGGAAACCCTATACTTATACCTATCCGTGGCAACCGAGGCCGTCAGCGCCGTTCTAATAAGAGAAACCGACGAAGGACAAAAGCCCATCTATTTTACGAGTAAAGCACTCCAAGGTCCCGAGCTCCGATATCAGCAAATCGAAAAGGTCGCCCTGGCCCTCATCAACACAGCGAGGAGACTACGATATTACTTCCTCGCACACACGATAAAGGTGAGGACCGACCAGCCAATCAAACAGCTGCTCGGGCGCCCGGATATGGCCGGAAGGATGCTCAAGTGGTCATTAGAACTCTCCGAATTCGACATACAATACGAAAGTAGGAAAGCCTTGAAAGCTCAGGCGCTGGCCGACTTCGTCGCGGAGATGACCCACTGCCCGACTCCAGCAGAAAGCGCCCACAAATGGACGATCTTCGTCGATGGCGCCTCTAGCACATCAGGCAGCGGGGCCGGGATCATCCTCGAAAATGAAGAAGGGATCCTGATAGAGGTATCGTTAGCGCTAGCATTCCCAACATCAAACAACCAAGCCGAATACGAAGCCTTCCTCGCAGGCCTGAGGTTAGCCGACGACCTGGGAGCAAAAGAGGTAAAAATATCCACCGACTCCCAGCTCGTGGCCTCACAAGTGCGAGGAGAATACCAAACCAAGAACGACAACCTCCTCGGGTACTTGTCCCTCGTCAAAGAAAAACTTGATAGATTTGAAAAGTGGGAAGTTCAACACATACCCCGCGAGCACAACACACGGGCAGACGTTCTCTCGAAACTAGCCAGCACGAGGAAAAAGGGTGGGAATAAATCAGTAATCCAAGAAATTCTCCCGCGGCCCAGCATCGACAAACTACCGCCTCCACTCGAGGTCAACGCTATTGGAGATGCCCACTGTTGGATGACACCCATCTACAATTACCTCACACGAGACGAACTCCCGGCTGACCCGAAAGAGGCGGCCATTGTCAAACGACGCGCATGCTCGTACGTACTCCTCGAAGGCAAACTCTACCGGAGAGGATTCTCCATCCCACTACTCAAATGCGTCGAGGAAGAGAAAGTCCCCGACATACTTGGAGAGATACATCGGGGAATTAACGCTCAACACCTCGGCGGACGATCGCTCGCACGAAAAGCCCTTCGAGCAGGCTACTACTGGCCGACCATGCAAAACGATTCGAAAGAGCACGTCAAAAGATGTGACAAATGCCAACGACATGCCGACATGCACCTCGCACCCCCGAACGACCTCAGATCGTTGTCTTCCCCATGGCCCTTCGCGTGGTGGGGCATGGACATCCTCGGACCCTTCGTCACCGGATCATATCAGAATAAATACCTCATCGTCGGGGTGGATTACTTCACCAAATGGATCGAGGCGGAGGCACTGGCTAAAATAACCGCGCAGAACATTCTCCGGTTCTTCAAACGCAACATCCTCGCTCGGTTCGGTATACCCCAGGCACTTGTCACAGACAACGGGACACAATTCACGGACGGAGGATTCCAGGACTTCATCGCCAGCCTGGGCACCACACAGCATTTCACGTCTGTCGAGCATCCGCAGACGAACGGGCAAGCAGAGGCGGCCAACAGGGTAATCTTACGTGGCCTCAAACGCAGACTCGGCGAGGCAAAGAGGGCATGGGTCGAGGAGCTACATAGCGTCCTATGGGCCTACCGCACGACACCGCATTCTACCACCGGGGAAACCCCGTTCCGACTAACTTACGGCACCGAGGCAGTCATCCCGGTGGAGATACGGACGCCAACGAGGAGGACAGAGGAGCCCCTAGACGAGGAAATGAACGATGAAACCCTTAGAGCCGAGCTCGACCTAGTCGAGGAGATACGTTCCGAAGCAGCTCTCCGGGAAACAACCCTCAAACAAAAGATAGCACTACGTCATGACGCGAAAGTCATAAAAAGAGAGTTCCAGGTCGGCACCCTGGTCCTCAGAAGAAACCAGAAAAACCCGAGAGAGGGCAAACTGGCGGCCAACTGGGAAGGCCCTTACCGCGTCCGCGACAAAACGAGCAACGGGGCCTATTACCTAGAAAACCTACAAGGAGAACAACTCGCTCGACCATGGAACGCAGAAAAACTTAGACAATATTACAGCTAAGTACGCCACGGGGAGACGTGGCAGGTACGGCCACGCTCTTCGTCCCCAAAACCCCAGGGAGGAACCACGAGACCCGGGAACGATCCGGGGTCACACAACAAACACAACCCTCCCCGACGGTTGGGATCTTGACCAAGACCCAACGTCGAAGTACCAAGACTGGCAGGGCACCCAGCTCGCGATGGGAGGACCCAAGCCTCGGGACCAGGGTTCGAACAACGGACCCGGGCTTCGATACCCACGGGCACAAAGCCCGACACTTCGTCGGTTCCCTAAACCGAGGAGATTAACAAAGTCGAGCAGAGTACGAATTCATGCAAACAAATATCAAACACAAACGAGCACAATGAACGGTAACAAAAATATTCATACATTAGAAACGACAAAGGCGGCCGAAGCCAAGTACGCCCGAAGGCCATATTACAACGCCCGAAGGCCAAAATACATGAGGCACGCAGGCCATGATAAGAAAAACATATAAACTAAGACTCCGCTCGGAGCTCCTCTTCATCCTCTTCTTCTTCTTCTCCCCCCAGCTCCTCCTCCACTTCAAACGGGCAGATGATCTCACCATCCCGGACGCAGCAGTTATAGGCCGACCCTTCCGTCACCAACTCAGGGTTCAGAAGCCCGAGCTGCTCGACAGCATTGTCGAAACCCTCTTTGAAGCAGGCCACAAGATCTTGGTTGAGAGTCCGGATATGCCCTAGCAGCTCACCGCGCGAGCCAAAGGCGCGTTCCTCCTCGGTCTCATCTGCCAGAGGACGGACCTTTCCCTCGAGAGACTCAACCTGAGCCCGTAGGTAGGCGTTGTCCTCGGTCAGCTTCTGATGGTCGACCACCTGCTCTTCCAGGCTCGCCTTAGCAGCCTTCAACTGGTCCCTCTCTCTTTCCACCTCCTCCAGCTTCTGGCGCAGCCCTTCCTGCAGCTGATGCTCTTCTTTGTAGTCCGACAGATCTTGAGATAGTCTTTCCTTCTCTGTCCGAACCTGCAAAAGGGCTTCCTCCAGCGAGGCGGTGGAGACCGCAGTGTCGGTCAGAACCATGGCCGTCTCCATCACCCGGATGACGGCAGCAATATCCCTGGCCAGATCTTTCCTCCGGGCAGCAACATCCTGGTCCAGAATAGCCTTGGCCTCAGGCGCAGGCACAGCAATCGACTCCTCGGCCTTGAAGAACGACCGTTCCACATAGCAGGGAGGCAGAAGATAGCTGCCCGGTCCATGCGAACCTCCTGGAGACGACCTGGTAAGGGCCCCAGCCGGACGCTTCCGTTTATGGAGGGGAGAAGCCGCTGGCGACGGACTGCTGTCAGGAATGGTGATCGGGTTAAGCCGAGGAGGAGAGGAAGGAATCACGCTCGCCGCCTGCGAGGGACCGACCCCGGCATCGCCAGCAATCTCCGAGACACGGGCCGCAGTTTTCTTCTTCTTCTTGGGCACCCGGTCAGGAGCGCCGACCTGATTCGCCAGCTTCAGCACCCGATCACGAGCATTGGGCATGGCACCTGCAAATAAATTACACACAAACGTTAGCGACCGAAGTCATAAACAGAAATAAAAAGCTAAACAAAGTCTGCCTACTCAATAACGCCAGAGCTTCCTCCTCGGTATCACACTCGAGCAGAGCCTTCGTATTGATATAACGCGTCTCGGTGATTAGCTCCCCGGCCTCATCCAGGTAGGGCACGCCCTGTCGATTCGCCCAGAACGCCAAGCTGAAGCTCTGCACGTAATCGACCAGCTTCTTGTACGCGAGCCTATCCTCCTCGCCGAGCATCGCGTACTTGACCCGGTAATGCGCTGTGGAGAGATCGAAATGATCACGCTGCCACCTCAGCGGTATCTTCGACATCAGCGTCTCCTCCCCGTTGGGTTCCCGTTGATAGTAGTAGAGAGAGTGAAGGGCAGCCCGGGTAATCGGCATCACCACGTACCACCGGCTTTTGAAATGGCGAACAGAATCCTCGTACGTCTTGAACAGACGCACGGGCTGCTTGAAAGAAACCCAACTGTGGCGGCCACGGGAACCGGACCTCTGGAGATGGAACACGTGGAAGAAGAGAGCCCGGGTGCAACCAATGCCGAGGAACTGGCAAACTAACTCGAATGCCCGCATAAATGCGAGGGCATTAGGATGTAGTTGGGACGGCGCCAGCCGGAGCCACTTGAAGACCGACATCTGGAAGGAGCTGAAGGGCAGTCTCATCCCCGCCTCACGAAAAGCAAATTCGTACATGGTGAACTGCTTCCCCGGGAAATGATGACAAATGCGGTCTTCTTCCTTGGGGGCGCAGCAATACCAGTTCGGTGGATCCTCCCGGTTTATGGCCTCGACCATAGCGTGAGCAGTGATGGCTTCGTCACAGAAGTCTGATTCCTCCTCCAAGGGCTCGTCCGCAACCCAGGAGAAGTCGACCTGCCCGGAAGAGGAGGCGTGTTCGGTACCATCTCGGACACTCCCATCCCCGACAGGAAGACGAGCGATTGTCGCGTCGTCGGTGGAGGACCCAGAATCTTCCTTCCTCGGTCGTAAGCGCCCGGTAACACCTGAAACGCAGACAGAAAGAGTGAATTCGACGTCGTATCAAATCCACCCTTCCACCGCAGGTCAAGTGAAAGGGCGTAGCGGCGACGGACACTAACCGTGCTCAACTCGGTGGCCCGCGCATTCTATGGAGACCGGGCATAAACTTCATACAACCTATGCAAGTGTTGCCCGGCATATGAAGTTTATGCCCGGTACAGTAGGATCCCAACCCTATTTTCTACCATCTAATATACACCTACAGTCCACTACACTGTCCCTAAGTTAAACCTAACCACATTTCTACGAAAATAGCATGCGTTTGACAGAAAACAACAAGGAAAAAGAATGGGTCACAGTGGAAAACCGTACCTGACATAGTTAAGTTGAAAAGGTACGGTGGTGTCCGAGCAGAAAACGGTGGTTCAGATAGGAGGACGGGCGGAGACGGCGGTCCAGACGGTTGAGAGAGCAAACGAGAGAGAATGTGGAGAACTCCGGTGAACGCGTGAGCAAAAAGAAAAAGTGGAAATGAAGTTACTCAACCCCTTTTTATAGGGCTTGGCACGTAGACCAACACGCTAGGTCATCATTACCTAGCCTGCCTACGCCGTCTTTGCGCGCGAAACGAAGCGACCCCACTAATTCTGAGACACGTCTGTCAAAGATGAGAAGCTGAAGCGACCCGAGCACCTATCCATCTCCTCGACTCACCAAGACGCCACCTCCCCGCGTCATACCCACGTTTACTACAAGGAAGGCGCAGATCAACCGACCACCTCCATCCCCGACATTCCCGAAGAAAGGGTCGGTCATGAATAGGTCTGGCACGACCTCGCCTGTCTAACGGTCAAGCTTCCCCATCGTCGCGGGGAACCCTTAGTCGAAACATAAGTCATCCCTCTGGCTCAGAGACTCGACTTGGGGGGCTCCTGTTCCGGACTGGGCCATGACCCTAGGCACGGCACGGCCCAATACTCGCCAAGCCCACGTCCAAACGGCCATGTCCACACGACCACGAGGACGCGTCAGGTGGACGACAGTCCGCCCGACGAACGTCTCCCTGGGCCCTTAAACACGTGTCGGACAGTGAGCGGGTCCTCCTCGTACGATCTCCATCCACTCACCGTCAACCCACGTTGCGGGCACCTCAGTTGTGTCGGGCAGGGCCTTAACGGCATCCCACTCACCACGTCACCCAACTCCCCTATATTGTCGCCTTAGGGATAGGGGCAGTTGGACCAGGGGGCAGACTTTGGTCTAGGTCTTAACGCTTCTTACGCGTCCCCTGGCAGCTCCTCCTTGGGCCTAGCTAATCCAGCCCATTAGGAGCCTTGGCCCAGCGCTGGGGGCTCACTATAAATACCCCTTTCATGGCAAAGGGGCAGGTATTCTAACTCACACTCTGATAACCTCATTCTGTACCTTTTCTGACTTAAACATTGGAGCACTTTGCAGGTACACCCCCCTTTTCACTTCATTCTCCGGCCCATTCACCAAGACCTTGGAAGGCCCTCCTGATCAGGTGAGATCAAAGCTGAATAAAAAAAAACAATCGAACATACAGTATGAAAGTAAACAAGGTAGGAAAAAAACTTACCAATACGGCTTGCCGAGTGTCTCAAACCGACGCCATACTGCTTTCGCTCGTCGTTACGGTGATGCTTGCTGTCATACGGTGAACTGACTTTATTGGATTTTTAATCGCAATGTCGCGGTTAGCAAGAGTCGCCACCGACTTTTCTTTTATCCCATAAGGAAAGGTGGAAAAGAACAGGAAAGACCTTAATTTTAAATTCTTAGGTTCGGGAGGTACTTTATACGAAGGGAAGGTGTTAGGCACCCTTCGTATCCATGGTTATCCATGGGCTCTTAATTGCTCAATCATTTATGTTTTCTAGGTTTGAAAAAGTGGTTGAGAAATGTATGAAAGATGTTTTGAAAATGAGAATTTAACTTTGTAATGATTCTTGCATGAATGTATACAAAGTGGTTATCCCTCTTAATTTTGAAAATGGTTTAGAAAAATATAACTTGGCAATGATCCTAGTACGGATGTATGCTAAGTGGTGATTTTCTAAAAAGGATGTTTGAAAGGTGTAAGGTGGGAAAAGTATTTTTTATTATGAATGAGCAATTAAGGTTGCACCTGTCCGAGGTCTTTCCGGGCATTTCCCATCCTTATGAGGGTAAAACTGTCCTTACTATTGAGAAGTAAGTAGTTTTATCCTTGGGATGTTGAAGGGTCATCGTAGGGTCATCGATCGGTCATTGAAGGCAACAGTTGTGAGGAGACCTTAGCATTCGAAGGGACTATCATCATTTAACCGTAGGCTACGCCGAAGGGACATCGAGGGACAAAGTCGTATTTTCGAAGGCAACATCCGAGGGACTATAATTTATTTTATGATGATTTAACCGAAGGGTCTTTGCTAAGGGTATCCCCACATTTGCGGGACATGACCGTTATACCGTAGTACCGTAAGGCAGCAAAAAGAGGTCCAAGATCACTTATTTAAAGGTCATGTTTTAAAGTTAAGTAGGTAATGAGGATGAGCCTCCACATTAAAATCAATACATTAAAATTACATTAAAATTAATTATTAAAATTAACACATTAAAATTAATTATTAAAATTAACATATTAAAATTAATTAGGCAATTTAGGGTGAGCCTTCACAATGGTATCCCACAAATAAAGTGGAAGACCTAACGGCAATCTTTTCCTGGGACATATGAACCTTTGCAAAATTCAGCAAACGGGTTAGAATACCAAATCGGGGTGTAATCGAAGATTACACCAAAGCAGTGATAGTATCAGGTAAGCAAAGCATAGTTATAGTAAAACAGGTCAGGTGGGCAAGGATCAAAACAGAGCGAAGAAACAGCGGCATCCATTATAACAATTCAAAGTATCCAGGCATACTTAAGTCCACATGCAAACCTCAAATATATTTATGAGTTAAATTATGATGTCACACGCAAGTTAAGAACATAAAGCGATATCGCATGCAAATTGAGAAAATGAAGCTGTAATAATAATGCAAACCTGTTTGCAATCGAATTGCACCCTTGAGTTGGCGAGCCGGATTGAATTGGACGGAGGTAGCTTTGCGGCCGCCGGCTTTTCCTTCAGGGTTTCCTTTAGGGTTACCCGGGGTAAGTTAAACAGTAGTCTTGTAAAACACAATGCCTAAGCTGTTGGAAAAGTAAATGTGCAAAAGCGAAAACGGCCACGGAAAAAGGAATGTGAAAAAGCCCCCCCTTTTAGGTTTTCAAGGTGGCTATTTATATTAGTGTCATTAGGTCATGCATGCTGCCAAAAAGTCTTCAACGTGCGCATGGATATAGTGGATGCAGGGCCCAACATTCCTCAACGGATCTTCAAGTCTCCGAAGCGTTACCTGCGCCTACAAAGTAGGGGAATGGTGTGACGTTCGTCACACCATGTGTGACGCCCGTCACAGGGGTGTGTTGCGTGACGCTCGTCACGCCTTCTGTGACGCCCGTCACAAGGCTGTGTTGCGTGACGCTCGTCACGCCCTCTGTGACGTCCGTCACAGGCACAACATTTGTGTCTTGCGCTTTGGGCTGGGCTTTGCTGTTCGGTTCGTTTTCTTTTCTTTTTGCACCCCTTTTCCTCCGCTTCCAAATAAACCACTTTCATATTATCACTGGGTGAGCGCGTAGGCCAGTTTGGGTCATACGCGAGCTGGGCCTTTGTTCCTTTAAGTGTCATAAAATGAGTCGGAGTGCCCTGAAATGTCTTGAAATATTAATGGGCAAATTTTGGGGTATGACAGCTGCCCCTGTTCAATATTCTTGAACCGAGAGAGTAGAATGGTATGTGCCGTTCGTGGTCTGGAGGTGAAAGATTATTGAACACTAGAATGCCCCGAAAATTTGCGCTTGCCAATTGGTCTTGGTGGAGATGGGCTTAAAGATGCCATCCAGGAAATTTGATGAGGGGAGCTTCAGACTGTGTCGTACGTTAGACGATATCTGAAGACATGGGTGTCATACCGGGTCACACACTAGACCGTATAGTGAATCATCCATCCTGCTGTTGACTTTGCTGGGGAGTCAGAGTATGCTATATATTGTTGGGGGATAAGGGATCAGAATGGGTCATACACTGGACCGTATCTGAATACCAGAGTGAGCTGTTCGTTAGGCAGGTGACTTTGATGGGGATGAAAGATCAGAACGGATCGTACGCCAGATCGGTTCTGAGTTGCAGAATGAGCCGTTCGTTAGGTTGAATCTGCTTGAAGAGGGAGTAGTCGTATACCAGACTACCATTCAGGAATGTACCTGTCCGAAGGTAGCACCTGAGCAAGGGAGTAGCCGTATACCAGACTACCATTCAGGAATGTACCTGTCCGAAGGTAGCACCTGAGCAAGGGAGTAGCCGTATACCAGACTACCATTCAGGAATGTACCTGTCCGAAGGTAGCACCTGAGCAAGGGAGTAGCCGTATACCAGACTACCATTCAGGAATGTACCTGTCCGAAGGTAGCACCTGAGCAAGGGAGTAGCCGTATACCAGACTACCATTCAGGAATGTACCTGTCCGAAGGTAGCACCTGAGCAAGGGAGTAGCCGTATACCAGACTACCATTCAGGAATGTACCTGTCCGAAGGTAGCACCTGAGCAAGGGAGTAGCCGTATACCAGACTACCATTCAGGAATGTACCTGTCCGAAGGTAGCACCTGAGAAAGGGAATAGTCGTATACTAGACTATCATTCAGGAATGTACCTGTCCGAAGGTAGCACCTGAGAAAGGGAATAGTCGTATACTAGACCATCATTCAGGAATGTACCTGTCCGAAGGTAGCACCTGAGGAAATGAAGGTCTAACTTGGTCGTACATTAGACTGTATCTGAGGAGAATGAGGACTTAACGGTCTAACTTGGTCGTACATTAGACTGTCACTGAGCAGAATCTGGTCTAACTTGGTCGTACATTAGACTGTATTTGAGTGGTTGAAGGTCAGAATGGATCGTACGCTAGATCGTATCTGAGTTGTTGAAGGTCAGAATGGATCGTACGCTAGATCGTATCTGAGTTGTTGAAGGCCAGAATGGATCGTACGCTAGATCGTATCTGAGTTGAAGGAGTCATGTGTTGAGATGAATCAGGATGGACCGTATGCTAGGCAGTACCTGAGAAGTGAAGGTCCAACTGGGTCGTACATTAGACCGTGTTGGGAGTAGTTGAAGATCCAAATGGGTCTTATGATAGACTGTATTGGAGTTGCAGGATGAGCCGTCCATTAGGCTGAATCGGATGATAAAAGGGGGTAGTCGTACACTAGACTACACTTCAGAAATGTACCGTACACTAGGTAGCATCTGAGGAGACGAAGGTCAAATTGGGTCGTACATTAGACCGTATCTGAGCAGACTGAGCCGTCCATTAGGCTGAATCTGATGATAAAAAGGGGGTAGTCGTACACTAGACTACACTTCAGAAATGTACCGTACACTAGGTAGCATCTGAGGAGACGAAGGTCAAATTGGGTCGTACATTAGACCGTATCTGAGCAGACTGAGCCGTCCATTAGGCTGAATCTGATGATAAAAAGGGGGTAGTCGTACACTAGACTACACTTCAGAAATGTACCGTACACTAGGTAGCATCTGAGGAGACGAAGGTCTAATTGGGTCGCACATTAGACCGTCTTGAAATAGTTGAAGGAATCATATGTTGGGCTGAATCAGAATGAACCGTATGTTAGGCTGTATCTGATGATATCTGTATATGTTGTACTTGCAATAAATGTCTGGGATGAGCTCATAAATGCCATCGTTAGGAGGATGTCAGAATGAATGTTGACATGGAGTATCTGAAAGATGTAGTTGACTTCTGAATGTAATTGATAAAGCTGTCCGTCTGAATGGACCTTTGTTTTGACTGTGTCAGGAGGATAATTGACCTGAAAAATAAAGTTAGCTTCATGTTATGTCATGATGCATGAGATGCAAATGTTGTATGCATGCGTGTGCTGTGAAATGATGTAATGAGTGAATTATGCGTCTGGAATAAATGCGAGCTATGTTATGAAATGATGTAATGTATATGATGCGGAATGAAAATTATATGTAGGTATGTGATGTGAAATGATGTAATGAGTGCACTATGCGTCTGAAATGTTCTTCCAGGGGACTCTACTGGGGGAATAAATCTCAGTCTTCTGGTCGGAGATATTTGTATTGATGACCCTTTCTTAGCTGAGAGTATTTGACCTTTATCTGATGGCAGAGATATTCAACAGAGCCTAGCTGGGGGTAGAAGAGATGACCAGTCTAGTGATGCCAATTTCTTCCGGGGAATAACTGGCGTTGCCGGGGAATCGACTTGGCAACAGATTCATTGGAAAGCCTGGTTAGACCTTCTCCTCGATCCTGAAGTCCTTTAGTAATTGTCATTGTTATTTTATGCATGTATTTTGATAAACATTGATCATATTCAAATGCATATATCCATTCAAGTTAAATCAATGGACGTTTACGCAAACAAAACAGAGAAAGTAAAACGAAAGCATCTTTTTGGAAATGAAATTGTATTGATTTTGAAAGAGAGCCTATAAATAGGCAATTTGAGTACAAGGAGACAAAAATCCTAGTAAGAGGAAATTGTCAGGCAAACAAAGAGAAAGCTATGCAGAAAAAGTCCTATCGATTCTAATTCCACCACTGTCATTATGTCTTCAAGTATCTCATCTCCTGCTGTCGGATAGAAGTGATTGGCTTGTTCGGTCCCTTGAAACTTGGGTGAAGCTGACAGAGAACGGGACATAGTCATACGCTTTAATCCCTAATTTTTGCCTGGACCGCCTTTTCAGGTTTTCAGTCCACCAGGATACCCTTTTTTGCCCAAGCCGCCTTTTCAGGTTTTCGACTTGCCGGGTGTACATTTGTATATGTTTATCCCTAATTTTTGCCCGAACCCTTTTGGTTCGCCGGGATGCCCTAACTTTTGCCTAGGTACGTCGACCTAGCGGGTCTCTTTTATGCGTAGTATTTTTTAACTATGTCAGCGTTCACAGGATGCGGGAACTCTTCGCCGTCCATTGTAGCAAGCATCATGGCTCCACCAGAGAATACCTTCTTAACTACAAATGGCCCTTCGTATGTGGTAGTTCATTTGCCCCTGGGATCACCTTGTAGTAGAATGATACGCTTGATAACTAAGTCGCCGATTTGGTACACTCGTCTCTTGACCTTTTTGTTGAATGCCTGGGTCATGCGCTTCTGATATATCTGCCCATGACAAACAGCCGCAAGTCTCTTTTCATCAATCAAATTTATCTGATCGAGTCGAGTTTGAATCCATTCATCCTCACCTAAGCCTGCATCTTTCACAATTCTTAGAGAGGGGATCTGAACTTCCACTGGTAAAACGGCTTCCATTCCATAGACTAAAGAGAAAGGGGTTGCCCCTGTCGAAGTGCGGTAATCATGAAGAGCAAAAGGTAACATCTCATGCCAGTCTTTGTATGTTACTGTTACATTCTTGATATTGTTAGCAGCCTCCACGACGCCGTTCGTCTTTGGCCGGTACGGAGAAGAGTTATGGTGTTTTATTTTGAACTGCATGCAGAGTTCAGTTTAGTACCATTATCAGTGATAACTCTTTCAGGAGACAGCAGGTTTCTCGAATGTATATTTGATAAGATCCATCTTAGAAATCAATAAAGTGGTATGATTCAACATATACTGTCTTAGTCGGCGAGCAGCCCAAGCCAAAGCGCAGCAAGCTTTCTCGAGCTGTGAGTATCTTGTTTCACAGTCGGTACCTTTTGCTAAGGCAGTGTATGACATGCTCTTTTCGACCAGACTCGTCATGTTACCCCAGCACACCCTATTGAATTTTCTAACACGGTCAAATACATAGTTAGAGGTCTTCCTTCAACTGGTAGCATCAGAATTGGAGGTTCTTGGAGATATTTCCTGATTTTGTTATTCATCATTCCATGCCATCTCTTGATTTTTCCTTTTTAGTAATTTGAAGATGGGTTTGCAGGTAGCAGTCAAGTGTGGAATGAATCGGGCAATGTAATTCAAGTGTTCCAAGAAACCTCTGACTTCTTTCTTGTCTATTTCAGTACCCAGATTTATAATTTCGATTGATTCCTCATGCGGTTGTATGGTCTTTTCTTCTTGCAGTAGTCGGGCAAGTTCTCCAGGGACTTCACAATCTTCCTCACCTTCATCCTCGGCTTGGTAGATCGGATTTTCAAAGTCATAATGAACAGTAGCAGAGTCATTACCAACAGGATCCAGAGTGGATATGGATCGGCAAATTGTTACGTGAGTGTGTGCAAGAACACATAGCTTGTTTGAAAAATGACAGGAAAGATAAAGAGCGCAATATTTGAATGCAAAAAGTCCATTGATTTATTGAATATGAATATGCTTATGAAATGACAAAACCCTTGAAAAATTAGCTATTATGCCCCGGGTATAGACACAATGCTTTGAAACACAAAAATAGCAATAACAATTACTCCTGACTAAAGGAAATCGGGATAGTGTCTTCAGCCTTCCAATTATTGGGTCCGTCACCAATTGTTGGGAAAATCCAGCTATCCAAGTCATAATCGTTATCAGTATCTTCCACAGCATTGACAGTCTCGTCATGATTAGGTAGAGGGGCATTGATGCCATTAGGAGTCTCTGGAGGATCAAAGATAGTCGCCTGTATCTTCCCACTTCGAATGCCACTTTCAACATGTTCACCTGTTAATATAAGTTCAGTGAAACCCAACGAGGAACTCCTCAATAGATGGCTGTAGAATGGGCCAGTCAGTGTGCTCATGAACATGTCCACTAATTCTCGATCAGTCATAGGGGGTTTGACTCTGCCAGCCAAATCTCTCCACTTTTGAGCATATTCTTTGAAACTTTCTTTAGATCCCATAGTCATATTCTGCAGCTGTAGCCGAGTAGGCGCTAGTTCAGAATTATACTGATAGTGCTTGTAGAAAGCTGTCGCTAAATCAGTCCAGGTGCGGATGTTAGAGCTCTCGAGCTGATAGTACCATTCCAACTGTGTGCCAGCCAGACTCTCTTGGAAGAAATGGATCCAGAGCTTCTTATTAGTGGTATACGGCTGAATCTTTCTCACGTAAGCTCTCAGATGCATCTGAGGACAAGATGCCCCATCATACTGAGTGAAAGCGGGGACCTTGAATTTGCGAGGAATGATCACATCGGAGACTAGACCCAAACTTTCAAAATCCAGACCGGGCGCCTTCTGACCTTCCATAGCTAGCATGCGTTCTTCCAGCAACTTGTACTTGCCATCCTTTGGAGAGTACTGTTCATTCTCGTAATCTTCATCGTCATCCTCAGGGTTGAAAGGATCAGCATTCTCATCTTCTGAATCTGTCTCTGTTTCCTCTTCTTGATCCTTCGGAATTCTGATTTTGATTCCCGCAGCCTGTCCTTTAAGCCTTCTTCCCGGGTTAATGTAACTCACAGCTTTCTTGTCTTTCTTTTCCTCGAGCAAGAGAGCTTTCAGTTCCTCCTGCCCCCTGGATAAGTTCAAGATCATCTCCTGGAGTTGAGCATTCTGAGCATGGAGATCCTTGACAGTTTGTTCGAGGTCCATTTTTCTGTTTGGAGGAAAACCGTGAGAACACTGATCCCTTTAGAGTACCTGTTATGCTATGTTATGCTATGCAATGCATGAAATGTTTTCAAGGCCTTTTGGAATTTAACTTTGCATAAACTACCGGAAAGGGAAACTTTTTGTTTTTTTTTTGTTTTTTTTTTCATACAAAACAGAGCAAAGTTAAATCCCTAAGTCCTTGAAATGGTTAGTTCAATGTTATGATGTCATGATGTTATGATGTTATGATGTTATGATGTTATGCAAGCACAAGCATGTCACACAACAATTATTCCTAGGTTTTAAGGCTTGCATGAGTTCCATAGGTAAGTACCCTCCCCACTGAAGTTTGGTTGGTTCAACCTGTCCTAGAATAGTAACCGGGTTCTAGAAGGATCTCAAATCATCGACCTTTCCTTAAGTCCACTTCAGTGCAACACCAAGGGGTTGACCGAAGCTTCCCTAAAGTCCAATCTCAAAGAGTGTAGTATCGAGTATCAACCAACCTCAGTCGGGACCGAAGCCAGTTATCTCACTACTTTCTAATGGCTAGGATGAGTCAATTAGGGTTCTAAAGGTCTGGTTAATGCTTTGATGACACCACGCGGAAGCCAAATTTTTCCTCAAATAACATGAGGACCATCAGGACAACCAAAGTGTCGCATTAACCGTAGCTATCATTTTGACCATTCCAGTATACGCCGGATAGTCGCGATGATCTATTGCTACTTACCTAAGGTACACTAGATCCGGGTGTAGGATCTTTCACTCAAAGCCCCCTTAAAAGAAGGAATAATAAAACATAAATGATTTTTTTTTCTTTTTTTTTTTTTTTTTAAGATGGACCTCTCTTTGTAGTCCCCAGCAGAGTCGCCAGTTCTGTCATACGGTGAACTGACTTTATTGGATTTTTAATCGCAATGTCGCGGTTAGCAAGAGTCGCCACCGACTTTTCTTTTATCCCATAAGGAAAGGTGGAAAAGAACAGGAAAGACCTTAATTTTAAATTCTTAGGTTCGGGAGGTACTTTATACGAAGGGAAGGTGTTAGGCACCCTTCGTATCCATGGTTATCCATGGGCTCTTAATTGCTCAATCATTTATGTTTTCTAGGTTTGAAAAAGTGGTTGAGAAATGTATGAAAGATGTTTTGAAAATGAGAATTTAACTTTGTAATGATTCTTGCATGAATGTATACAAAGTGGTTATCCCTCTTAATTTTGAAAATGGTTTAGAAAAATATAACTTGGCAATGATCCTAGTACGGATGTATGCTAAGTGGTGATTTTCTAAAAAGGATGTTTGAAAGGTGTAAGGTGGGAAAAGTATTTTTTATTATGAATGAGCAATTAAGGTTGCACCTGTCCGAGGTCTTTCCGGGCATTTCCCATCCTTATGAGGGTAAAACTGTCCTTACTATTGAGAAGTAAGTAGTTTTATCCTTGGGATGTTGAAGGGTCATCGTAGGGTCATCGATCGGTCATTGAAGGCAACAGTTGTGAGGAGACCTTAGCATTCGAAGGGACTATCATCATTTAACCGTAGGCTACGCCGAAGGGACATCGAGGGACAAAGTCGTATTTTCGAAGGCAACATCCGAGGGACTATAATTTATTTTATGATGATTTAACCGAAGGGTCTTTGCTAAGGGTATCCCCACATTCGCGGGACATGACCGTTATACCGTAGTACCGTAAGGCAGCAAAAAGAGGTCCAAGATCACTTATTTAAAGGTCATGTTTTAAAGTTAAGTAGGTAATGAGGATGAGCCTCCACATTAAAATCAATACATTAAAATTACATTAAAATTAATTATTAAAATTAACACATTAAAATTAATTATTAAAATTAACATATTAAAATTAATTAGGCAATTTA
The DNA here is from genome assembly GCF_024323335.1 of Lathyrus oleraceus. NCBI lineage: Eukaryota > Viridiplantae > Streptophyta > Magnoliopsida > Fabales > Fabaceae > Lathyrus > Lathyrus oleraceus. Next base: position 104,788,971 of record NC_066585.1, read on the forward strand.
GGGTGAGCCTTCACAATGGTATCCCACAAATAAAGTGGAAGACCTAACGGCAATCTTTTCCTGGGACATATGAACCTTTGCAAAATTCAGCAAACGGGTTAGAATACCAAATCGGGGTGTAATCGAAGATTACACCAAAGCAGTGATAGTATCAGGTAAGCAAAGCATAGTTATAGTAAAACAGGTCAGGTGGGCAAGGATCAAAACAGAGCGAAGAAACAGCGGCATCCATTATAACAATTCAAAGTATCCAGGCATACTTAAGTCCACATGCAAACCTCAAATATATTTATGAGTTAAATTATGATGTCACACGCAAGTTAAGAACATAAAGCGATATCGCATGCAAATTGAGAAAATGAAGCTGTAATAATAATGCAAACCTGTTTGCAATCGAATTGCACCCTTGAGTTGGCGAGCCGGATTGAATTGGACGGAGGTAGCTTTGCGGCCGCCGGCTTTTCCTTCAGGGTTTCCTTTAGGGTTACCCGGGGTAAGTTAAACAGTAGTCTTGTAAAACACAATGCCTAAGCTGTTGGAAAAGTAAATGTGCAAAAGCGAAAACGGCCACGGAAAAAGGAATGTGAAAAAGCCCCCCCTTTTAGGTTTTCAAGGTGGCTATTTATATTAGTGTCATTAGGTCATGCATGCTGCCAAAAAGTCTTCAACGTGCGCATGGATATAGTGGATGCAGGGCCCAACATTCCTCAACGGATCTTCAAGTCTCCGAAGCGTTACCTGCGCCTACAAAGTAGGGGAATGGTGTGACGTTCGTCACACCATGTGTGACGCCCGTCACAGGGGTGTGTTGCGTGACGCTCGTCACGCCTTCTGTGACGCCCGTCACAAGGCTGTGTTGCGTGACGCTCGTCACGCCCTCTGTGACGTCCGTCACAGGCACAACATTTGTGTCTTGCGCTTTGGGCTGGGCTTTGCTGTTCGGTTCGTTTTCTTTTCTTTTTGCACCCCTTTTCCTCTGCTTCCAAATAAACCACTTTCATATTATCACTGGGTGAGCGTGTAGGCCAGTTTGGGTCATACGCGAGCTGGGCCTTTGTTCCTTTAAGTGTCATAAAATGAGTCGGAGTGCCCTGAAATGTCTTGAAATATTAATGGGCAAATTTTGGGGTATGACACTTGCTATTTGAATAAACACGTTTCCGGCTGAAGCTTCCTTTCCGACGTCGGGGTTTATGGATTGGAAAAGTTGTGGATGGAGTTGACCGCGGCGGTGTTATAGCGTTGTGTTTGTTGTTGTAACTGTTGACGTCGCGGAGGTTGGAGAATAGTCGCGATAGTCGGAAGAAGACGAGTATTGAGGGTGATGTGAGTTGTGACGGTGGCGGATGAGTTGTGATGAGTTTGGAAGGGTTGTTGAGGGTGGTTCGCGATGGTGAGCGGAGGTGAAGCGTGGCGGTGGGTGTTGGTGGTTGTATGGTGGTTTGTCGGAGGGAAAGTGAAGAAAGGCGTGATGGGGTTTGTTCGGTGGTGATTTTGGTGCGTTTGTCGGGAGGTTGTGGAGCGCGGAGGGGGTGTCGTGGTGAGTGTGTGGGATTCCCCAAGAGGAACAGTGAGTGAAAGTGTATTAAATGAGAGGTGTTGGTGAGAGAGAGAGTCTATGGTAGGTGGCGTGAGAAGAGAGATATAGTGAGTACTGAATGAAATTGGAGAGAGAGCAAGGGGTGAAGAAAACGTGTGTGGGTGAGGAAATCTTAGAGAAGATTTTCAATACCGTTGGAGATGTGCTAGCTGTCAAAAACAATAGGAATCCAATGCTAAAATATTTATTAAAAAATCCTAAACAGTAATTTTATTTAAATAATAATAATAATAATAATAAAACAAACTCTAATTTGGATACTAGAACAAAGAAATAAAAGGACCGATTATAAATAGGAGTCGGATGAAAATTTGCTCGAAAAATTAAATCAGACACATTAAAATGATCAACACAAAATATACTTATTGAAAAAATACAGCGTTTCTTCAAATGTTGAAATAAATTTTCACCGGTTAAAAGGCTCAGGCGGGCCAAAATGCAATTGAAACAGCCGCTGAAAAATACAACGAGCACACCAGGTTAAACTACGTGAACCGTAGATTAATAATACTGACGTCTGCAATTTTAAATTTGAAACTTTTTATCTGCTAATCTTGTCCGTACTTGAGAAAAGATTCAACCGATTTGTTTGTATTTTCAATAATTTTATCCTGACTGATATTTCAGGTATTATTAATGATAAAATGCATGTTATGCTGTACATATGATGTAAACTGAAAATTAAATCAAATTTATGGAAATTTAAAATGCCCGGACAAAATTGGGGTATGGCAACTGTCATAAGTAATGCGCCCTTGTATTTCCCGTAAATCCATGTTCCATCAATTTGAAGAATAGGTTTGCAGAATGCAAAATCTTTGATGCATGGTCGAAACGCCCAAAAGAATTGATGAAATATTCTATTTCCACTAACACAAGTTCTGTCTGGCATATATACTGGCAGTGTCTCCAAAATGGTAACAGTTCCCGGAGCATATGTCTTAAGTGCAACCAAATATTTTGGAAGTTCTTTGTACGAATCCTTCCAATTTCTGAATATTCTTTCAATAGCCTTTGTTCTTGCAATCCACGCTTTCTTGTATGATGAAGCATAATTATATCGTGTAATGATATGAGAGATTATTATACTCACCTTCATTGATGAGTTATTGCTAACAAGGGGCAAAATGTCTTGACATATCAGTCTAGAGTTCAATTTACGGTGATATTGTGAAATATTAGTGGCGGTGTTAAAAAAATTATGATTGTACACTGGTGTCAGACCAATTGACGTCTCCTTTATACACTGGCGCCAATTGAATTGGCAACACCATATGGATTCGTCAATCTAATTGGCGCTTCCTCTTAAAAATATAAATCTGTCGCCAATTCATCTGGCAACAACATTTCATCCTCATCTGAAAGTGGGGTATTTTGGAAAATATTTTGAAACATGGGTTATTTTGGGAATTAATTTGAAAGTGGGTTGTTCGTAGGACTGACAATGAACCAAACCAACTCGAAAATAGTTTGAAACTCGGTTCGACAATTAATTCATTGAACTTGGTTCATGAACCTAATGAGCTGAATATGAGTGTAAAAATAAGTTCGTTAACTAAATGAGTTGAACTTGAACTATACATAGTTCGACTCGTTAGGTTCATCAGACAACTTGATTATATATGAGAAGCACTATACTGTCTTTAAGAGTAGGTTTAAAGATTTAATATAAATTTTAACCTTATGTTTTATTTTAATCTAACGGTTTTAATTGATAATTTATATTCACGAGTGAGAAAAATATTTTTTCAAATAATTATACAAATAAAATTAGCATTATATAAATTAATTAATTTTTGAATTAGTAGATTTTTGAGACAAAGTTAAAATTCAATCTAATAACTTTTATTTTATTTCAATACTTTCTCTTTAAAATAATATTAATTTAAATATCAAATATATAAAAAAAGAATAGACTTAAAAAATGTCTTTTAAGTTCGTGAAGCAAGCGAGCTGAATCCAACGAGATAAACCTAACAAGTCGAATCGAGTTGCTCGTAAACTTATAACGAGTCGAGATTTGAGCTTAAAAAAATTCGTATCAAACTCGAACTGAGATTTGAGCTGAATCATTTTTAGCCTAGTTATTCGGATAAAAAATTCGTCATTCATAATTAATAATTTTACAATACAATTAAATTAAATGTCATTAAAGGAAATATTGAAGATAAATTTGAATTTTTAAATAAAATAACAAATGTAAATATAAATAATTAATTATTTTAATCAGTATATAACTGATAAAAATGAATTAAACTTTAGGATGTCTTACTTGTATTAAAAAAAACACTTTTAAAAATATAATCTTTGTCTTTAAAGGATGTTATGGCTTTTAAATCCATCACATATCCTTTTTTGAGTTGGACTAAATATTTATGGAACTTGATGAATATCTTCCATCCAAGGCATTTTTGGTTTGGAGATTGTGCCACAGTAAAGTTCTATAGGGGTTGCTATTTACCATTCATGTGAAACATGTGTAGATGCAATCAGGGATGCACATATAATCTGTTCTTCGAATGTCCTTAAGTTATGAAGTTATAGAATTGATTTTTACCATGCTGGTAGCAGGTCATGCGAGCACCATATTTGACATTTTTTTGGTGTATGATAGGTTTTGGAGCCCCCAATGTAGGGTTGTCATCCAAGCTTCTATGGTCTCCATTTTAAACATAATATGATGCTCTCGAAATCAAGCAAGACTCAAGGACCATTTTCTGTGTTGGATGTCTCGTTTAAATCTAGTTCATGTTGAGGTTTCCTTCATTGTGTTTTCATGCAGAGTTATGGGGGGTCATTCGTTTAAATCTAGTTCATGTTGAGGTTTCCTTCATTGTGTTTTCATGCAAAGTTATAGGGGTGATTCGTTTAAATCTAGTTCATGTTGAGGTTTCCTTCATTGTGTTTTCATGCACAGTTATGGGGGGGGGGGGGGGGTCATTCGTTTAAATCTAGTTCATGTTGAGGTTTCCTTCATTGTGTTTTCATGCACAGTTATGGGGGTGTCATTCGTTTAAATCTAGTTCATATTGAGGTTTCCTTCATTGTGTTTTCATGCAGAGTTATAGGGGGGTCATTCATGCAGTGGAGATTGCTCATAGTTTTAATTAGAACTTTATTTGGTTTGAAACGGATTAGGCTCTACTGTTGCTTGTACTGCAAGATACCTCTCTTGAAGAAATGGATTAGGCTCTATTGTTGCTTGTACTACAAGATACCTCCCTTTTGTTTGAGATCGAGCAATGAAACAAAAGATGCTTAATATTCTCTTCCTCCATAAAACAAAAAATGCAAGGTTGATCATGAGGATTAGATACAACTCCTCTTTTCTTCAATTGTTATATGCTAGGGAGTCTATTAAGAAACAACTCCCTATCAAATAATTTGATATTGGTGTGATTTTGTTCCTCCAAACTCCACTCAAAGCCTCAATCAAAGTTCCACCAAACCTCGAACAAAATTATCAGTTAGAAGATTATTGTAACAATTCTGCACCAAAAAAGAATGAGAAGGAAAGCTTTTCCAAAAAAATGTATCAGATGAATCAGTTGCAAGAGTAAGTTCTGACATATAAGATTCTATTTCTATAAAAAAAATCAAAAGAAGAGTTTTTAAAATTCTCCAGATTGTTACATCTTGTATCGATTGTTGAATAATTTTATTTTTGTTTTGTTTTCATTAACAAATATTATATTTGTTTTTAAAAAAAATTAAAACAACTAAATTTTAAACTAATAAGCTGATAATTTAAAGATTTTAAATGAAAAATATAAATTATTTTATTTTATTATCATAATTAAATATTTGAAAGAAAACACAGATGCTTGCATTTCATGTGCAAATATTTTTTTGGTAAATGGTAATAATAGAATATAAAGAAAAAAGAAAAACAATGGATAGACTAAAAGGATTTTCTTTAAAGGCAAGTAGACTAGAAGGATGTATTCGAATGAGATTTTTAACCAACTATTTTGATGAAAATGATTTTATTTTTTTAATTTAAAAACGTTTGTAGATTATATTAAATTTTCATATTTTTCAAAAGATTATTAATAATCAAGAATTTTTAGTTTAGATTTCAAAAGTTTTTTTTTAGAAAAAGAGGGCCAAAGGCTTAAACACAAAGACACACTAGACAATAAGCCTCACAGAAGAACTAGCACAATCATTTACAATTATTTGAATTAACTCTATAGGACAATCTTCAAACCAGGTGTAATCTTCTAAGCCTGATAAGCCAAGCTTGGCCAGATAATCAACACGACAATTAGATTCTCTATAAATATGCTTAAAACGCAAAGCCTCAAACTTCTTATCTAGAAGAAGAATACGCATAATGAAATTCGAACCATGCCTTTGTAATAGATTCGACCCGGCAAGAACATCGACAACAAACTTGTTATCAACATGAATAATAAGCCTCTTGAAACCTTTCTTCCAAGCAATATCCAAACTAGTGAGCACTCCCCAAAGCTCAGCATTAAGACTACTGGAATTGTCAATAATCTTGGGGAATCCACCCTGCCACCTACCATGAATCTCCCTGAACAGACCCCCATAACTAGTAACCTTCATGCCATTGACAACCCCATCAGTATTCAAACAAAACCAATCCTCACGAGGATGACTCCATTGCACTATAGTTTGTCTGCAATGAAAGAGCTACCCTTTATTATGAAGTTTCTTGCTAACACGATACAGAGAAACATTATTTATAATCTCATTATCCAAATTTTGAGGCATAATAAAATAAGGATCATGAAGCCTCTTATTCCGCCAAATCCATATATGATAGCACCCATTATCAAAATGCTGTAATTGCTGAGACAAATTCAGCTATAACCAACATGTTAAATCAACGGAGAAGAACCAAAGCTTGTTATCGTTGCTGACCAAATGACTCCATTGGAAACAAGATAATCCCTTAAAGAATCCATAATTATTTCAAGATGGTCTACACAAACATCAAAAGTTTGTTTCTCAACTAGAGACGGTTCAGATACATATTGGTGAGGATTCCATTGTGGAAAACTTTCCAAACAAAACTCTTAATCCGCTCAGGGACCTGTAATTTCCATATAATATCCCAGTGCAAGCTAGGAGCATCATCGGAATTGTGGCTCAAATAACCATACATACTCGAGATGGAGAAGATCCCAGATTCAGTCTTACCCCAAATATGACTATCCTCAATAGAATCAGAAATAATAGGGGGAGAGATGGCATAAATTTTATCCAAAATGGTCTCAGGAAAGTATGAAGGTGTGAAAAACATAAGAAAGGGGGATTTTAATTGGTTTTTAAAAACAAAAGTTTGTTACCAACTCAAAAACACCACACAATACTAAGAACAAAGAGATAAAAACACAAGTATTTTTATCCTGATTCGCTTGAAGCTCAAAGCTACTCCAGTCCACCCGCCAAAGTGATTTCGCCTTATACACAAGGATTTAATCCACTATAATCAAATAATTACAAAAGTCACAAGGAATAACCTTCTTTTTATTCTCAAGGATCCGACTATACCCTAGTCTCCTTAAGGAAAATCGCAAAGAACAATTTTCTTTGTCTTCTCAAGGATCTGACTAAAACCTAGTCTCCTCAAGGAAATACAAACAAATAGGTTGAATAAGATTTTTTGTGTTACAAGTTGCTTCTATACAAGTAAATTTTACACAAACGAAATATAAACACTTAAAGAAAAATTGTGTATAAAATTGATATCTTTTCATGTAGAAACAAACTTGTCAAATATTGTAGTGTCTCTCTCAACTTTTTCCTCATGTCTCGAAGTCCTACTTATATAGCATAAGAAAAGAGATCGTTGGAGGGGAAAATGGGGATACCAATAGAGCGGTTGTTCACTGCTGAATTGGTGACAAGAGTGATACATCGTACAGTCCTTCGCCCACAATTTCAGTGACAGGTGTGATGTATAGTACTGACTTCTCCCATGAAATAAGGAGTGGAAGGAATCTTTTATTTGTATTATGTACTATTTGATCATGTATCCACTTGATCTTATCTTCAAGTTAATTGGCTTCTGAGAAACAATTGATGGAGCATGAAAAGAAGAAACAGTTGATAGGAATATTTTATTTATACTATGTATTATTTCTCAAATTTCACTCCCTCCATGCGAATTCTAAGGGAGGTGTGTTGGAAACATGATGACAATGATATTTAGGTTCTAATTGTTGATGGTAGTGTTGGGAAAATAAACAAAACATAGAGAAAAAAGAGGATCAAAATCACAACACAAAAATATAATGTGGAAACTCCAAAACCGAAGAAAAACCACATCCGCTGTCAATAGACAACCAGAGAAAAAAACTATGTGAAAATTATTATCACATAATATACCCTTAACTAACCCAAACAACCATTACACCCACAAAATTCAAACAAATATTTAATTATATCTCACAATACTCTAATACAAGAGTATAAGAGAACAAAGAAAGTCAAATACAAGCTTAAAGTGCTTTAGACTGATGCATCTTGGGACGAAGAACTTGAATATTATATAAAGCCTTAGACTCTCTCTTCCTTCACAAAACTAAGTAATGTGGGACTTAAAAGAACTTGTATCATATATATAGCCTTGTACTTTCTATTCATTCACAAAACTAAGCGACATGGGGCTTCTTCAACATATATATTTCTAACCAACCTCAACAATATCCACCTTGATTAAAAATAATACATAAGTTTTCCTTGTCTTCACCGACAATAATACTCCACCATAAAGAGTATCAACATGTATATTTTTAACCAATATCAACAATATCCACCTTGATTGAAAATAATATAACAACTTTCATTGTCTTCATCGATAATCATACTTCACCTTAAAAAGTATAGTCGCTTGAAGCTACACCACTCCAAGAATTTTTACATTGTCTTCACTGACAATCATAGTTTTAAAACTATCATACTCTCTCATTAAGAATATATTTCACTTGAATATAAACCACTTTAAGAATTTCACATTGTCATCACCGACAATCATATACTTTATATTAAGAATAAATTTTACTTGAAGCTAAACCACTCAGAGTTTCACATGTCAAAAACAAAGTTGAAAACTTATGGTGCAACTTCCTTGTTGGCAGGAAGCTCTTCAACCACCGATATAATCTTGCACCTTATATAAACTTGGTTGTATCAACACATCTTTGATTTTAACTTTCCACGAGTAAAACAAAATTCTTTTATTGATTTTCTCTAGCCCAAATTACACAATAAAATTTGGGACTGCAGCTCAATAACTCTTTCACAACTCTACCCTTCTTTTCTAATGTGGAAGATCAGAAAAAACTACAACCATATAGCATGTTAAGAACACTTATTCCCGAATCGAACCAAAAGCTATGATACCTGTTGTTGGGAAAAACAAATAAAACATAGAGAAAAAAGAGGATCACAATCACAATACAAGAATATAACGTGGAAACTCCAAAACTAGAGAAAAAACCACGATTGTTGTTAATAGACAATAAGAGAATAACACTATATGAAAATTGATACAAGACATAATATACCTTCAACTAACCCATGCCCTTAGTACACCCACACCCTTAAAAACAAATATTTAACTAGATCTCACAACACTCTAATAGAAGAGTATAAGAGAACAAAGAAAGTCAAATACAAGCTTAAAGTTCTTTTGACCGGTGCATCTTGGAACGAAGAATTTGAATCATATATATATAGCCTTGGACTCCCTCTTCCTTCACAAAATTAAGTTATAGGGACTACAAAGAACTTGTATCTTATATATAACCTTGGACTCTCTCTTCATTCACAAAACTAAACGATGTGGGACTTCTTCAACATGTATATTTTTAATCAACCCTAACAGGAAGTGAATTAACAAACATGGGACAAGTATTTTATGGTGGTATGTTGTGCAACTTGAATGGCTATTCAAGTTTGGTTATTATGATAGTGTGTGTTTGTTAAAAAAATTACATGTTAGGACACATGCTTCAAGAAAATTATGTGTTATTATGACTCCCTCCCTAGCATCCAGTTAGCGGAGAAGAAAACACTGAAGTTTTATCATTATGCTAACCTTTTGAAACTAATTAGAATTTATATTGCTAAGGTTTTGACATCTCTATCCACCATATTCTTAGAGAATGAAACTCTTGTGTGAATATAATTTTCAGGTTAGGTATTAATTAAATGGGATACCTGATCTCTTGAGATGTTACATGAGCAATTGTATTGTCTCTCTTTTGCAGTAGTAATAAATGTTATAGGGGTGTCCTTTATTAGGATGTAGTATTTTGTTTTTTTTCCTATTCTTTTTCCGATCTTGTAACAAAAAAACAATATGACCCTTAAAGCTCTAGGTAAATTATGACTAAAAGTGCCTATAAGAAGGATGGATAAATACAAAAACCAAAGTTTAAATGGAAGCAAGGTTTTAAAAAAGTTTAGCTACTACGCGTATTAAAAATCGATGTGAGAAATAGATAAAGGTACAAATGCAAAAGACTAACCTTGAATCCGATTAAATAGCAAACTGATTAACACATTTTTAAACTTGGATTAATAAATCCAACTTGAGCTAGAGTTTAATCCCAACAAATTTAGAGGAAAAAACAAGCTAACAAATTGGAATATCAACAATCATACAACAAGTCTAATCTTTCAACATTAAATCGTTATAACAAAGCTGATGGGAAGCAAAGATGATGGTAAATTGAGATGAAGAACCATGTGCCTTCCTTCTCATCTCCTCATTAAGAATACAATCCTTAGTTGTTTCCAAAGAAACAACACCTCTAGGAGTAGAACCTGTGATAGAAACCCGTAACGTCTCCTAAGATTCTGATAAAGATATCAATAGAAATAATCCCAAAAATTCACCATCAAATTTGATACTCATTCCTGACATATGATCAAGGAGCCCTTGAAATTCACTCAAGCGATCTGAAATAAAAGTCTCCTCCTTATACTTCAAACTTATGAAGCTATTCAACAAGAAAAATTTATTATTCTCTAATTTAGAGGCATACAGGAACTCTATCTTCTCCCACAAAGTTTTTGCATGTGTCTCATTAGCAATATGATTATAAAATTATCTTCTACATATTGTCGAATAAAACCATATATCCGTTGATGTTCAAACTCACATTATTCATCAGATAGAGAACTCGGTTTTGCGGAACTAAAAATAGGTAAATGCAATTTCTTCATAAATAATACATCTTTCTTCTTGTCATTCCATAAATGGTAATTAGAACCATTCAACAATATCATCTTCATCTTTGTATTTGACTCCACCATTTAAACAAATAAAATATCCCTTAACCAAGAGCTCTGATGTCATTCTGATGGAAAATTAAGACACAATAATAGACCAATACGCAACAGATATAAAATTCTCCACACTTGTAGGAACCTTGAGGGTCAACAACAAATATAAGACGACAAATCGAACAAATAAAGGTATAAAAGAAAACCAATATTTTTAATGTGGAAAATCCCTCAATATGAGAGTAAAAATCATGAGTCGTCCAAACCAAATAAATAACTCCACTATAATAAATTAAGGGTACAAGAGACTCTTAAAGTGATTTACAAAGTAGTGTTAACAAGCGCAAATCATAAAACAAACTAGCTTACAAATAAGAATAAAAAAGTTGAAAAAATTTCTAACTCTGCAACTTCAATGCGAAACATATATCTCTCACCTCAAATCTTGTTTTAAAATTCCGAATGGTCAAAAGTTAGATACATATTTTATGAACCTGTCCTGCAAATTTAAGCTCGATCCGACAGTTAACGAATTGGGGATCGTCGATTTAGTGATACTGATTTCAGAAAAACGAAAATAAGTTTCTCTCCTTTTCTCTCTCTTTTGAATCCTTATTTTCTCTATATCTCTCTCAACCTTAAATTAATCATCTCCACTTAAATAAGTAAGATAAATGAGTTAATCATATTTGATCATTTCTCCACGTAAGAAGAGAATCCAGACCCATCAAAAAAGTAAAAAAACATGAATTAAACATAAAGTAAATTGAGAGAGATAGAGAGATGACATTGTGATTTATACTTGTTATATCCCTCTCTCCATGCAAGGGGGTTTAATTTAGTTTTGATGATAAAACCATTTGAATTGTCTTCCATTGTTTGTTTTATTAGCTATCAAATCCTATAAAATTAAAGCTTCAATCGATATTGAACTTGGTTGCTTTAAACCACACAAGATCTCCCAAATCTTGAATTTTACTTCTTTCTTTTAGTAAATCATCGTCTATCTAGCATCTTGTACCCATATATTCTCTTAACTAAGCTCATTTCAAAAGGTATTTGAATAAACTCCACAAACTTATGGAGAGAAGAACTTGTTCTTCTTTTGCTTTGGAGATTAAAATTCGATTAAATTTTTTCAAAATTTGACAACTAAGTTACACACAAGTTTAGTAAATCCCTCAAGGGAAAACAAAAATATGCTAAATTGAGTGTAAAACAATCAATTGAATCGATTCACATAAGTCAATTATTGATTAATTTGACCTAACAAAATATGAGTTTACACAAATTTAGTTTAATTTAAATGAAGGGTGAATTGATTCATATGAACTTGTTCAATTAAATGATAAACTCGATAGATATTGATTTGATTCAAATTAAACCATGGTTGAACTAACTTAAATTGATTTAAACAAAATCTTAAATCATTTAATAAAACGAGAGCGAATTTTAAAATATTTGAATCACTTCGCATCAAAATGTGATTCAATTCACAAAGTCAATAAGAACAAAAAAAATAGTTTGAATCTCAATCCAAATAGGCATGACTTTTTTAAGAGAAACTCTATATATGAAAATTAATTTTCAACCCTATACAAAAAAATATTTCCAACCCAAAAGAATTAAACAATACTAAAAAAAACAGACGAGTTAAATCTATAAAGCCTAAAACCAACGTGAGTACAACTATAAAAACAATTTTTTTTTGACAAATTATTTGTTTAATTAGATATTTCAAAATGAAAATTTTAAATATCATTACTATCAATATATAATTTCTAACTCATCAGCTTATATGTTATATATTTGTAAGAACTCTAGTAATTTGATTATGAAAACATTTTATGTAAAAAACTACATTCAAACTCGGATTAGTGCCGTTTCTTATGCTCTAAGAATACAAATCAACTAATGGGTGATTGATGCTGGTGGAACTCTACAAGGTGGTGGTGTTTGACTGGAGGGTAGGTACATACTGAAAAATAAACAATGAAAATATGGAAAGGTCCTTAAATAGGGAGTGAGAGGTCTTTAATAGGCCTAATGTTTTCAGGTCGTAGAACAGTGGGTCTATTTAATGCTATGATAAATTGGTCCTTAGCTCGATTGTGTGTAATAAAATTAGTGTCTCTTTAGGTGGATCGTTATGGGACCTGAAGCATGTAATTTTGGAGTACAAACTTTATAATGTACACAGCTCAGAGCGTCAAATCTTATAATAAAAGTTCATATTTTGTATTAAAGAATAGCATCACAAATTATATTGAAGTTTAAAAAATACAAAAATTGAAATTGTTGTGTATAAAATATTTATTGATTTTGATTAAATTGGAAGAGATTTAAAGTATCACATCTAACCGTTTTGTTATAGATTCGTGTTTGTTGCATACTGGACTTTTAGATTAGCCTAAGCTCACTAGTATCCATGGAATAGGTTGCGTGGACTTTTAGATTAGCCTAAGCTCACTAGTATCCATGGAATAGGTTGGGTTGAATTAGGTTTTATCAAATCTGAGTATGATCTACTAAATTTTTTAAAACTTTAGCCTGACATCTAGCCTATCATTAAAATACAACATACTGGGGGACATAGATCAAACTTGATCAAACCATAAAATCGGGTATACAAATATATCAAATACAACAAAAATGATTTAAATTAAACTAAAGCAAACACATATGCGACCGACACTATCCAGCGAACCCGCGTACGGGTGTGAAATCAAATAGCAAAAAAAAGTCTTGTGCGAGCCTGTATTTTTCGAGATAGCGAATGAACCAACCGCCAACACAGACTAATTCACAAATCAGCAATCTATGGAATCAAAACAAGCAAGTTAGATGAGTCTTTTGAGCCAAACAATCCAACATCAATCAGACATAATGATACAAATATCAAATCAATCTGACATCAATCACGATGAGTGAAACAAATATTAAGTGAGTTCTGACTTAGAGAAGGAAAACCTTAAATCTTGAAACCACAGAGAATCAAAAGCTCAGAATACTAACCCTACACCAGAAACGCAAACTTGCGACCGTGGGTGAACCATTGTCGTTGAAGAGACCCACCGAAAAAGCTGAAGGAGCTGCCACTGTGGAGAGCACCGTTATGGAGTTGTAGAACACAACATCAAGTTGCGACCGTGGATAAACCATTGTCATTAAAGAGACCTACCGGAAAAGCTGAAGGAGCTGCCACACCCGCCAGAGCTGCCACTGTGGAGAGCACCGTTACAGAGTTGTAGAACACACATCAAATCTACGACGTGGATAAATCATTGTCGTTGAAGAGACCCACCGAAAAAGCTAAAGGAGCTGCCACACCCGGCAGAGCTACCACTGTGGAGAGCACCGTTACGGAGTTGTAGAACACAACATCAAGCTGGCGAAATGCTCTGCCACTAGAAGTTACCAGCCACGTGAACAGAGGCGTCACCCAAATCACTAGAACAGAAGAACCACATGAAAAGGTTACCACAGAACAAATCTGATGAAACGCCGGAAGAGAGGAACCACCTGAAAAACTACAAGAAAAGGAACCATCTGAAACGGTAACAAAGAGGCCACCTGAAAAGCTACATCGAAAAAGATGAAGTTCAAGAAATAATTGAATCATTACATAAACAAAAAGTTTCAGCAAGATTTTATTTTGGACAAAATTACCATCCTTTAATATTTTTAGACGCAAACTATAAGTTCTTCAAGATAACTAAGTTTTATTTTGGTATTTTATTCAAAATACAAAATACAAAATACAAAATACAAAATACTAGTAATAAAGTTATTTATATTTACTTAAATAGGCTGACTTGATAGATTTAAAAGACTTTTTTTTATGGTGTGTGGCCTAACCTTTTTAACTAAATAGATTTATAAAATATCTAGATCTTTTCTATTTTAAAAAAAGTATGATCTAGCCTGGGCATGTGTCTGCTAGGCCATAGGTTCATGTTAGTTGGTCTGGTATATTCTAACCCCTAATTGTTGCCAATATAAACAACATACTATAAAATAATGAAAATTTATCTAACCACCCCTAGACTTTTACCTGCACCCCCATTTTTTTTTAATATAAAAAATACCCCTTTCATTTTTTTATTAACCATGCGTTTGAAATATTTTCCTCTCACGTGAAAATTTTGGCTGGCCAATTAAAATTTTTTGTATGCATTTATACCCGAATTTTCAAAAAATTTGATGCTTGACAAATTTTATCGAGGTTTTAAAAAACTCCAAGAAATACTGGATTCTCAATCATTTAGTGTTATTTTTTAATGGTTAATATTTTGCCGACACTTTTTAGGACTGTGATTGAATCGACAATTTTGTGTGGTATATAATGATTTAATACTTGTATAAGTATGCATCATATGTTGTTAACAAAAATATCTCACAATGTCTCAATTTTGGTATTTCGCATTTGTGTACTTCAATGGCGTGAAACCTCGTGTTGATTTTAGGCTCATAGAGGATAGCCCTTCTAGCTATTCTGAAATCCAAACTAAATATTCTCTTGCACTACACCGACAATAGAAAGGTGGTTAAGACCAAACATCGTTCACCATCGATTGATACTGAAGGAAGGGTGTGAAGGTTTGACAAACACAAGAAAGTGGGTTGTGAATTGGGTTTTACAAGCAAAAACTTTTTTCAAAACAAGAACACCACTAACAAGTTAATAACAAAGAGATAAAAACACAAGTATTTTTATCCTGGTTCGTTTGAAACTCAACGCTAATCCAGTCCACCCGCCAAGGTGATTTTGCCTTATACATAAGGACTTAATCCACTATAATCAACAGATTACAACAAACACAAAGAATAAACTTCTTTGTCTTCTCAAGGATCCAACTAAACTTTTGTCTCCTTAAGGACTCACAAAGAACAACCTTCTTTGTCTTCTTAAGGATAATCTCCTTAAGGAATCAAACAAATAGTTTGAATAGTATTTTATGTGTTACAAGATGCTTCTACACAAGCAGATTTTACATAAATGAATAGTAACACTTAAAGAAAAATTGTATACAAAAGAATGATAGCTTTTTACAAAGAAAATAACTTGTCAAAATATTTGCGTAACTGGTGTTTTTCTTCAAGTCTCCAAGTCATACTTATATAGTATAAGCATAAGACAGTTGGAGGGCAGAATGGGGAAAACTCATTTGAACGACTGCCCATTGTTGGATGGGAAAGGAATGATACTGCTGACTGTACTTTCCCCCACAAAATCAGTGACAGGTATGATGTATAATACTGTTCTTGCCCACGAAATTAGGTAGTGGAAAGGTTGTTCATTTTGTACCATGTATTATTTGATCACGTTCCCATTTTGATCTTATCTTCAAATTCATTGGCTTCAGATGAAGGTTGATGAAGAATGAAATGAAGAAACAGAGAGCTTGATTTAGAAACTTTAGAATCTTTTGGTCAGAACCTTGACATTGTCAATAGTCTGGCTTGAAATCTTCAGTATCTTCAAAATCTACAAAGTCTTCAGATTCCTCAGTCAGAACCTCGATAACTTCAATCGTATGGCTTGAGATCTTTAGAATCTTCAGATACATAACACAACTTCAGAAGCTTGCCATTCTTCAAAAGTTTGGTGATCAGAGTCACGCCCATAAGCACGAATTGAGAGAATATTGCAGCAGCAACATAATGTCTCCTCAAAAGCTTCTGATGAGTGAAACGACTCAGAAGCATAAAGAATATTGAAGCAGTAATATTGACGTCTTTCAGAACTTCTAATAACTGGCGCAGAAGCGGATTTAAAACACATAGTTCAGAAATTGATGATGTTGCATATCACATATTTAGAATTAGAACTGGTTGTTAAAGCTACACAATAACAAACCATTAGGGTACCAAAGTTGTTCTCACACAAATACAATATTGTTATCATCAAAACTCAAGGTATAGATGCAAAACCAAATCTTGTTCTAACAATCTTCCCCTTTTTGATGATGACAAAACATGTATTTTGATGAACAATTTGTACATGATAATCACATAAGAATACATCTTACAGAAGCACAAAGTCCCCCTGAGATGTATAATCTTATAAAGATAAAATTAGAATTAAAGAACACTTTCCTGATTAACCTTTTTGAAATACCAGAGTGAATATTCTGTCAGAATTTGGTTTATCTTCAGAAGTTAATTGATGTTGTATAGAGCACTGGTTTGATAACATCATCATTCTGATAGGCTTCTCTTCAGATACTTTATTGAGTTTTTTTAGAAGAAACTTTATAACTGGTTAACTTCTTTAAAAGAGAAGGTTTTCTTATTGGAATCTTGACTTTTCAAGTCTGATTACTATATAAGAAAGTCCCTCTTATCTGGATTCTAAATCCATGATTTTCATAAAGAACATATTTTGAACCATTCTGATTCTTGAGAAATAACCCTGCAAGACACTTAACAAACTCTTTTTTGAATTAGTTGTTATCAAAAAACATTAATTAATGTTTGGGTTTTTAATTAAGGAAATTAGATATCAAAATAAACACTAATTCTTCCCCTTTATAACGTTATGTTTTTCTCTCCCTTCGTCATCAATCAAAAAGACACAAAAATAATTGAAGAGAAACAAACATTTTTCATTGAAAATTTGCCAAAAGGTAGTGCAAGGTACAACTGATAAGAAGAAAAAGATTTTTTCAAGAAACTAAAAAGAAACACTAAGGGTTCTGAGGAGGAGAAGGAGGAGGTGAAAGAATCAACTGAAACATGAGATATTTCTTGTCCAGACGCTCATTCACCCTTGCATTGTCAGCCTTGAAAGAATCAACTGAAACATGAGATATTTCTTGTCCAGACGCTCATTCACCCTTGCATTGTCAGCCTTGATATCCTCAATTGTCTTTAGAAGTGCAACAGGGATATGCTGAGAGGCAGAAGCTTCGGAGACAACAATCTGAGTAATAGCTTCTTCCATAGCATAATCTTGAGGTTTAGAAGCAGCATCAACTTCTGGAGCAGACTCACGGTGCTGAGCAATCTCTGTTTCCGGAACAACTTCTTCTTCCATAGCCTCAGGAGTCGCTTCCTTGATTTCTGGAGCAGGAAGGCAGAGTTGGGAGTTTCTTAACTTCCAGAGTTCCATTAAGGGAACGAACCCAAAACAAAATTTTCTTTCAACAAGAGTATACCCAAGGTCCTTCATCTTAGAAATCTTTGAGTTCATCCAGCTTCGGTAAGCTTCCCATGTTGAACCACTCGCAGCCGGATTTGCTGAAGAACGACTAACAATCATTGCTTCATGCAAACAGCTTTTAAATTCTGATTCAAATTTCCTCAGAACCTTACCAAAGTTAGGGGAGGATTTTTTTGGTTGTTTAGGGTATTTAACTGTAAGGTTGAATCTAGAATCATCAAAGTCAGGACCAAAAACATAAGAAAATGATGGGAAAATAATGGGAGGTGATTCATGATCAGGTGAAGTGGGTTCAGGTTAAAAGTCGAACATACCTTAAGGAGTTCCATCAAAAACTCTTGAGGGAGATGTTTTGGGGGTTGTTATACTTGGATTTGTTGGTTGGGGGCAGAGATACATGGTGGTGAAATGGGTGAATTTTGTAACTGTGGAGAAGATGGTGATGGTGGTATCTGTTGTTATTTTGACAAAGTTTCAGAAACTAAAATAGTTTTTATGATAAGATTGATAGAGGTGGTGGAAGTGGGATAGGTTCATAAACTATTGGTTGAGATGAAGGAGGAGGTTGGATTGGTAATATCCTTTCATAAAGAATTGAATCAGAATTAAAATGAGTAATATCAGAAGGAAGCTTACTAGATGCTACTGAAGGAGAAGGGCGATCCAAAACGCAGCGGAATTTAAAAAAAAAATCTCCTTTAGTGATTCTTACGAATGGGCATGATCAGTGATAAAATCGTTACCTCTTGTGACGATTGAAACCTTTGATGCAGATCTACGAAGCGATCACGAACGTTGAATGATGACAACGCCTCTACTCAGCCCACACGAACATATTCCTTCAATCTCAGTGTTATCTGCTACGAATGAAGGCTTTGAGTGAGTGAGTGAGAGAGAGAGAAACAAAATTGCAACTGCACAAATGCTTTTGCACAAGGGTTTTATTTATAGAACCACTTATGTGGGCTGCAAGCTAAAAGGTCCACTTAAGTGTATATGGTCCATATCTTATAATATGCCAAAATCACTTAAGCGCGTGGTACCTTACCATATTTCCTATTCTACTTAAGTACACCGTACCTTACGATGTCCTACAATTCACTTAAGTGCATCGTACCTTACAGTGTTCCTGTAGGTTTTCGCGGCATTGTCAATTATATTAAATCACGTATTTAACATAATAAACAGTGAGCGGTATCTAGCAACACATCACTGCTACCCAAGAAACGAAAAATGTCATGTGATCTGATAAATCCTTTTGTAATAATACTTATGTGTATAATTACCCTTTTGCCCTTATGTCTATATTGAACACAAGGCATAGACCGTGTCATCCTTGTCCAGTTCAATATTGGGCCTATAGACATTTATCCTGTTACGCATGATGGACAAATTCTATCTAGGTCACTCATGTCCCTTAGCATGCTTCGTGGAGTACCCATCAACTGACTTTATGGTCATCCAGTTACGGACAACGTTTGATCAGCAATAAGGCATTCGACTCTACATCTAGGGTCCATAGTGGTTTCAGGTCGAAGGGTGGTATACATCATTATCACCATGAGAATAACTTATGACACTTTGCAAAATTTTCTATATAGTATTCTCATAGCGTGTCAATCCAGTATAAATATTACTCTTAATATTCATACCTATGCTTAAGACTTGATAACTCCTTATCCATGATCCATGAGATGTGATCATCAGTCTATATACATAATAGTCTTAATGCTTTAATGTTATCCCACTTCACAATAAGGCTCGACTACGGATACTTTAAGAATAGTGTCCTTATGTTTAATGTGATCTCATGATTAAGTCACACTTTATACATTAAATGGACTAGCTATTCTAGGGACTTTATTAAACAACCATAATAAAGAAAAAGCCTTTTATTATGAATAAATAATTTGATACAAGTACCAAAAGTATTGGCCTCTAGGGCTTACACCAAAAATCTCCCACTAGCACTAGAGTCAATCAGGCATACCCCTAATGCCCATAGATCTAGTATGGCCAACATGCTTCTGCTACGCAAGAGGTTTTGTCAGTGGGTCAGCAATATTGTCAAGTGTAGGTACTCTGATAAAGCCGTTGGTAATACGGTTAGCGGGCCCAGTCCCGTATTCATCTGATAAAGCTGTGCCGTATCAGTATAATGCTACAATTATGAAGGATGGTCAAGAGGTCTCGTTGCCTACAACTAGTTCAGTGGTGAGCATTGTTGATGTTACTAAGGTGACCCGTAGTGGTCGAATGTTTGGACCGGTATTCCCAAAGGATAAAGAAGAAGCAGTTGTGAGTAAGAAAGTGGAAGTGCCTGTTGAAAACCCAGTTGGCTGTTCAAAAGATAAGTCTGGTGAATCCAGCAATTTGAAATCCAATGATGATGATGAGGTACTTCGGTTAATTAAAAGAAGCGAGTTTAATGTGGTAGAGCAACTGCTCCAAACCCCCTCAAAGATCTCAGTGTTGTCTCTGCTCAGGAATTCCGAAGCACACAGAGAGGCACTACAGAGAGTTCTAGAGCAAACTTTTGTAGAACATGATGCTATAGTGGATCAATTCGATCATATTGTGGCTAACATCACTTCTTGCAATAATCTCAGCTTCTGTGATGAAGAACTCCCTGAGGAGGGCAAGAATCATAATTTGGCTTTGCACATCTCGATGAATTGAAAAGAGGATGCTTTGTTAAATGTGCTTGTTGACATCGGTTTGTCATTGAATGTGCTTCCGAAGTCAACTTTGTCAAATCTATCTTACCAAGGAGCGCCCATGAGGTATAGCGGTGTAATTTTCAAAGCTTTTCAAATTACTTTTCAAGTAATGGATATCCATCCGACCTATAGTTGCTTGTTGGGAAGGCCATGGATTCATGAGGCAGGAGATGTTACCTCAACTTTGCACCAGAAGCTCAAGTTTGTCAAGAATGGCAAGCTAGTGATTGTTGGTGGAGAAAAAGCGTTGTTGGTTAGCCATTTGTCATCTTTCTCTTATGTGGAAGCTGAGGATGAGGTTGGAAATCCGTTTCAAGCCTTATCTATTGCTGCTAAGAAGAGAGTTGGGGCACCTATGTCCTCGTTGAAGGATGCTTAGAAGATTGTGGAAGAAGGCAACGTCAATCAGTGGGGGCGCATGGTAGAAGTCTCCGACAACAAAGGCAGAACCCGTTTGGGGTTCCAGAAAGGTTCACCAACTGCAAGGTATTAAGATATGCGACTTAGCTTCTGTAGCGGAGGGTTCATTCATGGCAATGAACAACACTTAGCTGATGTGCTAGAGGATGACGAAGAAGAAGACTGCACCAATTTTATGACGCATGGAAAGGCTTGCAACAATTGGACTGCTGTTGACATTTCTGTTATTTTGCATCAATCTAAGTAATTGCTTTTATATGTTTTAAAATCCTTCTCATATGCCTAAGGGAGAAATGAACATTGTTTGGGCCTTTTCAAATTGATCATCAATAAAATTAATTTTATTCATCCACATCTATGATGTTTGTTTTTTACTTTTTGCTTTATTCTGAAAATGGTAATCACAAAAAACATAAATAAACAATATAATCGTCCATCTGCATAATATTTGGTCACAAATTCACTTCTCTAAAATCGAAATATCAAATCATTATGCAGGTTGGTTCCTAACCCCATTGAATACAATGATCTTTCTCCTTCTCCAAATTTTGAATTCCCTGTGTTTGAGGCCGAGGAGGAAAGTGATGTAGAAGTAAAAGATGAATTATCTCGTCTTCTTGAGCAAGATGAAAAGACCATTAAGCCGTTCGAAGAGCAGGTCGAGTTAGTCAATTTGGGTTCCGAGGATGATGTGAAGGAAGTCAAGATTGGGTCTCGACTGTGTCTAGATGTCAAGAAGGGGTTGATTGATCTTCTTCGAGAGTATTCAGATGTGTTTGCTTGGTCCTATCAAGACATGCCTGGGTTGGATTCTGAGATTGTGGAGCATAGATTACCGTTGAAGCCAGAATGCCCGCCAGTCAAGCAGAAGTTGAGAAGAACGCATCCTGATATGGCTGTGAAGATCAAAGAGGAAGTGCAGAAGCAGATTGATGTCGGTTTCCTTGTAACCGCTAAATATGTGCAATGGGTGGCCAATATTGTGCCTGTGCCAAAGAAAGATGGAAAAGTACGCATGTGTGTTGACTATAGAGATTTGAATAAAGCCAGTCCGAAAGATGATTTCCCTCTGCCACACATTGATATGTTGGTAGACAATACTGCTAAATTCAAAGTCTTTTCGTTTATAGATGGATTTTCCTGATATAATCAGATCAAGATGGAACCCGAAGATATGGAGAAGACCACATTCATTACACCTTGGGGAACATTCTGTTATAGAGTGATGCCTTTCGGTTTAAAGAATGCTGGTGCAACTTACCAGAGAGGAATGACTACTCTTTTTCATGATATGATGCACAAAGAGATTGAAGTTTATGTCGATGACATGATTGCTAAATCTATTTATGAAGAGGAACATGTTGAGCATTTGTTGAAGCTATTCCAGCGTTTGAAGAAATATAAACTCCACTTGAATCCCAATAAGTGTACTTTTGGTGTTCGTTCTGGTAAGTTGTTGGGCTTTATTGTCAGTGAGAAGGGTATTGAAGTTGATCCTGCCAAGGTCAAAGCAATACAAGAGATGCTTGCGCCCAAAACTGAGAAGCAAGTCATAGGTTTTCTCGGCCGCTTGAATTATATTTCCAGATTCATTTCCCACAAAACTGCCACATGTGCGCCTATATTCAAGTTTCTTCGGAAAGATCAGTCTTGTGATTGGACCGAAGATTTCCAGAAAGCTTTTGACAGTATCAAAGAATATTTGCTTGAGCCTCTGATTTTGTCTCCACCTATTGAAGGAAGACTGTTGATCATGTATTTGACTGTGCTCGAAGATAGTATGGGTTGTGTTCTTGGTCAGCAAGATGAGACTGGAAAGAAAGAATTTGCAATCTACTACCTCAGTAAGAAATTCGCCGATTGTGAGACTCGGTACTCTATGCTTGAGAAAACTTGTTGCGCATTGGCTTGGGCTGCTAAGCGTCTGCGTCAGTATATGTTGAATCATACCACTTGGTTGATATCCAAAATGGATCCAATCAAGTATATTTTTGAGAAGTCTGCTTTAACTGGGAGAATTGCCCATTGGCAGATGTTGTTATCAGAGTATGATATCAAATACCGATCTTAGAAAGCAATCAAAGGTAGTATCGTGGATGACCATTTGGCTCACCAACCAATTGAAGATTACCAGTCAGTGCAATATGACTTTCCTGATGAAGAGATTTTATACTTGAAAATGAAAGATTGTGATGAACCATTCCTTGAAGAAGGGCCAGAACCTGATTCCCGTTGGGGCATGGTATTTGATGAAGCTGTTAATCAATATGGAAATGGCATTGGGGCAGTGATCATTACTCCTCAAGGCACACATCTACCATTTACAGCTAGATTGACTTTCAAGTGTACAAACAACATGGCAGAATATGAAGCTTGCATTATGGGGATTGAAGAGGCCATGAATCTCAGAATCAAGTATTTGGATGTCTTCGGTGATATGGCTTTGGTTGTGAATCAAATCAAAGGAGAATGGGAGACAAATCAACCCGGTTTAATACCACATAAAGATTATGTGAGGAGGATTTCGACTTTCTTTACAAAGATTGAGTTTCATCATATCCCTCGAGATGAAAACCGGATGGCAGATGCTCTTACAATGTTGGCATCAATGATTATAGTGAAGTATTGGAATGAAGTTCCTAATTTGTTTGTGATGCGTCTTGATAGGCCAGCTCATGTGTCTGTTGTTTAAGAGATTAAAGACGAGAAGTCGTGGTATTATGACATCAAATGTTTCCTCCAAAGTCAGATTTACCCTCCTGGGGCATCTTTGAAAGATAAGAAGACTTTGAGAAGATTAGACGGTAATTTCTACTTGAATGGTGATGTACTGTACAAGAGAAATTTTGACATGGTTTTGCTCAGATGCACAGATAGACACGAAGCAGACTTGTTGATGACTGAAGTGCATGAAGGTTCCTTTGGTACTCATTCCAATGGACATGCAATGGTGAAGAAGATGTTGCGAGCAGGTTACTATTAGTTGACACTAGAATCTGACTGTTGCAAATTTGTGAAGAAGTGCCACAAGTGTCAAATT
Source organism: Lathyrus oleraceus (assembly GCF_024323335.1). Taxonomy (NCBI): domain Eukaryota; kingdom Viridiplantae; phylum Streptophyta; class Magnoliopsida; order Fabales; family Fabaceae; genus Lathyrus; species Lathyrus oleraceus. The sequence continues at coordinate 104,813,186 of NC_066585.1, forward strand.
TATGCTGATAAGATTCATGTTCCTCCGACACTATTGAATGTTATCTCTTCCCCATGGCCCTTCTCCATGTGGGAATTGATATGATTCGGATGATTGAACCCAAAGCTTTGAATGGACATCGTTTCATTTTGGTGGCAATTGACTACTTCATGAAATGGGTTGACGCGACATCGTATGCAAATGTAACCAAGCTAGTTGTTGTAAGATTTATCAAGAATCAGATTATATGCCGTTATGGTGTACCAAGTAAGATCATTACTGACAACGGATCGAACTTGAATAATAATATGGTGGAAGCTCTTTGCAAAGACTTCAAGATTGCACATCATAATTCGTCTCCCTACAAACCCAAGATGAATGGGGTTGTGGAAGCTGAAAACAAGAACATTAAGAAGATTATCCAGAAGATGGTTGTCACATACAAGGATTGGCATGAGATGCTCCCGTTTGCTTTGCATGGGTATCGTACATCTATCCGCACTTCAACAGGGGCAACCCCTTTCTCCCTTGTGTATCGTATGGAAACAGTACTCCCCGTAGAGGTTGAGATTCCTTCATTGCGAGTGCTCATGGAAGCCAAGTTGACTGAGGCTGAATGGTGTCACACTAGGTTTGACCAGTTGAATTTGATTGAAGAGAAGAGATTAACTGCCATGTGTCATGGCCAGTTGTATCAGCAAAGGATGAAGAAATCTTTTGATAAGAAGGTCAGACCTCGTGTGTTCAGAGAAGGTGACCTTGTGCTCAAGAAGATTTTATCGTTCAAACCAAATTCTAGAGGAAAATGGACTCCTAATTATGAAGGGCCATATGTTGTTAAAAGAGCCTTTTCAGGCGGTGCATTGATGCTTACAACTATGGATGGTGAAGAGTTCACTCGTCCTATGAACGCAGATGCAGTCAAGAAATACTTCGCCTAAGAAAGAAAAGAACAGCTCGCTAAATTGAAAACCCGAAAGGGCGACTTAGGCAAAAATGAGCGTCTCGGTGGATTGAAAACCCGAAAGGGTGATCCCGGCAAAAATTAGAGACATAAAAAACAGAAAGAATTTCCCGATAAGTTGAGTACCCCACCCTGGGGCAACTTATGCAAAAATTAGGGATTATGGCAAGTAACTAACTGCATTCTGCTGATCTCCAGTGTTTTGAGAACTTGATTGAGCACAAGGGTTGACATTTCACCCCGGCAGCGGTCGAGAGCACAATGGATATCAAGAGTTGGTAGAAGGATTAAGGATCATTTGTCTTCAATGTAACCCTTTTCCATGTAAATTACCATTTTAAACTTTGTAAAAATCTATGGAGTCTTGTCATTTACAGACTACCATTCTATCAAATAAAGTTGAACTTTTATCCAATTGTTTCTACTCTTATTTACTTCAGCCAATAATTTTAAATTTTATTATCATCATTTTTTGAAAATTAAAAAATTTTAAAGCTCTTTTTCTTAAAACATATAAAAAGCAAGAATTTTCCAAAGCAATTAAAAGAAATATCAACAGCATTCCGATGGATAACAAGTCTTTGAGTGCGAAACATCAGAGGTTCCCCAAGCAGTTAACCCTTCGGGTATCCCTAGACGATTGTGTTGATTCAGTTCCTCGGCGAAATTTTTTTGATTCCCTAGTAGAGCTTTGTTCCTTTTTCTTAGCTGAGTTGGTTGATTCGGGTACCCTGCGACTTGTCTCCCTCGACAGAGTTTCTGCCTTCCCCAGTAGAGTTTGGTTTCCTTCAACAGAGATGGTTGATCTCCCAAGTAGATCGCATTGGTTTCCCCGCCAATCGCCGGTCGACTTGCTCCCAAGTCAGAGTTTCCTCCTGGTTCCCGAGCAGTTTATTTTCCCTGTAGGGTTGTCTCCCATTTTTATGGTGTTGACCAAAAATTCCCCACATGTTCGGTGATATTTCATTTTCCTCAGCAGATCTCCTCCTTCCCCAGTTAGGATTGAGCCTTTTTGTATTGTTGATCTCTCTATTCTCCAGCAGTTGTCTCCATATTTTGTGGATTGATCGAGGATTGTACCGATGATTCAATTTCTTTGCGACACCTTCGTATCCTTTGTGATCGTCTTTGTCAGCATAATCATCATATACATATACATTCATATAATTTCAAATTCGCATATTCACATATCTGATTAAATTGTTGGTTTGAGGTTCTCATTCCTCGTATGGCGGTAGTTTATCCCCAAACAAATTCCGGTGTCTGTCCTCCCTCAATTGTAGAGCGTCAGCCCCTTAGGCAGAAAAACTTTAACTTTTTTCCTCTTCCTCACTGAGTTGTTTCCTCGTCGATGATTATTACTTCAGTTTCCTCCCCAGTTGTTTATCTGGATGGAACCACTCCCCTTGAGTTATGTCCGCATTGGGTTGAGTCTTGATTGACTGTTTCTTTCTAGCTCATACCTAGATAGATACTTTGAGTTCCCTAAGAGTCTATTACCCAGTTACTAGTAATATTCTTCTTAGTTTGCAGTTTGTTACTTCTTGCCTAATACTCGGCAAAGGTGTCCCAGTAGTAGAGTCCCCAGTGGATCTGATTCCCCAGGAAGTATATCCTTGATATGTTCACCCTAACCGATGACATATATCTTTCTCTCCCTACTTATCCTTGATATGTTCATCCTAACCGATGACAGATATTCTCTTTTCGGTATTCTACCTAGTAAAAGGGTAGTTGTAATCCCTATTCTTGTTTCCCAGAGAGTTAATCCTTGATATGTTCATCCTAATCGATGACAGGTTTCCTTCTCTTTGCAGTCTTCTACCCAGTAACCATAGTTATACCCCCTGCCTTTGTTCCCCCCGTAGAGTTGATCCTTGATATGTTCACTTTAACCAGTGACGGATTCTCTCTCTTGGTATTCTATCCAGTAACTGATAAATGTAATTCCTATTTTATCTCCTCAGAGTCTACCCTTGATATGTTCATCTTAACCGGTGACAGATTTTCTCTTTGACGGTATTCTATCTAGCATTTGATAGATGTAATTCCTACTTTTTGTTTAATTGGTTTATCCTTGATATGTTCATCTTAACCGATGACGGGTATCCTCCTTGACAACCCTAGGCAAGTCTATCCTTGATATGTTCATCCTAACCGATGACGGATATTCTTCCCTGTTGAGTTTATCCTTGATATGTTCATCCTACCCGATGACGGATACTGTAACACCCTTCTAAAATACCCCAAATATTTAATTAAAATAGCAACATATAAATCAGAGTAATTATGCAGTTAAGGGTGTCACACAAACAACTTCACACCATTCATCAAAGTAGATTGTCATGCTCATTTATTTATCAAATAAAACGTTTGCATAGTACGCAGCGGATAGAAATCAAATCAATCATGCAGAACATGTAACACAATTACATGTAAAATTATTCAACAAGGTAAAACATCCCATCCCGATGTTACATCTATCAGAGCATGACCCACTAAGGAGACTACACTAGACTCCAAACACTAGCTTCTACTCAATCACTGCTCGTTACCTGAAAAATAGTTGTAAGGGTGAGTTCCTCAATCAATATAATGAGCATTATAAAATATCATGTCATGTTAAGTAATTTAACACATTAATCACCCTAATCACATCACATATTCGGTAACGGCACATCAATTCAAATATCATACTCAATACCAATACAATTCATGTTCATACTCACTATCAACACAAACACACGTATAATATTGGAATACATCCATTCATATTATACGTCATACACATATTATGCAATGAGACTCCATGCATGCGGTACCGACTATTCGTGAACATATAGTTCAACCTCACCGATCAAATCCAGATACGGCTACCAAGCTCACTAGTCCCACTCATTTGAGACCTAGTGACTCACTCACTAATTCCTCACCATGGGAATTAGCTACCACCCCAAGGGCTATGCTATGCACGCTAATTCACCTAGCATGCAAACATCAACAACAATCCAAAATGACTAACTCACTAATTCCTCACCATGGGAATTAGCTACCACCATAAAGGCCACAATATGCATGCTAATCACCTAGCAATGCTAAATCATCAACCACAATTCAAGAATAGACATATGCTCACACTCTGAGCCATAAAACAGTCTATTCACAAATGCACACATAACTGATACTTTCATAAGATCATGCATACCATCACACATCATCAGTATTTTATCACATAAGCATATCAGATCATGCCAAAGAACAACCACAGTATTAGCACACTCTACTAATACCTATACTACTCAAAACGACGGGAAATGATCCCTAATATATCGTACATCAGCTAAATCACATTACTCAGCTGAACAACCAAAAACTGCACAACAACAGCACAGAAAAATCACAATCCTGCCCATACGCGTACTGCCTAGTCCCATACGCGTATGGCCCATTTCTCAGCCAAATCCCATACGCGTAACACCATCTCATACGCGTATGCTACGCGTATCACTTCCCCATACGCGTACCAACAGAGACCAAACTACGTTCAAAACATCATCTTCCTCATCCATACGCGTATTGCCTAGTGCCATACGCGTACCAGACCATCTCATACGCGTATTGCCTAGTGCCATACGCGTATGACCAGAAACCAGACTTCCAGATCTGCTATGGCTTTCTCTGCTACGAGATCTATCCAATTCAACCTTCCACAGTCCAATTTTACACATTATTCGTTCATATCCTCTAACATAAATCATACCCTATTCGATTTCACAAAATCTAACATTTTTACATCTAATTCCTACGAATTCCTTTCAATCATAATCCAATTTTTACGTTCATCCAACATTTCACAATTTTCATCATGCATCATTCAAATCAGGGACAAATCAATAGTCTATCACTACCCATTACATGTTATCCCATAATACCCATCAATCGACGATAAACCCCCCCTTACCTGAGTTAATCCGGCGAATCTTTAAGCTTCAAGCTCTTCCTCTCTTCAACCCTTGTTCTCTGGCTCTCTTTGCCCTTTTCCACTTTTCTGTCTCCTTTTCCTTTTTCACGTGAAAAAATAAACCTTTTTACTAAATGGGACCTTTTCTAAATTCCAACTTTTATTCCAATAAAATAATAATCCAATAATAATAATTCCAATTATTTAATTAAATTAATAAATATATTATTAACTTAAATTAAATAATTATCTTATTTTATCGGGGTGTTACAACTCTCCCCCACTAAAAGAGTTTTCGTCCTCGAAAACATACCTCAAGCGAATAACTCCGGATACGACTCCTTCATCTGGCTCTCAAGTTCCCAAGTTACATTGCCACCTGCTGGTCCTCCCCAAGCTACCTTTACCAAAGCAATCTCTTTACCCCGCAACTGCTTCAACTCTCGATCCTCAATCCTCATAGGTGATGTTTCAATAGTCAGGTTATCTCTCACCTGGACATCATCTACTTGGACCACATGCGACGGATCATGAATGTATCTCCTCAACTGAGACACATGAAAAACCTCATGCAAATTCGCAAGTGACGGCGGTAAAGCGATACGATAGGCTACCTCCCCTATCCTCTCCAAAATCTGATAAGGACCAATAAATCGAGGTGTCAACTTCTTCGACTTCAAAGCTCGACCAACCCCAGTTATCGGAGTAACACGAAGAAACACATGATCTCCCTCTTGGAACTCAAGTGACTTCCTCCTCTTGTCGTGATAACTCTTCTGACGACTCTGAGCAATTCTCATCTTCTCCTGAATCATCTTAATCTTTTCCGTAGTTTGTTGAACAATCTCCGGTCCAACCACAGCACTCTCACCGGACTCATACCAACACAAAGGTGTCTGACATCTCCTACCATACAAAGCTTCAAACGGTGCCATACCAATGCTCGAATGAAAACTATTGTTGTAGGTAAACTCAATCAAAGGTAAATAACAATCCCAAGCACCTCCTTTTTCCAAAACACAAGCCCTCAAAAGATCCTCTAGTGACTGAATCGTCCTCTCAGTCTGACCATCAGTCTGCGGATGATATGCAGAACTCAATCTCAGCTTAGTTCCCAAAGCCTTCTGCAAACCTTCCCAAAACTTTGATGTAAATCTAGGATCTCTGTCTGAAACAATACTCGACGGAATACCATGCAAACTTACAATCTTCTCAATATACAACTCGGCTAATCTCTCTAACGGATATTCCATTCTGATCGGAATGAAATGAGCCGATTTCGTCAATCTGTCTACAATCACCCAAATAGCTTCAAAATTCTTATTTGTCCTCGGTAAACCAGAAACAAAATCCATACTGATACTATCCCACTTCCACTCTGGAATAGCCAACGGTTGCATTAGCCCAGACGGCTTCTGATGCTCAATCTTTGACTTCTGACAAGTCAAACAAGAATAAACAAAACTCGCAATTTCTCTTTTCATTCCCGGCCACCAAAATAACTTTTTCAAATCATGATACATCTTCGTAGCTCCAGGATGAATACTCAAGCCACTACGATGTCCTTCTTCAAGAATACTCTTCTTAAGCTCGGTAACATCCGGAATACACACCCGATTACCAAAATTCAAAACACCATTCTCATCAACTCTGAATTCACCACCTTGACCTTGATTCACTAGAGTCAACTTATCAACCAAAAGCACATCGGATTTCTGACCCTCTCTGATCTCATCCAGAATACTACTCGTTAACTTCAACATTCCCAATTTAACACTATGGTGAGTACTCTCACACACCAAACTCAAGTCTCTAAACTGCTCAATTAAATCCAATTCCTTAACCATTAACATAGACATATGCAATGATTTCCGACTCAATGCATCAGCCACTACGTTTGCTTTACCCGGATGGTAATTCAAACCAAAGTCATAATCTTTCAGAAACTCTAACCATCTCCTCTGTCTCATATTTAGCTCTTTCTGATCAAACAAATCCTTTAAACTTTTTTTGGTCACTGAAAACCTCAAATCTTGACCCGTACAAGTAATGCCTCCATAACTTCAGAACAAATACCACAGCTGCCAACTCTAAATCGTGTGTCGGATAGTTCCTCTCATGAACCCTCAGTTGTCTCGAAGCATAAGCTATAACCTGCTTATTCTGCATCAACACACCACCCAAACCCAACAATGAAGCATCACAGTAAACCTCAAATGATTCCGACGAACTCGGTAATATCAGAATAGGAGCAGTAGTCAACCTTCTCTTTAACTCTTGGAAACCTTCTTCACATTTTAAGTCCCAAACAAACGCTTGCCCCTTTCTAGTCAACATCGTCAACGGTAACGCCAACTTAGCAAATCCCTCAATGAATTTCCTATAATATCCTGCAAGTCCAAGAAAACTCCTTATCTCAGAAACTGACTTCGGAGCTTCCCACTTAGATACCGCTTCCATCTTAGAAGGATCAACAGCAACACCACCTCTGGAAATCACATGACCAAGAAAACTAACTTCTTCTAACCAAAATTCACACTTGGACAGTTTAGCAAATAACCTCTTTTCTCGTAGAACTCCTAAAACCACTCTCAAATGTTCAGCATGCTCTTCTTCAGATTTCGAATACACCAAAATATCATCAATAAACACCACAACAAACTTGTCTAGGTACGGATGGAAAATCCTATTCATATACTCCATAAATACTCCAGGCGCATTAGTCACACCAAAAGGCATCACAGAATACTCATAATGTCCATACCTTGTTCTGAAAGCAGTCTTCTGAATATCCTCAGTTTTCACACGTATCTGATGATACCCAGATCTCAAATCTATTTTGCTGAACACACTCGCACCAACCAACTGATCCATCAAATCATCAATTCTCGGCAAAGGATACCGATTCTTGATCGTCACTTTATTCAGTTGCCTGTAGTCCACACACAACCTCATAGTACCTTCTTTCTTCTTAACTAATAACACTGGTGCACCCCACGGTGACACACTCGGACGAATAAATTTCTTATCCAACAGATCTTCCAACTGACTCTTCAATTCAGTTAACTCAACAGCAGACATACGGTACGGAGCCATCGATATCGGCCTAGTACCAGGTACCAAATCAATCGAGAACTCAACTTCACGCTCTGGTGGTAATGCATTCACTTCTTCAGGAAACACATCAGGAAAATCACACACCACAGCTAGATCGCAAATCACCAGTTTATCTTTAGCCTCCAAAGTTGCTAACAGCATAAACAACTCTGCCCCATCTGCTACTGCCTCATTCACCTGCCTTGCAGATAGAAACAAACTCTTTTCTTCCTCAATCTCAGGAAAAATCACAGTCTTATCAAAACAATTGATATAGACTCGGTTACACACCAACCAGTTCATACCCAAGATAACATCAATCTGCACTAGTGGAAGACACACTAGGTCCATCCCAAAGTCTCTACCAAAAATACTCAAAGGACAATTCAAACAAACTGAAGTAGTAGTCACTGAACCCTTTGCAGGAGTATCAATCACCATACTACCACGCATCTCAGATATCTCTAACTTAAGTTTCACAGCACAATCCAAAGATATAAAGGAATGAGTCGCACCTGTGTCAATAATAGCTACAAGAGGAAAGCCATTAATATAACACGTACCTCGGATCAAACGATCATCTGCAGAAGTCTCAGAACCCGATAAAGCAAAGACCTTGCCTCCCGACTGATTCTCTCTCTTCGGCTTAGGACACTGTGGACTGATATGACCCACCTCTCCACAGTTGAAACAAGTCACAGTCTTCAACCGGCACTCTGCAGCCAAGTGACCACCTTTGCCACACTTAAAACACTTCTTCTCATTACTGGTACACTCATGGACACGATGTCCAGCCTGACCACATCTGAAACACTTAGCAGGGGCACTGGAGTCTCCCCCACTAGGCCTCTTCATCCCACTCTGTCTCTGGAAACCTTTGCCAACTGCATATGGTTTCCCACGATCATTCTGATTCTTGCCTTTCCTATCAACCCTCTGCTGATAGCTCTCTGCTCTAGCCTTGGTATCCTGTTCAAAAATCCTGCAACAGTCCACTAGGTCAGAAAACACTCTAATCCGTTGATACCCAATAGCCTGCTTGATCTCGGGACGTAACCCGTTCTCAAACTTCACACACTTTGAAAATTCCCCAGTAGCCTCATTATAGGGAGTGTAATACTTCGACAGCTCTGTGAACTTAGCAGCATACTCAGTAACAGACCGGTTGCCTTGCTTCAATTCCAAGAACTCTATCTCTTTCTTTCCTCTGACATCCTCTGGAAAATACTTCCTCAGGAATCTCTTTCTGAACACAGCCCAAGTGATCTCAGCATTCCCAGCAGCTTCCAACTCAGTGCGGGTAGCAACCCACCAATCATCTGCTTCCTCTGACAGCATATGCGTACCGAACCTGACCTTCTGGTTATCGGCACACTCAGTCACTCGGAAGATCCTCTCGATCTCCTTCAACCACTTCTGAGCACCATCTGGATCGTATGCTCCCTTAAACATTGGAGGATTGTTCTTCTGGAACTCACTCAGTTGACGAGCAGCTCCCATTCCCACAACATTCGGATTCCCTCCAAGTACTCCAGCTAGCATACCCAGAGCCTCAGCAATCGCAGCATCGTCTCTACCTCTTCCAGCCATCTCTATTCTGAAAACCCAACAAGCTAAACAATAAGTACTGATAGGGTTACACAACACCTATCCCGTACAGGGGAAACAGAATAATTACGACTCGACTCGACCGACTATGCTCTGATACCACTAATGTAACCCCCTTCTAAAATACCCCAAATATTTAATTAAAATAGCAACATATAAATCAGAGTAATTATGCAGTTAAGGGTGTCACACAAACAACTTCACACCATTCATCAAAGTAGATTGTCATGCTCATTTATTTATCAAATAAAACGTTTGCATAGTACGCAGCGGATAGAAATCAAATCAATCATGCAGAACATGTAACACAATTACATGTAAAATTATTCAACAAGGTAAAACATCCCATCCCGGTGTTACATCTATCAGAGCATGACCCACTAAGGAGACTACACTAGACTCCAAACACTAGCTTCTACTCAATCACTGCTCGTTACCTGAAAAATAGTTGTAAGGGTGAGTTCCTCAATCAATATAATGAGCATTATAAAATATCATGTCATGTTAAGTAATTTAACACATTAATCACCCTAATCACATCACATATTCGGTAACGGCACATCAATTCAAATATCATACTCAATACCAATACAATTCATGTTCATACTCACTATCAACACAAACACACGTATAATATTGGAATACATCCATTCATATTATACGCCATACACATATTATGCAATGAGACTCCATGCATGCGGTACCGACTATTCGTGAACATATAGTTCAACCTCACCGATCAAATCCAGATACGGCTACCAAGCTCACTAGTCCCACTCATTTGAGACCTAGTGACTCACTCACTAATTCCTCACCATGGGAATTAGCTACCACCCCAAGGGCTATGCTATGCACGCTAATTCACCTAGCATGCAAACATCAACAACAGTCCAAAATGACTAACTCACTAATTCCTCACCATGGGAATTAGCTACCACCATAAAGGCCACAATATGCATGCTAATCACCTAGCAATGCTAAATCATCAACCACAATTCAAGAATAGACATATGCTCACACTCTGAGCCATAAAACAGTCTATTCACAAATGCACACATAACTGATACTTTCACAAGATCATGCATACCATCACACATCATCAGTATTTTATCACATAAGCATATCAGATCATGCCAAAGAACAACCACAGTATTAGCACACTCTACTAATACCTATACTACTCAAAACGACGGGAAATGATCCCTAATATATCGTACATCAGCTAAATCACATTACTCAGCTGAACAACCAAAAACTGCACAACAACAGCACAGAAAAATCACAATCCTGCCCATACGCGTACTGCCTAGTCCCATACGCGTATGGCCCATTTCTCAGCCAAATCCCATACGCGTAACACCATCTCATACGCGTATGCTACGCGTATCACTTCCCCATACGCGTACCAACAGAGACCAAACTACGTTCAAAACATCATCTTCCTCATCCATACGCGTATTGCCTAGTGCCATACGCGTACCAGACCATCTCATACGCGTATTGCCTAGTGCCATACGCGTATGACCAGAAACCAGACTTCCAGATCTGCTATGGCTTTCTCTGCTACGAGATCTATCCAATTCAACCTTCCACAGTCCAATTTTACACATTATTCGTTCATATCCTCTAACACAAATCATACCCTATTCGATTTCACAAAATCTAACATTTTTACATCTAATTCCTACGAATTCCTTTCAATCATAATCCAATTTTTACGTTCATCCAACATTTCACAATTTTCATCATGCATCATTCAAATCAGGGACAAATCAATAGTCTATCACTACCCATTACATGTTATCCCATAATACCCATTAATCGACGATAAACCCCCCTTACCTGAGTTAATCCGGCGAATCTTTAAGCTTCAAGCTCTTCCTCTCTTCAACCCTTGTTCTCTGGCTCTCTTTGCCCTTTTCCACTTTTCTGTCTCCTTTTCCTTTTTCACGTGAAAAAATAAACCTTTTTACTAAATGGGACCTTTTCTAAATTCCAACTTTTATTCCAATAAAATAATAATCCAATAATAATAATTCCAATTATTTAATTAAATTAATAAATATATTATTAACTTAAATTAAATAATTATCTTATTTTATCGGGGTGTTACAGATACTCTCACCCTTGGTCTTCTGCCCAGTAACTGGTAGTTGTAAATCCTATTTTCTGTAGTTTTCCCCAACAAGGCTATTCTTACCCAGTAACCGGTGATGAATCTCCTTCTGTTGTTTCCCAGTGAGTCATCCTTGATATGTTCATCTTAATCGGTGACAGATATTCTCTCTGACAGATCTTTATTATCTCCTCACCCAGTAACAGGTAGTAGATAATAAATTTCTGCTCCTCTTGTGTTGAAGTTTATTTCTTCCCCAGTTGAGTTGAGTGCGCGTTTCCTTAGTGAAATCGCTTTTCCTGCATGATTCAAGTACTTCAGTTTTATCCTGACTTACTCGTATCCCCTGCGGATGTTGTTAGTTCCCTGGCTGAGTCTTTCCATGTGTTGCATGGAATCCCTCGAGTCCCCCAGTAGTTTTGAGTCGTATCCTGGTCTACGCATAACTCCTTTTTCCCCCAGAGTCTATGTTTCCCTAGTGAGTTTTCCTTACGGAATGCATTATACTTCTGCGGACTTTTGGTCTCTCTGATTTCTTTTCCTTTGTGGCAATATTTCCCCACAAAGAATCCATTGTTGCATTCATAACATATGCATCATGAGGTCTCTTAAGGACCAAAATTTGTTTCTATATATTGTTATTTAAGCCCATTCTACTGAGTCGACATAAAGATTTTAACCTTCGCCTCCTCAGTTAGAATGTCCTTAAATAGGGGCAGCTGTAAGACCCCAAATTTGACCCTAAGATCCCTCATGCAATTTCATCATAAGCATTAGCATTGAGATCATACCTTGGCATCCTCCTTACCCCTCCTTCATTTAAACATAACATTTTAATTAGACACAATAAGCTTTCCAATTCATTTGATCCCACCTCAAAATCATAAAAAATGAATGATTTATGTTCTTGGGAAGTTGACCCAAAATTAGGGTTTCAGTCAAAATGACCTATAATGTCTTGGAATGGGAGATGACATTCCAAGATTCAAATCAATTTTTGATGAACCTTAAAGTTGTTCATATTGTTCTTAAGAATATTTTTTTCTTTTGGGATCATCTCCATTTGACCAACACATAAAAAGTTAGGTCTCAGTGCATTTCAAAATAGTCAGATGAATTGACTGATCAACTTTCCAAGTCCACAACTCATATCTTGATGAATTGATGATTGAGGACACTCAAATAAGTTCAAATATGCATGAAATGATGAATTAAAGAACTTCCCTTGATTGTATTTGACCATGGGCTGAGGTTGCTTCATGAGCAAGGCATTGTGGGTGATTAGATGAATTAGGGTTTTCTTGAGGAACAAACCTCAAACCCTTTGACTTGCTTTAATCAAAATGATGAATTGAGATACTAGGGAGGCATATTTGATGGGTGAGAGCTTTGGGAACCATTGCCATGCTTGCCTTCATCTTCTTTTGGCCATATCATTGCACAAAGGATCACCTAGAAGCTTTGGGACCTTGTGATTGCTCCAGCTACAAACAAAAGATGTTAGTGACATATTTTTATGCTTTTGGTTAGTAAATGAAATGAGAAAAGCAATGATATATAATTCAAGCATGCTTGGTGATCTCAAACCACTCACAAGAGGTCCCACCCAAAGGCAAAGGGAACCAAGATGCTTATGATCCTTGAGGCTTTTGCAAATGCAATGTTATGATGTCATGAGGGATCTTAGGGCCAAAATTGGGGTCTTACACCATGTTCATGCCATTCGTAGCCCTAGCAATCCTTGTCCAAAATGGATGAACTTGGACTTTTTGGAAAGGTTAGATCAAGAGGAATAAATTTTATGTTCAACACTTTTCCATTTGGAGCTTGTATCATGATGAATTTTGAGGTGGAAGGTTGGAAATTTTAACATGTTGAAATTTTTTCTAAGTGTCAAGCCATATATCTCAATATTCCACCTTGCTTAACTTTTTATGTGAGCTTCAAATGAGAAACATGTATTCATCAAAGTTGTATCTCTTTTAAATACCTTCAAAATGGTCACCAATTTCATGTCATTTGGATTTGAAATGATAGAGTTATGCATTTTTGAAGTTTGGAAAAATCACTTGTTCAATGGTATAGGTCAAAAGTGACCTATAATGTAGCCTCATATCACATGCTCACAAATGTTGAATTAGCTCTCACTCCCAACATCAAAGTTGAATTAGACATATTGAATTGGATTGTGAAACTTGGAAATCTTTCATCTCATAAAAATTGAGCAAGTTATGGCATTGGGAAGTTGACTTTCAAATTAGTGTTTAGACAAAATGACCTATAATGTTTCAACATAGAAAATGATTTTCCAAGAAAAACTAGCTCTAGGTATCAACATGTGATAATGCAAAATATTATAGGTCACTTTGGACCAAATGCATTGAAAGGCAAAAAAGTCCAACTTCAAGTGCCCATAACTTCTTCATAAAAAATCCAAATGAGGCAACATTTAAGTCCATTTTAATTGTATTGAAAAGATATACAACTTTGATGTTGGAGGTTTTTTCATTTGAGGCTTGCATCATCAAAACAGAAGGGCTTGAAGTTGGTTTATTTTGACAAAATTCTCAAAGGCATGTTTTGCACTATGAACTTCATGGCCTGTTTTCATAAATTTCCACACTTCAAATGAGTTTTTGGCCAACATAACATTTGTTCCTTATGTCAATACCTTTCCAACCATTACCCCTATGCTTATGTTTGGATTTTCTAATTGGCATTTTCGAAGAGATGAAGTTTTAGGCACAATTATGGAATTCATGTTGAAACTTCATACACAAGCCATTGCCTTGCAAACTACACGTCCATTTCAAGTTGTTTGGTCATCAGCATGCAAATACAATTGAGTTTGGGCCTTCTACATGATCATGCAAGCCCATGCAAGGAAAATCCATTTGCCATACACACGAGCAAACTCACTTGTTCAGCCAATTCCAGCTATAAATACATGTGCTATGCTTCATTATGAATCAACCTAAGGGCGCCTGAAATGCTGCAAGAGTGAATTCCCAACCATACCAAAGGAACTAAATCCATTTTCTTCAAAATATTCAGATCTGAAATTCGATTGAATTTGGTTGAATCTTCAGATCTAAAGTTCCTAAACCTTCATCATCTGATCCATTGTATTCTGTTTTGCAAAAGGAACCAAGGAAAGGAGCTCAAAACTTCACAACTCAAAGGTGTGCTTCAACTGGTTTTTTCTTCGAAACTCCTTATTCCTTGATCTATTGGCCTTGATATTGTGTTGTCTGAAGTCCTCTCTATAGAGGCATCATTGCTGTATGCTTAATTTTCAAAATCAAGCAAGTTCATGATGAACACCATCAAGCTTCCATCTCTGATTTCTCTCTTAATAGGAATCTAGATTGGAAGTGAGTGGTATAGGAGTGATGTACATCACTTCCTCTTTCGATTGATGCCTAGATCGTCCATTTTGGTGAGCATTTGAATCTCTGCAACTTTTTGCCCTCGCCGAAGCTCATCGGAGAAGACGGTGGCGCTGGCCACCGTCTCATTGCCAGATTCAATGTGGATCGTTGATCTCAATTCCTAGATCTAATCTCAACCATCCAATGTTATGACTTATTTCAATTCAGTGTGTGGTTGCATTGACTAAGGACTTTGGTGCGCGCGCATGCCATGACCATTAGATCCTCCATGCCAATTAATGAAATCACATCCAAGCGCTGTGGTTTTTTCTGATTTTTTTTAATTTCCATTTTATTTCTTTTATTTCATTTAACTTCAAAAATTCATATCTCTTTTATTATTGGTCCAAAAATTATGGGACCAATTGCATTATTTCTCTTTTTAATTCTAATTTCTAAAAATGATTTTTAATATTTTTTATTTCATCATTTGATATTTTTTGTGATTTTTCTCTTTTCTGGTTATGTTTAATTCATTTTAAATAGTTTTTGATATTCAAAAAATACAAAAATATTTTCTCAACCTATTTGAATGATGATGGATCTATGAAAAATATTCTCATCAATTTTTTAATTGATTTGAGATTTATTTGAGATTTTAGTTCAATTAGGTTATTTTTATTCATTTTTAATTGATTAAAAATAGTTTCTGACTTTTAAAAATGCTGAAATTCTTTGTCAAACTTTGTTTGACCTTGTTGAACTTGGGATAAATCACTTGGACCTTTCAAGGTTGATTTGAAGTGATTTTGAAGTTTGACCTTTCTTTAATATTTTAATTCAAGTTTATTTTCAAATATTAAAAATGCAAAAAAAACTATTTTGTTCATGTCTTGACTTCCAATCTTCATCTCATTTCTGTTTTTGATTGTTTGGCCATGATCCTCAATGTCATTGGTCAACACTTGTTGATTGGTACGTTCTATTTCATTTAATGTCCTTTATTCTTTCCATTTCCATTTCCATTATTCATCTCCTTCTTCTTCTTCTTCTTTCTTTTTTGATCAATGAGTTAAAGGTTGATAAGTTAGCATTGATTAGGGAGACTTAATCTTCCTTGATTCAAATCTAATTCATCTTGATCAATTGATCAAATGAATGGCTTTGCATTAAGGATAGGTTGCTTCTTAAATCATGCAAAGGACTTAAACCAATACAAGATCAATTCTCTTCTTCTTTTTGGCATGGCAAGTTGTTGGAACTTGGTTCACTAATAAAGACTTCTAACTTGTGTTGTTGCCTACATTATTATTGACCGGCTTCAGATAGTTGTGACTTCTACATAAGTCCAATTACGATTGCTTAACATAGCGCTAAATTTGTCTTATGGCACACTAACTACTAACACTAACCATTAACAATTAACATTTACTTTTTGCTCTTTACTTTTATGCAACTTACTATTCTTGTACATATTATTCATTTGCTTTTTCCTTTGCTCATTTGAGCACATGTTTATGTTAATGCAATTTGCCTTTTGCTCACTTGAGCACATAATTGTATATATATTATTGTGTTTGTGCTTTTGTTTTGCTTGTTGTGGACCAATGCAAAGAAATGGACAAATGGACTTAGTTTCTAGGGATTTTCCCTATGCAAATTGGAATAAAAGGACCTTGATATGAAGATGGATTAGGAAGACCAAATCTCTAAACTCACTCTTGTCCATTCTTGATTTACTTCATGGAACTTTTTGATGTGTGTGATTTTATGCTAGGGAATCCCATTTGAGCCAAATTGAAGAACCATTGTCATGTGCTTCTAAAGTGAGAGATCCAAGAGCCATTGGAAGATTCCTAAGAGCTTTGCTTGATTGATTGATTGCTTGAGTATACACTTATTTGCTTGCTTATTCCAAAGGATGGGAGCTACTTGGATCATCAATATGATCTCAAGAGAGGAACTTCATTTGTGGTCTTGTTTCTTATCCCTCATCTCTTGTATGATTAGGACTTTAGCCATTCTTCTTCTTCCCTCCACTCTAACCCAAACCAAAACTTTTGTGCAAACATTTAACACTTGTTTTCAACATTAGAAACCTAAGCCTTATGTTTTTGATTCTCAAACTTTCTTTTCATAACACTTATTTTGAATTGAACTTCTAAGTCAACTTTGACCATTTTGTACATACTTTTCATTGGTAAATATAACCCATTCAAATACATTTTTTATGGTTTCAATGGCCACTCTCTTAATCAAAACTTTTTCATAACCTTTAGCTATTAGGTTTGAGTTATCCTTGAGGTAGATGTAATACTCACCTATATCCTTAGTGATGGACAATGAGTCTTCCATGCTTATTATAGGGTTAACCCCTCACTAGCATGTTGAAGCTATCCTCACATGGTGGATTTGTGGTTTTATGTTGAGTTTTCTCCCTTGGATAACAAAAGACCTTAAGGCTTTTGGACCAATCAATCCACTCACTCATTTTGAGATTTTTACCCCGAACTACGAGGTTTTGATCCTAATCTTTTTAAAGATGGTACGTAGGCAATGGGTTTATCCATCCAAGATGTTATGAAAACAAGCATCTTTCAGCTCATATTCGAAAAGGCCTCATATATGGTCTCTAAAGGAGGCATGCTCCCCTTGTAGAACCCTTAGAGCCTTAGTTTGGTCGATCATTTTCTCTTTAAGCTTTAACCTCGCACCTTGAGCTATAGAAGATGAAGACTTAAGTCCCATCTAATAAGCATCTTGATTTTTCTCTTTAATCTGCCTCGCAAGTTCAGCTATTCGACCAACAAAAGCTACAGAAGATCCGAACAGTTTCACTTCATCCAGGAAATAAGAAACTTCATGCAAACGATGCAGCCCGAAATAGTCTTTCTCGAAGTTGGCCATTTTTGCCTCAACTAGATCATAGAGAGCCTTCGAATCCTCGACCCCTTGAAAGGAGGCGTCGGGGAATAGAAGCTCCTTGTGACCGGCATCCCGCTGATTTAGAAGTGAAGCCTCCCAGAACATTTGGTAAGTTGATTCTACCATCCGATTAGATTTATCGACTACGGAAAGTTGTCGAACCTAGGCATAGTCATTGGCCGACACACAAACCTTCACCTCCGACGTAGTCTAAGGTAAGCGATTATCCAGAATATAGGGCAAAGGGAGAAAGGCACCTCCCAATTAGATACACGGGGCTGACTCGGGCTGTTTCGACCATTTTATTTTGGCAGGAATTCCCTGGATGATTTCTTTGCCCCAATCCTTTTTAGCATGTCAGTCATGATTCTTCTTGCTCTGACCCTTAGAAGATACCGACACAGCCAAGGCAGCCTCAACATTTAGCACATGCAGTGCATTAATAGGCGATAAATATTTCCTTTTGAGGTCATCTGTAAAATAGCAAGATAACTAGCCAGTAGTAGAATATGCAAGATTGCATACTACAAATAAAGCTAGGACATGGTCTATACCAAAAAAAATTCTTCATTTCATCCTCAGATTTCGCTTCAAAAATATCCTGACAATGTATCTCTGAGTTAGAAAAGGAAAGCAGTGTCTCTTTCATAACCTTTCCTAAATCGGTAAAAGCATCATATGGAATAAAGTAATCTTTAGCTTCCTGGGAGAAGTGATATGGGGACCAAAATCGTCTCCTCTGTTTGGAACAAGATTTCGGCGAAGAAGAATAGGAAGGAATGACGCATAACTCATTATGAGCAAGAGGAGAAAGTGGAGTAACTAAGAAATAATGCTCATTGAAAATTTTCTAGCTGTCAATATAAATACGGAAGATCTCGTTTCTTAGTCGGCAAAGAGAAACGAGCCAACAACCGTGACTTTTTTATGAAGGATTAACTTCAAAAAGGTGAAAGAATAAATTTAGGGAAGTCGAATCCATGTTTCCCTGAAATCCGTACCAATATTGAAAGACTCTCATGAAGCCTCGAGCGCGAGGATGGAGCTACGATGGAGGTACACAAAGATGATCCAACACTTCATTTTCAAAATTAGTCAAAGGAAGTCGTACACCTAACTTCTCAAAGATACATGGGTATAAGGGGCTATAACACCCTTCGAACTTATGACACACCCTCTTGTCTGCATGAATCATCGAGACTTCCCAGTCTGAATGAGACCCCACTTCTAAGGGACCCTTTGTTTCATTGTCCATTAGGTATAGTTATAGGGAATTCTGAAATACAGTGGGTCTACCCAAGAATAATCCCCCATGGTTGTTGTCATAAGAACGGTTGAATCCTACACCTGCATTACAAACGGATCTAGCGAGTTGGTGGAGACGGGTCTGTAACAAATGATTCACCCCTAGAGATCAAAAGAGGAATTACCACCATTCTCTTATAGGAGGGGGCAACACCATACCCGTGTAAAGAACAAGGGGTCACAACAAAAACTTAAAGTTAGAGTAATAAAGGCGACAGTTAATAGCCTAGTAAGAGGTGACTACAAATGAGCAACAAGAGAGCAAAATGGAACCCTGGGGAAAAACCCATTTCTTATAGAAAAATTATTCAGATATCAATGATCCAGATCAAAGGCAAGATATCAATCCAAGGGTAGTCATCAAATTGATCCATTTATCATAACGAAGTGACAAAAGTACTTAAGTGTCCTAAGCAGGGTAATTATTCTCTAAGCGATGAGAGTAGGTAATGAAACATTTTGATGGTTAGGGAGCATTTAATGCTCATGTTCCCCATTAACTTTCATTCAAATGATTCTAATCATTTCATTCTCTATTCTCCAGGCAATACCCTTAAAAGCCGACCAACCTCACTAAAAGGCTTCCCCGACCCACTAAGTATCCAGCAAAGCCTTTGGGACAGCTGTTTTGGACCAGCCAAAGGCCCAAATGGCTAAAGCCCAATTCATCTCATATATACTACACCTGACCTAAGGTATAAAATCAGTTTACCCGCAAAGGCAAGGTACATTCTCTGATATTCGCTTTTCACAATTCTCTTCTTGAATCTTGAACTGACTTGGGCGTTGATATGTTAACCATGTAGGTCCACCCCATGCCTCCATAAAAGCGATTAGTATCACCGTTCAAGATCATAAGTTCTCTAACTATATCCATTCCTGGTTCCTGAATGGAACAAGATCTAATTGACTAGGTAGTTTAAATATTTCTTTTAATGAAGTTGATAGTTTTCTAATCAACTAGCAAAGGCTTAAAAACATTTTTCAAGTGTTTTGTTAGTTAAAAAGAGGTTTTAAAAGTTTTATGTGTGTGTGTGTGTGATATGCCTTAAAATTTTAGGAGTTACTCTGTCATACCCCAAAAATTACCCATCATTTTTCCTATAAAAAAAAAAAAAAAAAAAAAAAAAACGAAAAAAAAACGAAAAAAAAAACGAAAAAAAAAAGAAAAAAAAAAGAAAAAAAAAATTAATTAATTAATTAATTAATTAAATAATTAAAATAAATAAATAAATAAAATATAACAAATTATTTTGGACTTGGGTCTCCCTCATTCCAAGCCCATTACCCACGAAATTAGTCTATAAATACTGAAGTTTCAGTAGGGAAGGAGACTTGGAGTTTACACTGGGAGATTCACTTGAGAAAGAAGGAAGAGAAGCAAAACACTCTGAGGTTTCCTTGGAACAAAACCTTGAGGAAAAAGAAAGAGAGAGAACAGAGAAGGACGGATAGAAACTTTGGCATAGGAACCCTGCCTACCCGGAGAATTCAGAGTAAAGAAACCCTGAAGGCAGCCCATCTGCACCGAAGCCATCGCCGTCCAATTCCCGCTGCCTAACTTATTCTGATACTATAAGTGGTCAATCCCTTCAACCTTGAATTGGCAAACAGGTTTGCGTATCTCTATTGTTTATACTTTCAATTGGCCATATCTACATATATAATGTATCATGATTAAATGTTGATATATAATTTGCTTTCGTATGGGAATCTAAATATGCCTGAATACCCTGAATGTTTGACCATGTTATTCCTGTGATAAAATGCCATAAAATTCAAAGTTCCTAACATGGGGCTGTTTTCAAATTCAAAATCCGTGGCCTTCGCTAGGCGAGGCAGAGGCGAACGAGACAGTACCTGATTCTTCTAGTCTGTTTTTTTTATGTTTTTATCATAGCCATGCATTATTCATCCTATCCTATTTATTGTTGTGATATTTCTCCGGTGTAATCTTCGATTGCACCCTGATTTGGTGTTCTGACATGTTTCTTTTTTTTGAGTTTCGTAAAGGTTCACATATCCCAGGAAAAAGTTATTGGCTAGGTATTCCACTTTATTTGTGGGATACCCTTGTGGAGTTTCACCCTAAATTAATTTTTAATGTATTAATTTCTAATGTATTAATTTTTTAATATATTATTTTTAATAATTTTAATGTGGAGTTTCATCCTAATTATATAATTAATTGTAAAACTTTGCCTTTGAATAAGTGATCTTGGACCTCTCTTTGTTGCCTTACGATTACGATATTACGGTCATGTCCCGCGAACGTGGGGATACCCTTAGCAAAGACCCTTCGGTTAAATCATCATAAAATAAATTATAGTCCCTCGGATGTTGCCTTCGAATATACAACTTTGTCCCTCGATGACCCTCCGATGTTGCCTACAGTTAAATGATGATAGTCCCTTCGAATGCTAAGGTATCCTCATAACTGTTGCCTTCAATGACCAATCGATGACCCTACGATGACCCTTTTACATCCAAAGGATAAAACTACTTATTTCTCAATAATAAGGACAGTTTTACCCTCAGGAAATGCCCGTAAAGACCTTGGGTCGGTATAACTCTTAATTGCTGGCTCACAACTTAAAACATTTTTTTTGCACCTCACACCTTTCAAAATGCCTTTAGAAAATCACCACTTGGTATACATTCATACTAGAATCATTACCGAGTTATATTTTTCTAAACAATTTTCAAAACTAAAACGGGATAACCACTTTGTATACATTCATACAAGAATCATTACAAAGTTAAATTCTCTTTTCAAAACAATTTTCCAAACAATTCACAAACACTTTTTTAGACAAAAATAATATAAGTGATCGAGCAATTAAGAGCCCATGGATAACCATGGATACAAAGGGTGCTAACACCTTCCCTTTGTATAATGTACCTCCCGAACCCAAAATCTAAATTAAGGTTTTTCCTGTTCTTTTCCACCTTTCCTTATTGGATAAAAGAAAAGTCGGTGGCGACTCTTGCTAACCGCGACATTGCGATTAAAACCACAAAAAAGTCCAGTTCACCGTATGACATACTCTCTTACTTTCATAAAACTCTGTTCACTCATACATACACGACCAAGCAAGCTTTCACAACTCCTCGCTTTCATAACACAAAGGCTTTCAAGATCTTTTTATTGATACATTGATCATATATGAAGTTAAATGGAATCTTGATTCTTCTACTTGATTAGTCTAGAGATGTATTCAAGTTTAGCCACCATCATCAGAGAGTTGGAAATTACCATCGACATTAGCAAACATTGGTGCTGCCATCATCAAAATATTAGGAAAATTCTCAACATGATCTTTAGCTTAACACCTGCAAGCACATAGATCCACAAAGACTTGAAACTTCAGAGTTGTGAAAGAGATGACGTTTGAAAGCTCGTCTGATCATGTCTGTCTGAGTGGCAAGTGTATTGTAAAGGCACATGGGTAATCTTGAAGATACTGTGGCAAAATCATAATCACACACACGCACACACACATAAACTTTAAGAAGCCTCTCTTATTTTATTAAGACCGCCTAAAATATTTAAGGCCTAGCTAATTGATTAGAGAATTGTTTGATTAATTTTGAGCTTTTTTTACAACAAAATAATCAATTAGCCCTATTTTTATAATTGGTAATTCTAATTTGTAAAGCTAACAATCAAATGAAATGAGTCTTTTAATGATTGGTAATGGCTAGAAATCAAAACATTCCTTTTTGGGGTCAAATAGTAAATTAGCCTAATCGATTTGATGACTTAAATTTTCCACTGAATGTTTCCAAATTTATACCATGCTCTGACCTATAAATAGAGAGCTTATATATCATTTTATTTCATCTAGAAAATGAGCTTTGGTCTCACTTTCTTTTCTCTCATCATTTTCACACAAAAAAAAAAGTCTCTCATTTTTCTCACATATATTTAGCCTTAGTCTTTTAAGAGTATTCTTGTGTCTAATTAAGGACTGTTGTTCTGGGTTAGGGGTTAATTGTAATTTACCAAGATTATAATATCCTTCTATAAGAATTTGTTTGGTTTTGAACTAAACTAGTAAATAACTCTTGTTTGTTTGGAGGATTTTCTTAGGAAGTCTTTGTTTGGTTCATGAGTTTTACCAAGGAGAAAAGATCTATCTTGGTTCGTGAAGATCATCCATTACAATCTTCACAATGGTTCTTGAGCTCAACTCGGTTAAAAGCTCTATTGATTCAATATTAGCTTATGTAAAATCTCATATTGGTTCCTAAGTTCAGCCTGGTGTAAAAGCTCAGTTTGTTCGAGATTAGCCTGTGTAAAATCTCATCTCAATTCGGAGGTCATCCTGTGTAAAACTCCAGTTCGGTTTATAGGATATGCAACTCAAAACTCTATTTCGGTTCGGAAGATAGCCAACTCAAAGCTTTATCTCAATTACGAGGATAACCAATTTAAAACTCCATTTTAGTTCGAGATCAGCACGTCAAAAATCTCTGTTTGTTTTGGAGGATAACCACTCTTAATCTTGTTCCCTGTTTGATTGGAAGTTAGCCTTCAACTTCATTTCTTTGTATAAGAAGGTTCATGGACACATCCTTATAAAAGCTCTCAAGTTTATTAGATACTCTCGAGAATATTTTTTGGAGACAAGTGTGGGTAAATTTAGGCTGAAATTGTATGAATCTCATCTCTCATCTCTCTCTCTCTCTCTCTCTCTCTCTCCCTCTCCCTTATCGCTTTACTTTATTATCTTTCCGTTGATTTTCCATCCATCTTTTTATTTTGCTACATATTTACTTGTTTGATTTACAAAATATTTTCAAACTCGATTTTCCAAATGATTTTGTTTTCAACCAATGTTTTTCAAACCACCACAATTCACCCCCTCATATGTATGAGTCACATATTCAACCCTTCTTGTATTTCCTTCAAATATTAAACAGAGCATCTTCCCCATCCTTAATATTTGAATTTTACCCTTCACTAGTCACCCCCTACTCATTATGTAATCCTGGAAAATTCCAAAAAGGCAAAAATTTGTATCTTCTATGTCCACTTTTTTGTTCACCCGAGTATCTCCTTACCTTGTTTTATTCTAGTTAGTCTTTTGACAATTTTCCTTTTTGTAATACATGTCCCAAAAATGAACTTACTTAATTACTCCCCCCTTCATACATACCTCCAATCCTCATATTTGAACTTTTACATATCTTCATTCTTTCCAATTCTTTACTTAGCTTGCTAATACATGTCTCAATACAAAATGTGTGCATCTACTAACTTCCACATTTGACAAAATCCTCATCTTCCGTTCCATAAAATATTATATGATATTATATTAATCACGTTGACATTCCTTTACTATTTCACAAAATGCACTTATTTCATTCCCTTGCTATGAGAAAGTGGCTCAAACATTGTGTCTGAAACAAAACTTATTTTTTCCGTAGGACGGAGAGTAGATCTATAAAAGTAGTTGGTAGAATTTCACAAGACCATCGATGATTTCCAAAATATTGAGGTGAATATTAATAATGAGGATAAGGATCTATTGTTGCTAAGCTCATTACCCAAACCATTTGAGCACGTCAAGGATGCCGTAATGTATGGTAAGAAAATATTAACACTTCGAATGAATTCTAGATGGTTATAAGATTAAATGAGTTATAAAAGTTGAATGATTTGAAGTTAACGATATTTATGAGGGCTTAAGTGTCTCAATAGAAAGGAGTGAGAGTATAGGAAATCGGTAAGGGAATAAACCCATCTCAAAGTCCAAGCCTGGGGTTTTTTATAATTAAAAGTTTAAATATTTCACTTGTCACAAAACCAGTCACTTCAAGAAGGATTTTCTCGAAAGAGGGATCAATAGTGATTATGTTCAGATTATAGTTTCCTCATATGAAGATCATTATGAAATTGTTTGTGCATTAGTGGTAACAAGTTTGGAGACACATAAGAGTTGGGTTATGGACTCAGATTGCTCTTATCACATGTGTCTAAGGAAAGAATATTTTGTAACTTTGGATCTAAGAGAAGGTGGAGTTGTGTGACTCGGAAATATTAAAGCTTAAAATTTTTATGGTATTGATATAGTCAGACTAAAAATGTTCTATGTACATGAGTTCCTTCTACGTAATGTGAAGTATGTTCTCAAGAATGAATGTTATTTTTTATGAGACCCATATGGGGATGAAGTGCAAAGACCTGTAAGTTAAATAATTAAAAATTATGGTTAAAGAGACCTAATTTAAGGTGGAAGTTCCTACTAGTGAGACTAGAGACGATGAGGTAGTTAACACATTGTCTCCCAATTATTGAAGCGAAAAATACATTCTCTCCCAATTATTAGTTGGCTCGTGGTAGAGTTAGGGGGAATATTGTACCACCTCAAAGGTATAACGATATTGATCTTATTTTTTATGCTTTGAATGTGGTTGAAGGGCTGCGAGACCCAAAACCAAAGAACTTTATTGAAGTAGTCAAAAGAAAAGATATTCGAATATGGTTAATGACAGTAAATGATTAGATCAATTCACTGATGAAGAACCATACTTAGGAGTATGTGAGACTACCTAATAAACAACAGGTGGTTGGATGCAAGTGTGTCTTCAAGAAGAATGAAGGTATTCTAGGAATTAAAGAACCAATGTTTAAGTCAAGACTTGTAGCAAAGGCTTTTACTCAAGTTAATGAGAATGATTACAATGAAATTTTTTCACCTATGATAAAATATTGTTCTTTAAGGGTGTTTATGGAAATTATAAATCAATATAATCTTGAGTTGAATTAGATGAACTTCAAAACAACTATCTTACGTGGAGATCTTAAAGAGACAATTCACATGGAACAACTCAAAGGTTTTGTAGAAAATAAGACTAAGGTATTATTTGTTGAATAAATCTCTGTATGGGTTGAAATAAAGCCCAAGGCAGTGATATCGTCGGTTTGATAAATTCTTTCTTGAACATGGTTTTGTAAGAACTAATTATAACATGTTTTTATACATAATGAAGAGGAATGAAAAACTCATTTTCTACCTCTTTTTGTACGTTGATGATATTTTGATGTCAAAATATAGAAAGATAAAGCTCGTTAAACTCAAAGAGATCTTGAGTGGTGAGTTTGAAATGGAAGTTCTCGATCAAGATAGAGATCTCTAAACTTAAAGAAAATGGAGGAGTAATTTAGAATGTAAGATGCTAAAATCGTCAACATTTTTTTTAAGTCATCACAAGAAGCTTTCGATTAAGAAATGTCCTTAAACTGAGGAATAAAAGAGGTGGCACGACTGGCGCGATGAAGCCAGTGGCAGTGTAGACGAGCGGTTAAGAAGAGGACAATTGTCCAACAACAACAGAGACCGCCTGACTAACCAACAGGTGGGAGGTCACTCGACTAACCGGCAGGTCGGAGGTCGGTGACAACGACATTTTATCCGAGTCTCAGGTTGGGCTGGGTTATTTTACATGTTCGTTTGTTAATGTGTCATATCTTGGACTCGTTAAGGTTTTAATGGTTATAAATATTATTCTATATTTTTTTTTTGTAAATATATGGTGCATAAGAAGCCAGAGGTAAAAAATTCTAAAATTATATTCTTTGGGTTTCATAGACTTTTGGGAATATCAAAGAAATTTGGGAAACACTTTAAATATTTTGGGTTTGTGTGATTCTTATATTGAGAGTTAGTTAGATTGTCAAACATTTTAGTACAAAATAAGGTTTAATTTGAAAACTCCAAAAATTATTTTCTTTTTAACTTATATTATAATCTCTTATAACAATTTTGAATTATATTGAACCAGAGAACAAATGCATCCCTTAGTTGTAGATCAATTTAATTTAATTGGATAAACAATTTTCTTTATGTTCTCGTTATATTTTTATTACACTGAAATGATTGGTTGTCATTGTATTTTATCGCACACATTAATGTCTTAGTGTGTTTAAACTTTAAATTATTATCAATTTTTCACAACACATATCATAAGATTTTCATAATTTTATGTGTCAAATTGAATTTTGTGAAAAAGTTTGAATTTTAACAAATAAATGAAATGTATTGAGAATGGCGTGTCACAATATTTTGTTAAAGTAATTTTTTTTTAATGTTTGGATAAAACTCTCAAAATCTTTTAAAATCTTATAAATATATAAAGTCTTTTCAAATTATACTCGTTCTTATATATACTCCTTCCGGCTCAAATCATTAGTTGTTTTAAAAATATTGTTTAAACTTATAACTAATTGTACTATTTAATTAATATTTTAAAATCGTCTATTTTAATCGGTTGGATTGAGAATCGGAGATGACTCGATCCAGTCGGCCTTATAAAATCGCAGATGAATAAAAATTAAAATAAAACCGAAAAAAACCAAATTAAACCGTTCAAAACTGTTCGAACCAAAGAATCGGAATCAGTTTTATAAAATTATCGGTTCAAAAAAATATCTTCATTGGCCAATTCTAGTCTTTACTTTTTATAAAAAATTAAAAATAATTAATATGTTATGCTTAAACCATTTTCCCTTAAAAAAAAATCTTTTAAACGTAATATTATGTAATTATGTATATCATTGATCTCATAATATTAAATTCGTAATGGATTTTTAAAATATTTATTTTATTAATTTGTGAACATATAATTATGTGACTTTTTCATAAAATTTAGTTTTATATTATTAACTTATTTAATAAACCGTTCAACCGAGTGATTAGTTAAACCAAATAAACTTTGAATCGAAGTCTTGTTGGTTTGATTTCTGAATAAATTTTCAAAATATTGATTTCAATTCAACATTAATGATGATTTTCTAATATACTTTCTATTATGTATTATTTTTTCTTCTTTTAATTTCTATTTTTTATGTAATTAATGAAATATGATATTGTAAATAATATCTATTTTCTCTTTTTTTATGTAAAATTAATTAAATATTTAATTTATATGAAATGTCTGAAATGACTTATAATTCAGAATGGAGGGCGTAATATTTTGAATTTATAATAATAAAGCTTAATAGTAGTATTTTAAAATATTTAAAGTTATTAAATTTTGCATATTCTTTTAAAATTCACAAGATTTTTTATGCATTTTTTCAAAATTCTAATTCAATGCAACTCTAAATTGACATATTTTGTTTACTTTATAACTATTTATTGTATTTATATACTTTGTGACTAAATTGAATAGAAATAGATACATATTACATTCTAACAACAAAAACAATTATATAAAAGTAAATCATTCTTATAAAGCTTTCTTTAGGAGTTGGAGGAGAAGGGATGAGAGGACATTAAAAAGAGAAGGATAGAGGGGGAAAGAAGAGAAGGATTTTAATATAGAGGATTTTAGAAAATTTGTTTTTATTTATAATTTAGTATTTTTTTAGTTTTGAGAAACTTAAAATTTATGAGAGTTTTAAAAAGGTTATATAAATTTTTTAAATATACTTTATGTTATTATAACAATGTAAAAATTAAAAATATACTCATGATAAATATTTATTTTTTATTCTATATAAAAGTACAATTTCAAAAAAATAATAAAAATTTATCTATTTTTTCTACAAAACCTATACCCAAAACTCTCAATTCCTCTCTCCTTCAAACTCAGCAAACAAGAGATTAAGAGATCATTTTAGTTGACATGTAAAGATAAAAGATGACAATGATAAGATATAATAATGACATGATATACAAATATCTTATTATGTATTTGGTATATTCATGGAGAAAAAAATACATTACTATTTTATTATTTTATGAGATTGTCATTTTATTACTGTATGTAGTTGATACACATTTAATGATAAAATGATATGTTACATATTATATTCAAATTATAAAATTTCTTTTATAAGTTTGCATATATTTTTTAAAACTAATTTCAAATCATTTTAAATTCAACAAATAAATAAAAACACAAAAAATTTAAAATTAATGAAATAAATTTAAATAATTTTTATTTTTATGAAGACTATTTGAAATTTCTAAATAATTAATTTCACTTTTAAAAAAATTATGAGCAAATATATAATTCTATTATATTTGTTAGATATACTATATAAAGATATGATATTTATTTTTATGTAAATGACAGTTATTATTGTAAGAAAGTTATAATTAAGAAAAAAATTAATATATTTTTTAAAATTTTAATAATAATTCATTTTAAAATTTTTAAATTTCAATAAACTAACTATTAATTATTTAATTTTTTAATTTAATGTTGACTTATTTTTCTGTTTATTTTTTATATATTTTTATTCTATCCTACTTATTTTATTTTATTTTTCTATCCTACTAATTTTTAATCCAACTTAAATTCGATATAAAAATTACAACTACAAAAACAAGATATGAGAAGTTTCATAATTAGTTATCATAATCCGACCAAACCCTGGATCGAGACATTATATCATCTTTTATATTGTACATCAATAAAAAGACAAGATATGAGAAGTCTTCAAGATACTCTAATAGTGTTAATTCAATTTTACATTGTCATTCAACAAAATTGCACCTTTTTGCCACATAAGAATACTAGTATAATTTAAAAAGGTGGAAACTTGGATGAATAATTCCCCTCCAATCACTTCGGAAACTGAAAACAAGTTTCTTTCTTTAAAATGGACGGGGAAGCAAAAGATTTCAAATGACAGATTCTCTTAAACCGCGCACCTTTCTATATGAAGTAATACATTGTTTACAAATTACATGATATTTTCAACATAACCATAAAATTGATTATGCAACAAAAGGAAACTTTAAGTACTATATACAGAATCTTTTGCATGATTAATATTTACCATACAATCTTATTCTTTCTCAACTTTCGGGTGCCGTTAGGCGGAACTGTTTGAGAGTGTCAATTTATCTTCCATGTAACCTCAAACTCATGCTATACATTAGATTTCATAACTGGTGCAGGAAGCCAAAGTTCTGCACGAGTTCCCCCAGCTCCAAGCGGACCATCTTTGGTCCGAGGTGATATAATGCGCACGACACAGCCATAACTCTCCAGTATCTCACGGGCAATAGTCAGCCCAGCAACAAAGTTCCATGTCATATTGTCTTCAACCATACCTTCAGCCAAGAGTTCTTGTCCGTATGGTGTGAGTGAATGCATCTGCGTCTGCAGACAAGCTCATAAGCAACCAATATTTTCCATTTTCACAAACCCCTTGCAATAAAGTACTTGATCAAAAAATTGTTTGAATAGAGGCTAGGATTGGGCTTTAGGTGAAGGGTTTCCCAAGAGCTGCAAGTTTTTTCACATTAATACACCCTAATATGTTCCTAATTTCCCCACGGGTCGATAGTATGTTTTTAATCTGTTTTACAATTTGCATGCATAGTTTGTTAAAAAGGACAGTGCATATGGAAAGGAGATACGGAGAGTGAACTGAAGTTACCATATAGTGCATATCAGGTCCATCATCATCAATACATACGAGGGTATCGCCAGCCGGTGTAGCATTAGACACAATTGCAACCTTTCCTCCAACATGTGTACGCAGTAAAGCACCTTCAATAAGGTTGCTGAAAGCCTGGCGCAATTCAGGTTCTGCTACAGCAGCTAGCAAAGGTGATGAAAGCTGACTTAGTTCTATTACACGTTTTTGATTCAGAGCAAGAGGTCTGATTGTATCAACCATGTCTACCAATACTTCAGAAACATTGCACGGTCTTCCTGACATCAACAAAATAACATAAGAAATACTGAAATCATCTGAATGTGGAAAGAAAAGAGAAAAGCATATCTAGAACTAAATGCCAAAAAGAAGATACTCAAAACGGAATGAAAGAGAATAAATATATTCACAAAAGAATAAAAGGTATATGCATAGAAGGTGGTAAGAAAGCGTGACATTATCGAAAGAATCCTTTTTGCTAACCAACCAATCAAACCTACCTGATTCCAAGTTGTAATGGAGAAAGAGCTAAAGGTGGTAAGGGCATCTCAATATCCTTGGCAGCAGCACTAAGAGAAGGTGGTTCACCAGATTTATTCATTTTATTTGCAGAGCTGTCCACTGGAGAACTATCTAACAATTGAGTTTTTTCTGATTCAGCAAGCATGTGATTCATTTTCTTGATTGCTTCTTCATTGTGGCGCATAATATTAGTCTGCATACTCGACAAAAATTGTAGATGAGATGCACTATAGCCATGTGCCTGCATTATTTTATTATTTCTAAAATGCTTAACAAATACTCCCTCAACGGAAAACTGATCAGCAGAAACTTCATTTCACCAAGTATTTTTCGTAAAATGTTTAAATTGAAGAGAAAATCTCTTCGATGGATATCAAAATGCCAAAGCTAAGAAATTACAATGAAGGTGGATACTGATAGGCATATACAAAAGGTATCTAAATATTTACCTTTTGGATAATCAACACCAATATGTAACACATGATTATAATTACTATAATTATAATGGAGTAAAACAAGCAAGTGATATGAGAAGAGATTATAAAAAAAGTGGGTTAAAAAATTGCAGATTTTTATATTCACACAAGGGAGGCTTCTAAAGTAGTACACAAAAATCTAGCTGTGATGATAAAAGGATTTTCCCTATAATGAAATAACCTCCACTGCTGCATCTTCCTTTCTTGGAGTGACACAAAGGGCCAGACAGCGAGCAGTCATATAGTATGCTGTAACTCAGCACAGAAAATCACTACTTACTGAATATATGGACTAGCGTTATCATGATTATTTCACCATGCTTCAAAAAAAAATTGTAAATCAATCAGCCTAAAGATTATGTTTACATGTCAAACATTTGGGTCCTCTGCTGAGGAAAAACCATTCAACGAAATGAACACGACGTATAATGGGAAAGCACATAATGTTAAGTACATAGAGGAAGAGATAGTAACATGAAGATATAAAGTCTCCCAAAGCACATTAATCTATTATTGGTATTGGTATTGGTATATAGAACAATGCACACACCGCATGTATGTGTCATAATAAGTGCAAGAGAGAGGACCTTCGTCACGTATACAGCATCCTGAAGTTGATGGAGAACATCCCTCAAACGATCACCTAGCACCAAGATATCCTCAACAATGTCATGTGAAATCTGCAAAAGTATCTACTTTAATATATTGTTGATATCCAATAACATAAGATATAACTAACATCGTCAACTCGTTGGTTGGTCTGGCTTATTAACCAGTCGTTATAGAACTGGCATAGTAAAATTTAGTCAGGTTTAAAAGAGTGACTTACGCGGCGGCAGATACAGAAAAGAAATTGTTTTCATTGCTATAATAAAACTAATCTATTTAGAAAATTTAAAAACCTGGCTTTTCTTTGTTTGTGTAGACAGGATTTTACTCAAGGATTGAATGCTTGAAAGTGGACCATGGATCTGGTTTGGATTTGAAGAAAGAAAAATTAGAACAGGCTAAAATTAGGAATAAAGAGACTAGAGAAATGCTATAACTCGTACTTGCTCAACCAAATTATTCATCCTGACATTATTTTGCCATGTTGATTGCTGAAGTAACATTGCTTTCTGCAAAAGGTGTACAGAAACCCAAGAGCTGGAAAAATTAGGTCCATACCAAGTATCAAAAACTATCGTTATAACTGTCATGAAATCATATAACAAACAGTTAAAGAGCAATCAATTTAACGTATTTGCATTGCATGCTTACATAAAACAGTTAGTCCAACTCAAAGAAGTGATAGATTAAATGATTTTAAACTTGAATGAAATAACTTTAAAAGCACGGTTCAAAAAGGAAATGTTAAGAAATACAAATTTGAAAGCAACTTCCACAAAATATAAGAACTGTAACAAGCATATGTTCCTAGCATTTCATATTCAAAGAGTGATGAGCTCCTGTCATTATCATCTAAAAAAAGCCAGATGAAGATATAAACCTGATCCATAACATATGCCATAGCCAGAGACTGTGAAATATCAACAGCATTTGATCTTTGATCGGAAGTGAAGTTGCGCATACAAACCGGCTCATCCTTGACCCGAGGGGTCTGAGTTTCCCATGACTTTTTGTCCAAATCCAAAAAAGGAGAAAGTGAATAAACTTCCTTCCTAGATACACGGTTATTTGACCTATCACTCTGAGCCTTCTTCTCGCAAGTTTCGAGCTCTACAAGTGGAAGCTCAGCAACCAAGAAACCAACAACAAATGGGTGTTTAACCATGGGAAGAACTATAGCCTTACATTCAGGGACAACATTAACCTACAATTAACATTCACACTAATATTGAGATCTATCGTAACGGAGATTTAAAAGAGTAAATCCTCAATTTAAGACCTAAAGTATCAGTCTTTATCCTACTCAGTTCTTAAGAATATGAAAATAATTAGTCCTTATCCTTAACGATTTACATGTAGTCCCTAAACTATATGAAAATTATTTTCATCAACACTGTTGATGTTATAAGTTGACAAGATACTAAAGACTAACATGACTTGTTTTCATATTGCTCCGTTCCTAAATTTTAGTAGTTATTATTTTGGTTGTGTTTTAGAAACCCAAAATATAATTTGATCTTTTTCTTCCAACTATACCCCAAGATATTGGGATTATAGATTAATGGTTAGAACAAAGTTATTTTGGTACAACAATACCCACGGATTAAATATTTTCTGAATCTATTTGCATACACCTTAAACTACTAAAATTTAGGAATGGAGGGAATAATTGGACTAATTATTTTCATATACTTTAACAACTAAACATGATATTAACCGATACTTGAAGGACTGAATTGATAGCTTAGTCACAACAATCATGGAACGGAGACACCACAACATAACATAAACAGAATCAGAAACACACTTGCAATTCGGAAAGAGCTGTTTCCGCTGCTCGCAAGCCGGCCTGAGCATGAAAATGACCAACGAGAATGACAATGCCTTCTTCCTCTGATTCAGAATCTTCTTCAGGGTACAGTGCAACCCTCCGCAACTCCAACTGATCCATCACATAACTACCCGCCGGTCTAACATACACCTGTAAAGAGCAACACAACACAAACGACAACGTTTGTCAATCACGTTGCTCAATTCAATTTCAATGTGAATTAAACCCTAATTTATTGGATAATATGAGGTACGAAGTACGAACTGAGAGGAAGGATTCAGGGACGATTCTACGAAATAGGTGAAGTTGTTGGAGGCAGAGTCTGTGAAAGTCAGGGCTAGGATGAACTGGTCCGTTTTTGCGATCTTTCTCGAGCCGCTGAGTGAAGTCGACGGGTGAGATGGAGACTTTACGAAGGGCGGAGGCGAGGGCACGGGAGGAAGAGAGAGTGAGAGTGGCGGAATTGTTGCGGGAATCATCGTCGGAACCGGAATCGGAGTTAGGGTTTGCGTTCAGGGTTTGGAGGAAACAAGAGGGGTTACGAAATGGGTGGGATTTGAAGGTGAGTGGGAGAGTGGAAGTGTTGATTGCAGAGAGTAAAGGCATTTGACTACACCATTCATACAACAACAAATTAACTGAACTCAGTTTGTTAGTTAGTTAGATAGAAGCAAATGAAATCAATATTTATATCACTAGTGGAGGAGAAAAATAACCATACAAATAATGACAAATTTTATCTTATCCATCTAATTTAATGTAATGCATTTTAATTGTTCAACTTTTTTCACCTACTTTTTCAATTAGAATTATTTTTTAAAATAATTATTTTTTTCAAATTAAATATTAAAATAATTTTGTTTTAAATTATTTTACCAAATTAATCATGTTTCGGATGGCCGGCAAAAAGAGTAGTCAATTCTGTTGACGGATGCTTTTATTTGTTACACATATGTGTCATTGTGGTTGACGCATGCATGTGTATCGTCACTGCAAGAAATGCAAACATGCATCCATTAAGAGCATGCATAACATGCGGTGGCTACTCCATTTTTTTGTTTTATAAATACAATATTCTCTTCCCATTATTTTTCACACCTCTTCTTACTATCTCCTTTTATTTTTCATCAATCATTTTTCATTTTTCTTTAAAATGTCTTCATATATGTTTCACTATATTCACAAGAGAAATGTCTTCAAAATTGACGGAGATGTTAACATGATGATACATAGATCTTAGAAAATTGTCTTGGTGGTTGTAATCGGATAATTATGTTGTTTTGTTCTTGTATTTGTTTATTTTATTGTTTAATTGTTATTTAATTAATTGTTTAATTGTGATTTTTATATTGTTTTAATCGAATTTTATAATATTTATGAAATTAACGTTGTTTTTAATATAGAGTCATTTAATATTATGTTGTTGTGTTTGGTCCAATATTGGAATAATTTGTATGTGATCAGGGTGACGACATGAACTACATAATCTCACCAATTTGTTTGTCATATCCACACATAATTCAACCACAAAGACCCACTACGACAACATGAGCACCGAAACTCAATTATGACAGCGTCGTTGGCGGCAACCCCGGCTATTTTGGAGAAATTATTGCAAATATGTCAAATACGTTACAATTTTCGCACCAACCACCTTTTTCTCAGGTCAATACTCAAAAACCTCAAACACCTCAGAAAAATTGTTGGAGACCTCGAAGTCAGACTAATGCGCCGGGATATGAAATTGAATGACGTTTGGATCGGGTGTGTCGTTGATTTTCTATTCAATTGTTGTGTAATCGAATTTTATGAAATAATGTATAAATTAGTTTTAATTTAAAAATTATAAAATTAAAAATAAATAAATAACTGAATAACTCCCGCATGTGGCACATGCTGCTGGCGATATATACATGCGCCATTATGAATGACAACTATGTATAAAAAGTAAAGTATGAGTAATAGGTTGACTACTCCTCTTGTCGTCAATCTAAAATAGGATTAATTTGATAAATAATTTAAAACAAATATTATTTTAGTATTTAATTTTATAAAAATGATTATTTAAAAAAATATTTCCAATGATTTATAAATATTACATTTATGTACAGATCAATATGAATAAATTTTTATTTGCGAAGCAGTAATAGTTGATTAAACCCTTTTAAACGCTTTTTTGTTAATTCAAATTTATATGAGATTTATTGGATTTTACATAAATCTGATGAAATTCATGTAAATTTCAATTACTAATAAAGATTGGAAAAACATGCGATTGTGAAGAGTGTGTCACTATTCGTAATACAAGTTGATCTATGTACACTACTATACTTTTAGTTGTGAAAACCTTTCTTTATTCAACCTTCAAGAACTCCTCCTACCTACAAAATTTATGGCTAGCACAAAACTTTCATCCTAACACAATTTTTAAACTTATAAACCTTTTCCAAACAACAAATTTTATTGTTATCATATGAATTAGTTTAAACTCAAACCGAAAATAGTTTTCAGCATATTTTATAAAAACCATTTATCAAACAGGCTTAGTTGAAGCACGCAATCAAAATTCTCAAGTACACAAAAGTGAATGGATTCATAATTGGTCATGACAAGCCATTTTTAAAGAGACAGGTGGATCTGAAAAGTTTCCATTAACTATTTGTTGGAATATCCAGTTATTAGCAGCTTCAGTGTAATGAATCCCATCCCAAATAATCCTCACACTTGGAGCTTTGCAAGATTTAGCTATCAAAATCTTTTTCCCATTCACAATCTTTGTAGCTCCACATCTTGCTACATTATTGAA
The DNA here is from genome assembly GCF_024323335.1 of Lathyrus oleraceus. Lineage (NCBI taxonomy): Eukaryota > Viridiplantae > Streptophyta > Magnoliopsida > Fabales > Fabaceae > Lathyrus > Lathyrus oleraceus. The sequence continues at coordinate 104,850,159 of NC_066585.1, forward strand.
ATTGTACTTCCCACCTTTTCCACAGCATGCAATCACACCCTTCTCAAAACCTTTCAATTACAAACAATTTATACATCATTACACATTTCAATTTTGCATCAATCTAATAATCTCATTAATTCTCATTGCTCACCGTATTTCCGGGCATGGCTAATGAGCGTGTACTTCACTTTGTACACATCAACATACACAATTGTAGCCTCTTGAAGCTCTTCCCTCAATTTCACAACAGCTTCTTTCAATTTCTGGTTAAAATACTGGGCTATCTCGTTGAACGGTTTGGCACACCCGAAATTATCCATGTCGGCCGAGCTCATCGGATATGGATCCAAAATGTATGGAAGACAGCCCAAAGGACCTGTGTTGTGTACCCAAAACGATCTCCCACCTTCCTTATATACACTCTACTAAATGACAAGAAATAAAATTTTCATTTCATTCATCATAGAAAAATTCTCAAATGCATAAGGTTTGATATTAAACCAAATGAGTCTGTTACCCTTATGGCACTAGAGAACTGGTTTAGTACATCAGGTATATAGCCTTTGACTTGTTCTGTAGTCATGTTGAGTTTGTAGCCAGCAGTGAGATCGTTTTGGCCAATATCAAAAGTGTATAAAGCCTCAGAAAAATACTCCTCCTTGGGTAACAACTTCTTAAACACCCCTTCTGTAATAAATTAAAATTATGAATTATGTGTGCAATTTTTATAGAGGATATTATCTGAATCTGTACCTTTTTTGCGAACATTTATGGATCTTGTTTTGAAATCAGAGTATTGTGCAAGTTGAACATCTAGTGAAATGGGACTGTATCCACTTTGAGACCTGGTTGTATTTTGAGGTCTGATGGTTGATCCTGCTGTTGCAAAATTGGCTCCACTGCTGAAATTTGAACCAATAGAGTCCAAGTAGGCACTCAAATAAGGCAACCCCAAATTTTTTGCTGTTGAGATTAAATTTTACTGTCAAGAACTCAATAAAAAAAGTTGGTTGTACTTGTCTATTGTACACAAACACAATAGATAAGAGAGAGAGTGACATGTCAAAAAGGAATGAACAACATTCTGATAATATCTTAAGCTTACCTATGAAATCAATGACGAGACGACCATCGGAGAAGCGTCCGGCAGGCGTGTGAAAAAAAGTGATTCCGTTAGGCGGAGGAGCTTGTCCGAAAGCTGCAGAGAGACCACCTGTATCGGAATTTGAATCTCCGAAGTTGAATATAGCTGGGAAACCACACTTCCTTGCTTCAGTGACAGAACTTGCCACCATAAATATAACAAACAATATTGATATTACAACCTGTGACATGGTTGATATCCACTTCTCTCCCTGCAACTGCAAAACTCTTTCTTTTGATTCAGAAACCAGATCTAAATTACAATTTAAACAACAAACTTTTGACCCGTGCCTAGTTAAATGGAGGTTTGAATTGACAAGAGTCTTGAATTTAGGATATCAAACATGTCATCATAAAAAATATTAGTAAATCAAAATGGTGTAGTCAAGATTGAAATGTATAAATGTAAACTATATAGTATAATATACGGTTCTTTTGAAAATTTTCCATCTCCTTTTATTATAACATTTTTTGTCAAACTTTTAATAGTATGTTATGAATTCTTAGCAAATTTACTGTTAATTATATTTAAAAAATTAACAACTTGTCATAAAACTATTATTAAACATAGTTTAGTTATCTCTCCTCAAAAGTAAAAAAGAATGAAAAATGGTAATAAAATATCAATCATAAATCAAATTTAATATTGATAGCAATTTTTTAATACTTGTGATTCAGTCAATAAAATTATATATTATAATTATTTATCATACAATAATTATATATATATATATATATATATATATATATATATATATATATATATATATATATATATATATATATATATATATATATATAAGAAAAAGAAAAGAAAGAAAAATAATAATTTCATTAATTTATGGAAATATATCAATTACTCTCCGTCTAATAATGAGTGATTCATTTGTTAGAAAAAATATTCTAAAAATATGATCAATTTTAATTTATAATACAAATTAATTTATTTTTCTAATTCTACTCTTTAATCATTATAATTTTTACTACTCTCAATATTTGTAATATTTGTTAATGAGTAATTTGATAAAAATATTTTTCTCTCTTTTATTTTTGCATTTTTCTTAATATTATGTGTAAAATAATCAACTGAATCACTCGTTGTGAGACGAAGAGAGTATAATATATGAGTTTTGATTGAGTATTGATACTTTAATGTAAATAAATTTAAATTTTTTAATTATTTTAAAATAAAATAATATTAAATCATAAAATAATATTGAATATTATAATTTCATTGAATAAAAGTATTAATATCTAATTAAATTTAAAGATATCAAAATCATCGATAGGTGAAATTTGTTTATAAAACCAAAGGAAATAGTGGAATATGGCACACAAGTCCATTAGTTGTAGCTATGAGGTGGGGGCGGAGTGGAGCCGAAGTGAGTTTAAGCATTATAATCTTGCTCTTGCCTTCCCGAATCAGCACCGGCCCCACCCCCGAACCTGGTCGGGACTAATAATTGGTCCCTCGCTTCCATTCCCAAGTTTTTTTCCCCATCCGCCTCCACCCAGATAAATTGTAATTTGTTTAGATGTATTTTCAACAGCAATAAAAATTAATAATTAAACTATATAATTAATTATTTTAAAAATAATTATAATACTTAATCATTTTTATTCAATTTGTATTTTCAAAAAAAAAATAACAATTTTGATAAACATGATATTTTAACATTAAGAGTGTGTAAATGAGTAATAAAATTATTAAAAATATGAATAATAAATTAAATATAATAAGCGGGATGGGTGGTGGCGGGTACTAGCATCCCCCGTCTCCTTCCCCCGCTCCCGTCTCCAATTAAATCAAGTTTTTCCCGTTAAAATCGAAGCGGGTGTGGCGTAGCCGTAATTATTTCCCAGGCCTTATTAGTTAGACCTATGTAACAATTCAATATTTAAAATTAAAACTTAAGAATCATATATTCAACAATTTAACGATTCAAGAAGTGAGTTTTATTTTTCTAACGTAAAATTTATTTCAAACTTCATAACACGATATGCAATAAAAATGAAAAGAGTTAAATTGGATCCCGATTACAGAAAGAAAAAAACTAAGTTTCATATATTAAATAATCTTGGGTAGATTTGAGGTGTTGACTACTACGATAAGATTCACATTCAATGATGTTTTTAGTTTGTGGCTGATGTAGTGATGTCTCAGTCCAAAGTCAGAGTATCAGCAAACACTCTGACGTCCCAATTTCAGTGACTATTGAAAGTAAATGGCGTTTTATATTTAAAATAATGTGTACCTTAAGTTGACTTATTCTCTTCCTTTTTATAGTCAGTTTCCCAAAGAGACAGTAGTAAGAATATAATTCATTATGTGATTTAACGACTCTTCTTCAATCATTTGCCTTGATCTAGTGTTTTTCTAGAGCATGTCCATGCATGTTATCCGAGGTTCTAGAATCTTTTTTTACAAGGCATTTATCATGGGGTGGTTAATATTTGTTGATATCCTGACCTTGATTCAACGGTACCTAGCCTTCCATGAACAAATTGAACTTCCTCCATTATGAGCCAATGCTCATATTGGTCCATTAGTTATATGTGTTGGTATCAATGTCCATATGATACAGTGCAGTGGCAAAACAGATTACAGCAATGCTCATATGGAGAAAATGGAAAACAAGCAATATCCAAGAAGAAGAAGAAGAAGAAGAAGAAGAAGATAACAGAAAGTTTGTTATTGATAACTAAGAAGAAGAAGAAGAAGATAACATAAAGTTTCTTATTGATAACTAACTGTGTAAAACAGAATGTGATTGGCTATTTATATTACATTATCCACACTCTAAGGATAGAAAAGGAAAAAGCCATTAAATATATATACAAGTGATATGCAAGATATCAGTTAACAACCCCCCTCAAGTTGGGCAGTGGATGGTACAAACTCCCAACTTGACCAAACTGTTCTTCAAGGATGGTGAATGAAGAGGCTTAGTAAAAATGTCTGTTAACTGGTTATGTGTCGAAATAGGAAGAAGATGAATAAGTTTTGAGTTGATCTTTTCCCGTATGACGTGACAATCCAATTCAATGTGTTTGCTACGTTCATTAAACGTAGGATTATGCGCTAAGTAAACTGCAGACTTGCTGTCACAAAACACAGATGCAGGCTGCTCAAAGTGAACCAGGAAATCTTGAAATAGGAAATGTAACCATTGTAATTCACAAGTGATAGAAGCTAACGCACGGTACTCAGCCTCAGTGGAAGAACGAGAAACTGTGTGTTGCTTTTTGGATTTCCAACATAATAAGGAGGAGCCTAACATGACACAGTATCCAGTGACTGATTTCATGGTATCAGGGCATCTAGCCCAGTCAGAATCAGCAAAGCCAAAAAATTGTAGTTTGCTGTTGGATGAGAAGAAAATGCCTTTAGCTGGGACAAATTTGAGGTACCTGAGAATTTGAATGGCAGCCTGATAATGAGGAGCACATGGCTTGGATGCGTATTGACTCACATGTTGTACAGCAAATGCAATGTCAGGGCGGGAGTTGGTGAGATAAATCAACCTGCCAATTAACCTTCTATATACAGAAGGATCCTCTAAAACATTGCCTTCATCAGCTGATAATTTCAAGGTTGGGTTGAAAGGAACTGCAGAAGGTTTTGCTGCCAAGAGACCAACATCTTCCAAGAGTTCAAGAGCATATTTTCTTTGATTAAGAAAAATTCCAGTAGGGGATCTAGAAATCTCAAATCCTAAAAAGAAATGTAGCTGACCAAGATCTTTAATTCAAAACTTTTGATTCAAGAGGTGTTTGACCTGTTGAATTTCAGACAAGGAATTACCTGCCAATACCACATCATCTACATAGACCAATAGTGCAGTGAATTCATGTTTGGATTTCTTAACATAAAGTGAATGGTCAGCCTGAGATTGTATGTATCCAAGAGAAATAAGGAAAGTGGATAGTTCGGAATACCATTGCCTGCTGGCCTGTTTGAGGCCATATAAAGACTTCTGCAGTTTGCACACCTTAGATTCACCATATCCAGATAAACCAGGAGGGAGAGTCATATATACCTCTTCATGTAAATCACCATGAAGGAAGGCATTATTCACATCTAGCTGTTCTAAGTGCCAACCTTTAACAGTAGCTAATGATAAAAAGAACTCTGACTGTAGTAATCTTGGCTACAGGAGAGAATGTGTCAAAGTAATCAATACCCTCCATTTGTGTATACCCTTTTGCCACCAGCCTGGCTTCAAATATTTCAATGGAGCCATCTGCCTTATGCTTGATTTTATAAACCCATCTGCATCCTATGGGTGTTTTTCCATGAGGTAGATCAAATATCTGCCAAGTATGGTTTTCCTCAAGAGCAATCAACTCTGCATCCATTGCCTTCTTCCAACAGTCATGTTTATTGGCTTGGTTAAAGGTCTTTGGTTCAACATGAGATGATATGGAAAGGCAATAGTGTTTATAAGAGGGAGAACAATGATCATAAGTCAACACAGAGGATAAGGGATATGCAATAGTGGAAAGTTTTTGTTTGGTTTTAAGAGAGATAGGAGAATGATGTATGGTGTTATATCAATGGTAATCTGCAAGATAACTTGGAGGATGAGAAACTCTAGTAGAATTTCGATTATGTAACATCTCGGCATTAGTTGTTGGCTCTGGTTCAGGTAAGGGGACATGTGGTTCTTCGGTGGTAGCAGGTTGTTGTGTTGTGGTGGGTACAGCAGAGGAAACAGTTGTAGCAGAGGAAATAGTTGTAGCAGGGGGAACATGGGATTATCCATTAGGTAATGATAATGGTGTTAAAGAAGTTATGATAGGAATAGTTTGATTATCAGACCTATGTGCATCCAACAAAGTGCTAGAGTGAGACATTTGTGAAAAGTCATTCATGACAGGTTATAAATTTGGACTGATGTGGGACTGGTCATTCATGACAGGTTGTAAATTTGGACTGATGTGGGACTGGTCATTAATTACCAACTGCTGAGGTGTATCAACAGCAGGCTGTATATGGGATTGAGGTGAAATCCTGTCATGAATTGTGGAAGAGGAAATAGGTTGGATAGGTGGATCATCATAGGTGGGACAGGCCATGGAAGTTGTGTTTTCAGGTTCAGGTGCAAATGTATTAGGGGTTTTAAAGGGGAAGTAAGTTTCATAAAAAACTACATGTCTAAACACAAAGATATTGTGGTGTTGTAAATCATAGAGAATATATCCCTTAGTCCCTTTCTTGAAACCAAGAAAAATAGCTTTTCTAGCTCTAGGTGCAAATTTGGTTCTGTGAGCTTGTAATGAAGTGGCATAGCTTAAACATCCAAAGGCTTTTAAGTGAATGAGAATGGGAGGATGTTTATGTAGCAACTCATAAGGACTTTTGAGTTGCAGTAGGGGAGTAGGAAGGCGGTTTATGAGATGTATAGCATGTTGGATACAGAAATTCCACATGTTTAATGGAATTGAAGAGTGAAACAAAAGGGTTCTAGCTACATTTAATATGTGTTGGTGTTTCCTATCTACTACCCCATTCTGTTGGGGTGTTTCAATGCATGACTTTTGGTGAATGATACCTTTAGATAGAAGATAATTAGTAAGGGCTATAAACTCACTTCCATTGTCAGATCTAAGGCATTTTAAAGAAGTTTTGAATTGAGTCTCAATGTATGCTACAAACTGTATTAAGCTATTCTTTGTTTGGTCTTTGATTTTGAGGAATATAGTCCATGTATACCTAGTATAATCATCAACCAAGGTTAAAAAATATCTATGTCCCAATGTAGAGGTGGTGGCAAAAGGCCCCCATAAGTTAGCATGTAGTATTTCAAAAGGAAAGGAAGTAACAGTGGTGCTGTTAGGAAATGAAAGTTTCTTTTGTTTGCCAAAATGACAAGAGTCACAGGGAGTATTATTGTGTACATAAGGGATAAAAGGGAAAGCTTTGGAAATGTATTTTAAACCATCATTAGATATGTGGCCTAATCTTATGTGCCAAAGATTACAAGAGGAAGCAACATTGAAATTAAGGGCTTGTGATTGAGGAGTAGCATCAAGTACGTACAGTCCTCTTTGCAGGTTAGCTGTACCAATCACTGCCTTGGAATGGTTCTGCAGAATGGTACAAGAATTAGCAGTGAAGTTAACATAACAGTCATTGCTATTGACAAGTTTAGCAATAGAGAGTAAGTTGACATGGAAAGTGGGAATATATAGGACATTATGAAGAGTGAGGGTGGGAGATAAAACTATGCTACCAGACATAGAAGCAATAATTTGAGAACTATCTGGTAAACTAACATGGACTGGAATAATGTGTTTATATGATTCAAAGGAAGCTAAGTCATAGGCAATATGGTTTGTTCCACCAGTATCAAATATCCACATATTAGGGTTCTTACCATGATCATTGTAAGCATGGGAATTTAGGCCAAATGGGGATGAGGATATGGAGTTGGCTTGAGGTGTGAGTTGGGACTGTTGGATTAAGGCCAAAATGATGTTGTATTAATCTTGTGTAAAACCAAAACTTGGTTGAGATTCGTCTGACCTTGCATGAACAGATGCAACAACATTCTGATTTGAAGTATTAGAAGATTGGTTTTTACCTTTGCCTTTGAAGCCAGGTGGATATCCATGCTTGGGGAAACATGTCTCAACTGTGTGATTAGTTCTCCCACAATGTGTGCAAACACGATTGTGTCCTCGAGCTCCACTTTGTGGCTTGCCTCTGAAAAAATGACTATTCTTGCCATTAGCATGTGCTGAATGAGAACTGTGAAGCTGAAATGCAGTTGATTCTTCGGCGGTTGAAACAGTGGGAATGGCCATGGATGATCCTGCATAGTTTATCTCTCTTTCTTGTTGAATCACCAATGAAAAGGCTTTGTCAATGGTGGGAAGGGGCTGCATCATCATTATTTGGGATTTGGAATGTGTAAACTTTTCATTCAATCCTTTAAGAAACCTGATAACATAATCTTGCTATCTGTAATTTTTGATTGAACCAATGGCACCACAAGAACACGGTATTGCGCAAGAACATGCTAGTATGGGACGATAATTCTCGAGTTCATCCCACATGACCTTCAATTGAGTGAAATAGTTTGAAACATCAAGGGAACCTTGACGAAATTTGTATAAATCTTCTTGAATATCTGAAATGCGAAAATTATCACCTTGCGAAAAACGGAGCTGCAAATTCTTCCATACGCCAGCTGCGCTTTCGATCCACAACACAGACTTAGAAATAGATTCAGAAATAAAACGGTGAATCCATGCCAGAACCATTGTGTTGCGCCAAATCCAAGGGGCGTATAAGGGATCAGAAATAGGAGGTTTTGTGAGTGTACCGTCGACGAACTTATCCTTGTTCTTGGAGATTAACGCAATGTGCATCGATCTCGCCCAAGTATGATAATTTTTATCATCAAGAAGAGGTGTAACGAGGACAATTGATGGATTTCCATTCGGATGCAGGTAATACGGATTCGACGAATTTGTGAAAAAATAGGTGAAGCTCTGGTTAGCCATGGAAACCGAGATTGGGAGGAAATAAGAATATGCAAGAAAAAAAACCAGAAATGCAGTTGGTTGGAGAAGGAAGGAGAAGGACAATGGCTACCAGAGCTGGTGAAGCTCTGATACCATATCAATGTCCATATGGCACAGTGCAGTGGCAAAACAGATTACAGCAATGCTCATATGGAGAAAATGGAAAACAAGCAATATCCAAGAAGAAGAAGAAGAAGAAGAAGATAACAGAAAGTTTGTTATTGATAACTAACCGTGTAAAACATAATGTGATTGGCTATTTATATTACATTATCCACACTCTAAGGATAGAAAAGGAAAAAGCCATTAAATATATATACAAGTGATATGCAAGATATCAGTTAACAGTTGGCTCAAGCAGGAACAATAGTGCCCTCACCCCCAGATCATGGTCCAACATAGTTGGGGTGTGACTTGCAGTCTAGGTTTCTATTCTTGTGGGCCTATCAATCTTCGTATTTTTTGTGGATATTTTATCCATCATAACTTATCTTGTTTACTTAGGCAGATTAGTACACTTGCTAATTTAGCTATCTGGTTTCTTCTTTCTCAAATCTCAGTCTATACCCTTTCTATTGATAATGGCTAGGGAAGTTGCCCATAATGTGGGGATAATTATATATGCAACAATGTTTCTGGATTTCAATTTATCCATGCGCACTAGAGGAGTCAGCATGTGGGGCTATGATTGATAAATTAGCAAGTGTACTAATTTTCCCAAGTAATAATAATGGTAGTTACCAGAGTATCGATCTTGAGGGTTGTTATATTTTAGAGTTTGGTTAGATTTAGTTAAACAAAAGGTATTAAGTGGTTTTATGTTTATTTTGTTTGCAACGGAGTAAAATTAGAGCAAATGTAATAGAGTAGAAAATATAATAAAAGAGCATGCTAGGAATGAGAGTTTGAACATGAGTTCGTTGAATATCCTAAACTAACCTTGCAACAACTTATTTCATCTCTACAAATTACGGATACTTAAAGATGTTTATTATTAAGTCCTTAGTGAATAATTTTTTAAACATTCAAATTAATTCATATGTCCATCGTTAATTATAGATGGATTTAAGCATGTGATTATAAATAACATATCAGTTTTTATATTGTATCCCTAGTCCTACGTGATATATAATATAAAATATTTCAATCAAGTGTTACTGTTGAAATATCTTCCTAACAGGAAACCGTGGATCAGTCTCAAATTGTCAAAGAGAGAAATCATTGAAAGCGGAAATATGTAAATCATGTAGAAAATAAAATTTAAGTCATTACAAAGATCAATTCAAAAAATTCAACTCATTCAAGAAAAGGGACTCATCCCAAGAATCTACAGGTTTAGCTATGCATAATAATAATAATAATAATAATAATAATAATAATAATAATAATAATAATAATAATAATAATAAAAGACATAATAAAATTGTTCAACATTACATAATAATCAAAGATGAAGAGTCTTAAATGGAAAAAACCCTTTAAATTGATGTTTCGCCCTGCTCGTATTGTGTTCTTTTGCTCCTCATTCGTAACTTGTCATAAAAATTCAGGTTCCCCTAAAAAAAGCATCATCCCTTGTTAAATACTCAAATTGGTCTTTTTAAGAAATTTTGGGCGCCCATAGGATGGATACACGTATGAATATGGGAACATTCAAGTTGCTTTCCTCCTACGCATCATGATATGCGTAAGTTGTCTGCTGCAGCACTCTATAGGCATATAGATACGCGTATGGGAAGATGTTTCTTGTTGGGCTTATTATGATATGTGTATGAGGCAGCATATGTGAGTTGTTAGGCCATGTGATACGCGTAATCATATGTGTATGACTAGGAAGGTCTTATTTTCTTTGTTTTAATTGATATGCATAGGGAGTGTGTATGTGATCTCTTTCACCAAGCGATACGTGTATTGTTACGCGTATGGGCAGTAATGTTGTGTTCTTATTCCTTAAGCGTCTGCATACGCGTACTGACTTGGAGCTTGATCTGTTTGATTTTCTCTTTGTCTCCAAATTTGTCAAACACATCAAATCCTTTCCAAAAGATCAAATAACGTAAGGCATACTCTTAAACATGAAAACTTTATTAATGCGAGTGAATGTCATCTAGACCATTCAAAAATGGCATGCAAGTCCATATTAACTCATATAATTCATTTTTAAAATGATGATAAATATAGAAAGAATGGTGACTAATCACAATCTCAGACTTAGCTTGTTGCTTATCTTCAAGCAATCAACTCAGATCAAGTTAAAATTTAAAAGTGTGATACCTTTGGGTTCTTTTGTGATCTTCTCTTACTATGGCCTTGAGCGTTGTCTGTTTATCGAGGTCGATTGATATTCCATATTTTCACTTGATGATATTGCTTCACTTGTCACCTTATCGCACATTCTCACCAAATTTCTCATGTGTTTATGTGTTTATTCCCTCGAGATTAGGTATGCAAAATTATACCATAAGCTTGAATATATTCTAAATAAATAACATTATGCATGATACACACACTTTTTGAGGTCTTTTATCATTGTAATAAGGCTAGGGCTTGGGTAGGATACATTTGGAAAGTGGGCTAATATTTAGAGTCAATAAGATCATTCTCATCACTATGTCTACACTAAGGGACTACCGTTGAGGTCTTTTCTTCATTTAGTTATTTTGATTATCATGGAGCATTCAACTTTTAAATTTTCATTTTGATTTCTAGTTGATTTTTTATTCCTTCCTATTAGTACTCTGATAACTTTCTTTTCTTTTTTCTTTTCTTTTTTCGAATCAATTGAATTTTCAACTTTTCTTTTCTTCCTTTTTTTATTTTTTTATTTTCTTCAACATACTCACTTTTTATAATGTTCCTCAATTTCTACAAAGCTACCCCAAACTTAAAGGTTGTTATTTCAATATCAACCCCAAACTTAGAATAAATAAAGTTATGAGAAATCAACTTACTATTGTGATTATGGTATGGGAATGTTTGGGCCAAGGATAATGATGTGTGGTGATAACAATAAAACAGATGACAGACTCATAGTGGATTAACAAAGGGTAAATAAAATTAAACGGGATGGCTAAAAGGCTCGTGGTTAAAATAGAAAAAAGTGTCTTAGTGTGTGTAAACAATGCAAATAGAATCAACTAAGAACATACGCAAGTTCTGAATAATGAATACATACCGGAATTGTAACACCCCGATAATAAGATGTATTTATTTAAATTAAATTAATAATATGTTTATTAATTTAATTAGAATATTTGAATTATTATTATTATTAATTTGGAATAATAATTATTGGGATAATTATTTAGTGGAATAATATTATTGGAGTATATAAGTTGGAATAATAAAAAGTCCCAATTTTTGGAAAAAGGTTTTCACGTGAAAAGGGAAAAGAGGCAGAAAGGGCAAAAAGAGAACCAGAGAACGAAGGTTGAAGGAAGGAGAAGCTTGGAGCTCAGAGGCTGCCGGATTAACTCAGGTAAGGGGGGTTTATCATCAATTAACGGGTATTATGGGAGGATATGTACTGGGTAGTGATAGACCATTGTTTTACCTCTGATTGGATGATATATGTTGAATTTGTGAACTTTTGAGATGAACGAAAATTTGGATTATAATTGACGAAATTCGTAGGAATTAGAGGTAGAAAGGTTAGAAATTTGTGAAATCGAAAGTGTATGATTCGTGTTAGATGATATGAATGAATTGTGTGTGAAATTTGGACTGTAGAAGGTTGAATTGGATAGGTCTCGTAGCAGAGAAAGCCATTGCAGATCTGAGAACTCTGGTCTCTGGTCATACGCGTATGGCACTAGGCAATACGCGTATGAGATGTTGGTACGCGTATGGGAGGAAGCCTTACGCGTATGGGTGGAAAAGATGGCATTTTGAACGTGAATTGGTCTCTGTTGGTACGCGTAATGGGAAGTTGTTACGCGTAGCATACGCGTATGGGATAGGTGGTACGCGTATGAGTTGGGCGAGGAAATGCGCAATACGCGTAAGAGAGTAGGCATTACGCGTATGGAGTTGGCCAGGTTTGGGCAATACGCGTATGGCATAGACAGTACGCGTATGGGCAGAGTTGGGATTTTCCTGAACTGTTGTTGTGCAGTTTTTGGTTGTTTAGGCTGAGTGATGTACTTAGCTGAGATATGATGTTGTAGGGATCATTTCCCGTTGTTTTGAGTGGTATAGGTATTAGTAGAGCGGGCTAATACTGTGTTTGATTATGTGGCATGATATGATATGCTTTTGTGATTAATTATGTTGATAATGTGTGATGGTATACATGATGATGTGAATGTATACGTTTGTGAATAGACTGTATTATGGCTTAGAGTGTGAGCATGTGTCTATTCTTGATTATTGTTGATGTTGCATTGCTAGGTGATTAGCATGCATGTTTGGTGGCCCATTTGGGGTGGTAGCTAATTCCCATGGTGAGGAATTAGTGAGTATATCATTTGATTGTTGTTGTTGATGTTTGCATGCTAGGTGATTAGCGTGCATTTCATGGCCCATTTGGGGTGGTAGCTAATTCCCATGGTGAGGAATTAGTGAGTGAGTCACTATGTCTCAAATGAGTGGGACTAGTGAGCTTGGTAGCCGTGCCTGGATTTGGACGGTGAGGTTGAACTATATGTTCACAAATAGTCGGTACCGCATGCATAGAGTCTCATTGCATAATGAATGTATGGCATATGATATGAATGGATGTATTCCAGTATCATATGTGTGTTGTGTGTTGTGTTGTTAAGGATTGAATATGATGGAGATTTGTACTGTTGATTATGATGTTTGAATGGATATTACTGTTGCTGAATGCGTAGTCTAATTAGGGTGAATTAATGTGTTAATTACTTGGCATTACATGTTGTTCTATAATGCTTATTATATTGATTGAGGAACTCACCCTTACGCCTATTTTTCAGGTAACGAGAAATGAGTTGAGTAGAAGCTTATGCTTGGAGTCTAGAGTAGTTCTTATGGGTCATGCTCTGATAGATGTAACATCGGGAGGGGATGTCTTAATTGATTTGATATTGGTTGTTGATGATTTACATGTATTGTGTTACATGTTTTACATTGATGTTGAATTTGATTCCGCTGCGAATTATGCAAAGAACCTTATTTTGATTAAATAAATGAGCATGACAGGATATTTTAATGATTTTTGTGAAATGACTGTGTGACACCCTTCGGGGCATAATTACTCTGATGAATATATATTGTTATTTTAATTATAATAATTTGGGGTATTTAGAAGGGTGTTACAGGAATACTCTCTCATAATGAAATAATGTGTTTGGCTTTATTTGTTCCTCACGTGGTTGTTTAGAGATGAAAGCCTACACAATACACCTTGTTTGATCTGAAATCTCAGTCAGTTTAGATAAACATGCTCAACCATCAGTATGGCTCAATTAAATCACATTAGAAGATTCATAAGTGTATAAAAACAATATTTGGTGAGTTGGTATCCACGAAGACTAAAAATAACTATGTTAGTTGATTATTAGACAACCATTATTTTACTACGAAATATCAAATACCCAGATGAAAGTAAATAACATCAAATAAACCAACAAAAATGAAACTAAACTCAGAACTTAATTTAAAATTAAAAATATAAAATGAAATAAAATAAATATCAAATATGAGTACCTCAGAAGTAACGCTCGTTTAACGTCATCAGCTTGACGCTTCATCATCCAGATTATGATGGATATTTCATCTTCCAAAACTTGTTGCTTTTATTTTTTGAGACAAAGAAATCATTTTTCCCAGAGACAGAGACCACTTTGTGCAACAGGTTATTATTGAAACAAAATTGTTCATATCCTCTGGGTTTTGATGATAACAAAATACTTAAAGAAAAATTGGGTATACTAACATTTGTTCAAATGTGCATGATCATAAGCTTAAAAATCAACTTAAAACTGATCCTGATAAAAGCATATGAAGAGAAGCTAAAGAACTCAGATTTTGAAGGATCAGAATCTGATGACTCATAACTTGGTATGTCAGTTTCTGGTGACAGCTCAGATTCTGAAGACCTAAGCTAAAGGTGGTCTTCAATAGTTAGAGACAGGGTAATAACTTTTTTCAATAGTACTATAATCATAGGGTATACCACCATTAAATTAATTAATTTATAAAAGTTAGAGACATGGGGTATTTTAATTGATTTATTATTAAATAAAAAAAATAGGAGAGATAAGTTAGAAATAAAAGGTACTGGATGGGTTTTTTTATTGATTTTATTATTCATTTAATTAACTTAATATTATTTATTAATTTTATTTAATTTACTTATTATTATATATTAATTAATTTATATTTATTAATTATTAATGAGTAATATTTATTTTTTATTTAATTAATTTATTATTTATTATAGATTTTGGCGGGAAATATTGGTGCGAGGATCTTCTGAAATTATAATTTAGTAGGATTTGGTTCAGATAAAACCACTTTATTATATTGCATCAGAAGATGTTTGTCCAGATAATAAAATTTATCGAAGGATATTGATATACGAGAATTTATCTTGCCACTCCATTTATATTTAGCACTCTTTCATAGTTTTAAATTGCCAAAATTGCCCTTAATTAAAAATTGAATAAAAATTTCGTTCAAAATTTTTGATAGGCAAAATTAAAATTCCGTGTAGTATATTGTAAATTTCTGATATACCAGAATTTTTGATATTTTCAGGAATTTTCAATTAATACCAGAAATTTGAAATTTACCATTTGATATCCGAAATTTCAACCAACGTGAAATTTTTTGCAGTGTTATTTATTTGAAATTTTAAACGTCCAGGATTGTGCCGACCATTTTTTATGATTATGATTGCACCAATAGTTTTGTGTGGTCTAGAGTAAATGCAAAGTTGTATAAATAGGGGACCACATGTTGTTTGATAAAAACATCTCGAAAAATGTCTCTTAATTTTTTATTAAGACAAAAGTGTACTTCAACGGAGCTTCACCTCCCGTAGAGTTCTGTCTTCCGGAAACAACACATTTCTCTCCGGCTTGACGTTCAAGTTAAATGAATTGTTGTCTGATACTAAAAACATAAAGGTGAGAAAGATCGAGTTTCATGAAGATTGGATTGATACTAACAAGAAGGTGAAATACAACCTTATTGAGTTGAAGACCGATGAAGATGTGAAGGATATGTTGAGATCATTTCGTCGTAGGTTAACAAAGGAGTCGATCAAGTTATATGCTAAGTGTAGCGATAAATTCATGATCATCAAGCTATGGATAAGCTAGAGATCAACAAAACCAGAGTCGCCACCGCGTTTTTATTGTTTCCAAGGGAAAGGGAAAAAGTACGAACAAAACCCAAAAGTAAGAAGTTTTCAAATCAAAAATAATAAAATGTCAGAGGTTCAAATTAGCCTATGTAATAGATGAATTCCATAAGTCACAGGTTCAAAATAACAACTTCGCAATGATCATGTTGCAGATGAACTCAAAGGGACCTTGAATGATGTATCAGATGAAGTTTCAAATTACAAGCACTTGATTTCACAAAAGTTTGCATTGGCCAAGTCCTTTAGCATAGGAATGTTGCCTAAATTATAAGTCCATTTGTCCAAGATCAAGCCAACAGTCCACACAAAAGTTTTTTAGGGTTTTTGTTGTTATTATGTACATTAATGGTCAAAGACCACACAAACAAGAAAAGTATACACAAACAAGATATATCACACAATATGGTCCAAATGGACAAAGTGAAAATTGCATTAACATAAACAATTAGAATGGTATGAATAATGGCAAATGAGTAAAGACTAAAGTTAAATGACATCAAAGTAAATGACTTGAAATTAAATGTTCGTTTGTTAATGAATTAGAAGTTAGTATTGTTTTGCTTTTGCCTTTCATTTTTTAGTCATTCTTTGGAGAATACTCAACCCACTTATCACAAGCATGGATCCTTGACCCAAGACATCTTCCAAAGGAAGGAAAAAAGACCAAGTTTCCATACAATACCATGAAAGAGGGATGACTTACAATCTCACTAACTAGAATGCTATGCCTTTTTATGTCACAAATTTAGCGCTATGTTAAGCAATCGTAATTGGACTTATGTAGAAGTCACAACTATTTGAGGTCGGGCAATAGAGTTTTGGTGTTAATGCATGTTAGAGACATAGAATGATGGACTATACTCATGAAACATACCACACACACAAAAAATATGCAAAAGAGGTGGTCTAATCTCATCCATACTTATCTTGATTTTTCAATCAACTAGCCTTAGGACTTTGAGATATCATAGGCCAAATGAGATGAATGCATAAAGAATGGGAATGAGATGAAGAGGGAGGGGAATGGATCAAAACTCAAATTGGTCAAAGGATGACTTTTGCCAAATTAATATCATTCATTCATTTTGGGAGATGGAATGTACATTCCATCAATCCCCTAAATCCAATGATATTAATTTGACAAAGTCAAATCAACCTTGGCCAAGGCCCAACAACAAGAGTCAAACTCAAACAAGCCATCACAATTGGTCAACACAATTAATTGGCATTTATTCAAATTAAAAAGACTAAAATAATACATTTAAATTAAATATGGTTTGTCAAATTCCTAAAACTTCATCAAAACACCAAAGAAATGGCCATGAGATTTATCATAGGTCAAACAAGGTCAAAGGACCTTGGAGAAAAAATTTCAGAATTTTTAAAGATTTAAAAATATTTTTAAACAATTAAAAACAAATACAAAATCAATTAAATCATGAAAAATATTAATAATGATCCAAAAAATTATTTTAATTCAAAATATGAAAGAGGAAATTATTTGAATTTTTTTGGTGAAACTCTCATATTTTTTGGATCAATATTAAAATTAATATGAATTAATGAAAATAAAAGGATTGAAATGAAAATTATAAAATAGCAAAAAACGTGGACCACTTAATCTCCCTCATTAATTGAGGTGGCAGATCAAGTGGTCCTCAGCGTGCATTCCACAATGGACACTAGTCAATGCGCTGCAGGGATGGTAATCAGAACCAACGCGTGAGATTAAAACATTTGAAAAGGATCCTGTGGTCTGGAGAGATACCAACACATCGTCGGAGCTGTAACTCCGGTCTTCTTCTCCGGTGGACCTCACCGGACTGGTCCACCCTTAACCATCACCAAAATAAAAAAGGAGGACATGATCTGAAAGAAAAAATGACGTAGAGCACGAATCTGACCTCAATTTTAACTAACTCCACATATATAGAAAGATATGAGGAGTTGAATTTTGAGGTGTGTCAATTGAGTTGCTTCGATTTGACCTCTAAGCAACTCAATCTTCTTGCCTACATTGGTAGGACTTCAGACAACCAAAGATCCAAGAGAATTGAGTAGAATTGAGTGAGAATCGAAGAGATGAAGTTTTCTGAAAATTACCTTCAATGTTATGCAGTTCTTGATGTTGCTTGCTCCAAACACGACCTGATCACACTTGAGAAGCTAACATGAAGTGATTAAAGAGGATGCAAGGCTTTGGATCCTGGAGTTCTTGAATCTCCAATAGTTGAGATTCAAACTCAAATTTCAAATTGAAATTTCTCAGGTTTTCCTTTAGAATGAGAGGGTTTCAATGGGGGGCAAAGATGGCGCGCAAAGTGTTATTCAAATGAGCTCAGAAGCCTTCTATTTATAGCCAAAGGGAATGATATTTGCACACTTCAAAATCTGTCCAAAATTGGCAATGTGAATGGCATGAGTGCATGGGCATGTACAGGCCCATGATGCAATGCATTAAGGTCCAAAATGATTCATGTTGAAGTCTGAATGAAGCTTGAATGGCAAGGCAATGTAAACTGAAGTTTGTACATTTGATTCTTTCCAATGATGCATCCCTGTTAAAGCCATGCGCAGACCTAGCAATCTTCATCCAAAATGCATGAACTTGGGTTCTTTGGAAAGCTTGGATCAAGGGGAACAAGTTTGATGTTTGACACTTTTTCATTTGGATCTTGGAACATGGATAATTTTGAGGCGGAAGTTTGGAAATTTCAACATGTTAAAAAATTTACCAAGTGTCAAGCTATATACTTCAATATTCCACCTTGCTTAACTTTTTATGTGAGCTCCAAATGAGAAAAGTGTCTTTATCAAAGTTGTAGATATTTCAAATACCTTCAAAATGGTCACCAATTTCATGTCATTTGGATTTATAATGATAGAGTTAAGCATTTTTGAAGTTTGGAAAAATCACTTGTTCAATGGTATAGGTCAAAAATGACCTATAATGTAACCTCATATCACATGCTCATAAAAGTTGAATTAGATCTTACTCTAAACATCAAAGTTGAAGTAGACATATTGAATTTGATTGTTCAACTTGTAAATCTTTCATCTCATAAAAATTGAGCAAGTTATGGCCTTGGGAACTTGACTTTCAAATTAGGGTTTAGACAAAATGACCTATAATGTTTCAACATAGAAAATGATTTTCCAAGCAAAACTAGATTTAGGTATCAACATAAACGTTGTTTAGAATGTCATTTAGAGTAACTTTTCTCTTGTAATCATTTTCATATGGTGAAAATTGTAGGAGATAGGGTCTAGGGAGACCCAGTTTTGATCAGATGAGTTCATCTGGCCAACCACCATCAACCAACTTGCTAACCTTCAATTCTTTTGACCTTCTTAGCTCATGATAGATCATATATGCATAAGATGATGAATTTTGAATTGTACCTTGAGAAATTTGATCAATCAGTGAGATAGCTTGTTGGAGAAGTCACTTAAGATACCCGGTCAAACTAGGGTTTCCAAGGCAAGTCACCTTCAAACTCTTGAAGGAAACTTGATCAATATAACATGTAGAGATAATTGGGACTCATATATGATGCTCATAACCATTCTTGTATCAATTCATGGTTAAGCTCTTTGTCATGAGGGTTTCAAACCCTAGATATGAACTTGATAGATCAATGGAGATCATGCCCTACCTACAAAAGAGTTAGGCAAATGCAAACACATATTTTTGTATTTTGGTTAGTAAAATGATGATATACAAGTATGATACAATCACATAGTGCTTGGTGATCTCTCCCAAAACAAACCCAATGAAAGAGGGGTAAAGAGGATGTCAAGGTATGATCCCAATGCTAATGCATATGATGAAATTGCATGAGGGATCTTAAGGTCAAAATGTTGGTGTATGCCCTAGAGGCCAATACTTTTGGTACTTGTATTGAATTATTTATTAATAATAAAAGACTTTTTCTTTATTATGTTTGTTTAATAAAGTCCCTAGAATAGCTAGTCCGTTTAATGTATCAAGTATGACTTAATCATGAGATCACATTAAACATAAGGACATTATTCTTAAAGTATCTGTAGTCGAGCTTTATAGTGAAGTGGGATAACATTAAAGCATAAAGACTATTATGTATATAGACTGATGATCACATCTCATGGATCATGGTTAAGGAGTTATCAAGTCTTAAACATATGTATGAATATTAAGAGTAATATTTATACTGGATTGACCCGCTATGAGAATACTATATAGAATGTTATGCAAAGTGTCATAAGTTATTCTCATGGTGATAATGGTGCATACCACCCTTCGACCTGAAACCACTATGGAACCTAGATGTAGAGTCGAGTGCTTTATTGATGATCAAGCGTTGTCCGTAACTGGATAACCATAAAGACAGTTGATGGGTACTCCACGAAGCATGTTGAGGGACATGAGTGACCTAGATGGAATTTGTCTATCCTGCATAACAGGATAAATATCTATGGACCCAATATTGAACTGGACAAGGATGACACGGTCTATGTCTTGTGTTCAATATAGACATAAGGGCAAAAGGGTAATTATACACATAAGTATAATCCCAAAAGGATTTGTCAGATCACATGACATTTTCGTGTCTTGGGTAGCAGTGATGTGTTGCTAGATACCGCTCACTGTTTATTATGTTAAATACTGATTTAATATAATTGCCAATGCCGCGAAAACCTACAGGGTCACAAACAAAGGACGGATTGATGAGAGATAGAGTAATTAAGGAACACTGTAAGGTACGGTGCACTTAAGTGAATTGTAAAACATCGTAATGTACGGTGTACTTAAGTGGAATACGAAATATGGTAAGGTACCATGGGCTTAAGTGATTTTGGCATATTATAAGATATTGGCCAAATACACTTAAGTGGGCTTTTTAGCTTGAAGCCCGCACAAGTGGTTCTATAAATAGAACCCTTGTGCAGAAGCATTAAGTGCGGTTGCATTTTCGTTTTCTCTTTCTCTCTCTCTCACTCAAAGCCTTCATTCATAGCAGCTAGCACTGAGATTGAAGGAATCCGTTCGTGTGGACTGAGTAGAGGCGTTGTCATCGTTCAACGTTCGTGATCGCTCCGTAGATCTGCATCAAAGGTTTCAATCGTCACAAGAGGTAACTATTCTATCACTGATCATGCCCATTCGTAAGGATCACTAAAGGAGAAAATTTTAATTTCCGCTGCGTTTTGGATCGCCGTTCTCCTTCACAAAATTGGGGTCTTACACTAAGATCTTAAGGTTTGTCGACGACATAATTAAGATGATGAAACATCCAAAATCATCTGGCAGTGTCTAGGTTTTCTTATTTATTATCGTTTTTTAAGTTATGTAATCCATTGTGAAATGTTAGTTTATGTTGATGTTACAACAATGGGAGATCAAAAATATTATCTAATAAAAAGTTATGATGAAGATGTCTAAGTAATATACAAATAATACATAATATACAAAAGATGTCTAAATAGGTACCCCACTGGCTATGTGTGCAACCCGAAATAATCTAGTATAAACCTTGTCATGTGGGTTTACCAAATCCATGAGGTTATCCATAATAACTGCAATCATCTAGAGGCGTTGCTGGTCACCAGCATCAGCTATAGGAGGCAGCGGTGGCACATCATCAATAGGTACCTCAGGATCAGAAGGCCCAACATCACTTATATGCTCAACATGTGGGATGATGTGATAGTGTGATACAGTGAGATACCACTCTAAGTAACCATCATCACACTGCGAGGGGTGTTGAATCGTAACTACTTGATCTCTAATGGCACGACCAGAGTTGATGAAGTTACTCTGAAACCATCAATCAATGCTCGTATATGGTATATCTGGAACTAGTTGTGGGATACTATGAACATAACCATAATACCGCATACACCTATCAGAAAAGCGTCTAGCAACCATAGTCTCCCACCGATATAATATGAATATAATGAAGACTCCTCGAACTCACTATGGACTATATGATCAGTGTATGGTATCCATATGACATCTTCTACAGTCCACGCATCGAGCCTCCTCATGTACTCAGCAACACCACCAAAATGTGACTGTCTAGCCCCCCATCTCCTCGTCCGTGGGGACCCCACTAGGAAAAGTTGCACTCTCATATCACAGATGGTGGGAAAATGCTCGTATTTCCAGCACTGATATCAAAACACACACACAATAAATAATAAATAATAAATGTTATTCGTAACAATTAAATAAGAAATCAACAACAAATAATAATTTCAAGTATACTTGTAACAGACTCAAATAACCAGTAAGTTGTCTGGTCTCAAATATTATCGCCACTTCAAGTGTTGTACACAGAATGGTCAACGCAATACACCCATAAGCTCAACTGGTAACCTCGAGGCTACTGAACAGGAACACGTAGTGGGTGTGGATATAAACATCTGACTTGCTCGCATAGAGAGTACATGTTATTAGATGTAACATGTACACCATAGCAGCAGCCTCATAACTCGAAGTTGCAACAAGCTCGTCGTACGTCTTCAGAAGCCAAGACATACGAAGCTGAACACCCATGTTGAAGGCAAACTCCTTCTACACGACCTCCTTAGAAACTCCAAAATCTCGTGCAGCTGTCATACATGTAACCGACGGGCTAAGAACAGAAGTCGCCCAAAATCTTCCGCCGATGGGAAGATGGAACAACGATGAGACATCATCGAGAGTGATAGTAATCTCCTTAAACGGAAGATGAAATAAAGATGTCTCCTTGTGCCATCTTTCAACAAACGCGGTAAGTGGTGGAGCGTCGAGCATGGTGAGGGAGCAATGGGCAAAATCAAGAAGCTTAATCTTACGAACAATCCGTCTGACCAGCTTAGGCATCAAAATCTTCGGGAAGTCCTTAAGCTTTGACACATGCGATGTAACCTTCAGTGGGATATGGTCCTGTAACAAGCAAATTAAAAAAGAATATCAAATATCTTTCATGGCACAACAATAAACAAATTAAAGTTAAACATAAAATACATATACATCTCTCTGTCATAGTCGATACACCACATGGTCAACATACTCAGTAAGCATCGATCGGTCAATGGATCTTCTAGGAAATCCTCCATTAGTGTGCACGGAGAGCTCGGCCGAATGAGTTGTAACCTCTGTGTCAGCAATAACATATGGGATTAGATGAGCAACAAGAGCATCTGGCTGGACCACATCAGCAATCTCCTCATCTGCAACAATAACATTTGGTTTGACCACCTCATCTGCCGCCTTATCTTTGGGCTACTCAACTAATTGTATCGCTCGGCGTCGAGTGATATGAGGTGCGCGAAACTGAACCTGCTCGGCCAATCGTTTCAGATGTCAATTGATTGGAACCACTCGTTCAGCTCATATTTAGGAAGACTCAACCTCGACAACCTTAGTCTAATCTGTCGCTCTATCAATCGCTTTGCCTACAATAGTATCGTCATTGCCTTTGTATTTCACGGCAAAGAAGGGAAAAATACAAAAAAATAACTCGAAAATTTTATAATTTTATAATTTTTGATAAAAAACAATTTTTTTTAACTATCAAAAATTCTGAAATTTTTGATAAAAAACAAAGTCTTTTAACTACTGGCAGAATTTTCGATAAAAATAATATTTTTATAATTATCGAAAATTCTAAAAATTTTGAGAATTTTCAAAAGATTTTGTACCAAAATTTTTGAAATTTCCGATTAAAACATTCTCAACAAAATCTCAAAAATTTAGACATGTGCGATAAAAAAATGTATTAATTTTAAAATTTCTGATCAAAGATTCAAAAAATTTAATATCACCCTAAACAAGTGTAAATTTAAAAAATGAATGAAAATTTTTTAGAGACAATATTGTCTATTCATATGCAATGAGGGGTGACTAGTTCAACAGGGGGATATCAAGTTAAATGCCCTTGATTAACAGGTGAAAAAACTTGAAGATAGTGCACAGTCCTCAAGTGCATTGCATGAAAAAAATGAAGAAAATAAGCCGTTATTAACAAGACTCTTGCCTTAATAAACTTCTAAATATTTTGTCCGTAAAATAAAACTTTTAAAGTGTATTTCACTCATATGAACAATCCTTTCATATTTAAATGAAAAAAAGTTAAATAAATTTTAGATGACCCCGTAACTAACAAAATACGTCAACGTTTACTTTCCCCTTCCAACCATGTATTTTGGCAAACCAAAATATTATTGCAGGCTGAAACGAATCTCACGAACTAATTACAGCAACATGCCAAATATTATTAAAAGGATGAGACGGAGAAGATACGAAATAGTGGAATGAATGACACCAATGCTTCAGACGAAGGGAAAAGTAGCCCAGACTAAATGTTTAAGGACGATTGGCGCAGAGATGCAAAACAAGGGGACAATATTATAATATTAAAACAATATAACATTAACTACCAAGTTCCATAATCTTCAATAAAATTTTGTCCTAATAAAATTACAGGCTTTCTGCCTTCATCCAGACACCCAAAAAATTACCAGAAAGGAAAAATCAAATTTACAATGTTTTGAGATGCAATAATAGATTAGGCAAAAGTTTTTGTGCCAGTACTCAATGATTGTTGCTCCAATTCCTGGAGTAAATTGAACAAAACGATTAGAAAATGCTAGTAATAAAATAGAATTAGGTTCTGGTCATCAAAAGTTGAAGATAACTCTTAATCCACACAAAACTGATGTTCACCATCTCTCTCTGGACCTTGGCCTGCAAAACAGAAAATACAAGCATTTACAAACAATTCTCTGGCCAAAATTTAAAGGTGTGTGCTTGTGTGTGTTTTAACCTATATCCTAACCAGCTGCCACACCTAAAATTAATAGGGAAGAGAGAGTTAACAGTTCCAGACAGCTGTGCGGAGGGGCCGACCCCAAAAATGTAATGGCGGATAGCGGGATAACCACTATTTGACTATTTTTTTAGACTAATTATACAAATAATCTATAAAATATAAAATATAAAATATATTTAATGTAAAACCAAACAAATAAAAGAGGAAGAAGAGGAATAGAGTTATTAAATCACTATTACTTAAAAAGAACATAGGACAATATGAATGAGAAAAGAATGAAGAAGAAAAGAAAGAAGAGAAATGAAAGAAAAAAAGAAAAAGAAAAAACATAGAAGTAAAAACCCAACTTGTGAAGCACTCCAACATTTATTTAAAGGTAAATCTGGGTTTTCACGTTATAAACAATTCAAACCCGCTCGGGCTGGGAAGCGCTCTGCTCCCGCTACCCACTAAACATCAAATAGCGGCCGCTATCTCAAACTGAGACGCGAACCGCTCCTCCATAACAGAGGGTCACCGCTCCGGGCCGCTTTCCCAGGATAGCGCCGCTATCGGCAACTCTGTTTTATCATAAATGACAAGTCAAAAGAAAAATACACAGAAAAAGAGACAACAATGTAAAAGTGAATTCTCACCTATTCAAGTCACTGCTGTTTGAAAACCACCCCCTGTCCTTGCTACCTTGAAATTGTCTTCTGTCATCAGTAGGACGCGACATATCTCCTGTGCCACGGGAACGGGGTCGGTCCGAAAAATCCACGCTTCTAGAATCCTCAAATGAGCCAGAACGAGATAGTGGTCGATCAGGAAAACCAGCAGTCTTTCCTGATGACGAACCTGGCCTTTCCACAGCTTTTTGCCCAAAACGAACTTTATCATCCAAATCACGGATAAGTAGTTCCAGCTCCTTTTCTTTCTCTAGTAGCATTGCATGTGTACCAGTTTGGCCTCCAACAGCATCATTCACTTCTTTATTTGAACTTATTGAAGACTCCTTCTCAATTTCCTTCTTTAAATTATCAATTTCTTCTTTTAATAATTTTTCCTCAATGGTCTCAAGCCTGAAATGTTAAATTCAGAAGTCAACAAGGTTACGTGTATATTTGAAAGATCAACAACTTAAAAATTAATTAAAACCTAAGTGATTAAACCAAATTATGGTGCAATGTTGTGCACGACCAAGTAAAAACGAACAACATAAACAAGAACAAGTTTACATTTATATAGCAAGAGTTTGATCAAAGCCAAACTACCAGGGGTAAATGATATAGAACCTTGAATAAAACTATATTTTCAAAACACTAGAATAAAACTATTAGCAATCCATCTGCTAGGAAAATTAAAAGAAAGACTGATTGCTCATGATATATCAAAATTGAACGAGATTAACCGAACCATCATCTAGTGCTCCTATATTTTATACTAAAAACATGGTAAAAAGTAAATAATGCTACAACAAGCCCAAGGCAACTAACATTAAAACCCTAATGATGTAGTTTTTCCCTTCAGACTTCAGCTATTAGCTAGTTACAAATAGAAAACCAACAAACATCAAACAAATCTATGTAGTCAATCGTGGATGGCAGAGTGTAGCCTACCCCCCACAATGCTATAGCAGGAGGCAGCATGGTTGTGCACATGCCTGCATTGATGTTTAGGGAAACAATACTAGAAATTTATATCATTGCATCATACACATAAAATCCTAAAAATAAAATAATACACAAAATTAAAGACATTCATAACTAATAATCAAAGTTCATTGTTAGCAATATAAATCATAAGTACGATTACGGTACTCGCACGTGCGGATACCGGATACAGATATGGCATTTTTTTAAAACTCAAGATACGGGTACGTTAATGAAAAATAATTTTATTTATAAAATGTATGAATAGAGAACTAAATTGTGCGGTTCACAACAAAACATCACTATAAAAGTTTAAAATATATATATAGTGTTAAGATACAATGACAAAGAAATTAAAATACATAAATAGACTAGACTGATGTATGAGAAAACCACAAATTTCACTCAAAATTGCATAATGAGAAAAAAGAAATACCATGAGCACGGTACATGTACCCGGTACCAGTACTTTACTATTTTAGAAGTACCCATGCTTCACAACCAATATTCAAACACAATATGAAGCACATTAGTGTAATAGTGAAATGACCAAAAAATAATAACCGAGGGACCGAGAGTAAGATTGAGGGCATATCAGGCTATTTTTACAGGATTCTTAGTGTAGCAGGTACTATTTGTTTGGTACTCAAAAACACAACACAGTGGGGGGTTCATGTAGCACAAACAAGACGCTATGTGACGCTGTGCCAACAAAACAATCGCTATAGACTACAAAGTAATTGGCCTCTGATTGTCATGTCGACTCTTCCATAAAAAACAATAGGCCATCCCTTTCAACTATATCCATCGTCAAAGAATCTCTGACTGATATAAGATAAAATGCAAAGCAAGGACTATCAATGTAGATGATGATCGAGGAAATTGATAGATAGGATCTTATAGATGATGTCATCCTTAGTACCGGACAAAGATAAATCAGGTCACAAAAAGGAACAATGAATAGAAGTTTTACTGAGAACACTCCCACCAAAACCCATTGTCAACAACGGAGAATACCATAAGTCTCCTCTCCCGAGCTCTTTATGTCCTATATCTACCAAATTCTGTTAGAATTCTTCCTAACAGAGCCCATTCCGTTTGGGTTACCTAACATATTCTCTAGGAGAAACCCCAAGAATTTAGCAGAAACAAAGGAAATAAAGGTGAGAGATAAACCTGCACTAAGATATTGGAACACTCGCAGTATATGTCGACCCCATAATAACACTTGACTAGAAAACAGGCAGTCTTCTAGGAGACTCATATTACCCCTCTACAAACCTATTATAAGACTTTATCTCTATCATAAAATCTAACCACAATATAATTACTCTGCTCTATTTGAAATGAAAAATTGCCCTCAAATTTTTATGTTGCTTTAAATTTATTCCACACCATATAAAAATAGGTATGGTCTACCTTAACAAGCTGTTCTACTAGTTTAGAGCAATTAGGAGCTATTGCACATGCCTTTTGAAAACTAGGTTAATGATTCAGTTGATGAAAGAAATTTAAATTGAACAGATATATTTGTTTCAATGAAAATTGTATGTAGTATCACTTTATGCATAGAAACCCTTTTCAATTTAGAATAAAATTTGACAACAAATAAGTAATCTAGGACTCCCGCCAAGCCTCATAACATACTAACATGACTTCAACTCCATCATGAATGCCATGAAATCACCTTAAAGCAAATCAATAAATATATTTTAAAATACCCTAGGCATGCATCGTTAACCCTTGGTTTCATTCTCTTGCTTATTCAACCCAAAGATGTTTGTATATTTTGATTTTTTTCCCTATCTTTAACTAAATTAGCCTAATATGACCAATTTTGTCCATAATGAGCCATTACTTTCTTCCACCATCTTTAACATCACAGTCAAAATTTCTCAGATGCTAAAGAATTGATAAAGACTACAATATAATTGGTTAAAGTACCCAATTAACCTATCTTCAAAATGAATGAAAAAAGCACCTGACTTCCATATCCAATATATATCAACATATTATGAGAGTTGCAAAAAGAGACGCAACACTACTAGTGTTTCATGGCAAAAAAAAAGGTGGAAACCTCTTAATTATAGCAATCAATTACATCAAAAGCTTCCTTTTTTTCTTCTAACCACGACGTCACATCCACAATTAATCTTGGGTACAGGAACCATTTACTTAGCTAATATTAAAACCACCTCCAATTCACATGTCCCTAACAAAATATGAACCATCACAAATAATGATAAACATGAGCCTGTCTCATATTCCCATTATAAACTTATCACCTACACTATTAATGCTACCATGACTCTAATTAATATAAAACACCACAACAATTTGCCACAAAAGGAACTTTTCTGATTCAAATAACAGCGCAAAGAGGGAAAAAAACATAAGATCAGAAGAAACCTATCAACGGCACGATGCTCCAATTCAAGATCAATCTTCCGCCAATCCTTGCCACGCTCGCTAAGCAAAACCTCCCTGGGTTTGGCATCTCCAAAGGGATTAACCTTTGGCCTCGGCTTCAGCGCTGAGTCTGGACCTTCAGAGCGATTTGACTGAGCACTTGAAGGCCTGCTGGAATGTGAACTCGTAGGCCTACTCGTCTTTTTTGCCTCAATCTCAGAATCAAGCTTCTTCCAATCATATCCTTTCTCAGCTAACACTTCCTCCCTAGGCCTTGCAGCCCCGAATGGATTCGGCTTATTTGTCTTTGCCGGAGCTTCATTTACAGAACCATCACCTTTCCTTGGATCCAACACCAACCTTGGCCGCTGTTGCTCCATATCACGTGGTGATCCCCTAGACCAGCGATCTGGTTCCACAGCAGAACCCTTGGACCAGCGATCTGGTTCCACAGCAGAACCCTTGGACCAGCGATCTGGATTCATGCCAGAATCACGATAATCAGAAGACCTAACAGGAAGAGCTTTTTTACCAACCGCCCAATTGTCCACTCCATCAGCCTTAGATTCACCACCAAAAGCACCTCCACCACCACCACCACCACCGCCGCCACTGTATCGATTTTGCCGGCCTGAATCAAACGAGGGAAGTGGCTTTTTCACCGAAGCCCAATTATCCACCTCGTCAGCCCTCGAATGTTGATCCAAATCCGAAACCCTAGAATTCGGTGCCCTGCGTTCATCATCAAATCCACCATAGGATCTTCTTCCAGCACCCCACGAAGCATCTCCAGAGCCTCCGTCGCGATCTCGACCTCGACCAGAACGGTCAAAAGAGGAGAAACCACCACCGAGACGGTTAAACTGCATTTCCTCAGCGGAACGTTCCTTGGGCCCGGTAGGAAGACGAAGCATCTCGTCCGGCGTCAGACGAGGATAAGCAGCGGCACTACCACCAGAGGCGTAACCGCCTCCGGTGAACTCAGAAAGCGACATCTTCTTATTCTTCTTCGGCTTAGCGGTCACGGCTTCCCTGAGACTCGGGAAGTTGGCTGACCCGGCGGTGGCTGCCTCAGCGGCGGCTTCGCGCTCCTCGGCTTCGGCGCGCTCGGAATCGGCGGCCCAAGCTCCGATGTTGCCCCAGGGTTTCGACATTTTGAGATCTCGATAAAACGAATAGAATGGAGATTGTTGTTGTTATCGAATGTTGGTATTTGAGCCGGGGCTCCGTTAATGGAGCCGGAGCTCCGAGAACATGCAAAAAATGAAAGACGAAGGGGGAGAGATTAGAATGCGTTTGGGGCGAAAGGGAATGCGAATGGAGAGGAGATGAAAGGAAAATGAATAAAGAGAGGATTTTGTGTTTGAGGGAATTAGTCACGCGCGACACAGTTTCCTTCCTTGCATGTGGGAAAGTACCAAAAACTAATTAAAAGCCTTTATTATTAATTAATGCTTAATCTAGTTAACCACCTTGGTTTTCACTCTCGTTTAGTTTTCGTTTATTGTGTAAGTATTGTTAAAAAAGTGGAATATGTAACATTGTGGCTGTGGTTCCACTCCCTTCGTTTTTTGTTTCGATGTTACCTTTTAAGTTTTAAATTTGTGGTTCCATTATTTCGTATATGTCCTTCTAGATTTGTTACTTTGTCATTTTATTTATTTAAGGGTTGTGGTCTCATCTTATCACTTGTGTTGTTACTTAATATTGTATGTTTTGGGTTAGTATTTCATATGTATGATTGTTCTTCTTTTATTGTATATTGTATTTGACCTAATTTTTAATTTTTTTTTTATCGTAAATCAAATTATTATGCGGTCCATGAGTAAATTTAAGGTTGTGTTCTATACCAAGAGTTGTTTTATAAAAGAGTTTGACTTAAGATACGAGGGTGGGGAAGTTTATGCATTTAGTGGTCAAGATCCATATTATTAGTCATATTTTGAAGCATGTGACTTAATCAAAGCGATTGATATTGAGTTTGATGTTGGGGTTGTGCAAATGTGGTGGAAACATGATGGTGGTAGTTTAGAATAATATTTAAAATATTTTAAGGATGATGGAGATGTTTGTGAAGTTGAGATATTCACCGAGTCAAAATCAGTTACAAGAGAGACCACCTTTATGAAAAAGGTTAGAGAAAAAAGGCAAGGGGAAGAAATCTGAAAAAATAGGTTGATAAGTCTAGTGAATCTGAAGGTGAATCTAATGATGAATCTGTGAAGGGTGTGCATTTTGATGATAGTGAGAAGGGGAAAAGAGGATGAAAGGTTTTGATGAAGGTATGGATGAATGTCGAGATGAAATGGGTATATGAAGGTTTGAGTGAAGGAGTTGATGGTGAACTTAGAGATTGTGAGAACCCAAGTGAACTAATGAATAACATATTTATCACACAAGAAGCGGGTAAGGAGCATGTTAATGAAGAAGAATACATGACTGATGAACTTGATAGTGGGGCAGGTGATGATAGTTGTGACGATAGGCCTAGTGTAATTAGGTTCAAAGAAGACGGTGTCCTTAGTAAGCATTTTACTTTCAAGGTTGGAATGGAGTTTTCTTCACTGAAACAGTTTAACAAAGTTATACTAGAGCACAATATGTTGATTGGCAAGGAAGTGAGGTTTGAAAAAAAAATGATGCTAATAGGTGTAGGGTGGTATGTAAGGATAAAAAAACATGTAACTATATTTTCTTGTGCAGTAGAGTTTTAACCACCACAATATTTAGGATAAAGACTTTGTTTCACAAGCACAAGTGTGGAAGACGGTTTTTCAACAAAAGTGTCAAAGTAGAGTGGGTTGCAAAGGTTATTATTGATGGGTCGAAAAACAATACAAAAATGAAATTAAATGAGGTGGTAGCATATGTGAGACTTAGGTGTGCAACTGAAATCCCATATTGTATAGCTTTTAAGGCAAGGCAGCTGGCCAGACAAGTTGTAGAAAGGGATTATAACAAAAAATACAACTTGTTTTGGTCATATGGTGTTGAGTTGAGGACGGTTTCACCAGGAAAAAAAAATTAAGATCAACATTAATAGTTCAGCTCCATGGTGTTGGATGTGAATATGGAAGTAGAAAAACAGTCTAGAATGGGGTGAATATACCCAAATTAAAAAAATCCAACCGTCATTTTCCAAAATCAGAGTGTTTTTGAAAATGAGTTGTGGGCAGAAGGTTTAATGCGAAAATAAAAATTATACATTTGAATATGATCAAGCGGACATAGTTCGTTTCATAAATATCCAAAATTATAATAATGAAACAATAGGTATGAATTGATTCAATTTGTATAGTCACAAGAAGTGTACACGGTGATTCAATTCGTGGAGTTCCAAATTCAATTTGTTTTCATATTTATCAATCACAAGACTAGTTTGACTAGTTACCCAACTCCAACAAAACCTAAAGCTTTATGTAATAAATCGCTACCAAGAACAAACTATATAATACGAAGGAATTGAAAAACCCTAAGCATGCAATCACTACGAATTTAAATTCAAGAGTAAGAGTTAGAGGTGACACTGAGATTTATAGTGTTTCGGCATTCGTCATCGCTTAGCCTAAGTGTATTCTTCAATGGTTTCCCATTAGGACCTACATAATTTCTTGCTATTTGACAAATATTTCCAAGATTTCATACAATCACTAATTCGTAATACAATTGAGAAAGTAAATCTCCTAATTTGGATTTTGACTTGTATACAACAAACTTGTCAAACTCTTATACATAATTAGAGAATAAAGCCTATTGGGATATAAAAGCCCTTAACATGGATTACTTAACGGCTGGTGACAAGCACGTACTAGACATTCACAGACTAGAAGAACTCAGACGCGATGCTTATAAGAATGCCATAATTTATAAAGAAAGAACTAAGGCAGGGCATGACAAAAGAATTGTGATAAAATAGTTCAATGTGATCATGTACTCCTGTTCAACTCCAGACTAATACTTTTCTCAGGTAAACTATGTTCCAGATGGCCTGGTCCGTACGAAGTCACGAAAGTCATGAAGTTCGGAGCTGTCGAAATTTGAAATCGATCGTGTAGTCCCTTCATTGTGAATGGACAAAGGCTTAAACACTATAACGGAGACGACATACCTACCTATTTTTCAAGCCATACTTTAATAGAACCACCAATCGCTACTTCAACTATATGATTTCTACGATCGTCGAGCTACCGACGTTAAAAAAGCGATGCGTGAGAGGCAACCCACGACCCTTTTTATTTTTTATTTTTTATTGTTTTATCATATATTTGCATATATTTTCCAACTTATGAACATTGAATTGCTAAATTAACTATTTTCTTAACAAGACTGACTTGTGTGATGTTCCCATTTCAGGTTTCAAATCTCTACATAGCCATTCCCGCTAACTATTTTTCAGGATGCAGAGTTTTGGCGATATGCATGTATGGTTTATAGACGACAGTCAGAGGAACCACTATATGGTCTAATTTGAGAGACCGATGCTTCCCACCAGATACCCTGACCCTGCCTGCTTAGAAGCCTTAGGGCTCGGGGCGAGCATTAAATACATGTGTTACCAACTACAATGGAAGGAATATGCTAAAGCTATGAATGTTACCTATCAGAACCTGGCCTTAGAATTCCTTAGTTCCCTAACCCATCAGCCTATCCATGGCCATGGATTCAGAAGAGGCTTGATTACTTTTAGATTATTTGGACAAGAATATAAGTTTAGCCACAGGGAGCTTGCTAACCTTATAGGTTTTCAGAGTGCCCTTGATGTTGTATTTGAACTTCCTATTGGCGATTTCATGCAGGAAGAGATAGACACCTTCTGGAGTGACATTACTGGTGGAGGCAGACCTGGCCCATCCACACAACTTTCTAACCGCATCCATAACCCAACCTTTAGGTACTTCCAGATGATACTTACCCATGCATTCTTTGGTAGAAGTAAGACCGATGGTCCAGTCCGTGCATATGAGATATTCTCTCTTTTGGATCACCCAGTCTCGTCCTATAGAATTAGGAACTTTCCTGATTAAAAACCTAGAACTTACATCCAAATCAACCGAAGGACCGACCCATGTGGGAGGAATAGTAACCCATATTGCATATGCACTAGGCCTCATGAAACAACTTTCCCATTTAGTTCCATATTATGGTTACACCCTCATAGATATGAATCATTGTTTGGATTGTGGCCTGGTGAGGAAAGTCTACTTTAGCACCGAGCAGTACAAACTCCTGATCGATAACCAGATAGTCCACTATATTTCCTTGCCTCGCCATGGAAGAACAAACATTCATAAAAAGGAAAATTAGACATATGCTCTAGAAGACCAAGGAGAGACCTCAACCAAACTTGTTCCCCCACCTACTCTTGAATACCATCCAACACCCCCCTCGAATATGACAATTGTGTTTTCTTCAAATGCTAATCTTCAGAGGCAGAACTTTGACCAAGAATTCCTCACCTTGCGTCAGGAAATGATTTCTCTTTGTGAGGAACTTACCGATCTTGTCTTGTAGATAGAAGTGGCTAACGCCACATACGCCGAAGAGACGCATAACATGTACTAGGAGATCTACAGTCTTAGACGCCAGCTAGCAGAAGCCCGGAGTCTTGTCCGCATCAAAATCAGAATGCCCGACGAAATTCTCTTTAGTTGATGTTCCCGAGCATTGAGGACATTGCTCGCTTTTTGTGTGGGGGGAGATTTATTGCATTATCGTTATTCATTTATTTAATTCACCATTTTAAGATTTATTTATTTTATTTTTGCCAATTTTATTTTCGCATCTTATTAGACTCATTTTTTTGATTAATTTTTAGTACCATTTTGATTTTTCTTATTATGCATTTATTCGTTAGATTTAAATTTTTTATCTTTGCTATATTATTAATCATTATGTAAGTTTCAATTATTTTTCAATTATGTTAAACAAGCAAAGCAAAAGCCTTTGAAGCAGAGCCGTGCATTCCCGAGAATGCATCCAAACACCCCTCAGGAGCCCAAATTTACGGCCAAAAGCCTAATGGCCAACTATGAAGATGGCATTTGCCATCCCCATGTGGCGTCCGCCATGGGGTCTGAAGGTGAAAACACATAACAAAATTGAAAAAAACTCCATTTTCCCCAAATTCAACTCATCTTCAACCTCCTACAATCCATTTTCTCTCATCTTTTACCCATATAAAATCCCACTCACCCACATTCACTCACCAAAACTCTAATACCCACTACCTTCACCACTAACCCATCCATTCTTCACTCTTAAAAAAATCCCCATTTTTCACTAAAAACCCTCAAAACCCCCATTCTTACATTTTCACCAAAGTACCGAAATTTCTTCACAAAACCAACAAGAATGGCAGCCATGGGAGACGGAGGAATTATTTTCTGCGAGGGAAAGGATGGCAACAGGCAGAGGCAGAGGTATTAGGAGTTGCTAACCCAAGAAGTTTACTCCACGAGGTATATCGATGACAACTGCTTATATAGCTTAAGCATCATTCATCGTGTTTACTACCTGTTAGAAAACTTGGGTCTCCAACACCTGTTTGATCATAGAGAAAATACGTATATGAACCTGACTATGGAATATTTGAGTTCCCTCATTTATAATGTTAGTCCAAACACTACAAGCACCGTATGCACAGTTAAGTTCCGCATGTTCAATATGGAGTATGCATATATTACTGTTCAACTTGAAGGTTTATTGGGATTCCCCCACAGGGGAAGGTGTTTTATGTGAGACACCATTAGATACTGACTGGGCAGTTAAAGCATACCAATTTTGAAGAGATCTCATAAGGTCTCACCACTGGTTCCTTTGAAGGAAACCTGGCTTCTGATATCCACAACCCGACCATACGTGTCTTTCGTCAACTGTTGGTAGATACTATATTCGACCGGGACAACTCTAATAAATTGAATGCAAAAGAATTTATTTATTTACAAGCAGCTCTAACACAGCGAAAGTTGAATTCATCCCCATTCTAAATCCCACATGTGTGCTGTTGTGAAAAAGAAGGGGACTATCTCTTTTGGAGGATTGATTACCTCCATCGCCTGTGCTTTATGGCTAGATACTAAGTTGGTTACATTGGAACCCTTACCTCCCGCATCATTGACATGAAATTTTTAAGAAACATGTGGTTGTGCAAAGTTACGAAAGAATGAGGCTACCACCTCATGGTTCATAATGTAGTCATAAAAAGTGTTGTATTACCTTGTCCTCGTTGTACAAATGTGCAATATAACAAAAATTGGACCTATAATTTGAATGACCCATCGATCACTATCTCGGTACCCTAAGACATCCCAGAAAAAAAGGATGATGGGATTGATGATGAGTATGAGTGGAGAAACATGTCTCTCATTCATGATACCCATCCTCCACCTGCACACACTACACCCATTTTTTCTAACAGTTTTGCAGGTACCCCCTCTGGTTTCCATTATGACGAAGATATGTTGAGGGAGCAAAAAGCTAGAGAGGAAGAGTGTGACAGTCTATTCTATGTTATGTATGAGCAACAACAAGACATGATGGAGTTCATACGAGAGTCAAAGCGCTAGACAAACTGTTCCATGCGATCGATGCTAGAAGCATAGCAAACCCTAAGATCCCAGCAACAACGTTAGCAAGCATATCTAATGAGTCACTTCATGCTCGTTGAGGCTAATCAAGTGGCTATGCTTGGGAACTTCAGAAGGCTACGGGAGGCCAACGCCTCCTTATCCGTGCGAGTTGCGCAACTTGAGATATCACAAAGTTCCCGCCACCGCAACAGGAGTCGGTGTCAGCAGCATCCAGACCAGGGAGGAGAGTGCACTAGTGGCCAACAGTAGCATGTCATTCAGGTTCCATCTATCCTTTCTCACTTTTTATCGAAACATTAGGGATAATGTTCGTTTTAAGTGTGGGAGGGGATCTTTACCGCTTTCATTCTATTTTATGCTCTCTCTTTTTATATGTTTTTTAGTTAGATTTACTTGCTTTCTAGTTAGATTTAGTGTTGTTTTTAGTTTATCGCCTTTAGAATTTTACCGTTGCATGTGCTTGACGAGTCATTTTGTGTACTTTTATGCTGTTAGTTGATTTCCCCCATTTTCTTGAGCCATACCGATTTTTGTTTGAAAAATAAAATAGTTAATTTTTAAAATTTTAGGCTTTTAAGATAGGTTACATATACTTGGGAAAAATCCTGAAAAATCGATATTGTTTTAACTCCGTAAGTTTCCTAATTATAGAGATCGATCTGGATACTTATGTCATGGTCTTGAAAACTCACCTTTTATTAATCCTTAAGTAGTTTATCTTAGTAGTCAGCACCATCTGAATACTGCTAAGTGAACATACCGATGCAAATAGGTGAATGGTCCCGTGTTTAAGAAGGAAAGAAATATATATATATATATATATATATATATATATATATATATATATATATATATATATATATATATATATATATATATATATATATATTATAAGCATGAAATTTGAAAGAGAATTTACTTACTAAGTTAGGTAACCCTCACCCGATTATTTAGCCCAACAGTAGTGAAACTTCTGAAAAATTATGCTTGTGTGTCTGTGTTAAAATATCAAATTATTGAATGTTGACACAATAAGGATCATAATCACTAATAGATTTGTTCACCATGCGAGTACAAATAACGGACTTAATGTGATTACGTATGAATGACAAAGGATAAAAAATGGGATAAGTAAGTTAGGCAGAGGTGTAATAACATGATACTGATTGGTTTGTACAGGAAAGAGACTTACGACCGCAAATGCGGTTTGTGTTACTACGATACCCTTAGTTGCAGCATAGGCCATATATTCACACTGTTAAAGCGATAATTCGTCACATCGAGGGGTTATCGCACCATTGTTGTTATTAAGTTTGAAGCATCGTAGTCGTAGCATTTAATCTTGTCGCCATTTACTTTTCAGTTGTGTCAGATTCAAGTCTCCGAATGGAGCAGGTTTTTAATATATTTTGCACTACTTTATTTTATTTACTCTATCGCATCGCTTTATTTTATTTACTCTATTTCATAGCTTTAATTTATTTACTTCATCGCATTGTTTTACTTTCTTTACCTTATCGCATCACTCTACTTACTTTTATTTCCTCGCACCGATTTACTTTGATTTATTTTCCTGCACCACTTTACTTTGTTTTCTTTATTTCCTACTTGTTACTTTCCATTTAAAAATCTATTTTCAAAGCTCTACATTTTTTTGAAAGTTCTTGTTGAAACTCAATCGCACACGTATCACTTTAATATGTCATATCTTACTTTTCAATCATATGTTTTATTGTTTACCGTAACCATGTCCAACTAAATCATTAGTGCTAGAATATGATGATCGTCGATTCAACGGTACTTCATATGTTGTCTCTGTAAGAGTGCTTTTGGGGCTCTTTTGACTTTAATACGGTTTTCCTGTGATTAATCTGATCGGTTACTACGAAAGTAGTACCGTGACCAAGTCGGGTAAGATCGAAAACCGTCTGACACTTAAGATAAAATTGGTTAGTTTTTATTAATAAAAACAGCGGAATTACTTTGTTAATTAATTAGGAAAATTTAATATTACTAGAAGGATGTTTTGAAACTATTTTCGGATGCATTTATAGGTTTAGAACCCGGTTTTCCGAGCATATGACGGAAACCCTTTTAAGTTAAAGTTTTCAATCAAAATTACTTGTCAACTGAGTTAAAGACGTGATTACATAAAAAAAGATTTTCTACTTTAACGCAAGACACGACCAGTGCAGCGTGAGCGACTGGTATAGATTAAAGATAAAGTCTGGTTCTGAGAAATCGAATGTGACAGTTCCTTTTTAATTAACTCTTTTTCAAGGAAGAAAATATTGCCCAATAGGTAAATCTAATTATAGATAATAGGAGTATT
Organism: Lathyrus oleraceus; assembly: GCF_024323335.1. Taxonomy (NCBI): domain Eukaryota; kingdom Viridiplantae; phylum Streptophyta; class Magnoliopsida; order Fabales; family Fabaceae; genus Lathyrus; species Lathyrus oleraceus. Next base: position 104,888,906 of record NC_066585.1, read on the forward strand.
ATTGATTGATAGGGGTGTACGCGGGTTGGATTGGATCGTGTTTGACCTAACCCGTTCAAACTTCAATGGTTTGAGTCCATCGTCCAACCCATAATCCCAATGTCAAAACCGACCCGAACCGACCCGTTCATTAATGGGTTGGGTTGAGTTCGTGAGTTATGTTTAAAATAAAAAATATTATTTTTATGATTTTTTTTGCCGATTTTAGAAAAATGTAACACAACTCAATACAATCATACTCATTTATAATACTCAAATTCAATGAAACATATCATATAATATCTAATAGAATTCATCAATACGACATAACATTTTATAATAGTATAAATTTCAATAAGACACGTTATTTCCATAAAATACATAAGTTGGAATTGATACAAAAGAAAATAAGAAACAACATTTAATCTTATGATTACGTAAACTCATTGGTCTAATAGTATTATTGGTGGAGAATATTTTTTTCTTCGAAATAGTTATGGTTATTAGTGAGATATTAATTTTATATTTTTACTTAAAATAATAATAAAAATAATTAAAAAATACTAAAGCCACGTCAATGGGTTGGGTCAACGGGTCTGCGGGTTGCAAAACTCAAATCTGATGCCCGAACCAAAACTATATGGGTTTTTATGGGTTGGGTTGGGTATACCTGTAAATGAATGGGTTCGGATAATTTATGGGTTGGGTCAATGGATTCGTTGGTCGACCTGCACCCATGAACACCCCTATATGTAATCCACGTTACTATATTACATATTTGAATTTATTTAAACGTTATTATTTTCATTTTGTTTCCGTTCCAAACATTATTGATATCGCCTTAGATAAACACCATAATAATAGTTAACGATAGATTGACATTGGTCTCTGTGGGATCAATAATATTTTATATTATTCTGACGTACTTCGTATACTTGCGGAAAACACACATCAATATCCTCCTCAATTAGTGATTCCCACAATGCACTCACTTATTCTCATATTTATCAAAATTCCATTTTTTACTCTTATTTTACTTTAATAATAATAATCTTCATTATTCTCTAATATTTCTAATTCTATTATTTTATTAAATAACTAGAACTATGATCCACCAACCCAAAATATCATATATGAATACTAACCATCTAAGCACCCTCCAAATGCATATAGAAGTTGATTTAAATAATTAAATATACGTAAATTCAATTAAATAAATAAATTATAAAAAAATGAGTGTTACAATTGCACAAACTACTCACAGTATAAAAACGCATAAAATAATTCTAGACTCATTACAATTTCTCCCCATTTGATAACATCAAAAAGAGATAGTTTAAAATACGTCTAAAACAAAGGAAATAACCACTAACAGATAATTCTAAAGAACATATGAGCTAAATAGATAAGAAGCATACACAACAACCATGATCTCATATACAACGAAGATAGACATGTCACAAGCAACACAATACAGATAGACATGCAACACAAACATTTAACAGCTTACAATAAATTGATCAATATTGTAAATCAAGATATGCATTAACAATCATAAATAACATACAAACAAGTAATCAAAAGTTCAAATGCACATAATTAGAAATACGTATTTAAAAGACTTAAATTCAAGTAAGAACAATCAAATACACAAGCTAGTGATGAATGACTGAGACGTGGAGTAAATAAGCAAACCAATGCATATCGCTAGCACAAATACATAGAAAGTTATAAGGGTTATAGGGACATACCATTGTAGAATGGTAAAAGCTATGATTTTCTACGAAATGGTGTTAGTGCAATCAATATATATAGCAAACAAAACTAAAAACCAAGTCCCCTTTCTATTTAAGGCATGAAGAGTCTAAGACTCCTAAATTCCTACCAATCTTGTGGAAGGATTCTAATGACAATGGTTTTGTAAAAATGTCAGCAAGCTGACTTTTGGTGTCAACGTATCCTTTCTCCACATGATCTCTTAGGAAGTGGTGTCGGATCTCAATGTATTTAGTCTGCGAGTGTAGTACCAGATTTTTAGTAAGACTTATAGCACTAGTGAAGGTGATAAAAACACAAGAAGAGGGTTGAATTGTGTTGGTTTTTTCTTTCTTTTAGAACTCTTGAGTAAGTATCTAAACACAATGTTATAGATTTTGAGTTAGTTAGAGATAGGTAGCGGATATAAATGTAAGAAAGAAGAATAACACAAAGAGTTATCATGGCTCCTCTAAAAAATTGAGAAGAATCAATTCCCCTGTACTTGCAAGAGATTTTCACTACAATCAAACAAGATTACAATTTGGTTAAGCACACAAGAAATAGTCTTCCTTTGCTCAAACACACAAGTAAGAGACTTCCTTGTTCGAGCACACAAGCTTAAGACTTCCTTGCTCATACACACAAGTATGAAACTTTCTTGCTCTAGCATGCAAGCTAAAGATTTCCTTGCTCACACACACAAGTATGAGACTTCCTTACTCTAGCATATGATCGTTGTATTCGCAAGTGCACGAATCGCGTCAGAGTAATATAAAAGATTATCGATCCCACAGAGACCAAATCATCAATCTATCGATTACTATTGTTACGATGTTTATTTAAGGCGATACAAATGAGACATTGATGTCGCAAAATAACAGTAAAATAAAGAAAATGATAAATACATTGCAGATAAAGATAGGCTTGAATGTATTTCACGTCAGTTAAACGATGCTTCGATTATCTAAATAGAACTACTTATGGGGTAATATTTTCTACTCTTGAAAAGAATCCATTTAACAGGAACTGCCGCTTTCGCATATTCAGAACCGAGTGTACCCTTAAATTAAGGCCTTTTATTGTCACTTATAAAAGGTGTGCAGAACGCTAAAGTAGTAAACCTATTTTTAAGAAATAAGACTCGTAAGCTTAGTTGAAAAGTGATTTTGATTCCGAAAATTTACCGAAGGAGTTTCCTGATTTTAAATCTTTCAACGCGTCCGAAAACAGTTTCAAAAATCGTTTTACCTTAAAGTGATAAAAATTCCTAGTTAACTAATCCAGGGTGCTTTCGCACTCCTTGAGTAGTTAAAATTAACCAAGTTTGTTTCAGAAAATTCGAATTAAAAATGAAAACAATCCATAAAGCATTTCTACAGATGCAATATGTGAAACATCTCTTTAACCGCGATCCTTACATTCTAACCTTTGAAAGATTTAGCCAGACATAGTAATACAAACAAATACAACGATATTGAACATGATAAAAAGAAGTTTAGAATGTAAGGCGTGAAGAACAAGTAAAGCGTGTAAAACAGTTAAAACGAGCAATAAAGATAATGGCGAGAAAATTAAATAAAGTATAGACAATGGCAGAAAATTAAATAAAGTAAAGACAACGGCAGGAAATTAAATAAAGTAAAGCATGACAAGGAATTAAATAAAGTAAGGCATGGCAAGGAATTAAATAAAGTAAGGCATGGCAAGTAAAATAAAAAGGCGATTAAATTAGAACCTGCTCCAAACAGAGACTTTAAATCTGGTACAAGGAAATAAATGAACCTTTGACTTTGATAATAAAGATGACGGCAAAATCAAAGTGCTCCAACTCAATTACACTAAGGTGCGATAACCCCTGGATGTGATAGATTACCGCTTTTACAGATGATATTATAGTCTTAGTGTTGTAAACTAAGTTGGGTGATTTGGAAGTGAACTAGAACGACCTATTTATAGAGGAACTCAACATCATGCAAAGACCAGGATGCCCTTTAACTGCTTTTTAGTGGGAACGTGGAGTTCAAAGGTGGCGCCCGTCACCACTCCATGGCGCCCGCCATGTGAGTAAATAGGGAAGTTCATGGGATTGTGGCAGTTTCCTCCTGGTTGAGGGCTAATGCGTCATGGCTTCTCCTATAGCGGCCGCTATGCAGAACGCCACAAGTACAATATTTGCTGAGAATCCCAATTTTTTGGTCTTTTTGCTTCGTTTCTTCTAAAAATGTCCTGAAAGAGCTAAATACCTAAAAACAACACAAAAGAGAGCATAACACAAGCAAAATGATAAAAAGACCTAATAAACACGTGTAATCCGAGTCAAATACGCGGTGTGATTCAGTGTTATCAAATTCTCCCACACTTAAACCTTTGTTTGTCCTCAAGCAAAACTCTTTATAGCTCATGCAAGAAAAACAGTATCAACCAGAGTTAATTAAAGGCTAAAAAGGCTTATAAGTTCATTCAAGGAATGTATCGATAGGTACTAACAAATCGAACTAAGGATATTATAGTGTCATTTTCTGCAAATGCGGTCATAGACTTCGTTCCTATACAAATTAATCCATATCACCCCACCATACCTAAGCTTTTTTTTCATCTTCTTCAAGTCCTTTTTTCATTCAGGTGCAATCACATTAAGCCCGTTATCCGTACATACTCATAGTAAGGTGACCGGTTAGTGATTATGATCTTAAGCATGGGGCTCTGGTACATAAGTTGGTGTAGCCCCCCTTTTTTTAACCCAATTGTAATTGTGGGGGATTGGATTGTAATCCACCCTACCAAGTTTAGCACCAGATACCTCTGAACTAACCAACAATGGGCATATTATTATATATATTTTTTATTTTTCTTCATGTTTCGCAAACCTCTTTATTTTGCTGAGTTAAATGACCGTGTGAGAGTTACCTAGCCCAGAATTTCATACAACTAGAGAACAAAGCATAAATTTTTATGATCATTCACTTATTTTCATCGGTCCCCTACATAGAGCATGCTTAAGTCGGAGCTGACTGCAAGGATAAACTACTTAAGGACTTATTTGGAACAAAAATTAGGGCCACAACATATGGGGTATCGGGATCGATTCTTATAATCATGAAGCCTACGGTGTCAAGACGATATCGATTTTTAGAAAAAGTTTTCCCAAATCTTTTACATCCTGTCATAAACCTGTCTTATAGCCTGAATATTCAAAATACACTGTTTTTTTTTCTCACAATTTTTTTGGTAAGGCTAAAGAAATGGGAGAAGTATGGATACACCACACAGATGACTCATCAAACACATGTTATTTTATTGAAATAAAAGCAAACAACTAAAACACACAAAACATACTGAAAAATAAAGGAAAGCGATAAAAATCTTCTCCCACACTTAAACCGAACATTGTCCTCAATGTTTCGATATGAGATAGGGTAGGAATAACTTGAAAGAGAGAGAACTATGGTTGATCACCGGCACCGGCACCGTCCTGGTCAGGATGCCTGGGTCGACGACTCCTGATACGACGACTAAGACCTTTCTGCAACTGCCTAAAGCAACCTAACAGAGACCCCTGGTTGGCCTCGATAAGTGCGAAGTGCCACTCATTAGCCTATTGTTGGCGATGCTGCTCATTAGTGATCGCAAGCAAGGACTCTGTGATAGTCTGATGTGCTTGATCATTGCGCTGTTGGGAGGCTACCATAAAACTCATATTATTAGTCAATTGTTGGTTTATGGTATTTAGAAGGGCGTCACGCCTTTCTTCCCGAGCCAGGTGCTCGCGCCACATCTCCTCAGTGATGTAAAAACTGGGAGTGATACCTGTAAAATGGTCAGAAGAAGAAGGTGCAGTGTGTGCAGGTGATGTAGTGTGTGTAGGAATATCATGAGCATGGGATTGGTCACGTCGGTCATACTCATCATCGGTCCCTTGCCCATCGTCCATAGGGACATTAGGTGGAAAAGAACCAGTAAAATGTGGGACATCAAGATCATATGTCCAGTTCCTTGCATGTCACACATCTGTACACTGAGAGCAAGGTAAAATAACACTCGATATAGCTACACCATGGATCATGAGGTTATAACCGCCAGCTCGCCGCACCTTGCACAATTTCATATCCTTCAAAAATTTCAAGTTAATGGTGCGGTGAGGGAGCGGTTCTAAGGTAGCTAACTCAACATTGAGATTTAGTGCTCTAGCAATAGAAGTAATTAATCCACCAAAAGAAATGGTTCCTCCTTTTTTCAAAATGGCGGACATATGTGCAAGTATAAAAGGAACAAGATTGATCCTTCGATTAGTAAGGCAACCTTGTAAAAATAGCAACTCGCGAGCATTTACTTTATTAGAATTTTACCGACCAAAAATAGTACATGCCAAAAGATATCGAAAAATATGGATGGTCGGGTTATGAATAGTGGAGGCTAAAATTCCTTCAAAAGAAGTGGCAGCCACATTCGATAATCTATTCCAAAAGTTAAAGGCTCCGAGTGCTCATTCTGCATCTAAGGGTGTCTCACAAATGACACTCTCTCCGTAAGGCATTCCTAATAAACCTGCTAAGGCGTCGGTAGTGTACTCATATTCAACGTTGAACATTCTAAAACATACGGTACTGTCATACCCCAAAACTTGCCTGTTAATTTTTATGATAAATTGATTCATGCATGACATTCATTTCACATTTGCATTCATTCATTAGCATACATTCTCATATAAATTATAAATTTTAATTTATTTATTATGTGATACAGATATAAAAATAATAATAATTTTGGTTATCTGTATGATATAAATAAATTATATATATATAAATAAAATAGTTTTAATTTAATGATAAATAAAAATAGATTTGAATTTTAATTGTATAATTAAAATTTTAAATTAATTTTATTTGTTAAGGCTCATTAAATTATAATAACTATTTTTTATAATTTAGTGACTCATGTTCCATTTATTCATTATTTATAAATAGTATTTATTTAGTAATTCACGTTTTTTACTTAATAAAATTTATTTATAAGAGTAACATTTTTTAAAAGCCCATAAATTATAAAATAATTTTGGTTGATATAAGTAAGAATAATTTTGATTTTTTTTTAAATGATGAAAGTAAAAATAGAAATAGGTTTAAATTTTAATTCAATTATGTAACTAAAATTTAAATTAATTTTTATTTGTTAAAAGTCATTTAAATTATTCATTATTTATAATAATATTTATATTTAATAAATATTTAGTAAGGTTAAACCCTAACTCTCCTAAAGTATAGGAAGGGATCCAAATATTTAGCAAGGTTAAACCCTAAAGTATAGGAAGTGATCCGAATATTTAGCAAGGTTAAACCCTAAAGTATAGGAAAGGATCCAAATATTTAGCAAGGTTAAACCTAATCCACACCATTATAAATACTTCATATGGCTGCTGCAAGAGAGGACGAAAAAGATGAGAGATACAGCAGAAGAAGATACACAAGGCAAGGCAGAAGCAAGAAGATTCACGGGCAGGGAAAAGAGAAGCAACCATAAAGCACTCATAACCTGAATAAGAACAACACACATACAGTGAGCAAACTAGAAGAATCAAATCCCCAGTAAGTGTTTATTATGGAATTTGCATCCAGCATGATTACCTTGAAATACTCCTTAATTCATGCATGAATAATATAGGTTTAATATATATATTGAGATGATGTATTCATGGTTTGGTGGATGTTGATATTGCTTTATTCAAGTATGCATCTATTCTTGATATGTCATAGCATGTTGGAGAAATTCTGTTTGCATGATTAAAGAATTATATCTGCCATTTAATTATTATTATATGAGTGTGGTTTCTAGCATGATTATGTTTATTTCACATGATGTTATTACATAATAATGATGATGATATAATGGTGATAATATAAATCCTTGGTTGTTTTTAACATGTATGTGTAAGGTTTGTTTTATCATTATCACTTGCAGTAAAGAGAACTAATACATGAGTAAAATGATATAAGCTTCTTGATTTGTGCATGACTATTTTTATTATTGCATGATGATTACATGTGATCTTATTTTATGTGTGTGGTTTGATATAAGATGAAGTTATCGGTTTGTTGTATTCACATGAAAGAAACAGCATGAGAAAAAATAAAGTAGTTTGCCGTAAGAGAGAAAGTTGTGACATGCATGGTGGTGTTGTGTCAAAATGAAAAAATCCATGTAGAATAATATATATTTTAATGAAGGCGAATAAATAACGAATGGACCAACATGGCTCGTTGGTAGCTCCCCCCTCACTGCAACGTAGAGGTCTTGGGCAGTGTTTTTACTATCTTTACTCCCTTTCCACTATAATTAATTCACCACTATTTTTCTATTATTAAAATAAAACCCATTAATTAATTTTCTAATTAATATATTATATTAGTTATTTAAACTAGGATATAATTTAATCTAGTTTATTAATTAAATTTTCATATATCACTTAACTAATTAAAATGGGCTATTTTGAATAATAAAAATCTAATTATATTTTATTTCTTTTCTTTTAAAATTTCTATCAATTTAGTCTAAGTTTTTCCATAAATTCATTAAAAAAAAGTTTCTATTATTATAGACTAAAAACATGTATGCCCTTTTAATTTTGTACTCGTTAATTAAGATTTAGATATTTTATATCCCCTTTTAAATTATGTACCCCATCCCGAAGCCATGTAATAGCGTAGTCTTATTTTTCGCACTTTAATTTTTCCATACTGTGAATATAACTGTCTATATGTATGCTAATAGGATTGCATGGAAAGATAAATAATCGAACTTAGATAAATTAATTCAAGATAATATATCATTTCCACACTTGCACCTCTAGGGTAACCCTCTCTTTGTTGCCTTACGATATTACGGTCATGTCCCGCGAATGTGGGGATACTCTTAGCAAAGACCCTTTCGATTAAATCATCATCATCCCTAAACAGATAAGTCATAGTCCCTTCGATCAAAAGGTCAATGTCCCTACAAGATAAATCATAATCCCTTGAACGTTGCCTTCGAATATATGACCTTGTCCCTCGAACGTTGCCTTCGAATATATGACTTTGTCCCTTGATGACCCTTTGTTGTAGCCTTCGATTAAATGATGATCGTCTCTTCGAATGCTAAGGTATCCTTACAAATGTTGCCTTCAATGACCAATCGACGACCCCACGATGTCCCTTTACATCCAAAGGATAAGACTACTTACTTCTTAATAGTAAGGACATTTTTACCCTCTTAAGGATAGGAAATACCTATAAAGACCTTGGTTAGGTATAACTCTTAAATGCTTGCTCACGGCTTAAAATACTTTTCACACCTCACACTTTTCAAAACATCTTTTAGAAAATCACCACTTGGTATACATTCGAACCAGAATCATCGTCGAGTTATATTTTTCTAAACATCTTTCAAAATCAAACGAGATAAACACTTTGTATACATTCGTACAAGAATCATTACAAAGTTAAACTCTCCTTTCAAAATATTTTCTAAACACACCACATTTCTCAAACACTTTCTCAAACAAGGAAAACATAAGTGAGTTAAGCAATTAAGAGCCCATGGATAACCATGGATATAAAGGGTGCTAACACATTCCCTCTGTATAATGTACCTCCCGAACTCTAAATCTAATCAAGGTCTTTCCTGTTCTTTTCTGCCTTTCCTTATTGGATAAAAGAAAAGTCGGTGGCGACTCTTGCTATCCACAACATAACTTTTCAAAGCAAAAACACAAAGTCAGTTCACCGTATCACAGAATTGGCGACTCTGCTGGGGAATCTTAAAAAGAGAGGTTACCTTAAAGATAAGATCACTTATGTTTTCGAATTGTTTCTTTGTCTGATTTACTTTTAAGGGATTGTTTGGGTATTCTATGCTTGAGTGAAAGATCCTACACCCGGATCTAGTGTACCTTAGGTAAGTAGCAAGAGATCATCGCGACTGTCCGGCGTATACTGGAATGGTTAAAATGATGGCTACGGTTAATGTGACACTTTGGATGTCCTGATGTTCCTCATGTTTACTTGAGGAAAAATTTGGCGTCTGCGTGGTGTCATCAAAGCATTAACCAGACCTTTAGAACCCTAATTGACTCATCCTAACCATTAAAAAAGTAGTGAGATAACTGACTTCGGTTCCGACTGGGGTTGGTTGATACTCGATACTACACTCTTTGAGATTGGACTTTAGGGAAATTTTGGTCAACCGCTTGGTGTTGCACTGAAGTGGATTTAAGGAAAGGTCAATGATTTGAGATCCTTCTAGAACCCGGTTACTATTCTAGGACAGGTTGAACCAACCAAACTTCAGTGGGGAGGGTACTTACCTATGGAACTCATGCAAGCCTTAAAACCTAGGAATGATTGTGGTGTGACTTGTTTGTGCTTGTTACTTACTTGACATCATAACATCATGACATCATGGCATTGTACTAACCATTTCGAGGACTTATGGATTTAACTTTGCTCTGTTTTGTAGGGCTATGGCTTCCGGGAAGACCATCCGGATCAATTTTGTAGCGACCTCTCCTCAACTCAAGGATTTAGTGTCGGAACTTCCCGATCATGCTCAGTTCATCAAGAAACATGGTTATCTCCTCAATTTAGTTACCACCGGTTTCAAGGAAGATATGATGAGAGTTCTATTCCAGTTCTTCGATCCTAAACATCATTGCTTCACCTTCCCAGATTATCAGTTGGTACCCACATTAGAAGAATTTTCTAGGTTGCTTGGGATACCTATCCTTGATCAAACACCTTTCAGTGGTTTAGAAAAGATTTCGAGGTCTGAAGAGGTCGCCGCGGCTTTACACATGACAAAGTCTGACATTGAAACTAATTGGGTAACAAGAAGTGAAGTTAAGGGTTTACTTGCCAAATTTATGATAAATAAGGCCCGAGAATTCCTAAAAGCTATGAGTGTCCACGCTTTCGAAGATGTTCTAGCATTACTAATCTATGGTTTGGTGCTATTTCCTAATCCGGATCAATTCATAGACATGAATGTTGTTAAGATATTTCTCACTGATAACCCTGTGCCCACCTTGCTTGGAGACATTTTGCATTCCCTTCACACTCGTACTATGAAAAGGCAAGGGACTCTCATGTGCTGCGTACCTTTATTATCTAGGTGGTTTATTTCGCACCTTCCTCAACCAGTCTTGAAGAATGAGCAAAATTTGAAATGGTCTCAAAGGATAATGTCGCTCTCCCATTCAGACATCCATTGGTGTCCCCAACCCAAAGAAAATGTTATCTTCATTGACCGTTATGGAGAATCCTCTAACGTACCACTCCTAAGGATAAGAGGAGGTATTACTTATAATCCTGCTTTAGCCCTACGTCAGTTTGGTTATGCTCGAAGAGATGGTCCACATGAAATAATTATCCAAGGCACTGTGTTTGACTATGACAACGATTCTCAAGGTCTCCGTCAAAGGTTTGTACGAGCTCGGGGCATGGTGAAAAGAAGTACTTTAGGACAGAAAAACTCTATTCCTATGGAACCTTATCTCAGATGGGTACGTGCCAGAGCTCGTGAGCTTATCATACCATATCTTGCAATCGGACCTCTGATTGTTGAACCAAAAGTTGAAGGAGGTACCCCTCAGATCATTCCTTATCCAGATATGCCTACCAATGTTGAAGAATTGAAGAAATCTTGGATCTAGTTGAGAGAGGAAAGGGATACTTTTGAAGCTCAGTTCTGTGCTGAAAGGAAGAAAGTATTAGAGCTCACCAGCCAGCTTAATGAGGAACGAAGTCTCAATGCATATCTCCGCCCAAAAAGAAGCCGTCCCTGGGAGACTTGAGCTTTCATTTTTTCTTGTAATGAACATTGATTAAAGAAACTATTAATAAAAGTTCCCCTTTTTGGTGGTTTACGCAAAGTTAAATTCCAAAAGTCCTTGAAAACATTTCATACATTGCATAGCATAACATAACATTGCATAACAGGTACTCTAAAGGATCAATGTTCTCACGGCCTTCCTCTCAAACAGAAAAATGGCCCTCGAACAAACTGTCAAGGATCTCCAGGCTTAGAATGCTCAATTCCAGGAGATGATCTTCAACTTATCCAAGGGACAGGAGGAACTGAAAACTCTATTGCTCGAGAAGAAGAAAGACAAGAAATCTGTGAGTTACATTAACCCGGGAAGAAGGCTTAAAGGACAGGCTCCAGGAGTCAAGATTGGAATTCCGAAGGATAAAGAAGATGAGACAGAAAATGATTCGGAAGATGAGAATGCTGATCCCTTCAACCCTGAGGACGACTATGAAAATTATGAAAATGAACAGTACTCTCTGAAAGATGATAAGTATAAGTTGCTGGAAGAACGTATGCTAGCTATGGAGGGTCAGAAGGCGCCCGGTCTGGATTTCGAAAGCTTAGGTTTGGTCTCTGATGTGGTCATTCCTCGCAAATTCAAGGTCCCCGCTTTCACTAAGTATGATGGAGCGTCTTGTCCTCAGATGCATCTGAGAGCTTATGTGAGAAAGATCCAGCCGTATACCACTGATAGGAAGCTATGGATCCATTTCTTCCAAGAGAGTCTGTCTGGCACACAATTAGAGTGGTATTATCAGCTCGAGAGCTCTAACATCCGCACCTGGACTGATTTAGCGACAACTTTCTACAAGCACTACCAGTATAATTCTGAATTAGCGCTTACTCGGCTACAGCTGTAGAATATGACTATGGGCTCTAAAGAAAGCTTCAAAGAATATGCTCAAAAATGGAGAGACTTGGCTGGCAGAGTCAAACCCCCTATGACTGATCGAGAATTAGTGGACATGTTCATGGGTACACTGACTAGCCCATTCTACAGCCATCTATTGGGAAGTTCCTCATCGGGTTTCACTGAACTTATATTGACGGGTGAACGTGTTGAAAGTGGCATTCGAAGTGGAAAGATACAGGCGGCTACCTCTGCAAGCACCAAAAAGTCCTATCAGGGGAAGAATGAATCAAATGCTGTGTACGGTCAAAGGGGTCAAAACAAGAAAAATCGTGACCATTCTGTTGGAGCAGTTACGATTGCAGCACCGCCATCTCAAAACTTCCAACACAGACAAGACAGGCCAAGAAGGCAGTTTACCAAGATCAATATGAATTTAGCACAAGCACTGCAGGGTATGCTAAAAGCAAATTTAATTACCCTCAGAGATCCTCCTGCAAATCCCAACACTACTTCTCCTTGTTATAATCCCAATGCCAGGTGTGCATATCACTCCGATAGCCCCGGGCATGATACAAACGATTGTTGGTTGTTGAAGAATAAGATGCAGGATATGATCGACGCTGGAGAAACTGAATTTGATCCTCCGGAGACTCCTAATGTCATCACTGCTCTTATGCCTAATCATGACAAGACTGTTAATGCTGTGGATGACAATTCTCACATTACTAATGTAGCCGACTTAGCATCTCCTCTCCTGATCATCAAGAAGAGTTTATTGCAAGCTGGTTTATTTCCAGGTTGTGCTGAAAATTGCGATCTCTGTATACTCCGACCCAATGATTGCTTGAAGTTGAGGAATGGTATTCAACGACTGATGGATGATCGTACAATTCTCTTTGAAAAGATTCCTAAGGTGGAAAACCCTATTGAAGAAATATCTGTGATTGCTAGGTCCAAAGTTCCAGTGAAGATTACCGCTACTAGAGTGCCTGTGAAGATTACTGCTGAGCCCAAGGTAGCTCCCCTAATTATTACTACACCTGGCCCATTACCGTATTCCTCAAGCAAAGCCATTCCGTGGAATTATGGAGGTGATGTTTACATCCACGACATAAAGCAATATGATAATTCTGCTAATCCTAATGACGTTGACATTGTTGGGACTAGTAAAATTACTCGAAGTGGAAGGATCTTCTCTCCAGAAATCTCACCTCCCGCCCCTGAAACTCGAGGATAGGGACCAATAATCAATCCTTCTTAGTCAAAGACACCAATAGAAGTTACTACCGAAGATATTGCCAAGCAGGAAATGGAAGAAATGCTGAAAATCATCCGTAAGAGTGATTTTGATGTGGTAGAACAGCTGGGGCATACTCCGTCTAAAATTTCAATGTTATCCTTGTTGTTATCTTCTGAATCTCATACCAATGCGTTGATAAAATTCTTGAAGACCGCTCATGTACCTCAGGAGACATCTGTCAATCAGTTAGAAAATTATGTTGCTAACTTGACTGTTGATAATGGCATAGGCTTTTCTGATGCTGACCTGACACCAGCAGGAAAGAATCACAATAAAGCTCTGCATATCTCCATTGAGTGTAAGGGGATCACCTTGTCTCATGTGTTGATCGACAATGGCCCTTCTTTGAATGTGCTACCGAAAGCTGTGCTCGATAAGCTTGACTGTAAAAGCATTGAACTAAAACCTAGTGACATTGTGGTGCGTGCTTACGATGGTGCGAAGAGTGTTGTCCACGGTGAAGTGGTTCTCCCTATCAAGATAGGACCTCAAGTCTTCAACACTACCTGTTACATAATGAACATTCGTCCTGCATATTTCTACTTGCTGGGACGCCCTTGGATCCATGGGGCAAGTGTTGTAGCTTCGTCTCTCCATCAAAAGCTGAGGTATCCATTAGAGGGCAAGATTGTCACTGTGTGTGGAGAAGAAGAGTATATTGTCAGTAGCGTGCATACTGTAACACCCTTCTAAAATACCCCAATTATTTAATTAAAATAACAATATGTCAATCAGAGTAATTATGCAGTTAAGGGTGTCACACAAACAACTCCACACCATTCATCAAAGTAGCTTGTCATGCTCATTTATTTATCAAATAAAACATTTGCATAATACGCAGCGGATAGAGATCAAATCGATCATGCAAAACATGTAACATATTACATGTAAAATGGTTCACAACCAACAATAAAACATTTAAAACATCCCATCCCGATGTTACATCTACCAGAGCATGACCCACTAAGGAACTACACTAGACTCCAAGCACTAGCTCCTACTCAATCACTGCTCGTTACCTGAAAAATAGTTGTAAGGGTGAGTTCCTCAATCGATATAATAAGCATTATAAAATATCATGCAATGTTAAGTAATTTAACACATTTCATCACCCTAATCAGATTACACATTCAGCAACGGCAATATCAACTCAATCATACTCAACATCAACACAACACACAACACACATCACATGTATAATACTGGAATACATCCATTCATATCATACACCATACATACATTATGCAATGAGACTCCATGCATGCGGTACTGACTATTCGTGAACATATAGTTCAACCTCACCGATCAAATCCAGATACGGCTACCAAGCCCACTAGTCCCACTCATTTGAGACCTAGTGACTCACTCACTAATTCCTCACCATGGGAATTAGCTACCACCCCAAGGGCCATGCTATGCACGCTAATTCACCTAGCATGCAAACATCAACAACAGTCCATAATGACTAACTCACTAATTCCTCACCATGGGAATTAGCTACCACCATAAAGGCCACAATATGCATGCTAATTCACCTAGCAATGCAAAATCATCAACAATAATCCACAATGGACATATGCTCACACTCTAAGCCATAAACAGTCCATTCACAATAGCATACATAACATATACATTCACATCATTATGCATACCATCATACATCATCAACACATGTATCAAAACATCATATCATGTCAAATAACTAATCACAGTATTAGCACACTCTACTAATACCTATACTGCTCAAAACAACGGGACATGATCCCTATTACCCCATACGCCAATATAGGCCAACCATCAAATAAGTACACAACATTTAAATACCAATTTTTCCACTTTTCAACAGTGTTAACCGGTTAACGCCCTGGGTTAACCGGTTAACGCAACACAGAACACGCTTTCTGGCAAAACTCAACAGTGTTAACCGGTTAACGCCCTGGGTTAACCGGTTAACGCAGACAGAACAGCAATTTCTCAGAACTCACAACAGTGTTAACCGGTTAACGCCCTGGGTTAATCGGTTAACGCAAGCAAAACAGCAATACTTCACAATTCCTAACAGTGTTAACCGGTTAACACCCTGGGTTAACCGGTTAACGCAAGACAGACAGCTGTTCCTGCGCTAACACGAAGCAGAATGCAGAATTCTCCGCATTTTCCGCCGTTGGAGGACTTCCGGACCTCCGATTCCAATTCCGTAAAAAGCTACACTTTCGGAAAATCACTACCCATCCAATTACAGATTCAACTACAGCTTTAACACAGTTTATTCATCACAATTTTTCAGCATTCAACATCCCAATTAGGGTCAATTCAACGGTTTATCACTACCCATTACATGTTAACCCATAATACCCATTAAACGACGATAAACCCCCCTTACCTGAGTTAATCCGGCAATCCTTAAGCTCCAATCGTCTTCCTCTTGCTCTGTCTCTTTGCCCTTTTCCTCTTTTCAGCCGCTTCTCTGCTTTTCACGTAAAAACCCTCTTTACCAAAAATGAAACTCTTTTCTTATTTCCCACTTATATACTTTCCAATAATTATTATTCCAATAATAATAATAATCCAATAATTCCAATTATTTAATTAAATTAATAAATATAATATTAACTTAAATTAAATAATTATCTTATTTTTATCGGGGTAACTCTCCCCCACTAAAAGAGTTTTCGTCCTCGAAAACATACCTCAAGCGAATAACTCTGGATAGGACTCCTTCATCTGACTCTCAAGTTCCCAAGTCACATTGCCACCTGCTGGTCCTCCCCAAGTTACCTTTACCAAAGCAATCTCTTTACCCCGCAACTGCCTCAACTCTCGATCCTCGATCCTCATAGGTGATGTTTCAACAGTCAGGTTATCTCTCACTTGTACATCATCTAATTAGACAACATGCGACGGATCAGGAATGTACCTCCTCAACTGAGACACATGAAAAACCTCATGCAAATTCGCAAGTGACGGCGGTAAAGCGATACGATAGGCTACCTCCCCTATCCTCTCCAAAATCTGATAAGGACCAATAAATCGAGGTGTCAACTTCTTTGACTTCAAAGCTCGACCAACCCCAGTTATCGGAGTAACACGAAGAAACACATGATCTCCCTCTTGGAACTCAAGTGACTTCCTCCTCTTGTCGTGATAACTCTTCTGACGACTCTGAGCAATCCTCATCTTCTCCTGAATCATCTTAATCTTTTCCGTAGTTTGTTGAACAATCTCTGGTCCAACCACAGCACTCTCACCGGACTCATACCAACATAAAGGTGTCCGACATCTCCTACCATATAAAGCTTCAAACGGTGCCATACCAATGCTCGAATGGAAACTATTATTGTAGGTAAACTCAATCAAAGGTAAATAGCAATCCCAAGCACCTCCCTTTTCCAAAACACAAGCTCTCAAAAGGTCCTCTAATGACTGAATCGTCCTCTCAGTCTGACCATCAGTCTGCGGATGATATGCAGAACTCAATCTCAGCTTAGTTCCCAAAGCCCTCTGCAAACCTTCCCAGAACTTCGATGTAAATCTAGGATCTCTGTCCGAAACAATACTCGACGGAATACCATGCAAACTTACAATTTTCTCAATATACAACTCAGCTAATCTCTCTAACGTATAATCCATTCTGATCGGAATGAAATGAGCCGATTTTGTCAATCTGTCAACAATCACCCAAATAGCTTCAAAATTCTTACTTGTCCTCGGTAAACCAGAAACAAAATCCATACTGATACTATCCCACTTCCACTCTGGAATAGCCAACGGTTGCATTAGCCCAGACGGCTTCTGATGCTCAATCTTTGACTTCTGACAAGTCAAACAAGAATAAACAAAACTCGCAATTTCTCTTTTCATTCCCGGCCACCAAAATAACTTTTTCAAATCATGATACATCTTCGTAGCCCCAGGATGAATACTCAGGCCGCTACGGTGTCCTTCCTCAAGAATACTCTTCTTAAGTTCGGTAACGTCCGGAATACACACCCGATTACCAAATTTCAAAACACCCTTCTCATCAACTCTGAATTCACCACCTTGACCTTGATTCACTAGAGTCATCCTATCAACCAAAAGCACATCGGATTTCTGACCTTCTCTAATCTCATCCAGAATACCACTCGTTAACTTCAACATTCCCAATTTAACACTATTGTGAGTACTCTCACACACCAGACTCAAGTCTCTAAACTGCTCAATTAAATCCAATTCCTTAACCATTAACATAGACATATGCAATGATTTCCGACTCAATGCATCAGCCACTACGTTTGCTTTACCCGGATGGTAATTCAAACCAAAGTCATAATCCTTCAGAAACTCTAACCATCTCCTCTGTCTCATATTCAGCTCTTTCTGATCAAACAAATACTTTAAACTTTTATGGTCACTGAAAACCTCAAATCTTGACCCGTACAAGTAATGCCTCCATAACTTCAGAACAAATACCACGGCTGCCAACTCTAAATCGTGTGTCGGATAGTTCCTCTCATGAACCCTCAGTTGTCTCAAAGCATAAGCTATAACCTGCTTATTCTGCATCAACACACCACCCAAACCCAACAATGAAGCATCACAGTAAACCTCAAATGATTCTGATGGACTTGGTAATATCAGAATAAGAGCAGTAGTTAACCTTCTCTTTAACTCTTGGAAACCTTCTTCACATTTTAAGTCCCAAACAAACGCTTGCCCCTTTCTAGTCAACATCGTCAACGGTAACGCCAACTTAGAAAATCCCTCAATGAATTTCCTATAATAACCTGCAAGTCCAAGAAAACTCCTTATCTCAGAAACTGACTTCGGAGCTTCCCACTTAGATACCGCTTCTATCTTAGAAGGATCAACAGCAACACCACCTCTTGAAATCACATGGCCAAGAAAACTAACCTCTTCTAACCAAAATTCACATTTAGAGAGTTTAGCAAATAACTTCTTTTCTCGTAGAACTTCTAAAACCATTCTCAAATGTTCAGCATGCTCTTCTTCAGATTTCGAATACACCAAAATGTCGTCAATAAACACCACAACAAACTTGTCTAGGTACGGATGGAAAATCCTATTCATATACTCCATGAATACTCCAGGCGCATTAGTCACACCAAAAGGCATTACAGAATACTCATAATGTCCATACCTTGTTCTGAAAGCAGTCTTCTGAATATCCTCAGTTTTCACACGTATCTGATGATACCCCGATCTCAAATCTATTTTACTGAACACACTCGCACCAACCAACTGATCCATCAAATCATCAATCCTCGGCAAAGGATACCGATTCTTGATCGTCACTTTATTCAGTTGCCTGTAGTCCACACACAACCTCATAGTACCTTCTTTCTTCTTAACCAATAACACTGGTGCACCCCACGGTGACACACTCAGACGAATAAATTTCTTATCCAACAAATCTTCCAACTGACTCTTCAATTCAGTTAACTCAACAGCGGACATACGGTATGGAGCCATCAATATCGGCCTAGTACCAGGTACCAAATTAATCGAGAACTCAACTTCACGCTCTGGCGGTAATTCATTCACTTCTTCAGGAAACACATCAGGAAAATCACACACCACAGCTAGATCGCAAATCACCAGCTTATCTTTAGCCTCCAAAGTCGCTAACAGCATAAACAACTCTGCCCCATCTGCTACTGCCTCATTCACCTGCCTTGCTGATAGAAACAAACTCTTTCCTTCCTCAATCTCAGGAAAGATCACAGTCTTATCAAAACAGTTGATATGAACTCGGTTAAACACCAACCAGTTCATACCCAGGATAACATCAATCTGCACTAGTGGAAGACACACAAGGTCCATTCCAAAGTCTCTACCAAAAATACTCAAAGGGCAATTTAAACAAACTGAAGTAGTAGTCACTGAACCCTTCGCAGGAGTATCAATCACCATACTACCAAGCATCTCAGATATCTCTAACTTAAGTTTCACAGCACAATCCAACGATATAAAGGAATGAGACGCACCTGTGTCAATAATAGCTACAAGAGGAAGGCCATTAATATAACACGCACCTCGGATCAAACGATCATCTGCAGAAGTCTCAGAACCCGATAGAGCAAAGACCTTGCCTCCCGACTGGTTCTCTTTCTTCGGCTTAGGACACTGTGGACTGATATGACCCACCTCTCCACAGTTGAAACAAGTCACAGTCTTCGACCAGCACTCTGCAGCCAAATGACCACCCTTTCCACACTTGAAACACTTCCTCTCAGCACTGGTACACTCATGGACACGATGTCCAGCCTGACCACATCTGTAACACTTAGCAGGGGCACTGGAGTCTCCCCCACTAGGCCTCTTCATCCCACTTTGTCTCTGGAAACCTTTGCCAGCTGCATACGGTTTCCCACGATCATTCTGATTCTTGCCCTTCCTATCAACCCTCTGCTGATAGCTCTCCGCTCTGGCCTTGGTATCCTGTTCAAAAATCCTGCAACAGTCAACCAAATCAGAAAACACTCTAATCCGCTGATACCCAATAGCCTGCTTGATCTCGGAACGTAACCCGTTCTCAAACTTCACACATTTTGAAAATTCCCCAGTAGCCTCATCATAGGGAGTGTAATACTTCGACAGCTCTGTGAACTTAGCAGCATACTCAGTAACAGACCGATTGCCCTGCTTCAATTCTAAGAACTCTATCTTTTTCTTTCCTCTGACATCCTCTGGGAAGTACTTCCTCAGGAATCTCTCTTTGAACACCGCCCAAGTGATCTCAGCATCTCCAGCAGCTTCCAACTCAGTGCGGGTAGCAACCCACCAATCATCTGCTTCTTCTGATAGCATATGCGTACCGAACCTGACCTTCTGGTTATCGGCACACTCAGTCACTCAGAAGATCCTCTCGATCTCCTTCAACCACTTCTGAGCACCATCTGGATCGTATGCTCCCTTAAACATTGGAGGATTGTTCTTCTGGAACTCACTCAGTTGACGAGCAGCTCCCATTCCCACAACATTCGGATTTCCTCCAAGTACTCCAGCTAGCATACCCAGAGCCTCAGCAATCACAGCATCATCTCTACCTCTTCCAGCCATTCTATTCTGAAAACCCAACAAGCTAAAACAATAAGTACTGATAGGGTTACACAACACCTATCCCGTACAGGGGAAACAGAATAATTAGACTCGACTCGACCGACTATTGCTCTGATACCACTAATGTAACACCCTTCTAAAATACCCCAATTATTTAATTAAAATAACAATATGTCAATCAGAGTAATTATGCAGTTAAGGGTGTCACACAAACAACTCCACACCATTCATCAAAGTAGCTTGTCATGCTCATTTATTTATCAAATAAAACATTTGCATAATACGCAGCGGATAGAGATCAAATCGATCATGCAAAACATGTAACATATTACATGTAAAATGGTTCACAACCAACAATAAAACATTTAAAACATCCCATCCCGATGTTACATCTACCAGAGCATGACCCACTAAGGAACTACACTAGACTCCAAGCACTAGCTCCTACTCAATCACTGCTCGTTACCTGAAAAATAGTTGTAAGGGTGAGTTCCTCAATCGATATAATAAGCATTATAAAATATCATGCAATGTTAAGTAATTTACACATTTCATCACCCTAATCAGATTACACATTCAGCAACGGCAATATCAACTCAATCATACTCAACATCAACACAACACACAACACACATCACACGTATAATACTGGAATACATCCATTCATATCATACGCCATACATACATTATGCAATGAGACTCCATGCATGCGGTACCGACTATTCGTGAACATATAGTTCAACCTCACCGATCAAATCCAGATACGGCTACCAAGCCCACTAGTCCCACTCATTTGAGACCTAGTGACTCACTCACTAATTCCTCACCATGGGAATTAGCTACCACCCCAAGGGCCATGCTATGCACGCTAATTCACCTAGCATGCAAACATCAACAACAGTCCATAATGACTAACTCACTAATTCCTCACCATGGGAATTAGCTACCACCATAAAGGCCACAATATGCATGCTAATTCACCTAGCAATGCAAAATCATCAACAATAATCCACAATGGACATATGCTCACACTCTAAGCCATAAACAGTCCATTCACAATAGCATACATAACATATACATTCACAGCATTATGCATACCATCATACATCATCAACACATGTATCAAAACATCATATCATGTCAAATAATTAATCACAGTATTAGCACACTCTACTAATACCTATACTGCTCAAAACAACGGGACATGATCCCTATTACCCCATACGCCAATATAGGCCAACCATCAAATAAGTACACAACATTTAAATACCAATTTTTCCACTTTTCAACAGTGTTAACCGGTTAACGCCCTGGGTTAACCGGTTAACGCAACACAGAACACGCTTTCTGGCAAAACTCAACAGTGTTAACCGGTTAACGCCCTGGGTTAACCGGTTAACGCAGACAGAACAACAATTTCTCAGAACTCACAACAGTGTTAACCGGTTAACGCCCTGGGTTAACCGGTTAACGCAAGCAAAACAGCAATACTTCACAATTCCTAACAATGTTAACCGGTTAACACCCTGGGTTAACCGGTTAACGCAAGACAGACAGCTGTTCCTGCGCTAACACGAAGCAGAATGCAGAATTCTCCGCATTTTCCGCCGTTGGAGGACTTCCGGACCTCCGATTCCAATTCCGTAAAAAGCTACACTTTCGGAAAATCACTACCCATCCAATTACAGATTCAATTACAGCTTTAACACAGTTTATTCATCACAATTTTTCAGCATTCAACATCCCAATTAGGGTCAATTCAACGGTTTATCACTACCCATTACATGTTAACCCATAATACCCATTAAACGACGATAAACCCCCCTTACCTGAGTTAATCCGGCAATCCTTAAGCTCCAATCTTCTTCCTCTTGCTCTGTCTCTTTGCCCTTTTCCTCTTTTCAGCCGCTTCTCTGCTTTTCACATAAAAACCCTCTTTACCAAAAATGAAACTCTTTTCTTATTTCCCACTTATATACTTTCCAATAATTATTATTCCAATAATAATAATAATCCAATAATTCCAATTATTTAATTAAATTAATAAATATAATATTAACTTAAATTAAATAATTATCTTATTTTTATCGGGGTGTTACACATACCTTCAGATACGTCGAGATGGATGGTGAATTCTTTGAGACTCCTTCTCATTCATTTGAAGTAGTTCCTCCGACCAGTCCTGTCCTTAAGCCAACTTCCCGTGTGCCCAAGGTTATTCGTGCTCCTCCTGCTATGATTTCTCTGAAAGATGCTCAAGCCGTGGTTGAAGATGATGGTCGTACTGGCTGGGGTCAACTGATCGATGTACCGTACAAGTCAGATAAATTTGGCCTGGGGTTTAGCTCTGAAAAGATAGTCAAAGATCAGATTAATGCTGTAGAAGATGCTGATAGCGATTGCGACTTGGATAGCTGGATTTTCCCAATAATTGGTGACAGACTCAATAATTGGAAGGCTGAAGACACTATCCCGATTTCCTTTAGTCAGGAGTAATTGTTATTGCTTATTTTAGTGTTTCAAATTTTGTAATTTTTATTATGAACAATTGAACTTCTTAAACCATTGTGTCTATGCCCGGGGCACAATAGCTAATGTGTTAAGGGTTTTTTCATTTTCATAAGCATATTCACATTCAATAAATCAATGGACTTTTTGCATTCAAATATTGCGCTCTTTATCTTTCCTGTCATCTTTCAAATAAGCTATGTTTTCTTACACACACTCACGTAACAAATTGCAGATCCATATCCACTTTGGATCCTGTTGATAATAATTCTGCTACTGTTAATTATGGCTTTAAAAATCCGATCTACCAAGCCGAGGATGGAAGTGAGGAAGATTGCGAAGTGCCTGGAGAGCTTGCCAGACTGTTACTGCAAGAAGAAAAGACTATACAGCCGCATGAGGAATCAATTGAAATTGTAAATCTGGGTACTGAAGTAGACAAGAAAGAAGTCAAAATAGGAGCAGGCTTGGAAAACAGTGTCAAAGAAAGATTGATTCAGATGTTACATGACTATGTAGAGATTTTTGCTTGGTCTTATGAAGACATGCCAGGACTGGATACTGATATAGTAGTACATCGTTTGCCGATGAAGGAAGATTGTCATCCTGTTAAGCAAAAGGTTCGTCGCATGCGTCCTGAAATGTCTGAGAAAATCAAAGTCAAAGTTATGAAACAATTTAATGCAGGTTTTCTAGCTGTTACTTCTTATCCTCAATGGGTTGCTAATGTGGTACCAGTGCCAAAGAAGGATGGTAAGGTGCGAATGTGTGTAGATTACAGAGATTTGAATAAAGCAAGTCCCAAAGATGACTTTCCACTTCCGCACATTGATGTTCTGGTAGATAACACCGTTCAACACAAGGTATTCTCATTCATGGATGGATTCTCAGGTTATAACCAGATTAAGATGGCACCTGAAGACATAGAGAAAACTACGTTTGTGACGCAATGGGGCACTTTCTGTTACAAAGTAATGCCATTCGGTTTAAAGAATGCAGGGGCAACATACCAGCGTGTTATGGTGGTTTTCTTCCATGATATGATCCATCATGAAATAGAGGTATATGTGGATGACATGATAGCCAGATCTCATACTGAAGAAGAACATCTCAATCATTTATACAAACTATTTGAGAGGTTGAAGAAATACAAGTTGAGATTGAACCCGAACAAATGCACCTTTGGAGTAAGATCCGATAAACTCTTGGGCTTTATTGTCAGTGGTAAAGGAATAGAGGTTGACCCGACTAAGGTGAGAGTGTAACACCTTAAAATTTTCCCTCCTTATTTACGCATTCATTTTTAGGTCATTTAACATTAGATACATTGCATTTAATCATGTCAATCGGGATTAGCTCCAAGAAGCTTGAACATCATCCAGGACACTTTGTGGGTTCTATTTAGATGATCAGTCAACACAAGGGAAAGACTTGAGTTACTTCCAACAGGGGTCTATTCGTCAGTCACAATGTTAATCTTGAAGGAGCAAAGGTTTGTTCATGAGCTGTCATGCTCGCTAGGCGAAGCCCACGTGTTATGCAACAAAAAAAAAGGAAAACGAAAAAAAAAATTTAAATAAATAAATAAATTAAAAAAATAAATAAAAGAAAAAATCTTGGACTTGGACCTCTCTCATTTGAGCCCACAAAGCCATTAAAATCAGGTTATAAAAGAGGGAGAACAAACAGAAAAAGGAAGAAAAGCAAAACACTCTGAGGTTTCCTTGGAACAAAACCCTGGACAAAACCTGAAGAGAAACCTAGACAGAGAGAGTGAGAATTAATCTACAGCAACCTCCAGGCAACTCTGAAAGGTTCATTCTGACTCACACACTTTCAGCTCAAGCAAACCCTAACATTGGTTTGCAAATCCAGCCGTGCCATTTGATTTCAACCGATCTCTCCAATCAGGTTTGCCCTATATCCATCATCTTTATGCCTTTAATTTGAATGCTCTAAATGTATGAGGTATTATGGGTGAATTTGATACCCTCTTGATGCATGTGTTTGACAAGAGGTTTAGGCCTCCTACCCTTGGTTGCTTTTTGTGAGTTTTTTGTGAATTTTAATGGCATGATTCATGTGGTTACATTTTGATTTGGGGGCAACTCTTGGTTACCCTATTTTGTTTCTCTAACCTGTTTGTTGAGTTTTGTTTTGTGAGGGCTCATATGACTCTTACAGAGATGGTTTGCCTGGTGTTCCACTTTATTTGTGGGATACCACCTGGAGGTTTCACTCCGATTACCTGTATTGACTCACTTTCTTTGATGGTGTTAGCTTGGGAGGATCTCATGGTTTCCTTGTTCCGTTAATTACTGTTACTTCGGATCTTTATCCGTGTGGTACTTTTACATTTTCCCGTATTTTTACCGCTTTCTTAGCTGGAAGACCTCGATAGGAGGCAATGTTTTGTGTGTTTACTTTATGTAGGTTCCTTCGTCTAGGATTTCCCTTTTGCATGAGCATCCCTAACCCT
Organism: Lathyrus oleraceus; assembly: GCF_024323335.1. Lineage (NCBI taxonomy): Eukaryota > Viridiplantae > Streptophyta > Magnoliopsida > Fabales > Fabaceae > Lathyrus > Lathyrus oleraceus. Next base: position 104,914,685 of record NC_066585.1, read on the forward strand.
ACCAACTCATTGATTTTTCTTCTCCATAGAACACGTTAACTCCTTCTACTACAGGCGAGTAAGTCTCCAAAGGTCGAGCATCCGGTAGATTGCGTAGTAACGTCGTTCGTCCAAAACCCAATCCATAACCCCGTAGTTAGCCGAACTACGGCTTGCTCTGATTCTCATTCCAGATGAGATACGTAGGCATAAGACGCGATGTCTTAGCGAGCACAATTACCCTTAACCCCTAGGTAGCCGAGCTACGAAGACTCTGATTCTTATATTCAGACGAGATACGTATGCAATGGATGCGACATCCGTGCGAGTCATTTTCTTTTGACCCCTTTTTTTAGTAAATAACATATTAGATAAACCCACACCCTTTAGACAAGAACTACAAAAGTGGATCCCGTAGAGTACTACGGATGCGTAGGGGTGCTAATACATTCCCTTCGCATAATCGACTCCCGAACCCAAGATTTGGTTGCGAGACTCTGTCTTGTCCTTTCCTTTTTCCAGGTTTACTTCGAGCGTTTCCTTTCCCTCCTTTGGGATAAATAACGCACGGTGGCGACTCTCCTGTCTTTCTTCGCCGGTTTTTTTTTTTTCGCATTCCATTTTTCAGGTTGCGACAGCTGGCGACTCTGCTGGGGAAACGGTTTCCCTAAGCGAGTCCCTCCTAGCTTTTGTAGGTTGTTTGTTTATTGGGTGTTTATTCTTTTGTACAGTTATTTATCTTTCAGCATTTACCTGTTTTATTGGATTGTGTACATATGACTGCCGTATCTGCTGGTTCTGTTTGTGAGATGAGTTCTATACCCGAACTCGAGTGCACTTAGGATAGGAGAATGGAATAGTCTTGTTGACTTGTGTGGAGTTATTCCTTAGCAAGTTGACTTGCAAGCCCATTCACTTGGTGGAGGTCATGTTGAGATCAATAATGTCACACAAGTAAGTTGTGGTTAGACATTACTTTTTCCAATATAGACCTTAGAAGCCAAGGACCTTAGTTTACCAAATCCATCTTGGCCTATTCGTAGGACGTAGTGCGAAAGTCGTTCAAGTGTAAGATTTGATATGATTGTTACGCGATACTACACTCATAAGAGTCTCTCTTGAAAATATTTTTTGAATACGAGTAGTCGTTCCTCCGATAATATCCGAAAGATGGGATTATGACTATGGGAACCTTTTGTAGAACATGTTTGTCAGGTTTAAACCTTAGTACACTTCCTTTGGGTGGTTCTTAACCTAAACTCCATGCTCGTGACTTGCAACAAACCCTTGATTCATGGTTGATCCGTTCAGGTATCCTTAATATCAATGAAACTTGGGTGTTGATAAGGTGTAAACCATAATCCAACAAAAAATGGATGGTTGATATTAAGGATAACATGATCCATCCCATGACCTTTGTTTGGTGTGCTTTGCTTGATCCTCTTAATTTCTCTCCAGACAGTGCAACCTGACAGATGTTCAAGCGGATCCAGCAATTCTGATTGACATGCCATTGCATTGCATAATATCATCTGCATATTTGCATCCAACATCTCATGCTTATTCATTTGCAGGGTATTCCCTTTTTAAGGGGGGGCCTTAAAATTGAATAAGCAGTGCATCGCATACCATGTATACTAACCCTTGTTTGTTTTGCAGGTGTCATCACAGTGTCTAATGTTTGTTCCCTGTTTCAGGCAGTTATTGGTCCCAAGCGAGTTCACAGGTACCCGACAAAGGAAAATCGTCCACGACTAGCAATGGACCAGATACAAAAAGAACTGGCTGATATGCGTGAAAGGATGGATCAGTTCATGACATTGATGACTGGTATGGCATAAGGCCAAGAAAAGCTGAAGGAATTGGTTGAGCAACTGAGGCCCGATCCAGAGGTGGAAATACCAAGTGCTGAGGGGAACCCTGGTAACCCTGGGAACGCTGATAACTCTGTGAACACTGGAAACGCGGGTAACGCAAATGTTGATGGAAACCCGGGTAATGTTGGCAACACGGGAAATGTTGGGAATGGTATTGGCGGAAGGTACAATGTGAATCAAGGGATTCAGATTAACGGGCTCCCCGTTACTGAAGATTGTCAGTATGATCAATTTTCTTTGCACGACGAGGCCCTCGAGACCACTCGCCGTATGGATGAGCTTGCTGAGAAGCTCAAATCTTTGGAGTCTCAAAATTCCTTAGGTTTTGATGTCACCAATCTTGGTCTGGTTCAGGGAGTAAGGATCCCTCACAAGTTCAAACCCCCTACTTTTGAGAAATACAACGGGGCTTCTTGCCCACGCACTCATCTCCAATCTTATCTGGGAAGGTTGGGAGCTCACACTGAAGATGAAAAGCTGTGGATGTACTATTTTGAAGACAGTTTAACTGGATCTTCTCGTGAATGGTATTCTCATTTGTCTCGTACTACCATCAAGAGCTGGAAAGACTTGGCAGAGGCTTTTGTCAAGCAATATCAATACAACTTGGACATGGCTCCAAAACGGACCTTGTTGCAAGGAATGTCTCAGACTGCCAAGGAAACCTTTAGAGAATATGCTCAGCGTTGGAGACAGATTGTTGCATCCGTCCAACCCCCTATGTCTGAAAGGGAGATGGTGGACATGTTCATGAACACTCTTCAAGGCAATTATATCGAGAGATTGGCTGCTTTCCCGTCAATCAGCTTTGCAGAGATAGTGATTGCTGGAGAAAGGATTGAGAGTCTGTTGAAGATGGGCCGAATTCAAGACAACAGTGCTTCTAACTCATCAGTTCCCAAGAAACCGTTTGCTGGTAACGGTCAGCGAAGAAGAGAAGGTGAGACAAGCGTTGTGTATGCCGGCAGAGGCAGGGGCAGAGGACACCCTAATTATTATCAAGATCAAGTGGCCGTAGTCATTATTCCAACACCTGTTCCTCAACCGCAGTATCATCCGCAACAGCAACCCAGGTACAACAATCAACAACAAGGAGGTAATCCGGGTCAGCAGAGACCCTATCAACAACGTCCAAGGCAGGCGGACCGGGTCATTGAGCCAATCCCAATGCCTTATTCTGTATTACTTCCAAAGCTGATTGACATGAATCTGGTTGCGTTGAGAACTCTGGCCCCACCGGTCGATCCCAACAATCTGCCTAGAGGTTATGATCTCAACGCCAGATGTGCTTTTCACTCCAACGCACCTGGCCATACTACAGATAATTGCAAGGCTCTCCAGCTAAAGGTACAAGATTTGAGAGATGCCCAGGCCATCAATTTTTCTCCGGTGCCTACTGTTATCCAAAACCCGATGCCATCTCACGGCGGGCAAAAGATTAATGCTGTTGATAGTGGGGAAACTTTGAATTTGGTTTCTGATGTGACTAAAGTGAAGACTTTGCTATCGGTGGTCAAAGACCGACTCTTGAAAGGATGGATTTTCCCGGGCTGTGGGGAAGAGTGCAGAAATTGTCAAGACGTCGAGAATGAATGTGATAGTTTGAGAAGGGGTATTCAGCAACTGATGGATGAAGGGTTTCTTCAGTTCGATCAGACTCGTCCAGTGAAGAATGATGTGTCGACAGTAACGTTTTATTTCACTCCTGAAGAAATATATGTTCCCGAGAGACCCGCTCCGACAACAATATATTTCCCAGAAAGTCCAACACCAATTTACTCTGACAACCCTCAGCCGACTTTGATTGGTCCGGTCACCATCACGGTACCAGGACCTGTTCCGTATGAGAAAGACAGTGCTATCACGTGGCACTATGAGGCTGATATCTACTGCCAGGGGCAGAAAGTTAACGAAGAAGACATTGACATTGGTAGCTCCGCTGTAGACAATGTTGGAGGAATTGGTGGCTTCACTCGCAGTGGACGCCTATTTGCACCATCAACATTGCGCACGAATGCTGAAGCTGAGGCAGCTGCCAAGGCAGCTGCTAAGGCTAAAGGAAAACAGGTATCCATCGAAGAGGTTACTAACGAGGAAGCTCCTCCTAAGACCGCATTCGAGAAGGAAGTGGATGAGTTTATGAGGATTATCAAGAAAAGTGACTACAAGGTAGTCGACCAGCTAAATCAGACACCCTTAAAGATCTCCATTCTCTCACTATTGATGTGCTCTGAGGCACACAGAGCAGCCTTGTTGAAAGTACTGAATATGGCTTATGTTCCCCCAGAGATAACTGTTGACCAGCTGGAGTCGGTAGTTTCGAATGTACACACTAGCCATGCGCTAGGTTTCACCGATTATGACCTAACATCTGAGGGCAGGAATCACAACAAAGCCTTGCATATCACAATGGAATGCAAAGGGACGGTGCTTTCCCATGTTTTGGTTGATACAGGTTCTTCTTTGAATGTTCTCCCAAAGAAAGCCTTAACGAAGTTGGATTGCGATGACGCCACCCTGAGGTCGAGTAATTTAGTTGTAAGGGCTTTTGATGGCTCTAAGCGAGCTGTTTGTGGCGAAGTTGAGTTGCCAGTTAAGATTGGACCGCAGGTATTCAAGAGTACCTTTTATGTGATGGATATCTAGCCTGCCTATAGTTGTGTGCTAGGTCGACCCTGGATTCATGCTGCCGGTGTTGTTACTTCTACTCTCCACCAGAAGCTCAAATATGGACTAGAAGGTCAGATCGTCACCGTCTGTGGTGAAGAGGATATTTTTGTTAGCCACTTGTCTACATTTAAGTATGTGGAGATGGATGGCGAGATGCATGAGATGCTGTGTCAGGGCTTCGAAGCCATAAACATCAGTGAGGTCGCGCTCGAAACTGTCTTTTCACCTGAGTCTGAGAAGGTTGGGACTTCTATCTCTTCATACAAGCAAGCTGTTGAAGTGGTTAAGGCTGGTAATGCCCAAGGCTGGGGCAATTTTGTGGAGCCAATCATAAAAGAAGACAAGTTTGGATTAGGGTATACTCCGGGGTCTCAGAAGAATGAAGCTGATACTTTCTCCAGCGAGGGTTTAGTTTCTCCCCACACCGTCAATGCTGCAGATGAAGACAAGGCTGACAGCGACTATGACTTAGATAGCTGGATTCACCCGTGTGTCCCAGGAGAAAAGCTCGACAATTGGTCGTCTGAAAAAGTCGTTCGGTTTACTCTACTGAAGGAGTAATTTTTATTGTTTTCCTTTTATCACATGCATAACAAAGTCTTACACTTTGACCAAGTTGTAATGACTCATCTGTAGGACCATCCATTTAGTTACATTTCGCAATTATTTTCACCATCAATAAAGGACAGCTTTTGCAAACAATTTTGTGTTCTCTTTCTTTCAATTATTTTTACTTTTACAAAAACGGCAATGTTTCTTTTTCATGTTTCTTTTTCGTTTTTCTTTCCAAAAAAACACCTCGTAAAACTGATCACCCGGATCTCACTGCTAACGACACTGCTATGGCCAAGTATGACTTCGACAATCCTATCTATCAAGCCGAAGAAGGGGTTGAGGAAGATTGTGAATTGCCTGAGGAATTAGCCAGGTTGTTGAAACAGGAGGACCGAGCTATCACACCTTATCAGGAGATGGTTGAGACCATCAACATTGGTACCGAAGACGACAAGAAAGAGATCAAGATCGGGGCCAGTCTACAGGCCGAGAGGAAAAGACCGTTGATCATGTACTTGACTGTGTTAGAAAGGTCAATGGGTTGTGTGCTCGGTCAGCATGACGGGTCAGGTCGAAAAGAGCATGCAATATACTACCTTAGCAAAAAGTTTACCGACTGTGAACAAAGATACTCACTGCTCGAGAAAACTTGCCGCGCTTTGGCATGGGCTGCTCACCGACTAAGAAAGTATATGTTGACTCACACGACTCTATTGATATCAAAGATGGATCAAGTCAAGTATATTTTTGAAAAGCCAGCAGGGTTGCTAGGTGGCAAATGATGCTGACAGAGTATGACATCCAATACACTTCACAAAAAGCCATCAAAGGAAGTGTCTTATCAGACTATCTTGCCGCGCAACCGATTGATGATTACCAACCTATGAGGTTCGACTTTCCTGATGAGGACATCATGTTTCTCAAATTGAAAGATTGCGAGGAACCACTCCCGGAGGAGGGGCCTGACCCTGGATCCAAATGGATTATGATGTTTGATGGGGCGGTCAATGTCAATGGTCGCGGAGTTGGTGCAGTGTTGATCACACCGGAGGGGGTTCATATGCCATTTTGTGCCAGAATAACTTTTCCCCGTACTAACAATGAAGCCGGACGAAGCAGAATGGGTCCGTTCTCGATACAATCAACTAAGCCTAGTTGAGGAAAAGAGACTAGCAGCTATATGCCATGGCCAACTATATCAGAGACGGATGAAGAGAGCGTTTGATCAGAAAGTGCGCCCTCGGGAGTATCGAGTCGGTGAATTGGTACTCAAAAGAATTCTTCCTCCCAACACAGATCACAAGGGCAAATGGACACCGAACAACGAGGGTCCATACGTGGTTAAAAGAGTTTTCTCTGGCGGAGCTCTGATGCTAACAACCATGGATGGCGAAGACTTCCTGTCCCCTGTCAACTCAAACGCAGTTAAAAAATACTTTGCATAAAATAGATCCGCTGGACAGTAAAAAGAATAGTCCAGGCAAAAAAGGGGCATCCCGACGAACCAAAAAAAAGAATGAAGAGGTTCGGGCAAAAATTAGGGATATAAAAAAAAAATGTACACCCGGTGAGTCAAAAACCCAAAAGGGCGGCTCAGGCAAAAAGGGTATCCCGGTAGATTGAAAACCCAAAAGGGCGGTCCACGCAAAAGTTAGGGAATAAGCGAATAACTGCGATCTGAGTTCATCCGTGTTATATCACCGTTTCATTGAATCCGGCAATCTTCGAAGGTAAAAGATCGACTAATCATCCACTTCAGAAAGCAAGATGCACAGAGCGTCTTGAGGACATACGAGCCATAGCAGAGTCGAAACTCGGTGGGACCCCGTTTCCACATTGCCATTAGGATAGTTTCTCTTGTTCAATTTATAGCGATCGCCTCTTTCTAGGGATCAGCTTCCTGATGTACTCGCCTATTCCTGGCACAAATTTTTCAACCAACCAAAGTCGAATAATTCAGTTAAAAAGCCTCTTTACTTTTCAATTATCTTGTTTGCAAAAGATGTCTGAATTCTTGAGGAAACATATTCCATCTGAATGTAATGGTGGCTTTTGCAGATGACTTGCGCAGGAAAACAGTCAAAATTGCTTTGAATATGCTTAATCCCGGACGGTGAATTTAAACCGAGTAATTCCCCGGGGCATACGTGTATTTTTTGGTTACAGGTCACAGGAACCGGATGCCAATTCATGAATCCTCACCCCCAAGCGGTTGACAAAGCCTCTCCTCTGCAGAGCAGGTTCCCCAATAGAGTTGACAGTATCCAGACTGTATATCCCCAGTAGAGTTGACAGTATCCAGACTGTATATCCCCAACGGAGTCGACAGTGCCAGACTGTATCTTCCCAGCAACAGCGGAGTAGTCGCATACCCAACAGACAAGAGGGTGGTGTTCCCAGTGTTCATCTCGTCCCCAACAGATTATTTTTTTTAACAGATTTGTTTTAATCCCCAGCCTGAGGACGATTAGCAAGTTCTTATCCCCATCAAAGGTCGATTCCTACGACATTTCCCCAGGAAGTGCTTTCCTCACAGACTCTCCTCGCAGAGCCTCGCCAAGCAAAGTTTCCATAGTTGATACTTCCCCAGCAAGGTCAGCTTTTCAAAAAAGGCCGATTTATTTTCGGTGGCTCCCCGGTCCCGGCAGACGGATCGTTCCCCACAGAGCATTCAAGGATTGATACAGCGATCCGCTCCCTGACAGAGTTGCTTCCCCAAGCAGATTTCTTTTTTCTTTTGCACCATGCATAACATTTGCATTTGCATTCGCATGCATATCAAACATACACATAAGCTGATAAATAGGTTCTTCAAAGCAGACTTAAAAATTACTTTACAACCAAAGTCATGAGATTCGGCCAGAGGATCAAGTGTGTGTGTGACCCAGCATGAGGGTCATTTTTGAAGATTCAACCTGAGAATCGTTTTCCAAAGATCCAGCCTGAGGGTCATTTCGAAGATTCAGCCAGAGAGTCGACTACGAGCGTTATTTCCCCAGCAAGCCAGCTGGAGAAATAGATTGACAGCTCAACAGAAAATCAACCTACAAGAGGATCCAGCCCGCGGATCGCATTAAAAAAACAAAGTCTAATCGAAGAGTCGTTATAACATGTTCTAGCCTGAAGAATATGTACGAAGCCCAAAAGTGGGATATTCTCGAAGCTGCATATCTAACATGAAGACTGTAGATTTCGAAAGAGGGTCAACCAGCGCATGCCCCAGATGCGAGATCCTGATGATGGGAATTTATCATCAAAACAATCCAGATCTAGCCAGAAGATCAAAGTTAGGTCTAGCCCGAAGACCGAAAAATAGATAGATTTAGCCAGAAGATCGAAATAGATTCAGCCAGAGAATCGAAACAATTCAGATCTAGCCAGAAGATCAAAGAAGATCTATCCAGAAGATCGAAGTCAGGTCTAGCCCGAAGACCGGAAATAGATTCAGCCAGAGAATCGAAACAATTCAGATCTAGCCAGAAGATCGAAGTAGATTCAGCCAGAGAATCAAAGAAAATAGATTCAGCTAGAGAATCGAAACAAAAGAGATCTAGCCAGAAGATCGAAGAAGATCTAGCCAGAAGATTGAAACCGTATCCAGCCCGAGGATCAAAATTAACATCCAACCAGAGGACTAAATTGAGTATAGATTCAGCCAGAGGATTGAAACTCCAGATTAAGTCAGAAGACTGATTCAGATTCAGCCAGAGGATCGGAAGAGAAATAAACAGTGCGGTGTATTTCAGCATTTTTGTGGTGTTCTCGGAGGGCAAATTTTCGGTTTGTCTTTGGTATTCAATCACAGCTCACCCTGTTTGTCTGATAAGCTGTTCGCTTTCATCCTGCTCGGGTTAACTGATGACTGAATAGGGGCAGCTGTAACACCCCAAAATTTGCCCTCCTTATTCAAGCATTTATTTTTAGGTCATTAAACATTAGATACATTGCATTTCATCATGTCAATCGGGATTAGCTCCAAGAAGCTTGAACATCATCCAGGACACTTTGTGGGTTCTATTTAGATAATCAGTCAACACAAGGGAAAGACTTGAGTTACTTCCAACAGGGGTCTATTCGTCAGTCAAAACGTTAATCTTGAAGGAGCAAAGGTTTGTTCATGAGCTGTCATGCTCGCTAGGCGAAGCGCACGTGTTATGCAAAAAAAAAATTAAATAAATAAATAAATAAATAAAAATAAATAAATAAATACAAAAATCTTGGACTTGGACCTCTCTCATTTGAGCCCAGAAAGCCATGAAAATCAGGTTATAAAAGAGGGAGAACAAACAGAAAAAGGAAGAGAAGCAAAACACTCTGAGGTTTCCTTGGAACAAAAACCTGGACAAAACCTGAAGAGAAACCTAGACAGAGAGAGTGAGAATTAATCTGCAGCAACCTCCAGGCAACTCTGAAAGGTTCATTCTGACTCACACACTTTCAGCTCAAGCAAACCCTAACATTGGTTTACAAATCCAGCCGTACCATTTGATTTCAACCGATCTCTCCAATCAGGTTTGCCCTATATCCATCATCTTTATGCCTTTAATTTGAATGCTCTAAATGTATGAGGTATTATGGGTAAATTTGATACCTTCTTAATGCATGTGTTTGACAAGAGGTTTAGGCCTCCTACCCTTGGTTACTTTTTGTGAGCTTTTTGTGAATTTTAATGGCATGATTCATGTGGTTACCTTTTGATTTGCGGGCAACTCTTGGTTACCCTATTTTGTTTCTCTAACCTGTTTGTTGAGTTTTGTTTTGTGAGGGCTCATATGACTCTTGCAGAAATGGTTTGCCTGGTGTTCCACTTTATTTGTGGGATACCGCCTGAAGGTTTCATTCCGATAACCTGTACTGACTCACTTTCTTTGATGGTGTTAGCTTGGGAGGATCTCAGGGTTTCCTTGTTCCGTTAATTACTGTTACTTCGGATCTTTATCCGTGTGGTACTTTTACATTTTCCCGTATTTTTACCGCTTTCTTAGCTGGAAGACCTCGATAGGAGGCAATGTTTTGTCTGTTTACTTTATGCAGGTTCCTTCGTCTAGGATTTCCCTTTTGCATGAGCATCCCTAACCCTACCAACTCATTGATTTTTCTTCTCCATAGAACATGTTAACTCCTTCTACTACAGGCGAGTAAGTCTCCAAAGGTCGAGCATCCGGTAGATTGCGTAGTAACGTCGTTCGTCCAAAACCCAATCCATAACCCCGTAGTTAGCCGAACTACGGCTTGCTCTGATTCTCATTCCAGATGAGATACGTAGGCATAAGACATGATGTCTTAGCGAGCACAATTACCCTTAACCCCTAGGTAGCCGAGCTACGAAGACTCTGATTCTCATATTCAGATGAGATACGTATGCAGTGGATGCGACATCCGTGCGAGTCATTTTCTTTTGACCCATTTTTTTAGTAAATAACACATTAGATAAACCCACACCCTTTAGACAAGAACTACAAAAGTGGATCCCGTAGAGTACTACGGATGCGTAGGGGTGCTAATACATTCCCTTCGCATAATCGACTCCCGAACCCAAGATTTGGTTACGAGACCCTGTCTTGTCCTTTCCTTTTTCCAGGTTTACTTCGAGCGTTTCCTTTCCCTCCTTTGGGTTAAATAACGCACGGTGGCGACTCTCCTGTCTTTCTTCGCCGGTTGTTTTTTTTCGCATTCCATTTTTCAGGTTGCGACAGAGAGCTATTCAAGAAATGCCAGTTCCCCGTACAGATAAAGAAGTCAGAGGTTTCTTGGGAAGCTTGAATTACATTGCCCGATTTATCTCCCATTTGACTGCTACTTGCAAACCCATCTTCAAATTACTGAGGAAAAATCAAGAGATAATATGGAATGATGAATGTCAAGAAGCTTTTGACAAAATCAAGAAGTATCTCCAAGAACCTCCAATTCTGATGCCACCAGTTGAAGGAAGACCTCTAATCATGTATTTGACCGTGTTAGAAAATTCAATGGGGTGTGTGCTGGGGCAACATGACAAGTCTGGTCGAAAAGAGCATGCAATATACTACCTTAGCAAAAAGTTTATCGACTGTGAAACAAGATACTCATTGCTTGAGAAAACTTGTTGTGCTTTGGCTTGGGCTGCTCGCCGACTAAGGCAGTATATGTTGAATCATACCACTTTATTGATTTCTAAGATGGATCCTATCAAATATATATTTGAGAAACCTGCTCTCTCCGGAAGAATAGCAAGATGGCAGATGATTTTAACAGAGTATGATATCCAGTATACTACCCGGAAAGTAATCAAAGGAAGCGTGTTAGCTGATCATTTGGCTCATCAAGTAGTTGATGATTACCAATTTATGAATTTTGAGTTCCCTGATGAGGATGTTATGCTTGTTACTGATTATGAAGAACCTGGACCGGATGAAGGACCCGAACTGGGATCCCGATGGACTATGGTTTTTGATGGATCTTCTAATGCATTGGGCAATGGTGTTGGTGTTGTAATTATTTCTCCCAAGGGTTGCCATACGCCTTTCACTGCTAGACTATGTTTCGATTGTACCAATAATATGGCTGAGTATGAAGCATGTATTTTGGGACTCAGAGCTGCTATAGACCTGAGAATCAAGTTTTTGAGTGTGTACGGAGACCCAGCCTTAGTAATCAGTCAGATCAAAGGAGAATGGGACACTAAACATCCGAATCTCATCCCTTATCGAGAGCGGGTGTTGACATTAATCCCATACTTTGAAGAGATTACACTCGAACATATTCCACGAGAAGAGAATCAGTTGGCAGACGCATTGGCTACCATGTCATCTATGTTCAGAGTCAGATGGGACAATGAAGCTCCCATGATCACCATTGAACGATTAGATGAACCAGCATATTGTTATGAACTTAATGCTGATGAAGTAGAAGAGAAACCTTGGTTCCACGAAGTAAAAAGATATTTAGAAACTCAGGAATACCCTGAAGGGGCATCCATCAATGATAGGAAATTTCTGAGGAAGTTCTCCGCTAAATTCTTTTTGAGTAATGGAGTATTATACAAACGTAATCATGATTCGACTTTGCTTCGCTGTGTGGATAAAAAGGAAGCAGAAAAGGTTACGGAAGACATGTATGACAGTATTTTTGGGACTCATTCTAGTGGACATACGATGGCCAAGAAGATTCTGAGATCAGGGTATTATTGGTCTACCATGGAAGCTGATTGCCACCATCACTCCAGAACTTGTCACAAGTGCCATATCTATGCGGACAAAGTACATGTACCTCCTGCTCCATTGAACGTGTTGACAGCCCCTTGGCCCTTTGCAATGTGGGGAATTGATATGATTGGAGAGATTAAACCTACTGCTTCTAATGGACATCGTTTCATTCTTGTTGCTATTGATTACTTTACGAAGTGGGTAGAGGCAGCCTCATTTGCTTCTATCACCAAGAATGTGGTGGCACGGTTCATCAAGAATAGTCTTATTTGTCGGTATGGCATCCCTGAAAGAGTTATCACTGATAATGGTACTAATTTGAACAACAAGATGATTACTGAACTCTGCACGCAGTTCAAAATAAAACACCATAACTTTTCTCCGTACCGGCCAAAGATAAATGGCACCGTGGAAGCCGCTAATAAGAATATTAAGAAGATTATACAAAAGATGACAGTACCATACAAAGACTGGCATGAGATGTTACCATTTGCTCTTCATGGTTATCGCACTTCAGTACGCACTTCGACAGGGGCAACTCCTTTCTCTTTAGTCTACGGAATGGAAGCCATTTTACCAGTGGAAGTTCAGATTCCCTCTCTAAGAATTATGAAAGATGCAGGCTTAGATGAAGATGAATGGATTCAGACTCGACTCGATCAGATAAATTTGATTGATGAAAAGAGACTTGTGGCTGTTTGTCATGGGCAGATATATCAGAAGTGCATGACCCAGGCATTTAATTAAAAAGTCAAGAGACAGGTGTATCAAATTGGCGACTTGGTGATAAAGCGTATCATTCTACCACAAGGTGATCCTAGAGGCAAATGGACTCCCACATACGAAGGGCCATTTGTAGTTAAGAAGGTATTCTCTGGTGGAGCCATGATGCTTGCTACAATGGATGGCGAAGATTTCCCGCATCCCGTGAACGCGGACATAGTTAAAAAATACTACGCATAAAAGAGACCCGCTAGGTCGATATATCTAGGCAAAAGTAAGGGCATCCTGGCGAACCAAAAGGGTTCGGGCAAAAATTAGGGATAAACATACAAAAATGTACACCCGGCAAGTCGAAAACCTGAAAAGGAGGCTTGGGCAAAAAAGGGTATCCTGGTTAACTGAAAACCTGAAAAGGCGATCCAGGCAAAAATTAAGGATTAAAGCGTATGACTATGTCCCGTTCTCGGTCAGCTTCACCAAAGTCAAAGAGACTGAACAAGCCAATCACTTCTATCCGACAACAAGAGATGAGATGCTTGAAGACATAATAGCAGTAGTAGAATTAAAATCAATAGGACTTTTTTTCATAGCTGTTTTTTCTTTGCTTTCTTGACAATTTCCTCTTACTAGGATTTCTGTCTCCTTGTATTAAAATTGCTTGTTTATAGGCCCTCTTTCAAAATCAATACAATTTTTTTTCCAAAAAGATACTTTTGTTTTACTTTCTCCGTTTTGTTTGCATAAACGTCCATTGATTTAATTCGAATTAATATATGCATTTGAATATGATTGATGTTTACCGAAAATACATGCATAAAATAGAAATAGCAATTACTAAAAGACTTTAGGATCAAGGATAAGGTTTAACCATGCGTTCTAACAAATCCGGTTGCAAATCCTATTCCCCAGCAAAACCAGTTATTCCCAGAAGAAATTGGCACTACTAGACAAACTGGTCATCTCTTTTATCCCCAGTCAGGTTCTGTTGAATATTTCTACCATCAGACAGAAATCAAATATCCCCAGCTAAGAAAGGGTCATCAATACAAATATCTCCAACCAGAATATCGGGATTTATTTTCCCATGGCAAAAATTTTCAGACGCATAATTCATTCATGCATCATTTCACAGCATATACATGCATGCAGTGTTCGCATTTATTTTCAAGAGCATAAAACATCTCATGCATCATGACATGGCATGAGGCTAACTCTTTTTTTTCCCAGTTAATTATCCTCCTGATACAGCCAAAATAAAGATTCATTCAGACGAATATCTTTATCGATTACATTCAAGATTCAGATACATCTTTCAGATATAATCCATATGAATATTCATTCTGACAAGAATTCTGATATCTTCCTAATGATGGCATCTTTAAGCCCATCCCAGACATTTATTGCAAATACAACATATACAAATATTATCAGATATAGCCTAACGTGCGGCTCATTCTGATTCAGCCTAACGTATGGTTCCTTCAACTGTTCCAATACGGTCTAGCGTACCACCCATTTGGATATTCATCCCCTCAGATACTACCTAGCGTACGGTACATTCTGAAATGTAGTATAGCATATGACTACCCCTTTTATCATCAGATATAGCCTAAAGGACGGCTCATTCTGCTACTCAGATACGATCTAGCGTATGATCCATTCTGATCTTTTATCCTCAGATACAGCCTAATGGACGACTCATTCTGCAACTCAGATACGGTCTAGTGTACGACCCAGTCTGGCTCTTCTCATCAGATACTACCTAGCGTACGGTACGTTCGGAAATGTAGTCTAGCGTACGACTACTTTTTATCGCCAGATACAGCCTAACGGACGGCTCATTCTACTACTCAGATACGATCTAGCGTACAATCCATTCTGATCTTTATTTCTCCAGATACAGCCTAACGGACGACTCACTCTGCTACTCAGATACGGTCTAGCGTATGACCCATTCTGATCCTTATCTCATCAGGTTCAGCTCACCCTAATATCACCTAATGGATGACTCATTATACGGTCTAGCGTACGACCCAGTGTGACACCCATGTCTTCAGATATGGTCTAATGTACGACGCACTCTGAAGCTCTCATCATCAAACTTTCTGGATGGCATCTTTAAGCCCATCCCCATCAAGACTATCTTTTAATTAACCAGTACAAATTTTTGGGGCATTCTATGTGTTCAATAATCTTCCACCTCCAGATCATGAATGGCGTACATACCATTCTAATTCTCTCGGTTTAAGAATATTGAACAAGGGCAGCTGTCATACCCCAAAACTTGTCTGTTAATTTTTATGATAAATTGATTCATGCATGACATTCATTTCACATTTGCATTCATTCATTAGCATACATTCTCATATAAATTATAAATTTTAATTTATTTATTATGTGATACAGATATAAAAATAATAATAATTTTGGTTATCTGTATGATATAAATAAATTATATATATATAAATAAAATAGTTTTAATTTAATGATAAATAAAAATAGATTTGAATTTTAATTGTATAATTAAAATTTTAAATTAATTTTATTTGTTAAGGCTCATTAAATTATAATAACTATTTTTTATAATTTAGTGACTCATGTTCCATTTATTCATTATTTATAAATAGTATTTATTTAGTAATTCACGTTTTTTACTTAATAAAATTTATTTATAAGAGTAACATTTTTTAAAAGCCCATAAATTATAAAATAATTTTGGTTGATATAAGTAAGAATAATTTTGATTTTTTTTTAAATGATGAAAGTAAAAATAGAAATAGGTTTAAATTTTAATTCAATTATGTAACTAAAATTTAAATTAATTTTTATTTGTTAAAAGTCATTTAAATTATTCATTATTTATAATAATATTTATATTTAATAAATATTTAGCAAGGTTAAACCCTAACTCTCCTAAAGTATAGGAAGGGATCCAAATATTTAGCAAGGTTAAACCCTAAAGTATAGGAAGAGATCAAAATATTTAGCAAGGTTAAACCCTAAAGTATAGGAAGGGATCCAAATATTTAGCAAGGTTAAACCCTAATCCACACCATTATAAATACTTCATATGACTGCAGCAAGAGAGGACGAAAAAGAGGAGAGATACAGCAGAAAAAGATACACAAGGCAAGGCAGAAGCAAGAAGATTCACGGGCAGGGAAAAGAGAAGCAACCATAAAACACTTATAACCTGAATAAGAACAACACACATACAGTGAGCAAGCTAGAAGAATCAAATCCCCAGTAAGTGTTTATTATGGAATTTGCATCCAGCATGATTACCTTGCAATACTCCTTAATTCATGCATGAATAATATTGGTTTAATATATATATTGAGATGATGTATTCATGGTTTGGTGGATGTTGATATTGCTTTATTCAAGTATGCATATGTTCTTGATATGTCATAGCATGTTGGAGAAATTCTGTTTGCATGATTAAAGAATTATATCTGCCATTTAATTATTATTATATGAGTGTGGTTTCTAGCATGATTATGTTTATTTCACATGCTGTTATTACATAATAATGATGATGATGATATAATGGTGATAATATAAATCCTTGGTTGTTTTTAACATGTATGTGTAAGGTTTGTTTTATCATTATCACTTGCAGTAAAGAGAACTAATATATGAGTAAAATAATATAAGCTTCTTGATTTGTGCATGGCTATTTTTATTATTGCATGATGATTACATATGATCTTATTTTATGTGTGTGATTTGATATAAGATGAAGTTACAGGTTTGTTGTATTCACATGAAAGAAACAACATGAGAAAAAATAAAGTAGCTTTTCAAAGCAAAAACACAAAGTCAGTTCACCGTATCACAGGTACCAACCGAGCTAGCAGTGCTAGGATGAACAATGTAAATTAGGGAACTCAGAAATTCCCTGGTCAGCCTATCATAGGTGTGTTCCTTATTAGCAAAAATCTCATGCAATCCTAAATTATCTAGCATATAAGAAACATTATGATACGTCCCTAAAGTATAGAAACAATCCTCATCTACATACCTGATGGCGAGAATTTCCCGTGTTTGCAACTTCTGTAAAATTTTGTTCTGACGCTCTTCAGGTTTCCCTCCGCAAAGGATAATATTGTTGAATTCTATTCCAGCAATTGATGGTGAGTGAAGAGAAAGTGGGTTTTTATGGTAAGGAAGTGAAAATGAGATTGTATTGGGTTTTTGGTGGAGGAAATTGATGAGTGAAGTTTGGGAATGATAATGGGTTGGAGTTAGAATGATGAAGTTGGGGATTTTTGTGGACTTCAATGGAGGTGGAAGGAGGAAAAAATGGGTTTTGAGAGGTTAAAGAAGGCAAAAATGGGAGATTTAGGGATTCTGTCTCGTAAATGGTACAGACCCCATGGCGCCCGCCATGAGGCTATGACGTCCGCCATGAGTCCGGACTTGGTGTTTGGGCCGGGCTTGTTTCTTGCTCTTGGGCTACAATTTTTTCCTCATTTTGCAAAGGGGGTGTACATAGGCTTCCATAACATGTTGTTTTTTTTTTTATTTTGATTAAGCTTGATAAATGACAAAATAAAAAAAGTAAAGTAAAGTAAAAAGGAAATAAAAAACATAATAATAGTAACACACACACACACACACACACACACACACACATATATATATATATATATATATATATATATATGAATAGATAGTAATAAGTCACATGTCGAGAGATGCTAGGAAAGAAAAAGCAAGCATAAAGTAAAAAACAAGCATAAATAATAAGTCTAATAATGGGAAATAAGTAAAGCAAACAACATCTCTCGGTCGGTGATATCATTAATGTCCAGGGAATATTGGAGTTTCCTCAACTTCAGATCCTCGGAGCTCTGCAATCTGGTGTCTAAGGTCAGCGATCTCATTGTTCAGTATATCGGCTTCAGTGGCATGTGTGGCATCTGACACTTCGACCTGCAAAGCAACGTCAGCAAGCTCCTGACGGAGTTGGACTATCTTCATACAAAGCTTAACAAGCTTATAATGCATGCTTGGACTCTGAAGATTTGGATTATTGGTGAGGATTTTGATTCTGGTAGGTGTTGGATGATGCTCTACTTCAGGTGGGATTCTCTGCTCATTTAGTGACTCGCCTTGGCCTCCTATGGCATAGACCCAGTTGGCCTGATTATAAACACAAGTTACCTGAGGATATGGTAAAGTAAAGTAGTGGATAGTCTCACCCTCGATCAAGAGCCTGTATTGATCTGGGTGTAAAGAAGATCTCCTCATGAGGCCACGGTCCAGAAAGAAGTCAATATCCATTGAAGTATAACTGCAGTAAGATGTTAGGTGAAATAGCCTTCTATCAAGTCTTATGGCGGAGGCTATATGGGTTACCGTGCTTCCAACATGTATAGGACTCACAGTGGAGTGAGCATTAAGATAGAGACTCTCGATCAGAAAATCCCCGCAAGCTATTGGGCGTGACTGAGTGGTACAGTACATGAAGAAAATCTCTTCAGCACTTACGTGTGTATCAGT
Organism: Lathyrus oleraceus; assembly: GCF_024323335.1. NCBI lineage: Eukaryota > Viridiplantae > Streptophyta > Magnoliopsida > Fabales > Fabaceae > Lathyrus > Lathyrus oleraceus. The sequence continues at coordinate 104,933,181 of NC_066585.1, forward strand.
GTCACTCTTCCCCAGGAAGGTGTGGGCAATAATCATATGAAAATATCTGAAAGCAGGATTATGGATCTTGTTAGAGATTTGGGTGGAAGGGTCAGGGCTACCTCCACATGTAATGTCACTCCAGAACTTCTCAACGTCTCTACTCAGGAAATAGATCATGGGGAGCTCAGATGAGGCATCATAAGTAGTCTGAAATCCAAGTAAGTCACCGAAACGCTTGTGGTTAAAGATGTACTATGTCCTAAACATCCTGAAATTTAGGTAGCCACCATCACTAGCGTGACTAACATAGGGCTTGTAGTTCAGTGAGCTCAAGAACCCCAAAGTGAGGTTCCTATAAGTCACATGCATCGCTTCAGTATAATCATCCCATTGCAACTAACTGCACAAATGCATGTCACTAGGCTCAATGCCTAATGCTTCCATGCAGCTTGAATCAGGATATCTGGTGGGCAGCATTGGACGTTGGGAAAGCATGGCGTAGCGTTTCTCCTATACTGGATCACGAAAGATCACTGGCATAGTGTCCAAATTCTCCATCCTAAAAAGTTAGGTTAAAAATAGAGGACACCTGAAATCGCAAATATTGAAACTGTTAGTCTAAACATATATATATATATATATATATATATATATATATATATATATATATATATATATATATATATATATATATATATATATATATATATATATATATATATATATATATATATATAACATATGAAAATATAAATCGAAATAGTAAAAGTGAAGTAAAGGGAAAAGGAATCATGGGTTGCCTCCCATGCATCGCTTGTTTAACGTCGTTAGCTTGACGATTTGAACTTTATATATCAGAGGTAGGAACCGGAGGGTCGGTCAGAGTATGGTCGGGGCATTATGTGGGGATGTCACCTCCTTGATATTGCTTCAGTCTTTGTCCATTTACCACAAACGGATTACAGGAATTCTTCCGGATTTCAACTGCTCAAGATTTGAGGATTTTGGAAACCTTAAAGGGGCTTGTCCATCTCGAATGCAGCTTACCTGGAAAAAGTCGTAATCTGGAATTGAAAAGGAGAACAGAGTCGCCTATATTAAATTCCTTTTTCACGATCCTTTTGTCATGCCATGCTTTGGTTCTTTCTTTGTATATAATGGCATTCTCGTAAGCGTTCTGGCGGAGTTCCTCTAATTTGTGGATATCGAGGATTCGCTTCTTGCCAGATGCTAGATAATCCAAATTCAGGGTCTTTATGACCCAATATGCTTTGTGTTTAAGTTCAAAAGGTAAGTGGCATGACTTTCCATAGACTAACTGGTATGGTGTAGTTCCAATAGGGGTTTTGTAAGTAGTTTTGTAAGCCCACAATGCTTCTGTTAGCTTTTCAGACCAATCTTTTCTGGATATTGAAACATTTTTTCCAAGATTTGCTTAATCTCTCTGTTTGATACTTCCACTTGACCATTAGTCTGGGGATGATATGGTGTTGCTACTCTGTGTTTTACTCCATACTTTCTTAAGAGTTTATCGAATATCCTGGATATAAAATGTGATCCACCATCACTTATGACAAGTCGTGGTACTCCAAATCTGGGGAAAATATTGTTTTTAAACAACTTGATGACTACTCTTGTGTCGTTAGTGGGTGAGGCTATAGCTTCTATCCATTTGGACACATAGTCGACGACTACCAAAATATACTTGTTTCCCATTGAAGATGGAAAAGGTCCCATGAAATCAATACCCCAAACATCAAATAATTCCACTTCTTGGATGTTCTTCAAAGGCATTTCGTCGCATCTTGAGATGTTTCCAGCACGCTGGCACCGATCACATTGGACAATATAAGTATGAACATCACGCTATAGTGTTGGCCAATAAAGACCAGCTTGAAGGATCTTAGCGTATGTCTTGGATGTCGCTTGAATGTCCACCATAGGGTGAAGAATGACAACGCTCTATGATATTTCTAACTTCTTCTTCCGGGACGCAACGTCGAAAAATATTGTTCGTTCCTCTTTTAAAAAGGAGTGGTTTGTCCCAATAGAAATGTCTTACATCTTTAAAGAACTTCTTCTTTTGTTAATAATTGAGGTCAGGTGGCATGATATCAACGACTAGATAATTCACAAAATCAGCGTACCATGGTACTATGCTAATCTCTGAAATTGTTCCAAAGTTGTCTCTATCAGGTTCAAGGGGAACAGTATCTAACTTAGCTATCAATCTATCATAGGTGAAATCATCATTTATAGGTAAATGGTCTGGCTTCCAATGCTCTAGTATGAAAAGATGGTCAGCAACTACGTTTTCTGTTCCTTTTTTGTCTCGGATATCTAAGTCAAACTCTTGTAGCAAAAGGATCCATTTGAGTAACCTAGGTTTCACATCCTTTTTGCTTAGAAGGTAACGGATAGCTGCATGGTCTGTATAGACTATAATCTTAGATCCGACAAGATAAGACCTAAATTTATCAATTGCAAAAACTACAGCTAGAAGTTCCTTCTCTGTTGTCGTATAATTGAGTTGAGCGACATCTAGGGTTCTACTAGCGTAATATATCACATGTAATTTCTTTTTTTTTCTTTGTCCTAAGACAGCTCCTACAGCGAAATCGTTAGCATCACACATTATTTCAAAAGGTTGAGTCCAATCTGGAGTTTGTAAAATGGGTGCTGAAATTAGCGCTTGTTTTAAATGATTAAAGGCTTCGATACATTTTTCATTGAAAATTAATTCAACGTCTTTCATCAGAAGGCCGGTCAGGGGTTTTGTTATTTTAGAGAAATCTTTGATAAAGCGTCGGTAAAAACCGGCGTGTCCAAGAAAACTTCAGACTTCTCTAACAGTCTTAGGAGGGTTAAGGTTTTCTATCACTTCTATCTTTGCTTTGTCGACCTCAATGCCTCTTTCAGATATTATATGTCCTAACATTATGCCTTCTTTAACCATAAAGTGGCACTTCTTTCAGTTTAATACAAAGTTAACTTCTACGCATCTTTCTAGGATTTTCTCAAGATTAATGAGGCAATTCTCAAAATCAAACCCACATACGGATAAATCATCCATGAACACTTCCATAATTCCGTTGAGATAATCTGTGAAGATTGACATCATACAACGTTGGAAAGTAGCTGGCGCATTGCAGAGTCCAAACGAATTCGTCTGTAAGCAAATGTTCCGTAAGGACAGGTGAAGGTTGTTTTCTCTTGATCCTCGGGGTGTATGGGTATTTGGAAAAATCTAGAATATCCATCCAGATAACAAAATTAAGAGTGTCTAGCAAGACGCCCAAGCATTTGATTTATGAATGGAAGGGGGAAATGGTCTTTCCTAGTTGCCTTATTGAGTTTTCTATAGTCTATGCACATCCGCTATCCGCCTTCTATACGTTTAGCCACATGCTCGCCCTTCTCGTTCTGCACGACTGTGATGCCTCCTTTTTTGGGTACCACATGTACAGGACTTACCCATTTACTATTGGAGATCTGATAGATTATACTAGCTTCTAGCAGTTTAAGGACTTCCTTCTTTACCACCTCACTCATTACATAGTTGATTCTTCTCTGATGTTCTCTGGAAGGTTTTGAATCTTCCTCTAGCGAGATTCTGTGCATACACACAGATGGGCTTATACCTTTTAAATCAGAGATGTTGTATCCTAAGGCAGAGGGGTATCTTCGTAAAACATTCAAGAGTTGGTTTGTCTCGTCTTGGTTTAAGGTGGCACTAACTATTACTGGGCGATTCATTTCTTTATCCGTTTTCTTTAGCTCGTCATCCTTTTCATTCGGGTTTAAAAATGGTTCAATCATAGATTCTTCTTGATCAAATTCCCTTATGCATTCATCTATGATATCTATCGCGTAACATGCGTCTCCTATGATTGGTGCCATCAGGAACTTTGAAAGAATAAACTTTATCTTTTCATCTCCTACTTCAAAAGTTAATTTTCCTCTTTTAACATCTATTATAGCTCTGGATGTTGATAAAAATGGTCTACCTAAAAGGATAGGGACATCGTCGTCTTCCTTGATATCCATGACCATAAAGTCTATCGGGATATAAAGTTGGCCGATCCTAACGAGGATGTCTTCTAATATGCCTACAGGATACTTATTAGATCTATCAGCTAATTAGAGGGACATCTTAGTTGGTTGTAATTCTCTTTAGAGGTGTTTGTTGTCATGGTAATCTACATGAAAATAATGAAAATATAAGTATCAATAACATATTTAATTAGGCCTTTAATTAAATATGCTCCCACTATTTTACTCAAAACAAATGACCCTCACCATTTGATTCGGAAAATCCTGTTGGAAGATTTTCTAGTGGGTCGAGATCCACATTTCACTTTGTTTTAAGTCCGCGTAGGCGGATTACACAAAACTAGGTTATTTAGGTAGGAACTCCTTCCAATTGTATCTAATACAACTCTCGAATATTTTAGTTGGGTGAATAACTCCTTATTCCAATCCATCACATGGATCATTTCCAACTCTTGCTTCTAAACATATATAATCTTATTATAATTTTTTTAGTTAGGTTTGACCCATTGTTTTAGCAATTGGATATTACAATTATCTCATTGCACCTTACTAATATAGAACATGCACCTCGCGTAGGCGAAACCTACATTATCCGATACTAGTCTTGATGAGTGCTAAAACTTGGAAAGCATAAACTTAATATTTAATTTGAGGGAATTTGCAATTATTCTGATCATCGACTTATTTATCATATAAATCGTCTCTCACATGCATCAACATACATTCACATGCATCAACATACATAATGAAACAGTTATGGCCCCTAGCGCAATTGTTCTCCCAAGCCAATGAGAGAACATAAGCTAACCTAATAACGATCTAAGCTTCTCCAAGCAAGATCTTCAAGGTTGTCCTCCTTTGATATTGAATTCTTCTCTTTCTTCATAATATTACATTACATAAAAAAAACTCGTTTTACATACGAGGGAGTGAGATGAGAAAAGAAGTTACATTAAGAGATTAAAAAAGAGGCACGACACGCGGGTCGTATTTTAAAAACCCAAAACAAAATAAAGGAAAACTAAGGCCATAACCGATCACCACAAGACAATAATAATAAACATATTATTATTATTATTATTAATTTTAATTCTTTTAATTAATTAAAGCCAAATTAAATTTTGGCGACCGATCACATTACGCAGAGTTAGCCGGGGGTCCGCTTCCCGGTCAGCGGGACAGGGGTTCTGCTGCCCGGTCGACGTCGTTTTTCGCATCAACACTTGATACTTTAAAGCATAACTCTTGCGCACTTACAACCCTAATCGCATAACTCTTTAACAACACAACCCTTGTGCCGTCATTAACCCTAATGCACCAATTTCATACCGTCAAACACATCTCGATTGTTGATTCAGTATGATTGATCAACACGTCATTGCTTCACCATACTAATGTCGGATCAAGAAGCAAACGACCATTGATCGCTCAAAAGAAAATAACCATTAAGTGTTTGAATGAACGAAACAGAAACATATATCATATATACCGTGTTTTGCATCAGGATTACTTATATCATATATATAACTTGATCGATCTCAATTGCATAACCTATGGACGATCGATGTACCGCTGCTTCACCATACTAATGTCGGATTCCGAAGCATAGTCAACATCAATCATCCAAATCGTACACACATGATGCCAAATTTAATTACTCGTTTATTCATTGATTCATTCTATCTTTTAATCGTATTAATACAGAAAATACATAAAATAAACAGCTATCACATGCATGGTTTCATAAGTGGCTCTGATACCACTAAAGGAGAAGAGTGATCCAAAACGCAGCGGAATTAAAAATTTCTCCTTTAGTAATCCTTACGAATGGGCATGATCAGTGATAGAATCATTACCTCTTGTGGCGATTATAACCTTTGATGGAGATCTACAGAGCGATCACGAACGTTGAACGATGACAACGCCTCTACTCAGTCCACACGAACAGATTCCTTCAATCTTAATGCTAACTGCTACGAATGAAGGCTTTGAGTGTGAGAGAGAGAAACGAAATTGCAACTGCCTAAATGCTTCTACACAAGGGTTCTATTTATAGAACCACTTGTGTGGGCTGCAAGCTAAAAGCCCACTCAAGTGTATGTGGCCCATATCTTATAATATGCCAAAATCACTTAAGCGCGTGATACCTTATCATATTTCGTATTCTACTTTAGTACACCGTACCTTACGATGTTCTACAATTCACTTAAGGGCACCGTACATTACGGTATTCCTTAGTTACTCTATCTCTCATCAATCCGTCCTTTTGTGTGTGACCCTGTAGGTTTTCGCGGCATTGGCAATTATATTAAATCACATATTTAACATAATAAACAGTGAGCGGTATCTAGCAACACATCACTGCTATCCAAGACACGAAAATGTCATGTGTACAATTACCCTTTTTCCCTTATGTCTATATTGAACAGAAGACATAGACCGTGTAATCCTTGTCCAGTTCAATATTGAGCCCATAGACATTTATCCTGTTATGCAGGATGGGCAAATTCCATCTAGGTCACTCATGTCCCTTAGCGTGCTTCGTGGAGTACCCATCAACTGTCTTTATGGTCATCCAGTTACAGACAATGTTTGATCAACAATAAGGCACTCGACTCTACATCTAGGGTCCATAGTGGTTTCAGGTCGAAGGGTGGTATACACCATTATCACCATGAGAATAACTTATGACACTTTGCATAACATTCTATATAGTATTCTCATAGCAGGTCAATCCAGTATAAAAATTACTCTTAATATTCATACTTATGTTTAAGACTTGATAACTCCTTATCCATGATCCATGAGATGTGATCATCAGTCTATATACGTAATAGTCTTAATGCTTTAATGTTATCCCACTTCATAATAAAGCTCGACTATGGATACTTTAAGAATAATGTTCTTATGTTTAATGTGACCTCATGATTAAGTCACACTTGATACATTAAATGGACTATCTATTCTAGGGACTTTATTAGACAAACATAATAAATAAAAATCCTTTTATTATTAATAAATAATTCGATACAAGTACCAAAAGTATTGGCCTCTAGGGCTTACACCAACAATTTCTCCTTCTTAGCAAGTTTATTCTCGGAAATAAAGTTGCATTCCAAGGGTTTTGGATCGTCAAGCCTACGCTTGTTGGTTAAGATGTCTTTGAGAAATTTGGCGTAAGATGGAATTTGGGTGATGGCTTCGGTGAAAGGAATCTCTACATGAAGCTTCTCTATTACTTTTATAAACTTTTGGTATTGGTTATCGATTTTGGTTTGTTTTAGTCTTTGTGGATATGTGATTGGTGGTTTGTACGGGGGTGGTGGTTTGTAAGTTTTATCCTTGGCTTCTCCTTCTTGGTCGGTTTGTTTTTCGGGTTCCACTGGTTCCCTTCCTTGGTTGGTAGGTATATTTTCTTTAAAAGCTTCGGACTCGCTCATTGCTGGGTTATAAGGCCCTTCGTAAGCGGGTCCCACTTCGTAATGCGATAGCGTTAGCTTGCCCTCGAGGGTTGAGTTGAGGTTGTCCAGGGAATTATCCTCCAGGTGTAGTTTACAGGGCTTGGTTTTGTGCTACCTGTGAGATCTAGGTTTCAAGCATCTTATTGTGAGTAATTATCTGATCAACCTTAGTCCCTAAGTGCGTTATCAGTTCGTTTACGTGAATGTTCTGGTTTAGGAATTCTTTATTTTGCAGAGTCTGGCCTGATATAAAGTTCTCCATGATCTTCTCAAGGTTAGGCTTCTGGGGTACAACTTGCATAGGTTGATTTGGTTTTTGGGCTTGAAAACCTTGTGGTCTTTGAGGTGTAAAATATTGGACATGGTTTTGGTTTTTATAGGAAAAATTCGGGTTATTCTTCAATCGAGGGTTGTAAGTGTTTGAAAATGGGTTACCTTGGGCGTAATTTACTTGGTCGGTGTTCAAGTCATTCAAAAGGTTACATTCCGCCGATTCGTGTCCTTTAGATCCACAAAGTTCACACTCTGTGTGGACTACCGTTGCAGTGTTAGAGTTTGTAGAAATATGTTCGACCTTATGGGCTAAAGCGTCCATTTTCGCTTGCATCATGTCCATCGAACTTATCTCATGTATTCCACCTTGGGTCTCCTTTTTCTCTACTGATGCTTGTTCAGTTCCCCATTGGTAATGGTTTTAGGCCATATCCTCAATTAGGTCACAAGCTTCAGGGTAAGGTTTGTTCATCAGCGCGCCACCAGCGGCAGCATTGATGCTCATCTTTGTGTTATAATGGAATCCATTGTAGAAGGTATGAACAATCAGCCATTGTTCTAGGCCATGGTGTGGACAGACTCTTAACAACTCCTTATATCCTTACCAAGCTTCGAAAAGTGATTCTCCTTGGTTTTGAGTAAATCTAGTTATTTGGTTTCGAAGAACAGCAGTCTTACTAGGGGGAAAATATCTAGCAAGGAATACTCTCCTAAGGTCTTCCCAGGTAGTTATTGAGTTAACTGGAAGTGATTCTAACCACGAACGTGCTCTATCTCTGAGGGAGAAAGGAAATAATCTTAAACGAATCGCATCAGGTGAAGCACCGTTGAATTTAAAGGTGTCAGCCAGTTGGATAAAGACTTTTAAATATTGATTTGGGTTCTAAGTAGCGAGACCCGCGAATTGGTTATGTTGCACTAATTGCAGTAAAGATGGTTTTAGTTCGAAATTGTTGGCAGGAATGAGGGGGTTTACTATACTAGAACTAGGTTCCTCGTCAGAGGGTTGGGCAAATTCCTTAAGAGGTCTCCGGTCGCGATTCTCAGCCATAGCTTTCTTAATTCGGACGAGTAAGAGGCGTGTACGAGTGTAACGTTCAGGTTCCGCTAAAGGATCTACTAAATTTCTGGTACTACGGGTTCTTCACATTTACCAGCTAATAATGCCTTAGTCTAGACGGTGTAACAAGAGGGTGCAAAATTTGACGAAGTTGGTCCCCGGCAATGGCGCCAAAAACTTGATCGCTGTATTCACAAGTGCACGAATCGCGTCAGAGTAATATAAAAGATTATCGATCCCACAGAGACCAAATCGTCAATCTATCGATTACTATTGTTACGATGTTTATCTAAGGCGATACAAATGAGATATTGATGTCGCAAAATAACAGTATATAAAGAAAATGATAAATACAGTGCAGATAAAGATAGGCTTGAATGTATTTCACATCAGTTACATGATGCTTTGATTTTCTAAATATAACTACTTATGGGGCAATATTTTCTACTCTTGAAAAGAATCCATTTAACAGGAACTGTCGCTTTCGCGTATTCAGAACCGAGTTTACCCTTAAATTAAGGCCTTTTATTGTCACTTATAAAAGATGCGCAGAATGCTAAAGTAGTAAACCTATTTTTAAGAAATAAGACTCGTAAGCTTAGTTGAAAAGTGACTTTGATTCAGAAAGTTTACCCAAGGAGTTTCCTGATTTTAAATCTATCAATGCGTCCGAAAACAGTTTCAAAAATCGTTTTTCCTTAAAGTGATAAAAATTCCTAGTAAACTAAGCCAGGGTGCTTTTGCACTGCTTGAGTAGTTAAAATTAACCAAGTTTGTTTCAGAAAACTCGAATTAAAAATCAAAACAGCCCCTAAAGCATTTCTACAGATGCAATATGTGAAACATCTCTTTAACCGCGATCCTTACATTCTAACCTTTAAAAGATTTAGCCAGACATGGTAATACAAACAAATACAACGATATTGAACATGATAAAAAGAAGTTTAGAATGTAAGGCGTGAAGAACAAGTAAAGCGTGTAAAACAGTTAAAACGATCAATAAAGATAATGGCGAGAAAATTAAATAAAGTATAGACAATGGTAGGAAATTAAATAAAGTAAAGACAACGGCAGGAAATTAAATAAAGTAAAGCATGACAAGGAATTAAATAAAGTAAGGCATGGCAAGAAATTAAATAAAGTAAGGCATGGCAAGTAAAATAAAAAGGCGATTAAATTAGAACCGGCTCCAAACAGAGGCTTTAAATCCGGTACAAGGAAATAAATGAACCTTTGACTTTGAAAATAAAGATGACGGCAAAATCAAAGTGCTCCAACTCAATTACACTAAGGTGCGATAACCCCTGGATGTGACAGATTACCGCTTTTACAGATGATATTATAGTTTTAGTGTTGTAAACTAAGTTGGATGATTTGGAAGTGAACTAGAACGACCTATTTATAGAGGAACTTAACAGCATGCAAAGACCAGGATGCCCTTTAATTGGTTTTTAGTGGGAACGTGGAATTCAAAGGTGGCGCCCGCCACCCCTCCATGGCGCCCGCCACCCCTCCATGGCGCCCGCCATGTGAGTAAATGGGGAAGTTCATGGGATCGTGGCAGTTTCCTCCTGGTTGAGGGCTGATGCGTCATGGCTTCTCCTATAGCAGCCGCTATGCAGAATGCCACGAGTACAATATTTGCCGAAAACCCCAATTTTTTGGTCTTTTTGCTTCGTTTCTTCTAAGAAGGTCCTGAAAGAGCTAAATACCTGAAAACAACACAAAAGAGAGAATAACACAAGCAAAATGATAAAAAGACCTAATAAACATGTGTAATCCGAGTCAAATACGCGGTGTGATTCAGTGTTATCAGCATACCAGCTAAAGACTTCCCTGCTCACACACACAATATGAGACTTCCTTGATCAAGCACACAAGCTAAAGACTTCCTTGCTCAAACACTTAGTAAGAGACTTCTAATAATCTAACCAGAAGATAAATGATTGTTGTGTGAGTACACTTGATATACATTCAAATGTGTATAAATAATACAACACAATGATACTCTTTTAAGACTTAAGGATTTCTAAGATATACAAGGGTAAGATATCCCAAGTTTGGGTTGTGCTAAAACTTTGACAAAGTAACTTCTCTTTAGTTGTCAATCATTGTTTATTAGCATGTTCAACGTATACATGTGTATACCATATGTGTTCATATTCAAGTATTTTAGTTCCTTAACTAGCAAAGAAAATAGTCATCGAAGATGCAATATACGATTCTTTTGAGAAACTTTAAAAGATATGTTGGGAGACATTAAGATGATTCACCAAACTGCCAGGTTAGGTGAGACCTAGTTTGAAAAACCTTTGCTACAAAAGGAATTATTAATTATATCCCATAAGACTCTATGAAGAAACTAAAGTGTAGGTCATCACGTGATAAAGTGTGTTTAGAGATTAACAATGACCTATCAGTGTCACCTTGGTCCTTGTGCTTTGACTAGCTCAGGTTCTGATCACCAGAATCAAATTTCTCTAAAGTATGTTCTTTAGAGGCTGATTCCTTCAGACTCTAATGTTTGAATGCTAACCTCTTGAGAAGATGAATTTTTCAAAGTCAATTCTTTATCTTATGATACATCAAAATATGATCTTCATACTTCTCCTTGGATGTTCAGAGTCAGAACTAATACTTGGATTTGATATGAATTTTAGTCTATGGTCATGCACACATGAATAAACATTAGTATATCCTATTGTTCTGTAAATACTTAGTTATAATCAAAACCCAAGGTATATGGGACAAACCAATTTTGTTCCAACAATCTCCCCCTTTTGATGATAACAAACATAAGTATTTAAGAATAATGGTTGATAATTTAATTAACTAGTTCACTGCGGGGTTTGAGGTTTGTAAGCTCCCTCTGAGTCTAATAGTCCATAGGGTTAGGTTTGTAAGCTCCCCATAAGTCATGTCCAGGTTAATTAAATTTTAAACATTTAAAGCACATAAATAATGCTTCATAATTTGAACAAGATAATAACTATCAGATTTCAGGTGCTTAAATACTTCTTTATCTACTCCCTTTTTTGTCATCAACTAAAAAATAATAAAAGGAAGTAGAAAAGATACTGAAAAAAATATATTTTCATATAACAAAAAAAAATATATGTCAAAAAATTCAAAATAACTATGTTTGGGATGTAATCAGAACATGATAAAAATATTTTAAAAACATATTTGATTTCCCTTTAAAATATTTGAGAATTGATTGGAGCGGTTGGTAAACAACTTCTGCACTTCTCAAGTTGGTCAAAATAGGTTCTTTCAGTTAGGTCTTAAGGAGAGATGGGGCAGTCGAGTCTGAAAAGATGTGTTTGAAGATAATGAATTTATTACTTTCCAATGACCATTGGTGCACAAATTCCAAAACTGATTTCACTTTAACCAAAACTCTATATAAAAGCAGAGTTTTGATACAAGTGATATTATATTCCATTTAAACATACTTCTTCAAAGCAGAAACAATGGGTGATTCTTTTAAAAACTCCAAAGAGAGTACTCTAAGCAAACTTAATAAGGCAGTTAGTGAAGATGTTGTGAGAAAGCTTAAGTGTCAGTCCAAAAAGGTTGAAGATTCAACAATGATGACAGATTCATCAGCAAGAGCATTAAAGAAGAGCAAACCATATGTGGCAAAGAAGAAGGGGAGGCTTCAGAAAAGCCCAGATCCACCCTCTGATTATGGTTCAAATGCTGATTAGTTTGATTTTGACTGGTCAAACTTTCTCAATCACCGTGCTTATTTTCTAGAAGAATTTGGAGAAGATTATGTGATGTAGTTCATTTTGATCTATATGAGGAAAGTAGTCATGCACCCCCTTCTTAATAACAAAAAACACATTTTCCTTTTCTTCTTGCATCTATCATTATTAATCACTTGCGTCCATATCATTTGATCCACCAAGAAGAATGAGTTAACGTCGTTTCTAAACCTTTCCAACCAATACTGAGTTGTGAGTAAAAAAAATCAGTCAAAATTTTAATAAGACAATTGTAAAATACACCATTAAAGATAAAACAAAGTAGAATTTATTTGGCACAATACCCTTTTTGTCCTTTAACTATACCTTGGATTCAGATTGACCCCTTAATTTTTTTCGTGTCAGATTGGTCCATTAACTCTTTAAAACATGTCATGTTAGTCCTTTTTGTCTAATTAGCGACGAATTTAACTACCTATTTTTGAATTTTTTTTCCATCGCTAATTATACGAAAATGACTAAAATGGTATGTTTTGAAGAGTTAAGAGACCAATCTGACACGGGAAAAAGATCAAGGGACCAATATGAAAGATATAGTTAAGGGACCAAAATGGATATTTTTTAATTTTATCTGGAGACCTTGATTCCTAAACATAACACAATCATTTATGTTAAGAGAAGAACATTTATGAAATAATCCACTTTTATTAGCTTAACAAACATAGTTGGTTAGATCTATTAATATAACTCAAGGATCAGAAGACAAAAAATTGTTAGAAAAATTCTGACTTAGGATCTTTTGAACCAAAAGATCATTTCACATAGTGAACTAACTGGTTCAGAGTCAAATTATATAGAGTCATAAATAAAGTTGAAGTAAAAGATACACTTAGATAAAAACACAAGTTAATGACAATTGGGAGAGATACATAATACTCACAACACGTATATCATTAACCATTAGTTATTATCCAACAATGGTAAACCAAGTGTCATAAAATCTTTATGATTCTTGACAAATAAGTGAACTAATGTCAAACATCAAAATACTCACTTATTGAATGTGTGAAAAACACAAGAAATGGGGGTTTGAATTGAGTTTTACAAGCAAAAGCTTTTTCTAAAAGAAGAACACCACTTAACAAGTTAATAATAAAGAGATATAAACGCAAGTATTTTTATCCTAATTTGCTTGAAACTCAAAGCTACCCCAGTCCACCCGCCAAGGTGATTTTGCCTTATACAAAAGGACTTAATCCATTATAATTAACAAATTACAATAATCACAAAGAGTAACCTTATTTGTCTTCTCAAGGATCCAACTATACCCTAGTCTCCTTAAGGACTCACAAAGAACAACCTTCTTTATCTTCTCAAGGATAACCTCCTCAAGGAATCATACAAACAATTTGAATAATATTTTATGTATTACAAGATGCTTCTATACAAGCAAATTTTACACAAATGATAAATAAACACTTAAAGAAAAACTGAGTACAAATAAATGATAGATTTTCACAAAGAAATAGACTTCTCAAAATATTATGTCACCAGCATTTTCTTTAAGTCTTCAAGTCTCACTTATATAGCATAAGAAGAAGACCGTTATAGGGCAAAAAGGGAAACACTCATAGAGCGGACATCCACTGTTGGATGAGAGAGGAGTAATATTGCATATTGTCCTTCGCCCACAAAATCAGTGACAAGTATGGTGTATAATACTGTCCTTGCCCATGAAATCAGGTAGTGGAAAGGATATTCAATTTGTATTATGTATTATTTGATCACGTTTCCATTTGATCTTATCTTCAAGTTCATTGGCTTCTGATGAAAGTTGATGAAGCATGAAATGAAGAAACATAAAACTGGATTCAGAAACTTCAGTCAGAACCTTGACAACGTCAGCAGTCTGACTTGAGATCTTCAATATCTTCAGAATCTTCAGAGTCTTCAGAATCTTCAGTCAGAACCTTAATAACTTTAATCGTCTGGCTTAAGATCTTAAGAATCTTCAGCTACGTAACATAACTTCATAAGCTTTCCATTCTTTCTAAGTTTGATGATTAGAGTCACGTCCAGAAGCATAAATTGAGAGAACATTGCAACAGTAACATAGTGTCTCCTCAAAAGTTTCTCAAGAGTGAATCAGCACAGAAGTAGAAAGATCATTGCAACAACAATATTTAACATCTTTTAGAACTTCTAATAGTTGGCGCAAAAGCGCATTTGGAACATATTCTTTAGAAACTGATGACGTTGCACGTCATATATTCAGAATCAGAACTGGTTGTTAAAGCTACACAATAACAAACCATTAGGGTACAAAATTGTTCTCACACAAATACAACATTGTCATCATCAAAACTCAATGTGTAAATGCATAACCAAATCTTGTTCTAACACTTATAAGCTGACAGAGTTAGCAAATACAATTTGAGTATCAGAGGTTGAGTTACTCAGATGCTACAATTCATCAAAAGCTTATTTATAGCTTATGACCATAGTAACTTTTGGTCATCATCAGACTTTGATTCTCCTTTTTATGAGCAAACACTAATCCTTAACAAAATGCATGTTCAGATTCTTTTTGATAAAATTAAATCTCTCAATAGTAAGAGGTTTGGTACATATATCATCCCATTGATGATTTGTATCAATGAACTGTATATCTATCACACCCTTTCTGAACATAATATTTTATAAAATGATGGTTTATTTCTACTATTTGGTTCTAAAACTCCGAATAGGACTCTTTGTCAAACAAATAGTAGTAATATTATCACAAAAGATTGGAATACCGCTTCCACTTATCTGACAGTCTTCCAACTGATATTTCATCTAGAGTAGTTGTGTATAACAACTTGTAGCTAAGATGTATTATGCTTTTTTTGTAGACAAAGGAATTGTTTCTTATCTTTTACTAGACCCATATATTAGGTTTTCACCTATGCATTGTCAGCTTTCACTAGTGGATTTTCTTTCAATTCTATCCCTAACATAGTCAACATCATAAAATCCAACTAGCTTATAATCTAGGGTTTTCTTATAAAATAGTCTTAGATTTGTTGTTCCCTTCAGATATCTAAAGATCCTCTTAATAGTTGTTAAGTGAGTCTCTCTAGGATCTGACTGAAATCTTACACACAGACAAACACTAAATAATATATCTAGTCTAAAAGTTGTTAAATAAAGAAGAGAGCCAATCATACCTCTGTACAGCTTCTGACAGACCTTGGTATTGCTTTCCTCTTTGTTCACGTTGTAGGTTGGATGCATATGAATGCTCATGATTTTGCAATCATCAAGCTTGAACTTATTTAGAAGCTCTTTTGAATATTTAGTTTGATGAACATAGACTCCCTCTTTGCATTGATTGATTTAAATTCCATGGAAGAACTTCAACTCTCCCTTCATACTCATTTCAAATTTAACCTATATTGTCTTAGAAAATTATAGGCAAAGAAAAGTATTAGTTGAACCAAATATGATATCATCAACATAAACTTTGACAATTAAGTTATCATTCTTAAAAGTCTTTCTAAAAAGTGTAATGTCTACTTGCCTTTTATGAAATCCATTTTCTAACAGAAAATTACACAGTCTCTCATACCAAGCTTTGGGAGCTTGTTTTAGTCCATAGAGTTATTTCTTTAATTTGAAAACATAATATAGATGGACTGAGTCCTCAAACCCAAGTGTCTGTTTGACATACACTTACTCATAAATGATACCATTTATGAATGAAATCTCAACATCCATTTCGTATAAAATGATATCATGATTGATAGCATAAGAGAGAAATAACCTGATTTCCACTAGCCTTACAACGGGTGCGAAGGTTTCAGAGAAATATATACCTCCTTGCTGATTTTAGCCTTGAGCTACAAGTCTAGCCTTATTTCTTATCATTTTTCCTTGCTCGTTGGACTTGTGTAGGAATACCCATTTTGTTCCAACAATGGTCTTCTGTGAAGGTCTATGTACTAGATTCCAAATATCATTCCTTTGGAACTGATTTAACTCTTCTTGCATAGTCACAATCAATCCATCATTAGAATATGCTTCATCAATAGAAGTAGGTTCAGTCTTGGAGAGTAGTCCAAGAATTGAATGCTCTTCTCTGAAGGCATACCTTATCTTTCTAAGGCTATCTTTGTTTCCAAGAATTAACTCTTTTGGATGAGAAGACTTGTACTTGAAAGTATTCTTATATTATGATGTATCCGAGGAGCCATCTTGTGATTCTTCAAATTCTTCATTGTCATGATGAGCTTCTGAGGTAGGATTAATTTATGGATCATTAGCTTATGGAGTTCTGACGGCTTTTGAGCATTCAGCTTCAGATTGATTGATTACTTCTGAACTTCAAGATTCTTGACCTCTAGCTCCTGATGTGTATTTGGATACACGTATTTCTAAAAAAAATTGAAATAGCTCTAACATTTTACTGTCAGGCTCTTTGTTATCAAATTTAATATGTATTGACTCTTCAACCATTTTGGTTTCAGAGTTATACACTCTATATGCTTTTGAGTGTTAAGAGTATCCCAAAAAGATAAAGGTGAGAAAAACACAAGAAGGGGGTTGAATTATGTTGACTTTTTCTTCTTTCAGGCTTTGTTAACTTCTGCTTTTGATGAATTTCAATCAGATTATGAACACTTAGTTCAGACTCCGACTCTGAAAGGCTTGGATAGCTTCTCATTGATCTTAATCAGAGTCCAAACCTTCAATTTATGGTCTAAATCAGAGTCACTCAGAGTCTAAACTCTTATATATCTTTATCAGATTCTGAAACAGAATTTGAATCAGATGTAAACAAATTATAGCATCCGAATATAGTTTAGAAGAAAGTAAAGTAAAATCACAAGAGACACATGAAGGTGAGAAAAATACATAAGAAAAAGGGGTTGTATTTTGTATACTTAAGAATCATTTTTATTCTGAACCAGTAAGTTCGGATTCTGAACAATGTTCAGACTCTAATATCAGAATTAAACACAACAACGGAAATATAAAGTTCAGAAGTAAATGCAAGCAACACACAGAGACTGTCACGTTCCTCTCCTCAGCTGAGAGTAGTCCAGTCCCCTTTCCTCAACAAGAGATTTTCACTATAACCAAACAAGTTACAAATTGCCCAAGCACACTTGCAAGAGACTTCAATGCTCAATAACCCTAGAATGAGACTTCCGCTCAAGTCCTCAGACAAGAGACTTCCTTGCTCAATTAACCTAGAAAGAGACTTCCTTGCTCAATCAACCTAGGAATATACTTCCTTGCTCGAGCACGCGGGAAAAAGACTTCCCTTACTTTAAACAAAAGTTTAGTATACAAGATAACTATTATACTTTGATACACAATCACATGTATAACATGCATGCAAGAGACTTACTCTTGTTGTTGTTGTTATTTAAGTCCATTCTACCATGTTGATACAAATATTCTAACCTTCACATCCCCGGATAGAATGACCTTAAATAGGGGTTGCTGTAAGACCCCAATTTTGACCCCCTAAGATCCCTCATGCCATCTCATTAACATTGACATTAGCATTAGGATCACATCTTGGTATCCTTCTCACCTATCATTCATTGGATTACATTAGGAAAGATTACCAAGCATACTTGATTATATCATACTTTATTTTTCTTTGTTTACTAACCAAAATCCAAAAAATATGTCTAGTGTAGTTTTATTTATTTTGTAGGTAGTGTGTGCAGCCATCCGTGCCTCATCAAGCCCACAACTAGGGTTTGAGACCTTCAATGCAAGTGATCAAGTTAAGAAAGGTATACATTGGTTCAAAGTATCATATATGAATCCCATTGTTCTTTATTTTTCATTTTGATCAAGAATTCATCAAGAGATTGAAGCTTGTTTGTCAAGGAAACCCTAATTCATCTGGGTATCTTGTGTGTCTTCCTCAGCAAGTTTATTCAACATTTGGTCAAAGATATCAAAGGATACTCCATTGTACATCATAATAAGAATATATGATTCTCCATGAGCCCCAAAGATCAAAGGAACTTCAAGTTTGCAAGTTGGTTCAAGGAGGATGACAAGAGAAAGTCAATTGGTCAAAACTAGGTTTCCCTAGACCCTATCTCCTACAATTTGTATCATATGAAAATGATTACAAGATAAAAGTTACTCTTATGACATTCCAAAAAATTTTCATGTTGGCATCAAGAGCTAATTTTTCTTGGAAAGTCATTTTTTTATGGTGAAAGATTATAGGTCATTTTGTTTGTGACCTAGATAGAAGGTCAACTTCCAAGAACCATAACTTCCTCAATTTTTATGATATGAAGGTTATCCAAGTTTAATGATCAATTTAAAGATGTATTATATAATTTTTCTTCTTGGAGAAAGGTCAAATTTCACTTGCAAGGTCATGTACCAAGAGGAAACATTATAGGTCCATTTTGGTCCTTATCATTGAACAAGCAATTTTCCTCAACTTCTAAAATCCATAACTTTATCATGAAAGCTTAAAATGGTGTCAAATTATGAACAAATTGAATATAGTTTAAATATATACAACTTTTAAGAAGGAACCAAAGTCATTTTAAGCTCATAGCAAAAGTTATTCAAGGTGGAAAAAAAGGGTCATTTGACTTTTAACTTAGAATTCATTTCAAGTATGTTTGATTCCCCTAACTTCAAGGCCAAAATTCATCATGATCCAAGCTTCAAGTAGAAAAAGTCCCAACATCAAAGTTGTTCCTCTTAATGGTAGCTTTCCAAATAGTTAAAGATCATTCCATTTGGATCAAAATTAAGGGATTTACGTATGGTTCCTTTGCATGGCCCAATTTGGCAACTTTTGCACTCAAATGTTAATCTCTTTTGCAATGTTCCATGTTATGATCTCAACATCCATTGTGCACGAGTTTGGAGTGGATTACATTATTATTTGGACCCATGCACACAACTTGCTATTTTTGGATTCAAATTTGAATTGGTGTGGAAATGAATTCTTGAACCTATAAATACATGTGCATTGCATCAGAATTGAAAGAGAACATTGCCCAAGCTCTACCCAGAAACCCCATAACCTCCATTGAAATAACACCTTAAAGATTTTTTTGAAATCGAGATTCTAGTTTAAATTTTGTTTGTGAACTAGAACTCCAAGGGTTCACATCCTTTTTCATCTCAATCATCTCTTGCGAGCAAGAGGAAGCAAGGCCAAGTGGATTTGAATCGAGATCGAGCTTCATCACTATAACCCGAAGGTGGAATTTCTCAAACTTTAGCTATTCGATTCTCACCCATTTCTTAACCTTTTTATTGATTTTTGGTTGTCTGAAGCCCTACCAATGTAGGCAATAAGATTGAGTTGCTTTGAGGTTGAATCGAAGCAACTCAGTTATGGAACCTTAATTTTCAACTCCACATATCTTTTTATAGAGTGAGAGTTGAAGAAATTGGAGGTCAGATTTGAGATCCTAATGATTTTCTCTTCAAAACAGTATATGATCCATCCATTTCGGTGATGCTTTGGTCCTGACCAGTCCGGTGACATGGCCGAAGAAGATGACCGGAGCTAGGGCTCCGGTGGTGCGCTGGTTCAATCCAGGCCATTTAATCCTTTGTCCATGTTCTAATCTGAGCCCTTCATCTTGATTACCAATGTTGCATATGCACTGACTTTGGACCATGGTGGACTTGATGCGTGTAGCTATCAGATCTGCCACCTCAATTAATGAGGGAGATCTGATGACCATTGTTTTTTTATTTGATTTTCTGATTTAATATTTTAAATACCATTTTCTTATTAAATTCATTATAAATTCAATTTTAATCCAAAAAAAATATGACACTTTCACCAAAATTTCACAAATAATTTCCTCTTCCATTTTCTGAATTAAAATTATTTTTTGGATTGAGTTTGATATTTTTAGTTAGTTTAATGATTTTCGACTTATTTTAATTGATTTTAAATACTTTTGACTTTTCAAAATTCCCCAAAAAATTAGTCAAAGGTCCTTTAACCTTGTTTTATCTATGATAAATCTCTTGGCCATTTATTTGGTGATTTGAAGGGATTTGAGCTTTTTCCCCTTTTAAAAATTATTTTTCTTTATTTAAATATTGAATTTAATTTTTTTAATTGTTTTAAAATTATGTTGAGCTATTTGATTGACTTTGTGTTAACTCAACTTCTGTTTGACCTTGGTCTTGGTTGAATGGGACTATAATTTGATCAATACTATTGGATTTAGGGGGTTGATGAGGTTTGAACTTCATCCCCCAAGATGAATGGATAATATTGATCAAGTGGGGTTCATCCCTTGATCCATTTGGGATTATCTTTCACTTCATCTCTTCATCTTCATTTACTTCTTTCCCAATCCATCCATGGACAATGATTTCTCAAAGATCAAACGCCAGTTGATACATCAATGACCTTGTGTTAGATGAATTAAATTGAGCTTGATTGAGATAGGTACATCCCATTTTATTTTTGTGTGTGGTATGCTTTAGGAGCTTGGTTATTTATACCTTGTCTCTAGCATGCATTAACACCAATATTATTATTACCTGACCTCAGATAGTTATGACTTCTACATAAGTCTAATTACAACTGCTTAACATAGAGTTAAATTTGTCCTAAAAGCAATAGCATTTTTGTAAGTGAGATTGTAAGTCTCCCATTCACCATGGTATTGTATGAAGATTTGGTCTCTTTTCCATTTATGAGAGCTAGTGGCATACTTGTTGATTTTGTCCAACTTGAAGCCCTTCTCATGAATGATGTCTAGGTTCATATTTTTATGCTTATGAGTGGATGGTTGAGTGCTCTCCAAAAAATGACTTGAACACTTGCTTCTTCCACTAACATTTCTTTGTATTGACTTTATTTTTAATGCCATTTACTTTAATGCAATTTAAATTCTTGCAATTTATCATTCATTGTCATTTACATTCATGCAATTTGTTTATGTTTAAGTCATTTTTACTTTGCCCACTTGAGCCATTGCATTTGTGCTTGTGATTTTGTTTTGTTTGTGGTCTTAGGACCTTAAAATACTTAATAACAACAAAAACCCTAAAAAATATATTGGTGGACTGTTGTACCTCGGCCTGAGACTTGGTTTGAACTTTGGACTTAGAAGTAGGCAACATCCCTGAGCTATGGAGATTCTTGGCCAATGCCATTATTTGAGACCCTTTTCTTGGCCAATGTCATTCATCTGATACAAGCCTTGAGAGATTCCTTTGAGTTATCTGTTATACTCATTCTCTCTTTGTCTAGATTTGTTATTTTGATCTTATTGATATCATCTGATGTTTCTCTTTGAGTATGTTTCAAGGGATATTTTATCTGATACATTTAGAAGACATTAAAGACTGTTTTCTTTTGGAGTGCTTGCTTGGATATTTGGTTATCTTTATTTGATATAATTTGGTCTTCTCATTAATTGCTTGGAAGATTATGCTTTTTGCTTGCTCAATAGTCCAAAGGAAATGGATTTCTATCTGACATTGTTGTCTTGTGGATACTTCCCATTGGTTAGATCTTTTTGTTGGTGTAAGCCCTAGAGGCCAATACTTTTGGTACTTGTATCAAATTATTTATTAATAATAAAAGGCTTTTTCTTTATTATGTTTGTTTAATAAAGTCCCTAGAATAGTTAGTCCGTTTAATGTATCAAGTATGACTTAATCATGAGATCACATTAAACATAAGGACACCATTCTTAAAGTATCCGTAGTCGAGCTTTATTGTGAAGTGGGATAACATTAAAGCATTAAGACTATTATGTTTGTAGACTGATGATCACATCTCATGGATCATGGATAAAGAGTTATCAAGTCTTAAACATAGGTATGAATATTAAGAGTAATATTTATACCGAATTGACCCGCTATGAGAATACTATATAGAAAGTTATGCAAAGTGTCATAAGTTATTCTCATGGTGATAATGGTATATACCACTCTTCGACCTGAAACCACTATGGATCCTAGATGTAGAGTCGAGTGCTTTATTGTTGATCCAACGTCGTCCGTAACTGGATAACCATAAAGACAGTTGATGGGTACTCCACAAAGCATGCTGAGGGACATGAGTGTCCTAGATGGAATTTGCCCATCCTGCGTAACAGGATAAATGTCTATAGGTCCAATATTGAACTGGACAAGGATGACACGGTCTATACCTTGTGTTCAATATAGACATAAGGGCAAAAGGGTAATTATACACATAATTAATATCACAAAAGGTTTTGTCAGATCACATGACATTTTCGTGTCTTGGGTAGCAGTGATGTGTTGCTAGATACCGCTCACTGTTTATTATGTTAAATGTGTGATTTAATATAATTGCCAACGTCGCGAAAACCTACAGGGTCACACACAAAGGACAGATTGATGAGAAATAGAGTAACTAAGGAACACGGTAAGGTACGGTGCACTTAAATGGAATACGAAATATGGTAAGGTACCACACGCTTAAGTGATTTTGGGCATATTATAAGATATGGGCCAAAGTACACTTAAGTGGGTTTTTTATCTTGAAGCCCACACAAGTGGTTCTATAAATAGAACCCTTGGGTAGAAGCATTGTCACTCAGACTAACACTCAAGTGAAGACTTGGAATTTCGTTTCCCTCTCTCTCTCTCTCTCTCTCTCACTCAAAGCCTTCATTTGTACCAGCTAGCACTGAGATTGAAGGAACCCGTTCGTGTGGACTGAGTAGAGACGTTGTCATCGTTCAACGTTCGTGATCGCTCCGTGGATCTGTATCCAAGGTTTTGATCGTTACAAGAGATCTGCACCAAAGGTTTGAATCGCCACAAGAGATCTGTACCAAAGGTTTGAATCGCCACAAGAGGTAACAATTCTATCACTGATCATGCCCATTCGTAAGGATCACTAAATGGAGAAATTTAAATTCCGTTGCACCTTGGATGGCAATTCTCCTTCAGTGGTATCAGAGCCACTTACGAAACCATGAATCTGATAACTGTTTATTTTTTGTATTAATACGATTAAAGACAGAATGAATCAAAGATTAAATTGAGATCGATCAAGTTATATATATGATATATATAATCCTGATGCAAAATACATTATATATGATATAGTGTTCTCGTTTCGTTCATTCAAACACTCAATGGTTGTTTTCCTTTGAGCGATCAATGGTCGTTTGCTTCTTGATCCGACATTAGTATGGTGAAGTAATGATGTATTGATCAATCATACTGAATCAACAATCGAGATGTGTTTGACGGTTTGAAATTGGTGCATCAGGGTTAGTGACGGCACAAGGGTTTGTTGTCAGAGAGTTATGCGATTGGGGTTGTGACTGCACAAGAGTTGTGCTTTCTAAACACTTTTTGGAACAGTGTTAACCGGTTAAGGCATATGGTTAACCGGTTAACGCAATACGAAATAATTTTATTTTCTTTAGGTTTTCAAACAGTGTTAACCGGTTAATGCATTTGGTTAACCGGTTAACGCAAGACGGAATACAGTTTTCCAACAGATTTTCAAACAGTGTTAACCGGTTAACGTATTTGGTTAACCGGTTAACGCAAGACAGAAAGCAAATTTTGAACAGATTTCAAACAGTGTTAACCGGTTAACGCATATGGTTAACCGATTAATGCAAGGCAAAATTCACCCGTTCGGCTAACTCAGTGCTTTAAAAGTATCAAGTGTTGATGCGAAAAACGACGTCGATTTTAAATGAATTGTTCATTAAAAATTTCGGCCAGGGGCGCTGCCCCCTTGACCCCCGTCCGCTGAACGGGCAGCGGATCCCCGGCTAACTCTGCGTAGTGTGATTGGTCGTCAAAATTTAATTTGGTTTTAATTAATTAAAAGAATTAAAATTGATAATAATAATAATGTGTTTATTATTGTCTTGTGGTGATCGGTTATGGCCTTAGTTTTCCTTTATTTTGTTTTGGTTTTTAAAATACGACCTGCGTGTCGTGCCTCTCTTTTAATCTCTCAATGTAACTTCTTTTCTCATCTCACTCCCTCGTATGTAAAACGAGTTTCTTTTATGAAATGTAATGATATGAAGAAAGCAAAGAAGTCAGTGCCAAAGAAGGACAACCTTGAAGATCTTGCTTGGAGAAGCTTAGATAGTTGTTAGGTTAACTTAGGTTCTCTCATTGGCTTGGGAGAACAATTGCGCTAGGGGCCATAACTGTTTCATTATGTATGTATGTATGTTGATGCATGTGAATGTATGTTGATGCATGTGAGAGGCGATTTATATGATAAATAAGCCGGTGAGATAAAAAAAAATTGCAATTCCCTCAAATTAAATATTAAGTTTATGCTTTCCAAGTTTCAACACTCATCAAGACTAGTATCAGATAATGTAGGTTTCGCCTACGCGAGGTGCATGTTCTATATTAGTAAGGTGCGATGGGATAATTGTAATATCCAACTGTTAAAACAATGGGTCAAACTTAACTAAACAAATTATAATAATATTATATATGTTTGCTTTCCAAGTTTTAGCACTCATCAAGACTAGTATCGGACAATGTAGGTTTCGCCTACGCGAGGTGCATTTTCTATATTGGTAAGGTGCGATGGGATAATTGTAATATTCAACTGCTAAAACGATGGGTCAAACTTAATTATAATAATATTATATATGTTTAGAAGCAAGAGTTGGGAATGATCCATATGATGGATTGGAATAAGGAGTTATTCACCCAACTGAAATTTTCGAGAGTTGTATGAGATACAATTGGAAGGAGTTCCTACCTAAATAACCTAGTTTTGTGTAATCCGCCTACGCGGACTTAGAACGAAGTGAAATATGGATCTCGACCCACTAGAAAATCTTCAAACGGGATTTTCCGAATCAAATGATGGGGGTCATTTGTTTTGAGTAAAATAGTGGGAGAATATTTAATTAAAGGCCTAATTAAATATGTCAATGATACTTATATTTTCATTAATCCTTATGTAGATAACCTTGATAGCAAACACCTCTAACAACATTTTGCGATCAATCTTTGATAAGGAAAAATTGTCTGGGACAAATTTTCTGGATTGGCACCGAAACCTGAGGATTGTCCTCAAACATGATAAAAAGTTGTATGTCTTGGAGACACCTGTTCCTGAAGAGGAACCTCCTAGTTTTGCACCTAAGGCAGAAAGAGATGCTTATAAGAAGCATGTCGATGATGCTAATGAAACTGCTTGTCTCATGCTAGCTACCATGAACTCAGAATTGCAAAAGCAACATGAGAACATGTCAGCGTTCGATATGATCGAACACCTGAAGATGCTCTATCAAGAGCAAGCAAGGCATGAGAGGTTTGAAGTTTCAAAAGCCCTTTTTCAAGGCAAGTTAGCTGAGGGAGCCCCTGTAGGTCCCCATGTGCTCAAGATGATTGGGTATGTGGAAAACCTTGAGAGATTGGGTTTTCCCCTCGAGAAGGAACTTGCGACTGATTTAATCTTGCAATCGTTGCCAGATGGATTCAGTCAATTTGTCCTAAATTTCAATATGAATGATATGGACAAATCTCTTCCTGAACTGCTTGCCATGTTAAGAACTGTTGAGCAGAATCTGAAGTCAAAAGGGAAGTCCATTCTGATGATTGGAAATGGACAGAGACAGAACAAAAGGCCCACTAAGCAAGGTGATAAAGGGAAAGGCAAGGAAGTTGCCAAACCCAAACCCACCGTTGCTGCTTTAAAGCCTAGTGGAGGCATAACAAAAGCAGGCACCTGCTTCCATTGCGGTAAGACCGGACACTGAAAGAGAAATTTCCCAAAGTACCTGGAAGATAAGAAGAATGGAGTAGAGACTTCAACTTCAGGTATTTTTGTTATTAAAATTAATTTATCTACTTCTGCATCATGGGTATTAGATACTGGATGCTGTTCTCACATTTGTAGAAATGTGCAGGGACTAAGAAGGAGTAGAGATTTGGCAAAAGGTGAAGTCGACCTACGAGTTGGCAATGGAGCAAAGGTTGCTGCTTTAGCCGTAGGAACTTATGTATTAACTTTACCTAGTGGTTTAATAATTCAGTTAGAGAACTGTTATTATGTACCTACAATTAGCAGGAATATTATTTCCGTTTCTTGTTTGGACAAGTTTGGTTTTTCATTTATAATAAAGAACAATTGTTGCTCAATTTATTTGAATGATATATTCTATGCTACTGCACAAATGAACAATGGACTATATGTCTTTGATCTTGAAATGCCTATTTATAATATTAATACTAAAAGGATGAAACCTAATGAGTTAAATCCAACTTACCTTTAGCATTGTCGATTAGGCCACATAAATGAGAAACGCATTTCCAAATTCCATAAAGATGGACTCTTGGACTCTTTTGATTATGAATCATATGAGACATGCAGATCTTGTTTAATTGGAAAGATGACAAAGTCTTCATTCACAAGAAAAAGGTGAAAGAGCTAATGATCTTTTGGCCCTCATACCAGTCAGAGGAGGTTTTCAATATTTCATCACATTTACTGATGATTTCAGTAGATATGGTTATGTGTATTTAATGAAATACAAATCAGAGTCCTTTGAAAAGTTCAAGGAATTCAAGAATGAAGTACAAAACCAACTAGGTAAGAATATTAAAACTCTTCGATCAGATCGAGGTGGTGAGTATTTAAGCCTAGAGTTTGATGACCATCTGATAGAGTGTGGGATCCTATCCCAACTTACTCCTCCTGGAACACCCCAAAGGAATGGTGTATCTGAGAGAAGATATTGAACCCTATTAGACATGGTCCGATCCATGATGAGTCACACCGATCTTCCAAACTCCTTTTAAGGACATGCACTATTGACATCAGCTTATACACTTAACCGTGTTCCATCCAAAAGGTTGAGAAGACACCATATGAGATATGGAGTGGTAAGAAACCACATATATCTTACATGAAGATTTGGGGTTGCGAAGTTTATGTGAAACGACAAATTTCAACTAAGCTTGAGCCCAAATCTGACAAATGCTTATTTGTGGGGTATCCTAAAGAAACAAGAGGGTATTACTTCTACAATCCTTCTGAGGGCAAAGTGTTTGTCGCTCGAACTGGAGTCTTCCTAGAAAGGGATTTTATTTCCAAAGGAATCAGTGGGAGGAAAGTAGAGCTTGAAGAAATTCAAGAATCACAAAGCATCGATACACCTATGGAGGAATTAGAGCAGGAAACACAAGTAGTTGTGTAAGAGATACCTGCTCAAGTAGAACAAGACCAGCGTAGGTCAAGCAGGATACGTCACCTACCTGAGAGATATGGATATCTCATAACAGATCAAGGTGATATATTACTCATGGATCAAGATGAGCCTGTGACCTACTCATGGAATCTTCGTTTTGATGAAACAGTAAAACAATATGGATTCATCAAGAACGAAGATGAGCCTTGTGTCTACAAGAAGGTTAGTGGGAGCATGATCGTTTTCCTGGTATTATATGTAGATGACATATTACTCATTGGAAACGATATCCCTACCCTGCAACAAGTAAAGTCTTGGTTGGGGAAATGCTTTTCTACGAAGGACCTAGGTGAAGCAGCCTATATATTAGGAATCAGAATCTATAGAGATAGATCACAAAATGCTTGGCCTAAGTCAGAGTACATAGACAAAGTGTTGAGACGCTTTAATATGAATGATTCCAATGGTTATGTGTTTTGCTTAAATGGTGGCGCTGTGAGCTAGAAAAGTTCAAAGCAAGATACAGTCGCTGATTCTACAACCGAGGCCGAGTATATTGCTGCCTTAAGTGCAGCAAAGGAAGTTGTTTGGATCAGAAGTTCCTTAGTGAACTTGGCATAGTTCCTGGCATTGTGGATCCCATTGGTCTCTATTGTGATAACAATGGTGCTATCGCACAAGCTAGGGAACCTAGATCTCACCAACGATCCAAACACATACTTAGGCGTTATCACCTCATTCGAGAGATAATAGATGGAGGAGATGTGAAAATATGTAGAGTACCAACACTTGACAATATTGCTGACCCACTAACAAAGCCTCTTACACGGCAGAAGCATGATGGTCATACTAGATCAATGGACATTAGAGGTATGCCTGATTGGCTCTAGTGCTAGTGGGAGATTGTTGGTGTAAGCCCTAGAGGCCAATACTTTTGGTACTTGTATCGAATTATTTATTAATAATAAAAGGCTTTTTCTTTATTATGTTTGTTTAATAAAGTCCCTAGAATAGATAGTCCGTTTAATGTATCAAGTATGACTTAATCATGAGATCACATTAAACATAAGGACACTATTCTTAAAGTATCTGTAGTCGAGCTTTATTGTGAAGTGGGATAACATTAAAGCATTAAGACTATTATGTTTGTAGACTGATGATCACATCTCATGGATCATGGATAAAGAGTTATCAAGTCTTAAACATATGTATGAATATTAAGAGTAATATTTATACCGGATTGACCGGCTATGAGAATACTATATAGAAAGTTATGCAAAGTGTCATAAGTTATTCTCATGGTGATAATGGTGTATACCACTCTTCGACCTGAAACCACTATGGATCCTAGATGTAGAGTCGAGTGCTTTATTACTGATCCAACGTTGTCCGTAACTGGATAACCATAAAGACAGTTGATGGGTACTCCACAAAGCATGCTGAGGGACATGAGTGTCCTAGATGGAATTTGCCCATCCTGCATAACAGGATAAATGTCTATGGGCCCAATATTGAACTGGACAAGGATGACACGGTTTATACCTTGTGTTCAATATAGACATAAGGGCAAAAGGGTAATTATACACATAATTATTATCACATGAGGTTTTGTCAGATCACATGACATTTTCGTGTCTTGGGTAGCAGTGATGTGTTGCTAGATACCGCTCACTGTTTATTATGTTAAATGCGTGATTTAATATAATTGCCAATATCGCGAAAACCTACAGGGTCACACACAAAGGACAGATTGATGAGAAATAGAGTAACTAAGGAACACCGTAAGGTACGGTGCACTTAAGTGGAATACGAAATATGGTAAGGTACCACACGCTTAAGTGATTTTGGGCATATTATAAGATATGGGCCAAAATACACTTAAGTGGGCTTTTTAGCTTGAAGCCTACACAAGTGGTTCTATAAATATAACCCTTGGGTAGAAGCATTGTCACTCAGACTAACACTCAAGTGAAGACTTGGAATTTCATTTCCCTCTCTCTCTCACTCAAAGCCTTCATTCGTACCAGCTAGCACTGAGATTGAAGGAACCCGTTCGTGTGGACTGAGTAGAGACGTTGTCATTGTTCAACGTTCGTGATCGCTCAGTGGATCTGTATCCAAGGTTTTGATCGTTACAAGAGATCTGCACCAAAGGTTTGAATTCCCACAAGAGGTAACGATTCTATCACTGATCATGCCCATTCGTAAGGATCACTAAATGGAGAAATTTTAAATTCCGCTGCGCCTTGGATGGAAATTCTCCTTCACTTTTCAACTCTAAACTTTTAAATCTTGTCTAGGATAGTCCTTTCATCTTCTCCTTTTCTTCTTAAATTTTAAAATGTCTCCCTCATTTTAAAACCTTATTTGTTTGTGTTTTCAACTTAGACTTATTTTAATGAGTAGAAAATTTGGCCTTATGCCATTGATTTTTAAAAATATTTTCTTAAATCAGACTTGTAAATAAACTTAATCATATTGACTTTAATTTCAAAAGGACAAAATTAACTAACAACCTCATCTAATCCTTTTGGCCACTTTGTGCCTTTTCCTTTAAACTTTTCAAAAGAAAGCATTTAGATTTGAGTTATCTTTGATTAAGATATAATTCTCCCATTCCATGATATACTGATTGTAAGTCTTTCCATTTATTAGGGGTTAGTGGCATACTTATTTATTAAATCCAAGTTAGAGCCATCCCTCTTAAATGTTGCAAAGCCCTCATTATTGGTGGATGTTTGGTTGAGTATTCTCCCGTTGATAATAAAATATCTTTAAGATTTTGTTAAAATCAATCCACCCATCTTTTAAATTTTTACCATGAACTACGAGGTTTTGATCCCTCATTTTTATGCTGGTACGTAGGCATAAGACCGAAGGTCTTGTCAAATACAAATATATAATAAATGAATTATTTTCTCATCCCCACACTCAATTTTTAGCAAACATCTTTCCAACTAAGAACACTTACACACAAAAAAGGGCTCCCTATGAGTACCTAGGACACTTTGGGAGCTAATACCTTCCCTCTGTGTAACCAATCCCCTTACCTGTAATCTCTGACATTTTATTAGTTTTGATTTGAAACTTCTTATCTTTGGGTTTTTTCGGACTTTTTCCCCTTTCCTTTGGAAACAATAAAAGCGTCGTGATGACTCTTGTTTTATTGATGTTGAGTTAACCAATAGCTCAATGGTCATGAATTTACCGCTACAAAAAGAAAGTGACGGCTCTGCTGGGGAGTAGCCCTTAGTGGGTTTAGCCTACTTTTGTGTGTATATATATTTGATGTTTGTTTATATTATTGTGTGATACTCTCTGTCAGTTGTGCTTGGTGATCTCTGAGTGGTGAGATAAGTTCTAACCTGAACTTGAATGTAATTAAGATAGGAGGATGGTATAGTCACGTTCGACTCGTATGGAGTAGTCCTTAACGTGTTGGCTTGAGATCCATCTACTTAGTGGAGACCCCTTTGGAATTACTGATGTCACACGAGTAAGTCATGGATAGGCATTATTCTAGGAGTCTGCGTAACTAAGGATCGTAGAAAATTTAACCCAACTTGGTCTATTTAGGATGTAGTGTAGAGACTGTTCAAGTGTAGACTTGATAACAGTTGTTATGCGATACTACACTCAAATGAGTTTCTCTTGAGAATACTATGGGTTAATGAGTCTGTCATCCTAACCTATAGTATCCGATAGATGGTATCATGACTCTGGGAACTTTTTAGAACATGATCTACAGGTTTTTATCCTTAGTACACTCCTTTGGGATGGTTCTTAACCTAACTCCATGCTCGTGACTCACAACAAACCATTTAATTCTTGGTTGATATGATCAGTTATCATCAATATCAATGGAACTTGGGTGTTTATAAGGTGAAAACCATAATCCACTAAAATGGATGATTAATCTTGACGATGACTTGATCCATCCTTTGACCTTTGTTTGTGTTTACCTTGTGTGTGATTGTTGCATTCATGCACACATCCACATCATAACATTCATCATATAAATAAATTTTCAAGGAACTAAGGTCATATTTGCAAATATTTTTAGACCATGGATTATGGATAAAGGAACACTAAGAAGTATAGTTTCAGATGTCCCGACTTGAAAGAGTTAAGCAAGCTAGCATCCTTTGTAGTAGATCCCTTGGATTTCAAGCAACATCGTGGGAAGCTTTTATCCATGTTGTCTACTGGAGTTGTGGGAGGACTCTTGAGTGTCTTGGTCCAGTTCTATGATCCTCTTTATCAGTGCTTCACTTTTCCTGATTATCATCTCATGCCCATGTTAGAGGAGTATGCTCATCTCTTGGGTATACCTGTATCTAACAAGGTACTCTTCCGTGGATTAGAGGAGGTCCGAGATCCCAAGTCATAGTTGATGCCCTTCATCTGAAGAAGTCCGAGATCGATGCTAATATGACGAATAAATGAGGGATTTGAGGGTTAACTTCTGAGTTTCTCCTTGGTAAAGCCACTGCTTTTGCTCAAGCTGGTAGCATGGACGCTTTCGAAGCCATATTTGTCTTGCTCATCTATGGTTTAGCATTGTTCCCTAACATTGACAACTTTGTTGATGTTAACACCGTTAGAATTTTCTTGATTGGGAATCTTGTTTCGACTTTGTTGGGTGACACATATTTCTCTCTTCATTTAAGAAATTATAAGGGTGGAGGAACCGTTGTATGTTGCATTCCTCTTTTGTCCAAGTGGGTTATTTCGCACTTGCCACAGGCACCAGTCTTCTTGGAGAACCGACAATGTCTACGGTGGTCTCAGAGACTTATGTCTCTCACTAATGATGATATTGTTTGGTATGATTCTGCATTTGATGGATTAGATATTATTGCCAGTTGTGGTGAGTTCTCTAATGTGCCACTTTTTGATACACAAGGAGGAATAAACTACAATCCTGTTTTGGCTCATTGTCAGCTTGGGTTCCCCTTGAAGGATAAACCTAATAACATTCAATTAGAAGGCCTATTCTATCAAGAGGGTAAAGATCCCCAAAATTTGAAGAGTAGAATGGTGCATGCTTGACATAATGTTCGTAGAGAGGGAAGATCCGAGCTTGGTCCATGCAATTATGTAGCTTTTGAAGTTTACACTACTTGGGTGAAGAAGAGAGCTTTGGAGATTAAGATGTCATACGCCTACGAAAGACCTATGTTTATGGTTGTGGATGAGCCATCAACTATCCCTAATCAGGATGTAGAGAGGTTAGAAGATGCACTCGCCAAGATGAAGCAAAAGAGGGACCTTTGGGAAGAGCAGTTCCTTGCTTTAAACCGAAAGCAAGTAGAGTTGCAGCTTGAGTTGAAAGACAAAGATGCACTCATTGAGATTCTTGAGGAGCATGCAATGAAGATCCAGAGAGAGCCAGAGGGTTTATGTTCCTCTAGTATTCCTCAGCCTTCTGGTGCTTGGAAGAAGATCGTCGATCAACTCGTCATTGAGAAGATGAAGACCGCTTATGAGTCAGAGATTAGACGCATCCGAAGGAAGTACACACCTTTGGCCAGTTCAGCTGATTCAGTTTCTAGGGATCCTTAGGATGATACTTTCCTTTTCTCTTGTATTTGTATTTTGGTTTCTGAAACTGTACTCAGTGTAATCCTTCCAAAATTTTATGAATAAAAAGGGATTTTTATGGTTAATTCAAATGTTATTATTGATTATTATTATTATTATTGAAATATCTGCAAGTAAGGATTTAAATGTTCCTTGAAAATGAAATAAAAACATTGTGTTTCATGCATCATTTGCATAACAGGTTTCTTCAGCCAAATGTCTTATTGTTCTTCGTCTTTGTATCAGACAAGTTGACTCATCAATACGATACTCGAGCTAATCATCAACGAAGAATGCATCATTCGAAACAAGAGAACCGAGAGCTCAAGGAAGAAATTTCTAGACTCACTACTCTGGTGGAGTCTGTCATTGCTGCTCAGAATCAACCATCTCCAACTCCTGCAAATCCTCCGCAGAGGATTGTCATCTCTGAGGTCGTTTCAATGCTAGTGCATGTGATTCTTGCCATCCAGTTTGCACCAGCTATGCCTTTCGAATTCCCGTGGGGAATGCCTCCGAACTTTAGGTTATGCTCAAACATTTGCTCCTATACCAACATCTAGCCCGATCATGTCTGTTCCTCCTCCTGTCGTGCATACTTTGCCTCATGTCGAGGAAACCATTTATCATTCTGAGCCGTCTGAGGCCCCTGATGTATATGATAAAATGGATGAAATGAAGGACCAATTTCTAGAGCTGAGAAAGGAATTGAAGACCCTGAGGGGTAAAGATCTGTTAGAAAAGAGTGTTGCTGACAAGTGCTTAGTGCCCAACGTTAAAATCCCTGTTAAATTCAAAGTCCATGACTTTAAGAAGTATAAGGGAAATACTTGTTCTTTGAGCCATCTTGTAATGTACGCCCGTAAGATGTCTACTTAGACAGATAATGATTAACTGCTCATCCACTACTTTCAAGACAATTTGACTGGTGCAGCGCTTCTGTGGTATTTGGGTTTAGATAGTGTTAATATCCGTACTTTCAACAACTTGGGTGAGGTCTTCGCCAAGCAATACAAGTACAACTTAGACATGGATCCCGATTGTGATTAGTTGCGGTCTATGTCTCAGAAGAATAAAGATAAGTTCAAAGAATACACACAGAGGTGAAGAGAGCTTGCTGCTCAAATCAGTCTCGCGCTGGAAGAAAAGGAGATGACTAAGATATTCCTCAAAACTCCGAGTTCATTCTATCATGAATGTATGACTGTCAATGCTCCTAATGAATTCATTGAAATGGTGAACATGGGGATGAATTTAGAAGAGGGTGTCCGAGAGGGTCGTTTGTCTAAAGAAGAAGCATCTACGAGCAAGAAGTATGGTGGTAGTTTTTTCAAGAAGAATGAGGGGAAACCAATGCAGTGTCTGTAGGGAGGCAAATGAGGCCTCATGTGAGGAATAATCCTAGATCTCTCCAGCATCATTAAGTATCCTCAGTCATTCCAGTATTTACCAACAATTCCGCAATTCAATCAGTACCAATTCAACAACAATAGTAACAACAACAATGTACCCACAGCAATCATAACTACAACAACAATAAGCATAATAACTTTGAGAGGAATAATGTGACTTTTGATCCCATTTTGTTGACTTATGCAGAACTTTATCATTCCCTGGTTATCAAGAATTTGATTTAGCCGAGGAATCCTCCACATACACCTGAGCCTCTACCATGATGGTACAAACCTGATCTGCACTGCACTTTTCATCAGGGGGTGCATGGCCATGATATAGAGAATTGTTATCCATTAAAGAATTAAGTTCATAAGTTGATCAAGAGTGGTATGGTGTCCTTCGAGGACCGCGCACCAAATGTCAAAGCCAAACCTTTGCTTGCTCATGGCAATTCTTCCGTGAATATGGTAGATGGTTTACCTGGTAATATTAGGGTGTTTGATGTCCGTCGTATTCAGAGGTCTCTGGTGGAGATGCATAGGAATTTGTGTTTGATCAGTGATTGTGAACATGACCATGATGGTTGTGTTATTTGTATTGTTAATCCACGATGGTGTATAATTGTCAAGAGTGATATTCAGAAGCTAATAGATGAAGGTGTTATTCAGATTAGTCAATCCAGAGATATGGGTAATGATGTGAATGTAATTGTGCCAGTGTTCAAGACTCTAAAGTGAGTAGTAATCCAATTCGACAGCAGCAGAAGAAGTAATAATAGATCGGTATCACCGTTGGTAATACGGTTAGAAGGCCCAATCCCGTATGCATCCGATAAAGTTATATCTTACAAATATAATGCTACTATGATTGAGAGTGGGCAAGAGGTTCCTCTTCCCGCAAAAAAATCATTAGTGAGTATTGCAGATGTTGTTAAGGTGACCCGTAGCGGTCGTGTATTTGACCCAGTATCTTCGAAGGTTATAGAAGATGTTGTGGTTGGTAAGAAGGAGGATGTTCCTGTAATTAATCTTGTTAAGGCTCCAACTTGTCAGTCTGGTGAATCCAATAGGTTAAAGGTTAAGGATGATAATGATGAGTGATCGCGACTTAGTATCTCTATCAAAATTACTAACTGCAAGTGCACAGTCGTATCGCTTAGTTTTAAAAAGATATTGAACCCAAAGGACCAAAAACCAAACTATCGTTATCTAAAATTATTATGTAAAGTTAAGGCTAATGATTGTTTTCTTTTTTAAGATTAGATTAAGGGAAGCGGGAAATAGAATTGAACTGGAAATAATAATAAAATAAAAGTATTCGATAAAGAGGCATCGGTATGTAAATTACATCATTCTTCGAGGATTTGGTAAATAATTAACATTAAAATAAGATAAATCATTTTTCAGTATAAAATATCAAATTAAAATACTTTGCCTCACACTCTCGTGTTATTGGCTCAAGCTATACTCTTAAGCCAAAATGTTTTACTCTCACTCACCCACCTGAATTAAAAGTACTTTTTGGAAAATGATAAATCCTAATTAATCCTAAAGCGCTCTCGCTCTGTTTAGGATTAATGCCTAGAAATCACTATCCGGTTAAAATCTCAAACTCTCGCTTTGTTGATTTATAACCTTAATGACTTTTCAATCTCATGCAAAAACCCTTTTAAATTAGAATTGGAAACCAGAGCCAGAAAAATAACTCATAAAAATTACCATTAATTATTACCGAATCCCGTCGGAATGACGGTCCATACATACCGATGTCGAAAGGTTTAGCCGAACGTCGTTTTAAACTTAATCATACAGATATAATTATTAAACATAAACATAATCAAAACTCATAATTTCAAATGAAAGCGGAAAGTAACGAATTAAGCAATTAAAAGAAACCTGAGGAATAATAATAATTGGATTAAACTTAGGAGAATTCTTAGAGTACAAATAGCAACTGGAAAATACAATGATCTCGCAACGCTTGATCCAAGCAACTCGTAAACGTAAGAAAAAATGTGCAATAGCCTTCCGATGTGGAAGAACTATCACTTTTAGAGTGTTTCTGCTTAAACTAAGAAGCAAAATTACACGATATAAACTTGGATTTTTTTTCTTCTGATTCTGCCTTTTTATACTGGTGAAATATGGGCTGAACTTCCCTAAATTCATGTGGAAGTGGTGGAGGGAAATAGGGTGAGTTTTGACCATGTCCATTGTAGTTGCTGAAAAACAGCAATGTGTGTCTGTGGTGAACGCCACAGGGCCATGGAGAACGCCATGGTACTAAAAGTCTGAAGTGACGTGGCAAGGGGTCGTGGCGAACGCCACAAGCCCATAACTTGCATTTTCAATGTTTTTCTTCCTTTCTTCCCTTTTTCTTCATTTCTTCTCTTTTCTTTACTTATTTCTCACACGTGAGTCTTGCATCAACAAGTACCTGAAACAGGGCACCAACACCAGTATAATACATAAAAACATACACAAAATTATACTAAAATACATGTGAATCGAGTAAAATAAACGGTATAGTTTCACCTTATCAAACTCCCCCATACTTGAACCTTTGCTTGTCCTCAAGCAAACACTTCACTTGTGACATGAAAATTCGGAGACTCGTAGCATGTAAATCCATGAAAAACCACACAAATAATCAATTAATCATCCTAAAGATACAAACTTCACTTTGGTTATAATTGCTTAAGTAGGTACCAATCGGTACACTGAGGATATCGTAATAACGTTATTCCGCAATTGCGGTCATGAGTCTCCCTACATACAAGCAAATGTAAATGATGTCATTATATCTCAAACTCGTCAACTCACCTTTTATTTTTCCGTTCAAGTGCGATCACATTAAGCCCATTGTCTTTCACATTTATAGTAGGAAGATCTGTTAGTGACTTCGGTCTTTCTTTTACCGTCGGTTTCCTGGTTTGGGGGTTGATTATGGCATCTAAGTGGTTTTAGCCCCTTCCTAAATCGTAATCGCGGAGGATCGGACCGTAGTCCGCCCTACCAAGTTTAGCGCCAAATAAAACTAAACCAACTACGATTGGCATTTGTAATTCATATTTCATTCAATATCCTTTTTATTCTTTGGACCAAACACTTATTTGTATCAATTTCCTACGGGTAAAGCATGACCAATATGGTGTTGACCGCCTGAACTATTTTATTAGGTAAGGATACAAGGTTTTTGACATAATGAATATTCAAATAAATTCGCATGTTTAGGAGACTCAAGGCATTAAAACGATACCGATCTTGCACACAAATTTCCCAAGATTTTACAATTAAACCTCAATTTCATTTGTAACTTAGAACTTTCTAATTATGAAATAATTTTCATGATTTTTTTTTGTTATGGCTCAAGAAAGGGGAAGATCAATAAATAATGGAAACCACGCATAAAGACTCGACAATACATGCATTGACTCAATTAACACTAAACAATTAAATAAAATGGAAATGGATAAAACAATAAATCTACCTAAGAAATCTATAAATAAAAGCGATAAAGTTCCTCCCCCACATTTAAGCCGAACATTGTCCCTAATGTTTCGATAAAAGATCGAAAAGGAAGATATAACCTAGATAGAGTGCTCAATGACAGCCTTGGCCTCGTGCTCGTCCATACCTACCATGCTGAGGAGGTGGTATACCTACGTGTTGCATGTACTCAATCAGGTCCTCGGTCCCCACACGCATGCCCTGTATTTCTTCAATCATGAACGATAAGTTATGCTCGGTCCTTCCTGCATAGTCGTGTTGCTGATCCTGTATCTATTGGATATGTGTCATCATGTCGACCTGCTGTCTCTGTATATCTCGCAACAGCTAGTCGCGTTCGGCATCTACATCATTACGGTGTCGCAGCTCATAGAGAACATCGTCAAGTGCGGTCTTGATGCCGACATAATCATATTCCTCTCGAGACTGGTGTCGGGGAGAGGTACCTGCAAAAGTGTTAGAAGGGCCAAGTGTGGTGTGTGAACGTGTAGTAGAGTCAGAGAAAGTGGGAGCATCTTACTCCATCTCATCACATTCATTATCGGTCTGACAACCTTGGTTATCTTGCACAGGTATGTCATTAGGGGCGGGATCACCGAGTTCAGGGGCAGTCAGATCATAAAGCCAATTGTTCCTATCACGCATATATGTGCGTGTGTGGTAGGGTAAAATGATACTCCTAATCTCGAGGTTGCCAACCATGAGAGAGTATCTTCCGTCCCGCCTGACCTTAATTAAATGTTGGGCTCGATAGGAATCTATATCCAGGGAGGGCATCGGTAGGGGCTGCAGAGTTGCAAGCTCATTATCTAATCCTAGTGCACGGGCTATGGAGGTAAGTAGACCTCTTATACAGAAAAGGATGGCCCCTCTTGCGCAAATCAATTGCATGTGTGCCAGCATGAAAGGATTCACATTGACTCGTGTCGGTGCGAACGCAACATGTAAAAATAAAAGCTCTTTAGAATTCACCCTACCGTTGTTTATTCGGCCTAAAATAATGTTAGCTAATATGCGATGCACATAGAATATGTCCAGGTTATGGATATGTGAAGCTTTTAGCCCTTCCCAATTGGAAGTTCTTTCACCTATCAATTGTTCCCAAAAACGGAACGTTTCATACTGCCATTCTTCTTCCAAGGGACATGCATAAGCTATATCATTCTGATGGGGAAAATGCAGTATGTCCCCAAGAGTATCTTGGCTTAATTCGTAATCCCTATTAAACATTCTAAACCTCACCATGCCAGAAGAGTATTGATCTACCATAGGTGTATAGTAAGTGAAAGAACTTAAAAACTCCAAAGTCATCTTCTCGTAGGTTGCGTTATTCAAAGAACAGAAATGCGTTAAATCTAGTCTATCTAGTATCCATTGTACACTACCGAGTAGTCCTAACCTACGTAGACAAGGTTCGTCGACATACCTTGTTGGGGTGACTGAGTGTTCGTAGAACTTCAAGTACCTCTCCTTTTGTAGTTTTCCAACTTCACCTTCACTGAAGACGAGATTTGATAAGTCTTATGTTGGCCTTCTTGCTCTAGCTTGGACTCTTGGAGGCATGTGTATGTGTGTGTGAAGAATAACTTTAGAATAGGGTTCAATTGAGGTTTG
Source organism: Lathyrus oleraceus (assembly GCF_024323335.1). Classification (NCBI taxonomy): domain Eukaryota; kingdom Viridiplantae; phylum Streptophyta; class Magnoliopsida; order Fabales; family Fabaceae; genus Lathyrus; species Lathyrus oleraceus. The sequence goes on from NC_066585.1 coordinate 104,973,003, forward strand.
GCAATGTGGTTGGATTGGGTGATGAAAGTTTAAATAAGTGAATTAGAGAGGGAGTTTGAAAGGTTGGAGATGAATGGTGTTAGTGGATGAGTTAAGGTGAGTTAATGGGGTTTGGAAGTTAAAAGAGTGGGAAAACATGGGGTTGAGCGTTAAAAATCGTGTTTTTGTGTTTTTGAGGTTTGTGGTGAACGCCATAGGGTTGTGGTGAATGCCACAAACCTTAAATGAGGAAATTTCGTTTTACCAATGTGGCGAATGCCATAAGCTTCAGAAACAGTATTTTTATGTTTTGCGGTTCAGGAAAAAGGCAAATTTGGATTGTTAATTATTTTTAACGGCTTCTCAGTGATAAATTTATGCTTAATGGAACACATAGCCTTAAAAAAAATATTAATCAATCAATAAAATGCGACGAACGAAAAATAATACATGCATATAAAATAAAATGACATTAATAAAACAGGAAATATTCGTTATGTTTTACGTCGGTAGCACAACACAATAAAAAAAATTGACACAATTGAAATATTTTAATGAAGAGGCATAAAATAATAGTCTTAAAAGTAAATACTAAATAGAAAGCATGAAATGGTATCCTCCCCCACACTTAAACAAAGCGATGTCCACAGTGCTTCAGTGTCAGGCATGAATGCGGAAAGAAAATCTTATAGATCAGTCACTACGATGATCGGTAGGATCAGTGACAGGTAGCCTGGAATACACCACTTGGTGAAGGTGGTTAAATTTCTCGTTAGCTACGTCCATAAATCTGTATAAGTCTTGGAGAATGGTGGTAACATCAGCTCTTATAGCAACGACTTTGGTCTGAAAGGTATCTAGTGCCAAATTATGGTTGTTACGAGAAGTGGCACGAGCAACAGAGACAGGTGTAAGTGCATCAGAGAGAGGGGGATGACTATGGCATTCATAAACAGGAGGTGTTCTAGGAGGTGAAGGTGACTCACCCTGGACTTCTAAATCATAAATCCAATTGTTACGGTCATGTACACTGGTTCGCTCAATGTTGGGTAGGATGAATTGGAGAACTACCTCATGGGTGATTAACAACTGGAATTCCCTAGGTCCAAAGTTTCTTATTAATCCTCTATTAAAACAAAAGGTAATTTCCATTGGTCGGATTCCTCCTATAGGGGTTAGGCGGGAAAGTACGGTTCTTAAGGCTAAGGTTGCAGCAATCATGGTGACTCGTCTACCAATCAGGATGGGACCATGAATAGCATGGGAAATCCTATCTAGGTTTGCAAGCATGAAGGTCGCAACATTAACTATCCTGGACTGAAAAACACAGAACAAGATGAATAATTCATCTCTAGACACAATGGTACTATTTTTCAATTTTCCAAAAATGGTCTAAGTTAAGATCATATGGAAATAACGAATAACAAGGTTATGGATTTGGGCAGGGTGCCTGGAATCGGGTTCAGTTCGTGTTTCTCTAGAAATTTTAGTCCAGGAAAAGTCAAGTTCACAGGTCATAGATGCATCCTCTTGTGCTATTGTGAAAACATCGAGTCCATTAGGAAATCCTAATAGATCATCCATCTCACGATGGTTAAAATTATAGGTGTACCAAAAAATCCTAAATGACACTTGTCCTCTATTGAATCCCCTCCCGTGGTTAGGGTCATAGATAAAGGAACTTAGGAATTCTAGTGTTAGTTTATGGTATGTTGAGAACTTCTTTCTAGTAAAGCTTTCCCACCCAAGTTGGTTGAACATAAAATTGATGCTCTCTCCTATACCTAGGGTAGACATGGTATGTCCATCAGGATATTTGGTCAGTGTCGCCTCTCTCTGAAAAAGAGTTGCATAATGTTGCCTTTGTTCCATGTTTCTAAAAGTAACAACCATATTATATACGTTCTCCATTCCTAAAGTTAGTATGAAGTTAGTATCCTGAAAGGAGACATGAAAAGAGTTAGTACTGATCAAAACAACTAAACTGCTTATTGGGAAATTAGTAATTAGTAACCGTGGGTTGCCTCCCATGCATCATTTTGTTTAATGTTGTAAGCTCGACATAGATTAACAAATCATTAACTTGTTGAAAGAGTTGGCGGCTCGCCTAGCTTTAGACTAGTATAAAAAACTTTATTGTCAACACAATGATAGTGTTTCATACGTTGTCCATTCACGACAAAGGCTTCATTAGATTTACCTTTTATTTCTATAGCTCCATTTTGAAACACTTTGGTAACTTCAAAAGGTCCAGACCATTTAGAACATAATTTTCTTGGAAAAAGTCGTAGTCGAGAGTTAAATAGTAGGACTAAATCCCCCTCGTTAAACTCTCTCCTTGAGATATGTTTATCGTGCCATTTTTTGTTTGTTTCTTATAGATTTTGGCATTCTCGTAGGCGTTCAATCACATCTCCTCGAGTTCATGTATCTCTAAGACTCGTTTTTCACCTGCGGTTGCATAATCCATGTTTAGGGCCTTAATGGTCCAATAAGCTTTATGCTCTAATTCAACTGGGAGGTGGAAATACTTACGATAGATTAGTTTAAACGGTGTGGTTCCTATAGGGGTCTTATAGGCTGTACAATATGCCGATAGAGCTTCGTGAAGCTTGGAGGACCAATCTTTCCTAGAGGTCGCAACTATTTTTTTCTAATATTTGTTTAATTTCCCTATTGGATATTTCGACTTGGCTACTTTTTTGTGGGTGGTAGGGCGTTGTTATTCGGTGTCTAACTCCATATTTAATAATAATTTCTCGAAGATTTTGGAAATGGTGGGAGCCTCCATCGCTAATGATGAGTCTCAGTATACCGAATCTAGGAAAGATTTGATTCTTAAAGAGCTTTATCACAACTCGCGCATCGTTTGTAGGTGAAGTTATTGCTTCAATCCATTTTAACACATAGTTTATGGCGATGAGTATGTACTTGTTACCAAAAGAGGATGGGAATGGGCCCATGAAGTCAATGCCCCACACATCAAAAACTTTTACTTCCAAGATACCTTTTAGAGGAATCTCACCACGTCTAGAGATTTTCCTAGTGCGTTGGCACCGGTTACAATGTATAACTGCAAAGTGAACATCTTTCCACAGATTAGGCCAGAATAAGCCGAATTGTAAGATTTTTGCACAAGTTTTTGAGGTGCTAGCACGCCCCCCATAGGGTGTAGCATGGCAATGATGTATGATGTTGTCGACTTCCTCCTCTGGGACGTAGAGACGGAAGATACCATCTACGCCTCTTTTGAAAAAGAGGGGCTCATCCCAGTAGTAGTTTTTCAAGTCGTGGAAGAATTTCTTCTTTTGCTGGTAAGTTAGCTCTGGAGGAAGTACTCCGGCTGCTAGGTAGTTGACAAAGTCAACATACCACGACACGGTAATTTTAGTAATTATAGCCTCCACAACCTCATCAATTTCTGCGTCTTTATAGGTTAAAGGGTATTCAATTGTGTTTCTTTCAATTTGAGCTACAGGTCGATCATATAGGAAATCATTGTTGATTGGTTGTTGCTCTACTTTGATATTATCAAGTCTAGACAGGTGGTCGGCAACAACGTTTTCAGTTCCCTTATTGTCTTTGATCTCTAAGTCGAATTTTTGCAAGAGAAGAATCCATCTTAAGAGTCTTGGTTTGGCGTCTTTTTATTCAATAAATACCTGATTGCGATGTGATCAGTGTAGATAATTATTGTAGCTCCTACAAAGTAGGAATGAAATTTATCTAACGTGAAAACAACGAATAGGAGCTCCTTTTCAGTCGTGGCGTAATTCATTTGTGCTTGGTCCAAGGTTCTACTTGCGTAATAGATTGCATGAAGATTTTTATCAATTCTCTGTCCCAAGACCGCACCTATAGCATAATCACTCGCGTCAAACATTATCTCAAAAGGTCTGCTCTAATCAGGTGGTTGCATGATGGGCACAGTTATTAGGGCGTTTTTCAATAATTCGAACGCCTCCAGACATTTTTCGTCAAAGACGAATTCCGCGTCTTTCATTAATAAGTTGGTTAATGGTTTTGTTATTTTAGAGAAATCTTTAATAAATTGGCGTGTCCTAAAAAGCTTCGTATTTCTCTAACAGTTTTCGAGGGTTGAAGGTTTTCTATAACCTCTATTTTTGCTTTGTTGACTTCAATCCCCTTATAGGACACTATGTGTCCAAGTATTATCCCTTGTCTAACCATGAAATGACATTTCTCCCAATTTAGCACAAGATTAACCTTCACACATCTATCAAGTACCATTTCTAGGTTTTTTTAGACAACCTTCGAAACTCTGCCCACAAACGGAAAAATCATCCATAAATACCTCCATGATGTCAACTATATAGTCTGTGAAAATCGACATTATGCACCTTTGAAATGTCGCGGGAGGATTACAAAGTCCAAATGACATTCGTCTGTAGGCAAATGTACCATAAGGACATGTGAAAGTGGTCTTTTCTTGGTCATTAGGATGGATGGGAATTTGAAAGAATCCTGAGTAACCGTCCAGATAAAAAAAATGAGAATGCTTAGCTAATCGTTCCAACATTTGATCGATAAAAGGTAAGGGGAAGTGATCCTTGCGAGTGGATTTATTTAATTTTATGTAATCAATACATATCCTCCATCCAGTTACTACACGTTTAGCTACAGTCTCACCCTTTTCGTTATCGACAATCGTAACACCACATCTCTTGGGTACTACATGTACTGGGCTGACCCATATACTATCAGATATAGGATATATAATACCTGCTTCTAATAACTTCAACACTTATTTTCTTACAACATCGCTCATAATCAGGTTTAGTCTCCTTTGGTGTTCTCTAGAGGTTTTCGAGTCTTCTTCTAGCATAATGCGATGCATGCACAAAGAAGGACTGATTCCTTTTAAGTCTGAGATGTTGTAGCCTAAGGCATTAGGGTATTTCCTTAGGACATGTAATAGTTTTCCAGTTTCTATTTGTCCTAAATCGGCATTGACTATTACTGGTTGCTCAAGCTCTGTGTCTAGGAATTCATATCAAAGATTTTTCGGTAGTGTTTTAAGTTATATAGATAGTTTCTTCGGGCATGGCATAATATTTGGAGTTGATGCTAGACATTCCCTTAGACTGTCATCTATGGATGGTTCTTTCCATTGGTCATCCTCAAGAATGGGTGATTGGAACTAAATGGGTTTACATAAACAAGCTAAATGAAAAGGGTGAAGTTGTCAGAAACAAAGAACAGCTGGTGGCACAAGGTTATAGTCAATAAGAAGGGATTGACTACAATGAAACCTTTGCTCCAGTCGCGAGGTTAGAATCTATCCGTCTCCTTGTATCTTTTTCTATAAATTATTCCATTAAATTATATCAAATGGACGTCAAAAGCGCGTTTCTGAATGGTTACATTTCTGAAGAAGTGTATGTCCATCAACCTCCTGACTTTGAAAATTCAAAACTTCAAGAACATGTTTTCAAATTAATAAATCATTTTACGGTATGAAACAAGCTCCCAGAGCTTGGTATGAAAGACTTAGTTCATTTCTTCTGGAAAATGATTTTATCAGAGTGTAAGACCCCAATTTTTGCCCTAAGATCCCTCATGGCATCATATCATATCATATCATTGCCTCAAGGATCATTATGCACTTTGCCTTCCTCCTAGTGGGTGGGTTATCTTATGAGTGTGGTTCTTGATCACCAAGCATGTTTAGCATTTGTATATCATTGCTTTTCATTTGTTTACTAACCAAAAGTACAAAAATATTGTCATCTAACCATGTTACTTGCAGCTGAAGCAAACTAGGTCAAACAGTCAAATCATTCATTGAGCTATAGATGGTGACCATGCTTGAAGAATTTGGGCATCATGATCATTCATCAGAAGTTCATATGAGTTGTGACATCACTTGGAATCAAGATCTCAAGAGAAAGGGGCTTGAAATTCATCAAAACATGGCTCAGTCAACCAAACCCCTAGCAAAGTCAATTGTGGTCAACTGTGCATTTAATCAGGGATTTGAGGGTGTGAGATGGTTTGAGAGGTCTCATTCATGTCCATATATGCCTCATATAACATGTCAAACATCCACATTGAGGAATTGGAGGTCAGACAAAAAGTTTCCCAAAATAGCAAGGACCTGTAATTTTCAACTGCCAAAAATGGAAAGGCCTTCTCCTCAAAATTACATCATCAAGCAAGCTTAAAATCAAAATTTGTCCAACATGAAAGTTGAAGATCTTGCTCTTGCCTTTCCAAAAAGTCCAAGAACACTCATTTCTCATTTGTGGTTGACAAGTTATGATCAAATCATTTTCAAGAAAAGTTGAACTTCAAGGAGGCATAACTCTTGAACCATTTGGCCAAATTGAGTGAGGTTTCTTTGAGCAAATTTCATTTGACATGAGCTATCATAATGCATCATTACATTTCATCAAAAATCATTACATCAAAAGGTCATTTTTCAAGTGAACCATTTAAATTTTGGTGGGAAAAATAGTGAATTTGAAAAATACACATGATTTTCACTCCAAACCAAGGCCAATCACTTCAAAACAGAAATTTGGACTTGCTTCAACTGGTTTTGCACTGTTCCATTGATCACACTTACATAAGGGCATTTTTGCCAAATTACATAACATGTGCATTTTCACTAATCCATTCCAATTGTTGCTAATCATGTTTACCAAGTGGATCAACAGGTACTATAAAGCATTAATCATAACAGAAAATCGGGATCCACAATCACAATCTCAAATCCAAATCACAAATCACCAAAATTCTCTCAAATTCTCTTCAAACTTTTTTTCACTTTTCCATCAAATTTCATCATTCTTTCTGCTTTCTCTTGTGCTAATCTTCATCTGTAGGTGTAATTGAAGAACTGTTGAAGGCAAATTGTGGAAGAAGCTTGAAGAATTGGAACTGTTGGAACCTTGCTCATCCATGGCATTTTTGAATTTCTTCATCATCGAGCATTGTTGAGCTGCATACTTGACTTCATTCATCTCCTGCATCATCATAGAAGATCTGTTTTCATAATCCAAGCCTCGAAACAAGCAGAATCAAGATCTGCATCTTTAAGAGGTAAGAATTTGAGTTCTCCAATTCTTGCAATTAGCATATGGCTTTGGTAGATCTTAACATGTAGAGTATTATGCAACTTGAATCGTGCGTTTTCATTGATTATTGAGGAAGAAATCTGGATTTAAAGTTTGGTTGCTAAAACTTCTTTGATTCGATTCTCTTGCCATGCGTAACATTAGAATAAATCGTTGCTGGATTGTTAATCTATGATGAAAGACGGTTCGTTTGATATGAATTTCGTGCATTTTCATGAACATTTGTTCTTGAGTGATTTCTGGATGATGAACTGGTTGAAGGCGCTCACGAACACGTTTCCAGATCGTGTTTGATTCACCTTGCCTGGCTTTTGCATGTTTTAGCTGTTTGTTCCCCATGAAACCAACCACAGCATGACACCTCACTTAGTGAAATGCGGCGTTTCAGTAAGTGGCGCCTTATTTTGAAAAGCTACACAGCTCGATTCCGCCTGATGACTTTTTCGCCTTGGCTTTGTTGATTTATTTTCCTTCATATTTCACATGTTCATCATGCTTTGTTTACTTTTTTTTAATTTTTCACCATGATAATAAATTCATAACTCATTCAATTTTCGTCCAAATAATGTGAGGTTTTCTTCACCATGATCCTTAAGATGTCCTTGATTTTTTGATGATTTTTGATAAATTTGTGCACGGTTGGAAAAAATATTTGCCTAGGGTTTGTTTTCATATGCCATTTCTTGCACCATGCTTACTCTTTTGATCATGAAATGATGATGCTTAATTGGAAATTCCTGAAATTTTGTGTGCTTGTTCTAGACATCTTAAGGAGCATTTTGGTATATGATTTGTGATTTTTGCATTCCTGGATTGAGAGATATGACATGATCTTTAGAGGTGTGACAATTTGTGTCACACCATTTCTTGTGCAACTTCATAATTTTTGTTACCATGCCATATGAACTCTAAATGACTTGAATTTTTGCATGTTGGATCTTATAGATGTCTAGTTTGCTTGTGATTTTTTCCTGGAATTTTTGAATGCATTTTCTATTTGTTTGATAATTTCTCCCCTGTTTGACCAATTGTTGACATTTTGTGAGTCATGATATCATATGATTTGTGAAGTCCTTGTGGCTTATTGGATGACCTTGAAATTTGGCATGTGTATTATAGACATCTTTAAGTTTGCCATGGCTTTAATTTCATTCATTTCTCATGTTTGATCACTGTTTTATGATTGCATGAACATGATGTATGATTTGTGGTCTTGTATGAGCTTGTTTGAACATGCTTTGATTTGTTGATTTTAATTGACTTACTTCCACTTGTCCAAATAACATGAAATTTGGTGTGTTGCTCATTCAATGTGTTCTGTTCAAGCATGATTTTTCCTGGAATTTATTGAGCCATTTTGGTATTGATATGCTTGTGTTCATTCTGTTTACATCATTGAGTTCTTAACTTGCCTAGTTTGACATGATTTGCTTATGAAATGCAATTGATGAATAGTTTTGATATGAGACCAACTGGAATTTGTTCTTATTTGATTAATCTTGATTTTGATCAAGTTTCATGTTCTGTTTTAAATTTTTTCCCTATCTTGGACCCTAGGTTTTGGCCTAAGGGTTTACTTCTCACATTTGAGTTTGATTTTCAGGTTTAAGAAGCGGTTGCTTTAAGGAGATTAATTCAAGTTGATTGAGTTTGGTTTACTTAATTGTGATGAACTAACTTGGTTTGTTTTGTAGGATGCTAACTCATTTGGTTTGAGTTTGTGCTTTGCACATGTGATTGATTGTGTTGGCTGTTGGTTCATAACTTGTCTGTTTTGACTTTGTGATTGGTATACTGATTATATTTGATTGATTTCAGGTACCATAGTTGCTTTAGTTCCTTTGAGAACTTGCTATTGCTTTGCTTTGCTTAAGCATTGAGGTAGAATCTCTTGTCTCCATGTAGTCTGGAAGACCTGGCTTGTTACCTAGCCAGGCACCTGTCTGAAGTCCTCCTTAAGAGGCAATGTTTGTGATTGTTTAACTTTGTCCCCAAGCAGGAAAAGACCTCATATGAGGCAATTGGTAGATAGAAGAGATAAGTAGCCTATCTCCTACTATTATGTATGTCACTCACCTTGCTCACACCACATGTGTTGATGCATAATGAGTAAAAACCCAAGATCTATCGAGTCCTTAACTTGTGGAGAGAGTTCCATCTTTCTGAACTCCCACACCTTCTGATATTCAATGCTCTCCCTGACCAGGGATAAGAGTGATGAGGCACACCCCTCATATCCTTTTATCTGCTTCACCTTGGCTCTCAATGTCAAGGTTAAGAGCACCATTTACCCTATTCTAGTTGACTTTTAAGTCTAACCCTTTGATTGAGCCTAATTGTTTGGTTATAGTGAGTGCTAAATGACTTTGTTTGATTGATTGCTTGGTTCATTTGTACATGTTTGCTTGATTGCCTTTGTGCATTTATCATCATTAATTGTTCATTATTGCATGATCATCACTTCATACTCTTGTGGCTTGTTTGAGTTTGCCCATTGAGGAATCAGCTATAAGTCCATCCTTTGGCCTCTGTTCCTATGATTTGGAAGGGATAAAGTGTAAGACCATTTCACTTGGCTACTTATGTCCATTGCTTTCGCTTGTTTGTTGTATGTGAGGATACAATTGTAAGACCATGTTGTTGGCATTTGTACTCCTATGATCATCCTTTAGAGGTCGGTATAAGTCCAGATAGATTGGCATCTGACATCCAGGTCTTGTTTTAGGAGATTGGAATAAATCCATTTATTGGTATCCGGTATCCGCTTTTGTTTGTGAGATTGGTATAAGTCCATTGATGGCATCCGGTATCATTGTTTTGTTTTAGGAGATTGGTGTAAACCCATTTATTGGTATCCGACATCCGCTTTTGTTTGTGAGATTGGTATAAGTCCATTGATGGCATCCGGTATCACCTGGCTTTCTATTTGCTTGCTTGTTCTGTTGCTCATTCCTAAGGACACACTTGAATCATCTTCTATATGATTTCAAGAGGTGAACCTTTCTGAGAAGTTTTACACTCCATTCTCCACACCCTTTTGTTTCAAAACCCCTTTTCACTTGTTGGCTTTTAAAACTTTGACTTGTTGTGCAAACATCTTCATGTCCTTTCAAATTAGAAACCTGGACCCTAAGTCCTTGACTTTTCAAACTCCATTTCATAACACTTCTTTGAATCAATCTTAATCATACCTTGATCATATTTTGTGAATACTCATAATCAATTAACTTCACCCATTCAAATGTTTTGTGGCTTTGTCCATTGTCAATATGCTTTCATACATTAGCCGTAGGTTTCAATTACCATAGTGGTTGATGTAAATCTTACCTTGTCCTTAGTGAGTTGATTGTAAGTCTTCCATACTTATTATAGAGTTAACCCCTCACTAGTATGTTGAAGCCGTCCTCGCATGGTGGATTGTTGATTCAGGTTGAGTTTTCTCCCATTGGTAATGAAAAGCCTTAATGCTTGTGTTTAAAAATGAACTCACTAATTTTTGGAAATCTTTTAGCCGAACTACGGCGTTTTGATCCTTACCTTTGATGGAAGGTACGTAGGCAACGGGTTCATCCGTTCAAACACAAAAACAATAAAAAATTGTATATTCCTTTCTCACCATCCCATTCATGTTTGCACAATATGTCAAAAAACAAATAAACATTTTTATACAACAAGTGTGAAAGGGCTCCCTAGGAGTACCTAGGACGTGATGGGTGCCTAACACCTTCCCATTGCGTAATTTACCCCTTACCCAGATTCTCTGATCTTTTTATTGGTTTTCTACGTGTAAAACTTCTTAGGTTTTTGTTCGCTTTTTAACCAGTCCTTAGGATAAATAAAAGTGCGGTGGCGACTCGATTCATTGTATACTTTGCTTATGGTTTAATCAATCAATCATATAACGACGAATACACCGCTACAGAAAAGTGGCGACTCTGCTGGGGAAAATGTTAGACCTTCCCTGGTGGTATTGCCTACTTTTCACCCTTGTTGTATGATATTTGTTTATGTGTTATTTGACATATTTTTGTACAATTTGGGATAACTGTATTGATTGTAATGTTTGAATTGCTTGATATACAATTGCTGTTTGCTTTGGTGATCTCTGTGAGATGAGTTCTATACCCGAACTCGAGTGCACTCTAGGATAGGAGAATGGCGTAGTCTTGTTGACTGGTGTGGAGTATTCCTTAGCCAGTTGACTTGCGAGTCCATTCACTTGGTGGAGGTCATGTTGGATTAATAATGTCACACAAGTCATTTGTGGTTAGGCATTATTCCTTCAATCATGTGCCTTAGAAGCCAAGGACCTTAGTTTACCAAGCCCATCTTGGCCTATTTTAGGACGTAGTGCGGAGGTCGTTCAGATGTAAGTTCTGATGCGATTGTTACGCGATACTACACTCATAAGAGTCTCTCTTGAGAATATTTTTGGAATACGAGTATTCGTTCCTCCGATAATATCCGAGAGATGGGACGATGATTATGGGAACCTCTGATAGAACATGTCTGGCAGGTTTAAACCCTAGTACACTCCCTTTGGGTGGTTCTTAACCAGGACTCCATGCTCGTGACTCTCAGCAAACCCTTGATTCATGGTTGAGTCGTTCAGACATCGTTAATATCAATGGAACTTGGGCGTCGATAAGGTGTAAACCATAATCCTCCAAAATGGATGATTGATATTAAGGATGTTAGAGTCGGTTCATGTACCGTTAATATCAATGGAACTTGGGTGTCGATAAGGTGAAAACCTAAATCCACCAAAATGGATGATTGATATTAGGGATACAATGAGTTTTCCCACGACCTTTGTTTGGTGTGCCTTGCTTGATCCTTGAGTGTGATTTGTTGCATTCATGCATTCATGCATTCATCTGCATTCATGTCATCAGAAAAAAGAAAATTTTCAAGGAACTTAAAAGGGTTATTTGCAAAAATTTCAGACATGGAAAGACCGAAAAGGCATACAAAGAAGTACAGCTTTAGACAGCCTGATGTAAAAGAGTTAAGGAATCTTACATCTTATGTATTAGATCCCTTGGGTTTCAAAGCTCGCTATGGGAAGCTTCTACCTCTGTTGACTACTCAGGTTGATGAGGGATTGATGAGTACTCTGGCTCAATTTTATGATCCTCTGTATCACTGCTTCTCATTCCCGGACTTCCAGTTGCTGCCTACGTTGGAGGAGTATTCTCATCTTATTGGGATTCCAATTCTGGATCAGGTGCCGTTCAGTGGCCTAGAGAGTATTCCGACCACTCGAGAGATTGCAGATTTGTTGCACATAGATGAAGCTTTGATTAAAGCTAATCTGACTACCAAAGGTGGAATTCAGGGTTTTCCTTCCAAGTTCCTCGTAGCTCAAGCTACCATCTATGGGAAGGCCATGAGTGAGGATGCCTTTGAGGCTTTGTTTGTGCTGCTCATCTATGGATTGGTGTTATTTCCCAACTTCGACAAATTTGTGGACATGAACGCCATTAGGATCTTCTCAGTTCTTAATCCCGTTCCGACTTTGTTGGGTGATGCCTATTTCTCTTTGCATATGAGGAATGCAAAGGGTGGAGGAGTTATCGTCTGCTGTCTGCCTCTGCTGTACAAGTGGTTTATTTCGCACTTGCCGCAGACTCTTGCTTTCAAGGAGAACAAGGGATGTCTACGGTGGTCTCAGAGACTCATGTCTCTCACTAATGATGATATCTCTTGGTATGATCGCGTGTATGATACCGTCCAGATCATTGACTATTGTGGTGAATTCCCTAATGTGCCTCTTCTTGGTACCTGTGGTGGGATTAGCTACAATCCTATTCTAGCACGACGTCAGCTTGGGTTCCCCCTAAAGGATAAACCTCATAACATTCTGTTAGAAGGTGTGTTCTTTCAGGAGGGTAAAGATCCCCAAGGCCTGAAATCCAGATTTGTCCGCGCTTGGTGCAAGATCTGCAAGAAGAGTAGGAACGAATTGGGTCTGAAGAATTGCATTGCTTTGGAGCCCTATACCTCTTGGGTTAGACAGAGAGCTTCCGTATACCTTATGCCATATGATCATCCGAGACCTACACCGTTGGATGTGGCGGGGCCTTCAACCCTCCCTACCCAACGTGTAGAGGAGTTGAGAGAAGAAGACCTTTCACATGCTTGGATCCGTGAAAGAGAAGAATTGCTCTGATTGAATTTCTCGAGCATCGGGTGATCGATGATCCCAACGACACGTGGACTTCCTTGCTTCCTCAGTCTTCCAAGTTCTGGAAGAGGAAGTATGATCAGCTGGCTAAGGAGAAATCAGATATGGAAGCTGCCTATGAGAGAGAGATCAAGAAGTTGTGTGTTTCTCGTCTTCCAGCGTCCCGAGCTTCTAGGGATCCATAGGATGTTATTTTCCTTTTCTCCTTGTAATTGAATAAAAAATGTTGTACTTCTTTGTCTCGATTATATTGAATGAGATATTTTCCATAATGACAGTAAATGCTTTAAAATTTTAAAAAAAAAATTGCAAATAATACCCTAAGGGTTCCTTGAAAATAAAACAAAGCATATGCACGAGCATTTCATGCATCATTTTGCATAAGCAGGTACCTTGTTTCTGGTCTTCTTGTTCTGACTCTGTGTTCTTCATTTATTTTGAAGACAAGCTGACTCACCGGTACTATACTCGAGCCAATTCTGCAAGAGTTATGGATCAGCTAGAGCAAGAGAACCGTGAATTGAAAGAAGAGGTCGCCAGACTTGGCGCTTTGATGGAGCAACTTCTTGCTGCTCAGAATCAACCTGCTTAACCGCCTGCAACTCCTGTCCAGAGGACGGTTATATCTGAGATTGTGGTTCCGACTGTGCCAGCTGCCAGTGCTCATTTTGCGTCTCACGCCATGCCAGCCGGGTTCCCTTGGGGTATGCCTCCAGGTTTCATGCCTGACATCCCTGCCCCAACTTTTGCTCACATGTCGGCATCTAGCCCGGTCCCTGTTGCTGCTCCTCCTGTCGTGCATACCATGCCGAGGGTAGACGACACCATCTATCATTCTGAGCCGTCTGAGGGCCCGGATGTTAATGAAAAGATGGACGCTATGAACGACCAATTCCTTGAGCTGAGGAAGGAATTGAAGACCCTCAGAGGTAAAGATTTGTTCGGCAAGTCTGCTGCCGAGTTGTGCCTTGTTCCCGGAGTGAAGATACCGATTAAATTCAAAGTGCCTGACTTTGAAAAATATAAGGGGAACACATGCCCTCTTGCTCACCTGGTCATGTACGCCAGGAAGATGTCTACCCAAACGGATAATGATCAGCTTCTGATCCATTATTTTCAAGATAGTCTGTCCGGTGCTGCGCTCAGATGGTACATGAGTTTGGACAGTGCTAATATCCGATCCTTCAACGATCTTGGCGAAGCCTTCGTCAAGCAGTACAAGTATAACGTTGATATGGCTCCTGACCGTGATCAACTCAGGGCCATGTCTCAGAAGGACAAGGAAACATTCAAGGAGTACGCCCAGAGGTGGCGAGAGTTGGCTGCTCAGATTACTCCACCGCTAGAGGAGAAAGAGATGACTAAGATCTTCTTAAAGACTTTTAGCTCTTTTTATTACGAGCGGATGGTAGCAAGCGCTCCCTCTGATTTCACCGAGATGGTGAACATGGGGATGCGACTTGAAGAAGGTATCCGTGAAGGACGATTAGCAAAAGATGAGAGCTCTTCTTCTAAACGGTATGGGGCGTTTAAGAAGAAGGATGGGGAGGCACATACTGTGCAATCCCATGCCAAGCCGAGAAGACCCTCTGTTCAGAGGAAGCCAGCACGGTGCAACAGCAATCAGCACCAGATGGCTCATATAGCACCTGTATTCAGAGACAGTGCTCAATACCAGCAACCTCAACATCAGCATCAGCAGCAACAGCCGCAGTATCAGCAACAGCGTCCACAGCAACAGGCTTATCAGCCTCGTGGAAGTACAACCAACCAAGATAATTTGAATTATGATAGGAAGAAGATCAGCTTTGATCCAATTCCTATGTCATATGCAGAGCTTTATCCTTCCTTGTTGGAAAGGAAGTTGGTTAGTCCCAGGGATCCTCCTGCCGTTCCTGCAAATCCCCAATGGTGGTATAAACCAGACCAGCACTGCGTTTATCATTCTGGTGCTCCGGGTCATAACATTGAGAATTGCTATCCACTCAAGACTAAGGTTCAAGACCTTATGAGATGTGGGATTCTGAGCTTTGAAGATTCAGGCCCGAATGTTACCAAGAACCCATTGCCCGCGCATGGGAAATCTGTGAATATGGTCTAGGGGTGCCCTGGGAAGTACAAGGTCAAATATGTAAGCCATATTAGACAATCGTTGGTCGAATTACATTGGTTGCTGTGTCAGTACAGCCACATGGAGCATGACCACGACAAGTGCCGCATTTGTTCAGTTAACCGTCTGGGTTGCAATCAGGTACGAAGAGAGCTTCAAGAATTGCTGGATGAAGGTACCATTGAGATCCTCCAGAATCGCAATGTTGATGAGGATGAGCCGGAGGTTAATGTGATATCTCCTGTGTTCAATTTGCCCGAGCCTGTTGTTATTCGTTATGATAGCAGCAAGCCGAAGGTCTCTCCGTCTTTGGTGATCAAGCCTGCAGGTCCTGTGCCTTATTCTTCAGATAGAGCTGTGTCGTTCAGGTATAATCCCGTTGCTGTGCAAGATGGGGTAGAAGTGCCTTTGCCTTCAACGTCTGTGACCAATATCGCTGATGCGAGCGGGTTGACCCGTAGTGGTCGTGTGTTTTCCGCACCTCTCAAGGCTCCTGTTGCTTCTGATACTGTTGAGCGTCCGGTTGTGACAGCTGTTAATATGCAGAATCCGGCACTTGCTGTTGCCAAACAACCCTCCTCCCCTGTACAAAAGGCTCCTACTTCTTCAGTTGGCCTGAGTGGCATTATGAATGAAGAATCTGATGAGATGCTGAAGCTCATCAAAAAGAGTGAGTACAATGTTGTAGACCAGCTTCTACAAACGCCATCCAAGATTTCCGTGTTATCTCTGCTGTTGAATTCAGAACCCCATAGGGAGGCTCTACAGAAAGTATTGGACCTGGCGTATGTTGATCACGACGTCACGATTGAACAGTTTGATAGTATAGTTGCAAACATCACTGCTTGCAACACTTTGAGTTTCTGTGACGCTGATCTCCCTGAGGAGGGAAGAGACCACAACATGGCTTTACACATCTCCCTGAATTGCAAATCTGATGCCATGTCCAACATGCTGGTGGACACTGGATCATCCTTGAATGTATTGACAAAAACTACACTCTCCAAGTTGTCATATCAAGGGCCTCCTATGAGGCAGAGTGGTGTTGTTGTGAAAGCATTTGATGGGTCGCGTAAAACTGTGATTGGGGAAGTTGATCTCCCAATCAAGATTGGACCAAGTGACTTCCAGGTTACCTTCCAGGTAATGGATATCCACCCATCTTATAGTTGTCTCTTAGGCAGACCATGGATTCACGAGGTTGGCGCCGTGACATCCACCCTACACCAGAAGCTGAAATTTGTCAAGAACAAGAAACTGGTTGTGGTAGGGGGAGAAAAGGCTCTCCTGGTTAGCCATCTGTCTTCTTTCTCATATATTGACGATGAGGATGAAGTTGGAACGCCTTTCCAAGCTTTATCTATTGATGAACCAATTGAGAAGAAGTCTCCTTCATTCACTTCTTACCGAGATGCGAAACTGGCCATTGAATGTGGTGCAGTAGCTGGTTTAGGGAAGGTGATCGAGCTTGAAGACAATAGATCCCGGGCTGGCATTGGTTACTGTTCTGGGGCGTTTAATGAGCAAGGTTTGTTCACGAGTGGAGGATTCATCCATGACGATCAACCTGAGGAAGAAGTTGCTGCTATCTTGGAAGAGGATGCAGAAGATCTGAACAATTTCGTCATTCCTGGTGGTGTCTGCCACAATTGGGTCGCTGTAGATGTTCCTACAGTCATCCATAGATCAGAGTAATTGTTCACTTTGTTCAAAACCCTTCTCCCATGCCAAAAGGAGAAGTGATGACATTGTTGGCAGCATTTAATACAATGATGTTTCATTCAATTAATGCATTGTTAAACATTTGTTTTTCCATTTGTTTTCACTTTTTGCTTTTTGCATGAAATCAGTGATCACAAAAAACCCATAAAAACAAGAATAAAAGCAAACATTTTTCATCTGCATAATGATTTGCTTGTTTAAATTCTAAAGTTTTTCATTAACCAAAATCATTATGCAGGTTGATTCTAAAACCCATTGAACATAATGATCCAACGCCATCTCCCAATTTTGAATTCCCTGTATTCGAGGCAGAGGAAGATGACGTTGAAGGAATTCCTGATGAGATTACCCGTCTCCTTGAGCACGAGAAGAAGATCATTCAGCCGCACCTTGAAGATTTGGAAACCGTCAACTTGGGGTATGAGGATTGTATTCGTCTGGTGAAGATTGGGGCACTTCTTGAAGAGTATGTCAAGAAGAGATTGATTGAGTTGCTACGAGAATATTCAGATATCTTCGCTTGGTCATATGAAGACATGCCGGGTCTAGATACAGATATTGTGCAACATTTCCTGCCTTTGAAGCCTGAGTGCGTGCCTGTGAAGCAGAAGCTCAGAAGAACTCATCCTGATATGGCAGTGAAGATCAAAGAGGAAGTTCAGAAGCAAATTGATGCAGGGTTTCTGGTGACTTCTACATATCCTCAATGGGTGGCCAATATTGTGCCTGTTCCTAAGAAAGACGAAAAAGTCCGTATGTGCGTTGATTACAGAGATTTGAATAAAGCTAGTCTGAAAGATGATTTTCCTCTGCCACACATTGACATGTTGGTAGACAATACAGCTAAATTCAAAGTTTTTCCTTTATGGACGGATTTTCCGGGTATAATCAAATCAAAATGGCACCCGAAGATATGGAGAAGACAACATTCATCACACCTTGGGGAACATTCTGTTATCGAGTGATGCCCTTCGGTTTGAAGAACGCTGGAGCCACGTATCAACGAGCTATGACTACCTTGTTTCATGATATGATGCACAAGGAGATAGAGGTCTATGTTGATGATATGATTGCTAAGTCCCGAACGGAAGTTGAACATGTTGAGCATTTGTTGAAGCTTTTTCAGCGTCTCAGGAAGTTCAAACTTCGTCTGAATCCGAACAAATGTACATTTGGAGTCCGTTCCGGCAAGTTGTTGGGTTTTGTGGTAAGCGAAAGAGGTATTGAAGTTGATCCTGCAAAGGTCAAAGCAATACAAGAGATGCCTGCACCCAAAACTGAGAAGCAAGTCCGAGGTTTTCTTGGCCGCTTGAACTATATTTCCAGATTTATATCCCACATGACTGCCACATGTGCGCCTATATTCAAGCTCCTCCGGAAAGATCAGTCCCACGATTGGACCGAGGATTGCCAGAAAGCTTTCGACAGTATCAAAGAGTATCTGTCTGAACCTCTGATCTTGTCTCCGCCCGTGGAAGGAAGATCTCTGATCATGTATTTGACTGTGCTTGAAGACTCGATGGGTTGTGTACTCGGTCAGCAAGATGAATCAGGGAAGAAAGAATCTGCTATATACTACCTCAGTAAGAAGTTTACTGATTGTGAGTCTCGGTACTCTATGCTTGAGAAGACGTGTTGTGCTTTGGCTTGGGCTGCTAAGCGGTTGCGCCAGTACATGATAAATCATACAACTTGGTTGATATCCAGAATGGATCCAATCAAGTATATTTTCGAGAAGCCTGCTTTAACCGGGAGGATTGCCCGTTGGCAGATGTTGTTATCTGAGTATGATATCGAGTATCGAGCTCAGAAAGCTATCAAAGGTAGTATCTTGGCTGACCATCTAGCGCACCAGCCGATTGAAGATCATCAGGCAGTTCAGTATGACTTCCCTGACGAAGAGATTCTGTATTTGAAAATGAAAGATTGTGATGAGCCTACACTTGATGAGGGTCCGGAACCTGGTTCCAGATGGACGATGGTGTTTGATGGTGCTGTAAATCAATACGGAAATGGAATTGGGGCAGTAATCATTACTCCTCATGGCACGCATATTCCGCTTACAGCAAGGCTAACTTTCAAATGCACGAATAATATGGCTGAGTATGAGGCCTGTATTATGGGACTTGAAGAATGTATTGATTTGAGAATCAAGCATCTTGATGTGTATGGTGATTCGGCCCTGGTTGTCAATCAGATCAAGGGTGAATGGGAGACGAATCAGCCAAGTCTCATTCCGTACAGAGATTATGCAAGAAGGATTTCAACATTCTTTACAGAGGTTGACTTTCATCATATTCCTCGAGAGGATAATCGGATGGCAGATGCTCTTGCTACGCTTGCCTCAACGATAGTTGTCAAATATTGGAATGAAGTTCCTAATATTGCCGTGATGCGCTTGGATAGACCAGCTCACGTATTTGCAGTCGAAGAAGTCAATGATGACAAGCCTGTTGGTGTAAGCCCTAGAGGCCAATACATTTTGGTACTTGTATCGAATAATAAAAGGCATTCTCTTTATTATGGTTGATTAATAAAGTCCCTGGAATAGATAGTCCGTTTAATGTATTAAGTGTGACTTAATCATGAGAACACATTAAACATAAGGACACCATTCCTAAAGTATCCGTAGTCGAGCTTTAGTGTGAAGTGGGATAACATTAAAGCATTAAGACTATTATGTTTGTAGACTGATGATCACATCTCATGGATCATGGATAAAGAGTTATCAAGTCTTAAACATAGGTATGAATATTAGGAGTAATATTTATACTGGATTGACCCGCTATGAGAATACTATATAGAAAGTTATGCAAGGTGTCATAAGTTATTCTCATGGTGATAATAGTGTATTCCACTCTTCGACCTGAAACCACTATGGATCCTAGATGTAGAGTCGAGTGCTTTATTGCTGATCCAACGTTGTCCGTAACTGGATAACCATAAAGACAGTTGATGGGTACTCCACAAAGCATGCTGAGGGACATGAGTGACCTAGATGGAATTTGCCCATCCTGCATAACAGGATAAATGTCTATGGGCCCAATATTGAACTGGACAAGGATGACACGGTCTATGCCTTGTGTTCAATATAGACATAAGGGAAAAAGGGTAATTATACACATAATTATTATCACAGAAGGTTTTGTCAGATCACTTGACATTTTCGTGTCTTGGGTAGCAGTGATGTGTTGCTAGATACCGCTCACTGTTTATTATGTTAAATACGTGATTTAATATAATTGCCAACGTCACGAAAACCTACAGGGTCACACACAAAGGACGGATTGATGAGAGATAGAGTAACTAAGGAATACCGTAAGGTACGGTGCCCTTAAGTGAATTATAGAACATCGTAAGGTACGTTGTACTTGAGTAGAATACGAAATATGGTAAGGTACCATGGGCTTAAGTGATTTTGGGCATATTATAAGATATGGGCCAAAATACACTTAAGTGGGCTTTTTAGCTTGAAGCCCACACAAGTGGTTCTATAAATAGAACCCTTGTGCAGAAGCAAAAATTGCGGTTGCATTATTTTGGTTTTCTATCACTCTCTCTCTCTCACTCAAAGCCTTTATTCGTACCAGCTAGCACTGAGATTGAAGGAACCCGTTCGTGTGGACTGAGTAGAGACGTTGTCATCGTTCAAAGTTCGTGATCGCTTCGTGGATTTGCATCAAAGGTTTTGATCGTCACAAGAGATCTGCACCAAAGGTTTCAACCGTCACAAGAGGTAAATATTCTATCACTGATCATGACCATTCGTAAGGATCTCTAAAGGAGAAATTTTTATTTCCGTTGCGTTTTGGACCGCGATTCTCCTTCAAGGCCTTGGTATTTTGATATTAAGAATTTCCTCCAGAACCAGGTCTACCCGCCTGGGGCATCTGTGAAAGATAGGAAAACCCTGAGAAGGTTGTCAGGCAGTTTCTACCTCAGTGGTGAAGTGTTGTATAAGAGAAATTTTGACATGGTTTTGCTCAGATGCGTGGATAGACACGAAGCAAACCTGTTGATGACTGAGGTCCATGAGGGTTCATTTGGTACTCATTCCAATGGACATGCCATGGCAAGAAAGATGCTGAGAGCAGGCTACTATTGGCTGACAATGGAGTCTGACTGCTGCAAATATGTGAAGAAATGCCACAAGTGTCAGATTTATGTGGATAAGATTCATATTCCTCCGACACTTCTGAATGTGATTTCATCACCATGGCCTTTCTCTATGTGGGGAATTGACATGATCGGCATGATTGAACCGAAAGCGTCCAACGGACACAGGTTTATTCTCGTAGCAATTGATTACTTCACCAAATGGGTTGAGGTCGCTTCGTATGCGAACGTGACCAGACAGGTGGTTGTGAAGTTTATCAAGAACCAGCTGATTTGCCGTTATGGTGTGCCAGATAAGATCATTACTGATAATGGATCTAATCTGAATAATAAGATGATGGATGAGTTGTGCGCTGAATTCAAGATTGCACATCATAACTCTTCTCCCTATAGACCCAAGATGAATGGGGCTGTTGAAGCTGCTAATAAGAATATCAAGAAGATTATCCAGAAGATGACAGTTATGTACAAAGATTGGCATGAGATGCTGCCATTTGCTTTGCATGGTTATCGTACATCTGTCCGCACTTCAACAGGGGCAACCCCTTTTTCTCTTGTTTACGGCATGGAAGCTGTGCTCCCAGTAGAGGTGGAGATCCCATCAATGAGAGTCTTGATGGAAGCCAAGTTGACCGATGCTGAATGGATTCAGAGTCGTTATGACCAGCTGAATCTGATTGAAGAGAAGCGATTAACTGCCATGTGCCATGGTCAGTTATATCAGCAGAGAATGAAGAAAGCGTTCGATAAGAAGGTCAAGCCTCGTGTGTTCCGGGAAGGTGACCTCGTGCTCAAGAAAGTCTTGTCTTTCGTTCCCGATTCCAGGGGCAAGTGGACTCCAAACTATGAGGGTCCATATGTTGTCAAGAGAGCCTTTTCAGGCGGAGCTCTGATGCTTACAACAATGGATGGGGAGGATTTCACTCGTCCTGTGAATTCAGATGCAGTCAAGAAATACTTTGCCTAAAAAAAAGTATATGCAAATGAAAAACAGAATAGCTCGCTAAGTTGAGAACCCGAAAGGGCGGCTTTGGCAAAAATGAGCGTCTCGGTGGAGAACCCGCAAGGGTAATCCAGGCAAAAATTAGAGACTTGAAAAAAAAAAGATATATTTGCATCCCGCTAGATTGAGTACCTCACCCTGGGGCAATCTAGGCAAAAATTAGGGATTCGACAAGTAACTGCATCCTGACAAGACTTTCTGGCCACCAGCCGTCTTTTCGTCAGAGATTCTCGATTCGTTATCGACTGAAGCTTCGCATACATCGAGATTCAAATTGGTAGAGAAAGGATCATTATGTTCAATGTAGCCCTCTTCCAATATATATCACTGATTTCAAATTTGTACAGATCTATGGAGTCTTGCCATTTGCGGGCTACCATTCCATCAAATAAATTTGAGCTTTTATCCAATTATTTGCACTCTTATTTGTTTTCGTTCAACAAATGTTTTGCATGTTTTAATTGATAAAATATCATTATTTTAAACAAAGAATTTTTCAAATCTTTGTTTTAAACAAAGTGAATATTCATAATGATGAAAGGATACTCGGGAATGTCTCAGTGCTCTCCCGAGGGTGGTATGATTCCCAACAGGTAAGACATTGGTTCATATTCCTGGCATTTGGTTGTATCCTCTTTCTCCCGCTTGCTGTTGGGGTTGTTCCATAAGCAGAGTTGTTGTTGGGGTTGTTCCCCAAGCAGAGGTGGTTGTTGAAGACTCAGTTTCTTCTCCAGCAGTAATCTCCCCAGCATGGGTGTTCTACTTGTGGTAGATTCAGCGGTCGGTGGATTGATATCCCGGTACTTTACCGCCTGCCCCAGCATAGTCGCAAGCAGAGATGTTTTTGAAGACTTCGCGTTCTTCTCCAGCAGTAGTCTATCTCCTCGGCACAGTCGCTAGCGGAATTGTTGTGTCTCTCCTCAGCATGGTTGCTTTCCATTTTTCCCAGCTTAGTCGGCAGAATGGTTGTTGTGGCAGTTTTTGCCTGTTGAAAACTCTCTCAATCCCCAGTAGGGTCGGTTGGTGGTTCCAGCATCCAAAGGTTTGAGTAATTTCCTGATTTGCTTGTGATCCCGGTAGAGTAGCTTATTCTACTTGCGCGATCCGTCGGATGTATGTTCTCCCTGAGTAGAGTGGCGTGTCGCAGAATCTACTTATGTGGTGCTTTCTCCTTCAATGGTTTGTTCCTTAGAAGGATAGTTGACAGCTTTCCCCAGTAGAGTTGATTGTGCAGTTAGTTTCTACTCGGATGATTCTCCTGCCGTGGGTTGTTCCCCGGTGGAGTTATGTGGAGTCGCTTTCATAGCAGTGAGCTCTTGTTCCCCTGCAGATATTTTGGGACTTCTCCCGCCTCCCCAACAGATTTGTCTTTGTGGCCGTTGTTGCCTGTTGTGACTTTCTGCTCCGGTTTGGTGATTGTTGATCCATTACTCAGAGATTCTGTGATATCTTTTGTTTTGCCTCCCGCAGATCTTTGCTTTTTAGCACGTGGATCTCCGCAGATTGGCGTTTCCAGTTGGTTTTTTCCCTTGGAAGTATAGTATCGGGCGTGCGATTCCTGGGCCTGTTGTGTTAGATATGTATGTTTTGTCAGCATTCATCAAACATAAATTACGCATATTCATGCATATTCATAAAACATTCAGATATTCATGTTGCATTGTTTGCCATATATCTCTTGACTGTTGTTCTCCTGCTATGGGTGATATAGATCTCTTTATAGATCTCCTTAAGCAGATGTCGGGTGTTGAAATCTCTCCATGTAGAGTCAGCCCCATAAGCAGAAAGTGTCTGTCTTTTCCTTCTGCAGTTCCCCACTGAGATTATCCTCGTGGATGACGGTTCCTTCCGTTTCCTCCCAACACATATATTGGGATGGATTTTCCTTTTGAGCTATATCCTCATAGGACGAGTTTTGATTCAGTCTGTCTTTTCGGATTGATCCCGAATTGGCACTTGTCAACTGTTCTTGTGCTTCCCTGTGGAATAAGTGAATGAACTGCCCAGTAACCGGCAATAATTCTTTTATCCCCAGCGGAGTTTTTTGGGCCTCTACCCAGTAACCGGTAGTTGTAAGTCCTATGTTCTTGCTTCTTGGCGGAATTTGTGATTATATACCTTTTATTCCTCAAGCAAGAGTTGTTGGTCTTCTACCCAGTAGTCGGTAGTCGTAAATCCTGTTTGCCTGCTCTCCGGCAGTTTGTGGTTTGTTATAAACCCTATCATTTGTTCCCGTGCGGATTTGTGATTCTTTCCATCCCCACGCGGAATTGTTGGTTTTCTACCCAGTATTCGGTAGATGTAAACCCTAATTCGTGTGTACCCCCACCAGAGTATGGCTACTACCCCGTATTCAGTAGTTGTAAGTCCTATCTCCTTTCCCCCATCAGAGGTAATCTTTGTAGTTCGTTTTGGTTGATGGTGGATTTTGTGATGTTGTGGCTTTATCCCCAACAGAATTGGTGTCTCCCTGTGGTATAAATTGAATAAGTGCTCAGTATTTGGCCTTCATTCACCCTATCCCCCAGTGGAGTTTGTGGTATTCTACCCCGTATTCGGTAGTTGTAAATCCCATGTTTTGTGTTTCTCCCCCATCGGAGTTTGTGCCTTATGGTACGAGTGGATAATTGTCGGATGCTTGCAATTTTATCCCAGCTGAGTCTTTGGTTGTCTACCCAGTAGTCGGTAGCAGTAAGACCTCTTGTTTCCTCAGCCAGATTTTTGGTATTCTACCCCGTATTCGGTAGTTGTAATCCCTAATTTCTCCTCTTTGCAGAGTTAACCTTGTTGTTCATCCTAACCGATGATGGTTACTCGTTGTGGTTATCTTCATTCAATATTTGATGTTGATATTCCTCCCTTTGCTTGTGGATGATTGCCGGTTGCTAGCAATTGTATCCCCAGCAAGTTGTCTTCTGGATAATTGCCGTATGCTTGCAATTTTATCCTTTGAAGTCGCCAGTGGGTCCTTTCACCGTTTGCTAGTGATTTGTTCCCTGTATTATTGATTGACTATCAATATACTCCCAGCTAGTCTTTGTGGATAATTGTTGTTCATGCAATTCATCCTCAGCAGATCGCCTTTCATTTACCCGTTTGCTTGGTAATGATTGTTGCTCCCTTTGATTGGTCATCATTATATACCTAGTTTTGGTATCCCGATGCCTTTCTTTTCGGTCGATTTATCCTTTGTTAACCCGGTAACCGGTTGTGGATAATCTTCCATGCGAGTATGTTATCCACGTTTTGACGGTAATGGATAATATGTCTCATGCACTCTTCAGTCGAAGCCTTTTGTGTTTCCCTAGTCGAGTAAGATTCGTTATTTCCCTTTTTTGCGGAATCGAATGTTTTGTTGTGTTTTGGATAATTGCCGGAACCTTGCAATTTATCCCCTTTGAGTTGTCTTTCGTTTACCCGGATGCTTGGTATCGATTGTCTCTCTTTTTGGTTGATCACCTATTATTGCCCTAACCGGTATCTCTGGTGTCTCTCCCTTTTCGAGTATATTATTCACGGTCTGCCGGTAATGAATAATATGTCTCTTGCGCTCTTTGGTTGGAATTCTTTGTTGATCTTCCCCCAGTAGAGTAAGATTCATATTCTTTGTAGAATCGAATACCCATCCTTTAACCAGTTTGCGTTTTGGATGATGAGTGTTTTGGCATATATACCAATCCACGTTTTCGGTAGATCACCTATTATATACCTCGGTATCTCTGGTGTTTCCTACCATGCGAGAATATTATCTACGTTCTGACGGTAATAGATAATACATCTCATGCGAGCATTCTATCCATGTTCTGACGGTAATGGATATTATATCTCATGCACTCTTTGGGTTTGTGTCCCCAGTTGAGTAAGTTTCGTCTTCCCGTTGTGGATTCGAATGTCCATCCTGTAAGTTGATTTGCTTTTTCAAGCCCTTCTTTCGGATGATGAGTGTTTTGGCATATATACCAATTCACGTTTCGGTCGGTCACCTATTATATACCTCGGTATCCCTGGTGTTCCTTCCTTTCTGCTCCCTATTATGACCTGGGTCCCCTGTGGAGTCAGATTTGCCTGAGTTGATGTACCTTTTTCAGGTCTTTCTCAGATGTTTTGATCGATTGATATCTCTCACCCTTATACCGGTCTTAGATATTCATTCTTCCTGAGTTTGTTACCCTTATACCGGTAACATCTCATCTTTGGCTTCCCCTGGAGAGTCTTTTTCTAGATTTCCCCAGCGGAGTTGTATTGCTATTTGTGTTGCTGTATTGACGTTCTCCCCAGTACGTGCATTGTGTGAGTCAGCTTGAGTCATTCTAATGGATGTGTTTCCTTTGGAATCGATTCTTCTCCCCAGTGTGAGTCCTTTACTTCCACGGTAAAGTCTCCAGTCCGATGTTTCGTTATCCCCTAACTCAGAGTCGTGTCCTGCTCACACATTCTTTTTCTTTTATTATCCTCAATAAGAGTCTTGTTAGAGTCTCTGTTCCTGGTGAGTGAATTACTCCGATGGATCGTATTTTCTTCTGTGTGAACTATATCCCCACAGAGTTTGTGTCTTTTGCATGCATACATTTGCATCATGAGGTCTCTTAGGGACCAAAATTTGTCTCATTACTGTTATTTAAGCCCATTCTACCGCGTCGATATGAAGATTTCTAAACTTCACTTCTCCGGCTAGAATGACCTTAAATAGGGGCATCTGTAAGACCCCAATTTTTGCCCTAAGATCCCTCATGGCATCATATCATATCATATCATTGCCTCAAGGATCATTGTGCACTTTGACTTCCTCCTAGTGGGTGGGTTATCTTATGAGTGTGGTTCTTGATCACCAAGCATGTTTAGCATTTGTATATCATTGCTTTTCATTTGTTTACTAACCAAAAGTACAAAAATATTATCATTTAACCATGTTACTTGCAGCTGAAGCAAACTAGGTCAAACAGTCAAATCATTCATTGAGCTATAGATGGTGACCATGCTTGAAGAATTTGGGCATCATGATCATTCATCAAAAGTTCATATGAGTTGTGACATCACTTGGAATCAAGATCTCAAGAGAAAGGGGCTTGAAATTCATCAAAGCATGGCTCAGTCAACCAAAACCCTAGCAAAGTCAATTGTGGTCAACTGTGCATTTAATCAGGGATTTGAGGGTGTGAGATGGTTTGAGAGGTCTCATTCATGTCCATATATGCCTCATATAACATGTCAAACATCCACATTGAGGAATTGGAGGTCAGACAAAAAGTTTCCCAAAATAGCAAGGACCTGTAATTTTCAACTGCCAAAAATGGAAAGGCCTTCTCCTCAAAATTACATCATCAAGCAAGCTTCAAATCAAAATTTGTCCAACATGAAAGTTGAAGATCTTGCTCTTTCCTTTCCAAAAAGTCCAAGAACACTCATTTCTCATTTGTGGTTGACAAGTTATGATCAAATCATTTTCAAGAAAAGTTGAACTTCAAGGAGGCATAACTCTTGAACCATTTGGCCAAATTGAGTGAGGTTTCTTTGAGCAAATTTCATTTGACATGAGCTATCATAATGCATCATTACATTTCATCAAAAATCATTACATCAAAAGGTCATTTTTCAAGTGAACCATTTAAATTTTGGTGGGAAAAATAGTGAATTTGAAAAATACACATGATTTTCACTCCAAACCAAGGCCAATCACTTCAAAACAGAAATTTGGACTTGCTTCAACTGGTTTTGCACTGTTCCATTGATCACACTTACATAAGGGCATTTTTGCCAAATTACATAACATGTGCATTTTCACTAATCCATTCCAATTGTTGCTAATCATGTTTACCAAGTGGATCAACAGGTACTATAAAGCATTAATCATAACAGAAAATCGGGATCCACAATCACAATCTCAGATCCAAATCACAAATCACCAAAATTCTCTCAAATTCTCTTCAAACTTTTTTTCACTTTTCCATCAAATTTCATCATTCTTTCTGCTTTCTCTTGTGCTAATCTTCATCTGTAGGTGTAATTGAAGAACTGTTGAAGGCAAATTGTGGAAGAAGCTTGAAGAATTGGAACTGTTGGAACCTTGCTCATCCATGGCATTTTTGAATTTCTTCATCATCGAGCATTGTTGAGCTGCATACTTGACTTCATTCATCTCCTGCATCATCATAGAAGATCTGTTTTCATAATCCAAGCCTCGAAACAAGCAGAATCAAGATCTGTATCTTTAAGAGGTAAGAATTTGAGTTCTCCAATTCTTGCAATTAGCATATGGCTTTGGTAGATCTTAACATGTAGAGTATTATGCAACTTGAATCGTGCGTTTTCATTGATTATTGAGGAAGAAATCTGGATTTAAAGTTTGGTTGTTAAAACTTCTTTGATTCGATTCTCTTGCCATGCGTAACATTAGAATAAATCGTTGCTGGATTGTTAATCTATGATGAAAGACGGTTCGTTTGATATGAATTTCGTGCATTTTCATGAACATTTGTTCTTGAGTGATTTCTGGATGATGAACTGGTTGAAGGCGCTCACGAACACGTTTCCAGATCGTGTTTGATTCACCTTGCCTGGCTTTTGCATGTTTTAGCTGTTTGTTCCCCATGAAACCAACCACAGCATGACACCTCACTTAGTGAAACACGGCGTTTCACTAAGTCGCGCCTTATTTTGAAAAGCTACACAGCTCGATTCCGCCTGATGACTTTTTCGCCTTGGCTTTGTTGATTTATTTTCCTTCATATTTCACATGTTCATCATGCTTTGTTTACTTTTTTTAATTTTTCA
Organism: Lathyrus oleraceus; assembly: GCF_024323335.1. Lineage (NCBI taxonomy): Eukaryota > Viridiplantae > Streptophyta > Magnoliopsida > Fabales > Fabaceae > Lathyrus > Lathyrus oleraceus. The sequence continues at coordinate 105,001,991 of NC_066585.1, forward strand.
CCATGATAATAAATTCATAAATCATTCAATTTTCGTCCAAATAATGTGAGGTTTTCTTCACCATGATCCTTAAGATGTCCTTGATTTTTTGATGATTTTTAATAAATTTGTGCACGGTTGGAAAAAATATTTGCCTAGGGTTTGTTTTCATATGCCATTTCTTGCACCATGCTTACTCTTTTGATCATGAAATGATGATGCTTAATTGGAAATTCCTGAAATTTTGTGTGCTTGTTCTAGACATCTTAAGGAGCATTATGGTATATGATTTGTGATTTTTGCATTCCTGGATTGAGAGATATGACATGATCTTTAGAGGTGTGACAATTTGTGTCACACCATTTCTTGTGCAACTTCATAATTTTTGTTACCATGCCATATGAACTCTAAATGACTTGAATTTTTGCATGTTGGATCTTATGGATGTCTAGTTTGCTTGTGATTTTTCCTGGAATTTTTGAATGCATTTTCTATTTTTTTGATAATTTCTCCCCTGTTTGACCAATTGTTGACATTTTGTGAGTCATGATATCATATGATTTGTGAAGTCCTTGTGGCTTATTGAATGACCTTGAAATTTGGCATGTGTATTATAGACATCTTTAAGTTTGCCATGGCTTTAATTTCATTCATTTCTCATGTTTGATCACTGTTTTATGATTGCATGAACATGATGTATGATTTGTGGTCTTGTATGAGCTTGTTTGAACATGCTTTGATTTGTTGATTTTAATTGACTTACTTCCACTTGTTCAAATAACATGAAATTTGGTGTGTTACTCATTCAATGTGTTCTGTTCAAGCATGATTTTTCCTGGAATTTATTGAGCCATTTTGGTATTGATATGCTTGTGTTCATTCTGTTTACATCATTGAGTTCTTAACTTGCCTAGTTTGACATGATTTGCTTATGAAATGCAATTGATGAATAGTTTTGATATGAGACCAACTGGAATTTGTTCTTATTTGATTAATCTTGATTTTGATCAAGTTTCATGTTCTGTTTTAAATTTTTTCCCTATCTTGGACCCTAGGCTTTGGCCTAAGGGTTTACTTCTCACATTTGAGTTTGATTTTCAGGTTTAAGAAGCGGTTGCTTTAAGGAGATTAATTCAAGTTGATTGAGTTTGGTTTACTTAATTGTGATGAACTAACTTGGTTTATTTTGTAGGATGCTAACTCATTTGGTTTGAGTTTGTGCTTTGCACATGTGATTGATGGTGTTGGCTGTTGGTTCATAACTTGTCTGTTTTGACTTTGTGATTGGTATACTGATTATATTTGATTGATTTCAGGTACCATAGTTGCTTTAGTTCCTTTGAGAACTTGCTATTGCTTTGCTTTGCTTAAGCATTGAGGTAGAATCTCTTGTCTCCATGTAGTCTGGAAGACCTGGCTTGTTACCTAGCCAGGCACCTGTCTGAAGTCCTCCTTAAGAGGCAATGTTTGTGATTGTTTAACGTTGTCCCCAAGCAGGAAAAGACCTCATATGAGGCAATTGGTAGATAGAAGAGATAAGTAGCCTATCTCCTACTATTCTGTGTGTCACTCACCTTGCTCACACCACATGTGTTGATGCATAATGAGTAAAAACCCAAGATCTATCGAGTCCTTAACTTGTGGAGAGAGTTCCATCTTTCTGAACTCCCACACCTTCTGATATTCAATGCTCTCCCTGACCAGGGATAAGAGTGATGAGGCACACCCCTCATATCCTTTTATCTGCTTCACCTTGGCTCTCAATGTCAAGGTTAAGAGCACCATTTACCCTATTCCAGTTGACTTTTAAGTCTAACCCTTTGATTGAGCCTAATTGTTTGGTTATAGTGAGTGCTAAATGACTTTGTTTGATTGATTGCTTGGTTCATTTGTACATGTTTGCTTGATTGCCTTTATGCATTTATCATCATTAATTGTTCATTATTGCATGATCATCACTTCATACTCTTGTGGCTTGTTTGAGTTTGCCCATTGAGGAATCAGCTATAAGTCCATCCTTTGGCCTCTGTTCCTATGATTTGGAAGGGATAAAGTGTAAGACCATTTCACTTGGCTACTTATGTCCATTGCTTTCGCTTGTTTGTTGTATGTGAGGATACAATTGTAAGACCATGTTGTTGGCATTTGTACTCCTATGATCATCCTTTGGAGGTCGGTATAAGTCCAGATAGATTGGCATCTGACATCCAGGTCTTGTTTTAGGAGATTGGAATAAATCCATTTATTGGTATCCGGTATCCGCTTTTGTTTGTGAGATTGGTATAAGTCCATTGATGGCATCCGGTATCATTGTTTTGTTTTAGGAGATTGGTGTAAACCCATTTATTGGTATCCGACATCCGCTTTTGTTTGTGAGATTGGTATAAGTCCATTGATGGCATCCGGTATCACCTGGCTTTCTATTTGCTTGCTTGTTCTGTTGCTCATTCCTAAGGACACACTTGAATCATCTTCTATATGATTTCAAGAGGTGAACCTTTCTGAGAAGTTTTACACTCCATTCTCCACACCCTTTTGTTTCAAAACCCCTTTTCACTTGTTGGCTTTTAAAACTTTGACTTGTTGTGCAAACATCTTCATGTCCTTTCAAATTAGAAACCTGGACCATAAGTCCTTGACTTTTCAAACTCCATTTCATAACACTTCTTTGAATCAATCTTAATCATACCTTGACCATATTTTGTGAATACTCATAATCAATTAACTTCACCCATTCAAATGTTTTGTGGCTTTGTCCATTGTCAATATGCTTTCATACATTAGCCGTAGGTTTCAATTACCATAGTGGTTGATGTAAATCTTACCTTGTCCTTAGTGAGTTGATTGTAAGTCTTCCATACTTATTATAGGGTTAACCCCTCACTAGTATGTTGAAGTCGTCCTCGCATGGTGGATTGTTGATTCAGGTTGAGTTTTCTCCCATTGGTAATGAAAAGCCTTAATGCTTGTGTTTAAAAATGAACTCACTAATTTTTGGAAATCTTTTAGCCGAACTACGGCGTTTTGATCCTTACCTTTGATGGAAGGTACGTAGGCAACGGGTTCATCCGTTCAAACACAAAAACAATAAAAAATTGTATATTCCTTTCTCACCATCCCATTCATGTTTGCACAATATGTCAAAAAACAAATAAACATTTTTATACAACAAGTGTGAAAAGGGCTCCCTAGGAGTACCTAGGACGTGATGGGTGCCTAACACCTTCCCATTGCGTAATTTACCCCTTACCCAGATTCTCTGATCTTTTTATTGGTTTTCTACGTGTAAAACTTCTTAGGTTTTTGTTCGCTTTTTAACCAGTCCTTAGGATAAATAAAAGTGCGGTGGCGACTCGATTCATTGTATACTTTGCTTATGGTTTAATCAATAAATCATATAGCGACGAATACACCGCTACACAGAGGAAAAGTGGACTCCACTCTCTTTTGAAAAAACATCAGAGGAGATCTTATGATTTGTCAGATTCATGTTGATGATGTAATATTTGGCTCTGCTAACCCCTTTATTTGCTAAGAATTTTCTGTGTTAATGCAGCCAGAATCTGAGATGAGGTTAATGCAAGAACTAAAGTTCTTTCTGGGCATCCAAATCAATCAAACATCAGAAGCCACATATGTCTATAAAAGCAAATACATAAAAGATCTTCTGAAGAAACTTGACATGTCAGAAAGCAAGCCATCCAAGACTCTCATGCATCCTACTTGCATTCTAGAGAAAGAAGAGGTGAGTCAAAAGGTTTGTCAGAAACCCTATCGTGGTATGATTAGCTCTCTCCTTTATCTGATTGCCTCTTGTTCTGATATATTATTCAGCGTATGTTTATATGCTAGATTTCAGTCAATTCCAATGGAATCTCACGTAACTGTTGTTAAGAGAATCCTTAGGTATCTGAAAGGAACACCTAACCTCAGCTTGATGTATAAGAAAACATCATAGTACAGGATTTCTGGGTATTGTGATGCAAATTATGATGGAGATAGGTTAGAACATAAAAGTACATATGGGAATTGTCAGTTTCTAAGAGGAAACCTCATCTCATGGGCAAGCAAAAGACAATCAACCATTGCACTGTCAACTGCAGAAGCAGAGTACATCTCAGCTTCACTTTGCATCACTCAGATGCTCTGGATGAAGAATCTGGTTGAGGACTTTCAGATCTATGAGAGTAACATTCATATCTTTTGTGATAATACTGTTGTTATCTACTTAAGTAAGAATCTAATTTTACATTCCAGAGCGAAGCACGTAGAAATTAAACACCATTTTATCAGAGATTATGTTAAGAAAGGGACAATTATTTTAAAATTTATAGATACAAACCATCAATGGGATGATATCTTTACAAAACCCTTAACTGAAAATAAATTTCTCTTTAATATAAAAAATTTAAATATGGCAGATTGCCCAAAATGACTCTAAACTTGTGCTTCTCATCTCTGATGTTAATTTAGACTTTGACTCAAGCATATGATGTTTATCTGATTCTGATTCTGATACTTGTACAAGTTAGAAGATATCCTTATTAGAAACCTCTCTAGTCAAAAACATTTTGGTATTCTTGACTCCATATACATCAACACGTGGTCCCTTAAACGTGTGGCTCTGGATCTTCTAGACACCTGTCAAGCTTAGAACTCAAGGGCCAAACTGTTGAGATCCCCTCGAGCAGTGTGCAAATCTTGAGATTAGACACCCATCATTAGCTGCATTTAATTCTTCCCACGTTTGACAAAACTCGGTTTTAGCAACATTTAATTTTGTGTTCCCTCTTAGTTAACGCTTTCGTTTTTGTATATTTGAACTTGTGTTTATATACTCCCACGACTCTCACATTCACACTCTCACTACTCACTACTTACACAAACCCAAAACCTCCAACCTTCTCTGCAACTTCTCTTCACCTCCTTCACTACAACTTCATCATGAATGCTCAAGAACAATAGGTTTTCGAATTCTCTCAAGAAATGAATGCCACTGATCAACAGGTTGAATCCCCACAAGTTGCATCCACCAGTGCTACTCCAATAACAATTTCCTATCAAGAACCCCATGTTCTTGATCGTCCTGCATACGTAAACCTCTCAACTCCATTTGAACAACTTGAAGTTCTTTATGCGTTACTAGTGGATTTTGACAACCTCAAGGAAAATGGTATGAAGTTAACACCATAACTAAATAATCAATGGTGGCTCACTTACTTCAACCATCTATATGGCCCCATCTACACAAACCTGGTGAAGGAATTCTAGAGATTCACTGATTGCGATGATCACTACATTGTTTCTCACGTTCTGGGAATCAAGATGGTAATCACTAAGAAATCCATAGCTACGCTCCTGAATATGGAAAATGTTGGGGGGAAAAGAATCTACAACATAAACCTTAGGGCTAAGTACATGTCCCAAGAAGTCATTTCCACCATCTTCTCTCAGAACCCAGAAGGAAAAATATCCAAAAATCAATAGCTTCATAAGAATCTGAGGGCGTGGCTCAAGATCTTTCTCGGATGCATTTACCATCGTCCTTCATCTAGCTCTTCTGACTACATTAACACAGATCAGAAGTGCATCCTCTACTGTATGCATAAAGGTATGAAACTCAACCTTCCTTTTCTCCTCCTCAAGTATCTTAAAGACTCTATCAGAGACACGAGGAACAACATGAAGCCTAGAAACTACATCCCTCTGGGCAGATTGATCTCCAATGTTCTGGTTGAGAATGGCCTGGTGGATCACCTCATCTCTCTGAATCTGATGGAATACGTCACTGTGGATGTTGGGAAGCCTCACAATGGAAGGAATCTAAAGAGCATGGGTCTGATTGACAAGGTCTGTGTCAAACCCATAAGAAATACCTCATGGGAAAACTGAAGAACCAGAAGAGAAAGCTAATGATATGTATCTATTCACCAAAGTTGATCCTCCAGAAGTCATTGCATGTTACTTGCAGGATCTGAAAGCTCAAGAATATGACATCTCTGGCTTCAGCTTGGACTGCCTCCCAGATCAACCCCCAACTTCTTGAAGAGAAAGAGAGAACCTTCTCAGAAGATGAAGAAGAAGAGTCTCAAGTTGGGAGAGTCTTTAGTGACCCAGAAGAAGCCAGTGCCTCTGACCTCTTCAGCACCTTCAAGTAAGTCACTTATCTCATATGCTCCTCATCCATATAGTTCTAGACAACTTGCCTCATCACTCCCTCTACCACCCCCACACTCTCAAACACGGTTACTACATCCCCCCTCACCTTCCACACACACTACAACTCCCAAAGCAAAATCCAAATCTCAACAACCAACAATCCCACTCCCTTCCTCACCTGAACCAACACCTTCTATACCAATCCTTTTTGAACCAAACCCATCAGAACCCACAACCTTTAACCTCATCCCTCTCAGAACCATCACACATTCATCTCCCTTACCTTTCTTCAACCTACAAACCACATTCATCCCTCATTCTGAAGCCATCATGTTCAAACGAACCCTTATCACCATCCTTCTCCTCAAACCCCAACTCCCATCCTTATTATGACTTAACTTCTAACATTGAACATTCTGGTTCAGATTACTCTGACTCAACCTCACCAAACCATGACGATCTTCAGGCGACAACTAACTCTAAAAAGACTCTCTTTGTACCTGAACCATTTGAACCCATACCTGGCCCTTCTGAACCTGTTCCTGAATCCTTTGACCCTAACCTCACTCTACCTACCTTTGATGAGGCACTATCCAAGTTCTCAGAGAGTTCAACATCCAGATTCAAGAAGCTATCTGACGAATCCAGCGCCAGTGACAATCCTTCTGAAGTAAGGACCAACTGGAATGGATTCATCAGATGGATGACTTCTGAAGTCTTCAAGCTGAAGGGATTATCTGAACAAGTCAGAAATGAATTCATTAGAGGTGATGAGGAGAAACTGAAGGCTCGTCTAGCAAAGGAGGTTGTTAAGAAGGCAAAAAGGGAAGTTGTGGAGAAAGCAGCTGCAGAAGCTGCTGCCAGGGAGGCAGCTAAAAAAGTCGTTGCAGAAGCTGCAGCCAGAGAGAAAGCTGAAGTTGAAGCAGCACTGGTTGTTGAAGCTTCTCAGAAAGCCACTGAAGATGCTGAGAAGACCACTGAGGTTTCTCTGACTCAAGGAGAGTCATCAACATCTAACCTTGCTCCTTTAGTCATCAAGACTCTAGAAGAGTTACAAAAGGAACAACAACTGGTCAGAGCCAGACTCCACAAACAGGATCAAGTCAACTCCAACATTCAGAGTCTGCTAGCTGAGTTACTTCAGAGGATGCCTCCTCCACCAAACCCTTAGACATTCTAAGATCTTTATGTATTTTTTTCTAAGTATTTTTGCCTCTAAGGCTTTATCTTCTGTTTATTTCTGTACTATGTAATGTCTTTCTCCAATTAATGAAATTTTGAGTTGCTTACTTTTTGAGTTTGAAAAAAAGGGGAGAATTAAATAGAAGTCTTTTGATGAAGTAATTTATCTAACTCTCATAAATACAATGCTTACACTCTGACATGAAATTATTGCATAGTCTAAGTCATTTTTCAGGATCCATCTGAACCAAGGGAAACTGAATCCTTATTCGGGAAACTACTAAATCAAGTCAAGCAACCTAAGAAAATATGGTAAGAAATTCTCTACCCCAGAAATCCATATCTGATACTAAATATCTATAAAAAGAATTCAAGTATCAGACCTAGGGGGAGATTGCTAATCTTAGGGGGAGTCATTATCTATCTGGCTCTGATCATTTTCAATTTAGTATCTCTGAAAGTACTCATTGTTTCATCAATATTCTATGTTTTGTCATCATCAAAAAGGGGGAGATTTTTAGAACAAGCTTTGATTCTTCAATATATCTATAAGTTTTGATGATAACAAAGAATGAAACAATTTGGTAACCTAACAATTTTTCTTAAGTGTGCAAGATTCTAAGTTAAAATGACTCTGATAAGTCATCTTCTAATCATCAAGAAACAAATATATGGCATCTGAATTAATCTAACAAACACTGATCCAACATAAAGAGTAATCAGATCTGACTCTGAGTAAAATACATCTGAGGAGCAATCACCTGAAGAATCTGACCCTGAAGTTCAAGCTCTGATTCTGAAGACTCTGCAAGAGATATCTGAAGACCAGAAGAGATATCTGAAGACTGAAAGAGATATTTGAAGACTCTAACTCTAAAGACTTTGATCATGCTCACTCTGACACATACTCAACACACCATCAGATATCACCTGATCTGAAACTTACGCTTAAAGTATTCAAATTGCAGTATAATTCTTTTTAAGGAAATAATGGATTATGCTCCAAGACTTCTATGGAAAGGACAAGGAATTTACTACCTTTAACTCCCACAGTTGGTACGAAATCTATATTGATTGCCCCCCAACAGTACCATCTCAAGTGTTATATAAATGCCTCCTTACAACTTGTTGAATACAACTTTGACACAACAACATTCTCATACTCTAGATATTTTTCACTATCATTGTTGTAAGAAATAGGTTCCATACAAGAGTTGTTACTCAATATTGTGTGGTTGTCCTTCTTTGTTCTTAAAGTGTGTTTATACTGCTTATCTAGAAGCATCTAGTCAAACACTTGTAATTCTTGAAATTGTTTGTAATTCTTCAAGTGACTTGTTTAGGTTTGTAGACTTGAGAGGGCTAAGAGGTTGTCAAACTCTTAGACGTATTTTTGTAATCTATTGAGATTAGTGGATTAAGTCCTTATTGAAGGTGAAATCACCTTGGCCGGGTGGACTGGAGTAGCTTCGAATTTCAAGCGAACCAGGATAAATCATTTGTATTGTTAGTTTTCATTTTGTGTGTGTGGTGTTGCAAAAGTTTTTAATTCCTCTGAAAATAATTCAAACCCTCCTTTCTTGTTTTTCTCTACCTTCATCTATGACTCTGGGTTCTTGTTTACAAAAGTTAGATCATACCCGATGATAACCCTGTTATGAAAATCAATCATATTCATTCGTACCTCGGACCATTAAACCTATAAAAAAACGCACTGCATTCATTCGTTCATTGCATATGCATAAAAAAAACTCTTAGTTATTTCACATTTGTTTCAGGAATTCAAGACACTTATAAGCAAAAATGAATCGTGAGAGAAGAAACAATTATTTGTTAAAGTTCAAGAAGCCGAATGTTTATAGTTTGAAAAAGTTGAGCTCCAAGTTGACTCCCTCCACACGAGATGACTTCAGGAAAGATCATGGAAGAATCCTAAGCCTTCTGACTGAAAAGGTGGACCCGTTTGCTATTATCACTCTAGCCCGTTTCTATAACCATCCTCTACATTGTTTTACCTTCTCTGACTTCTAATTATATATAAATACATATCATACAATTCAATTTGTTGTATTCAATAATCAATCATTATTTTCATTCTCTCTTATTCTTTCTTTCTTCACTAAAAATGTCTCACGCACTAACAAGAGTTACTTGGCAAGCATATTTACAATCATAAATATATAAAAATCACGATGAACCATTTTATATTGTATTTGATAAAAGCTAGGATTCAAAAAATTATAGTTGTTGAATGTTGTTTTGTTAAATTCACACTGGCACGTACCGAATGCCAAATGTGGAGATAAGGAAAAGCCACAAAACCTTTGTAACTAGTTGTATACTTTTAAAATTAGAGCTTTTATAGTGATATAAAAAATGTGATGAGTGAATATGTACAGGTAATTGAAGGTTTTAAGTCCTCAATTTCTAAATTATTATTTATGAATAAAGTTGACACTTTATTTCTTCTTTCTTTTTTATTTTTTCTTAATCTGATTTACTTGCTGATTTACTTGCTTTCTTAAACATGTGCTATGAATTTATCTACCTCAAGTTCAAAATGGGTAATGTTCATATTTGATCATGAGTTTTTTTACCATATTCCCATAAGCTTAATTATATGCATAATATGACTTTTTTGTCACTAAATATCAACATGTTTAATCAAATTTAAAGAATCGTTGAATTTTCTAGGAATTATTGTCTCTTTATCCAACATAGATTTTCTAATGAGTATTTTGATACTAGCAATATTGTTTTTACATTATAATTTTAAAATGTTTATATATATTGGAGAAGATACAATGATCATGCTTAGAAGGAGAACACAAGGGAACCCCATATGGATGAGGTCAAAACATTTAAGGGTAAGGAAAATATTATCCTTAAAAGGAAGCTTTTATGTTTAGAATACATAGAAGTATCACAAGGATTATAAGAATTAGATATGTTACTCATGGAAAAACTTTTATTAATGTGAGTTAAAATTCATAAGAAAGGTGGTCAAACTAATGTTGTCAAAGATTACAACTATTTATAGAAAATGAAGGATAGTTAGAAGTAAAATTAGGTGTACTTTTACTAGGGATGTAAGGATATGTGAACACATATAAGCCAATTTGAATGCACCAATCCTCTTTAGGGTATAGATCCCCTATTGGAGACAAATATGATGTTAAACAAGATATTACAATTAAGAGATTTAGTTAGTTTTGGATTAGATGTTAGTATAGTACAAAATGCAGGAATATATAAACATCAGTAAGAAATAAGTCATTATTAAAGATGATAGGGCTAGAAAACTGGGTTTTAGTGCCTCCATTGGGAAGCCTAACATGAATATGATTAATTTCAAGCAAAAGAAAGAACATATGTCTAGAGTGGCACACACGATTAGTGGCACATGTGTTTATAATCCAACTATTGTCTTTCTTTCAAGGAGTATAGGGGATAAAATTAAGAATACATGGATGTAAAGCTATGGATTTATTGAGATGATGTATGTTGGATTGCTGAGCAGAGAGTATTATTAAAGAAATGCAAGCAGGCTTGGTGTTGCTCTGCAATGAATTTAGTAGAATTGCATTCATTGGTTTCTTCAAGTTGATAATGAGAGTCTTCTATCCTGGTTTCATCAAAGGAGGTGGATTAGGCCATATTGGTTTTCTTGAGATACATAGGTATTGTGTATTTCCTGAAGCATGCATAGATGGTGTGCCCAAGTTTCTAGCAATATGCATAAATGTTGATACCACATCATCAGTCTGTTGAAATCTTGTTGTTACCAACATCATAAGGTTTACCTATATTAAAGGGTTTTTGAATTTGAGCAACAAACTTGTCTTCTTCGACGACTATGGTGATTTGTCATTCTTGTTGAATAAGAAGAGAGAATACCTTGTTGATAAGTGGAAGAGGTTACATTAGCATAATGTTAGAACAAATTGTGTGGTATTATTCATCGGGATCCTTAAAGAATTGAATGACATGGTCATTATCTTTGTATTATTTGATGGTGGGAAGGAGATGTCATGAACAACATGGTGTAAATATGCATGCAGTGAAAGGACAAAAATTATAAAGCTCTTGCCTATTATATGAGAGATGGATTAGAAATAGACATGGATTCGAGTTAGACAACCCAAGCTTCAGTCGGGTGATCTAGACTCTAGTCAGACGACCCAAGGTTTTGCTTACTTTTTACCTCTAATAGACCTTACATAACACCTTTGGGCTGATTAGATCATTGGTTGCTTCCCTCTTACGCCCAATAAATGGTATCTCAACCACAGTCCACCAAGCATGAGGCCTGTGAAGGGAAAAGTGATTAAATTGGATAAATGGTGGTCTCTATAAAACCTAGGGAAGTGAGTCCCTCAAGCGAGTCTTGGAGGGAAAATCTCTCAAGCGAGGCTTGGAGGATGAGTCCTTCAAGGGAGGTTTAGAGGTAAAATCCCTCAAGTGAGGCTTGGAGGGTGAGTCCCTCAAGTGTAAAATATGGAGGGGCATATGAAACATTAAATGTTTTGTCGTGATGAGTTTTTCATGGGAAGGTACAAATAGTGTAAGCCATTGATCTTTCTCCATGCGTTGAACCTGAGTTGTATGTGTTTTTCCCATTAACCGTTTACATATACCTATTGTTGAGAAATGATAGCCTACGCAACCTAGGCACTTCGGATTTATAAATAATGTAATTTTGATCACTTTTTTCTTCGTGTTTTCTCCATTTTTTAGTGGAACTTTCTTTCTTAGTTCTTCCTTTCCAAATTCAACTCCATCATCAATTCATTGTCATCTCAAGTGCAAGTATTAGGATAACAATGTGTAGGGATGGAAATTTGACTCATCCCCAATGGGCACCCTCAAAATTACCCAAAACGGGTAGGATAAAAACCCGCAAAAATGGGTACGGGCATGAGCTCGAGTAATTACCCACGAAAATAAGAGGGTACGAGTCCGGGCACCTTGATACTCATCCCATCCCATACTCACACAATATATATTTATGTATTTTCATTTATATTTGCATATTTTAATTTATATTATTATATAAAAATATATGTCTATCAATTTTACAAAATATATCAATGTTAAATCATTACGTATTTAATATAAGTGTTTGTTTATTTCAACAATAAATTGTTTGAATTTTTTTTAATGTTTTTAAAAATATAAAATTATATGATATTTAATAATTGATCTATTTATTTTTAATAGGAATGCGGATAACGGGTACGGGTATGAGTACTTACATACCCATAGGGCACGGGGTACAGGTGCTAACATTGGCGCCCAAGCGGGTATGAGCTCGGGTACGGGGATTTTTTTAAAATTGCGAGTATGAGGATGGGTACTATAGTTTCCTGCCCAAATCATGTTAATTGTCATATCTAGCAATGTGATAGAGTCTTCTGCTCGTATGAATGTTTGGAAGTTATGGCAGTAGTTCTTAATCTAGTAGTGATAGTGACCCATTTTCCCCTTATTTTTCCCCCAAGAAAACCATAACCATTGATGGTGTCTAGCACTTCAAAATATTTGGGAGTTGAAGATTACGAGATCATTTATATCACCCAGGAGAAAGTGGATTCTTTTCTTAAAAAAAATAAGGGCTTAAATGCACTTTTGGACCCCTTATTCAACTTTGACTGGTTTTTTTTGTTCCTCCACACTTTGGTCTATCTGACAATTGAAAAAGTTGATTTGGCACTTAATAGTTGGCGTCACATCATTAATAGAAATTAAAAATTAAAAAATCTAATTATTTTAATTCTGATTTTTTTTTAATAAGTTAAACAAATGGCTTGCATATTGCCTACAAAGTTTTTAAACAAATGAATTGCATATTGCCTGCATAGTTTTAAAACGAATGGCTTGCATATTGCCTGCAGAGTTTTCAAACAAATGGCTTGCATATTAAACAGGTTATCAAAAGGACTTGCATATTGCCATTACACAAGTTTACTGTCACAAATTTGGAACAATTGACACAAATATTGCATATTAAACAGGATGTCAAAAAGGGTTGGGATATTGCATATTAAACAGGTTGTCAAAAAGGTCTTGGATATTGCATATTAAATAGTTGCCACAAATTTGGAATAAAATTCTTCATTCATAATTTCTAGTTGTATGGTTACAACAGGGTTGTTTCAAAACCTTCTCAACTAAACAACAACACCACAACATCGTTGGTTCAAAAACTAAAGAACATTGGTAATTCATAATTCATTACACTTGTAGCAACTAGTCCTATTAACAACACGATGATCATCCCAATTATAAACTTCAACTGCATTTCAGAAACTTGATCTTCATCTTCAATTCATACACTTTGTGCTTGCATTCATTGACTTTAATTTTCTCTAGACCTAATCTTTCATTCAATGAAGAAATCAACTCTTTTAATCTTGGAGTCATCTCCTCATCATACCAAATGAGATGATTGCACCTTTTGTGTCCCTCAAGCTATAAAGAATGCAGAAGAAATATAATTTCAATGAATTTCGAATCTAACAGGCATAAATTTGAATGAGACGAGTTTCAATGAATACCTTATATATTCCACATCCATAGAAACGGCGTCCTGGGTTAACATCAGTCTATGATATCATCAATGGTACATCGAGGTCACATTTACATTCGTCACGGATGACATGAGATTTGCTGCAATTGCTTCCTTGGGAATATTGGGACATGGTTGCAGATTGACAACGACGGGGTTCTAAGTTTTTTAAGAATGAAAATGTAAAGATTTAGGGGATGAGCATGAGTTGGGTGACGAAGGAGGTGATGGTAATTGACGAAGGAACGGGGATGAAACTGATGATTTAGGGTTTCATGAGAAATTTTATGTTTTAATTTGTTTTTATAAATATATTTTATTATTTAATTTATTCAGAAAAAAATTCTTAATTAAAATAATTAGCTTTTTTTAATGTTTAATATCTATTAATGATGTGGCGTCAACTATTAAGTGTTAAATCAACTTTTTCAATTGTCAGATAGACACAAGTGTGGAGGGATAAAAAATAGTCAAAGTTGAATAAAGGGGGACCAAAAGGCTGAAAAATTAAACGGGGGGACTAAAAGATGAAAAAAAAAGTATATATAGGGATCATAAATGCATTTAAGTCAAACATAAATTTATCTAGATCGGGATCGAAGAAGATATTCTCGTGGATTCCTGCTCCAAAGATGAAAAGGTTAACAAGGCATCCCTTGTTGATTTTGGGCCAGAATTCTTTTGCATACATCTCACTATCGTCTATGAATTAGGATGTTGATCCCTTTTACGACATTTTAATTTGAAGACTCTTAGAAGCTATCAAAATCACTCCACTCAGATATTGTCCAATCGATGGGCCTTCCATTAGGGTGCTTGAGATCATGTGTAAGAAGTTTCTCCTACCATGGGTCTCTTTTTTTTCTTTTATGGTTTTATGACCACAAGCAAGGGCGGTTAGGCGCCCTAGCTGGGAGGATCATCATCACGTTTTACTCCAATAATTATAAGAACGGAAAATATATGTTTGTGAGAGTGAAGGGAAAAGATATTTTTTATGGTGACATTCGAGAAAACCTGTGGATACCAATTTCCATTCTACTAGACAAAGGACTAGATAAATGGTTTCAATTATGACTTTTTAACTAAAAGAAAAAGATAGGTCCTTGATATCTTGGACGAATTGTGTATCATGAGTTCTAGGGAAATTGTGGAGTCTAATAAGAGTGATGATTGCTTTGATCATTAAGAAGAAGAAAGCCTTTCACACTAGAAAAAAGACCGAGGCTCAAGACCGTGAAACTGTGCTATGATAATCTAAGTTTGAAACTTATATATGAAATAAGTTTGAAACTTATATACCCCATCTATCACAAGGAGCTATAATGAATGATTTAAGTTTAAAACTTATATCATCACCTATATCTATAACCTAAGTTTGAAACTCATATCATCATCTATCATCAGTGGCTTACATTTAATACTTTTCTGAACAGGATATCTTCAGCTAAGGCGTGTTAGATTGAAACTTGTGAACGGTTGCATCACTGTCTAAATGTACTTGCAAAATGCATCTCTATCAAAATGGTACTTGTGAATTGTTAGAAACGCATCTGTCAAAATGACATTTTGTCAAACACACGCTCCTGTGGTAAAGGGAAAAACCTCATTGCATCCCATGGTACACACATTCTAAAACTTAGGGTCGCACAAAACCTCCCCCAATATTTTGAAAATGGGATGAACGACTTAAATCACCACCCCTAGATTTTGAAATTCGAATGAAGGACCTATGCTTGGGCATGTTCCAACTTCCAAGCATTCCCAACTACATTTCCTATGCTTGGGCATGTTCCAACTTCCAAGCATTCCCAACTACAATTCCTATGCTTGGGCATGTTCCAACTTCCAAGCATTCCCAACTACATCTCCTATGCTTGGGCATGTTCCAACTTCCAAGCATTCCCAACTACATTTCCAGCACTCAGGAAAAGAGAAGGAAGGTAGGGAATTTTTAAAAACCGATGCATCAACACAAAATTGAATTGGGCAGCTTCAAATAAAGTAGGACACTTCTTTATATAAAAAAGTTGCATTAGTGAAACAGAATACAGTAGCACAAAACTATATCTGACCAATTGTACCATAAACAAGTGCAAACCAGTAGACAAATACAATTCATATAATCCAAAACTAAATTAAATCTCTTTTGCATCAAAAATTGAACAAAAACTAAAAAACTCTAATCAAAGAGTGAGAATCCCATATCGTCATCTTCCTCCTCTTCCTCAACCTTCTCTTCTTTCTTTGAGGCAGCAGGGGCAGCATCGGCAGCTGGGGCAGCACCTCCTGCAGGAGCAGCTGCGGCAGCACCACCTCCAACAAATACAGCACCACCAACAATCACCTAAACAAAACAATCATAAAAGACAATGAATATCTAGAACAGAGATCCAACTAATTGTTCATTCATCGCCAAGAAAAAAAAATTAATAGGTTATTCGATCCACTACTCCAAAGTCTATTCCATGATGTATCCACTATGGATTGTTCAGCAAAACCTCACAATTGATAACAAAGCTAACTGGCAAATTCTCAGATTCAGATACATAACAAAAACCTAAACCGAATTTATAGCACTACATACAAATTCTAATATCAAAGAATCTATATAACATTATGAAAAATAATAAATAACTGCAATTGCATAGAAAAGCGAGACTAAAAATAAACACTAAATTTTCATCTCAGATCAGAATCCAGAGTGATGATATGTACCTGGAAGACTGCAGATGAGGGAGAGACTGGAGAATAAGAGGACTGAACACCGCCGGATGAATCAACTGCGAGAGCAGCCTGAACAAGCTTCCGTTGGATCTCAAATGTAGAGGCGGCCGAGGCCTCGATGTCACCAGAGTGTTGCTTTGCGCTCCATTCAGCGCCGGTTTTGTTGAGGACGAATGTGAAAACTCCCATGGCGACTCTGTGTTGAAAGCGAAAACCTAATTGGAAATTGATATCGCGCACAGAGAGTAGTGACGGCAATATCAGTTGAACGAATGGTTTATGTATAGGATTGTGAAACCCTAGCGCTGTGTTAAAGAAAAAAGACCATTTTGTCCACCATGATATTATACTAGTTTTTTTTTTAAGAAACTACTATTAGCTTTTCATTTCTGTTGTCATAAAAATAAATTATAAATTGAATGTAGTTTTTAATTATTTGTTTTAAAATTAGTCTAGTTTTTAATTTTGAATGTAATTCTAATTTTTTATTTTTTATTTGTATTTTATAATTAGTACGTGGATTAATTATTTTTATAATTTTGTATTTATGATAATTTGAATACATAAATAATAAATTATGATAGTTTGATAAAAAAAATACTACAAAAATACTAATGAGTATTTGAGGGAAATAGATTAAAAAAAATTGAAGATTTATTTTAGTCCATCACAAAAATTGTAAAGTCTAAATTAATCTTTTTAAAAAAATAACTCATATTTAATCTCTTACAAAATTTAACTGACTAATGTTAGTCATTTTATTAATATTTTTTCTCAAACCGTTTTTTTTTTACTTCTGAACCGTAATTGAATTGCTCATGTGTATTATTTATGCCACATGTATTATTTACAAAAGTAAGAAATCATCCCAAACCATTCGAGTAGCATATCTAGACATTTCTAAGAGATCATTAACAATTGAAACAATAACAACACATAATACATTACGTAACAATAAAAACCATAATCACTCACCCATAATGTAACACCTTAAACCCCGAGACTTATATAAAAATGTTTAAACGACAATTCAAGGTGCCACCACGACAATCCTTCAAACGCAGTGGAAAAACATGTTCAACACAACTTCACAAATAAGTTATAAACTTCGAAATAACAAAAAGAAATCAGAACTTCGAAAATCTAATAAATCATGTCCTCGATGTTACTCGATCAGAGTAGTAATCCATTAATATTATTAACGATTAAAAGTAAAATCGAAGAGTAGCTCCAACAAGCCACCTTCCAACACATAACAATAGGGAATCACTCTTGAATATCTACCAAGATGTCCATGATGGACAACATGACGCAAATTGGGTGAGAAAAAACATTCAATATAAATAGTGTATAGAATGATAAGGCAGAGAATACACAACAAAGACACATTCATTACACAACCAAGGATAACATATTCTCACACCCAATCATAACAACATGTATATATTTTCAATCAATCAGCAACATCATGAAAGATCAACTACATATGCAAACATGTATGCAATATACTCCATAATTGACTCATTATGCATGTGGTACCATTCATGAACTCACAAGTTCACCTCGTTGTCGATCTCCGCCGTAAGACCAGAGCACACCAAAATTCATTATCATCACCATAGGTAATGATTCATCAGCTCCCATATGGAACTGGCTACTCGCTCTCGATCTCCACTATAGGACCAGAGCACACCAAAATCCATATAATCACCATATGTAACGCTTCACCGGCTCCCATATGGAACTGACTACTCGCTCCCTATCCATACCACTAGACCAAAGCATACCAAAACTGGACCGAGTACAACATGATTCATGACTCTCAATAATATGCATCATCACCAAAAGGTTCACCAAAAAAATCATCATGCATATCTCACCATCTATGCACAACATGATTCATCATGCGCCATAAGCAAAGTACCCTTGTATTTGTCGTATAACCATGTGCCATCAATTTGAATAATAGGTTTGCAGAATGCAAAACCTTTGATGCAAGGGTCAAACGCCCAAAAGAAATGGTGAAAGATTCTATTACTTGTAACACAGGTTCCGTCTGGCGTCATTGCTGGCAATGTCTCCATAATTGCCACAGTTTCTACGGCATATGTTTTTAGTGCCCACAAAAACCGTGGCAATTCTTTGTATGAATCCTCCCAGTTGCCGAATACATGTTCAACAACCTTTATCCTCGCAATCCATGTTTTCTTGTAAGATGGAGTATAATTATATCTTGCTCTGATATGAGATATAATTATACTCACCTTCACCGATGGGTCTTTGTTAACAAGCGGCAGAATGTCTTGACATATCAATGCAACGCTTAATTTACGGTGATCTTGTTCAACGTTAGTTGCAATGCAACTGTGAGGTGGATCTATTGAAGTTATCTCCCAAGAGTCGTTTTTATTTTTGTAAACACAACCAACCGAAACTTACAAAGGATGTTACGACATTCGATGACATACCTTCTCGAATCAGTGTATTTCACTGTAAAATCAACAGAGTTGTTCATGTAGAATTTTTTGATAGCTCGCACACATTCTTATTTAGTGCAGAACATATCTCTCACCTTTAACTCGCCTTCTGATCGTGGATACGGGTTATAGAAAACACGGTTGGATGTTTCATCGTCATGCAGATTCATGTTTGTCATGTGTTGAGGCGGATTGTAGACATGACTAAGAGGTATTGGCGTTGGTTGATCATCATCTTCAATGTCGCTGTTCAACATATGATCAACTTGTATCTCGGTCTCCTCTTCTTCTTTATCAACGACGCTGACTTCTGCTTCTGCTTCTGGGTCGACGTCGTCTAAGTATTGTGAATCAAATTCATCAGATTCACCCTGACTGGTTATTTGAGATTGCTGAGATGATATACATGGTTGAAGAGTAATATACAACTAAATAAAATTGCAGCCAGAATGTTCATGACTAACAAACATGTATTCAACATCTTCATCATCCTGTACCTTAAGAGGAAAAAACTTGCATTGACTGTTCTTAAAAAATATTGGATTTTGATACGTGATCTTTGACATAATACTCGATCCTATGCAGGATTGTATTTTTGTTCAAATGCAAGAAATTTGCATTTCTCTTGATCGTAAGTCGAATGGTATCGGTGTTTCGAAAACAAAAGTTGTATAACTCAGACTCATATGTGTCACAACTGTAGTGAACATTGATATTATATTTCGGTGAATATGACATTGTAATATTTTTGGTGCAGATGAAAATTAATTTCTTGGTGCAGATGAAATGTGTGTTGAGTGTTGGATATTGATAGTAAGACAATTAAATAGGTAAGTGATGTGTCTAACATGCAAGCTAGTCCGAAGTGATGTGTCTAACATGTAAGATAGTCCGAAATGATGTGTCAAACATGCAAGCTAGTCTGAAGTGATATGTCTAGCATGCAAGAGAGAGGAAAGCCATGTGTCACACATACAAGCACTAGCTCCAAATGAATTGGCGCCTCCTTACAATCCTTGCACATGGGCGCCAATCCATTTGACTACACCATGTCTTGCATGCATGCAAACCTCGTAACCAAGCATTCAGACCTAGGTGTGTCATGCATGAGCCTATGGAGGCGTCAATTTGAATGATGACACCATGTAAGAAATGCACATGAACACCAATTCATTTGGCTACCACATGCAAACACATTTTTCTATGCTCCACACTTTTGCCTATAAATAGGAAGGTAACTCTAACACTTCTTCCACACCATCACTCATTACTTCCTCTACAACATCAAATCTTTCATCTGCAACAACCTTTTTCATCTGCATCAACCTCTTTCATCTCCGACAAGATGTATATCCTCACAATGGGCGAATCGCACAAAGGAACAGTTGCAAACATAGCAACTTATGTAAGCGTTTTATTCTTTTGTTATTTGTCTAAAGTACCTTTTAATAACATATCAACTTAGTAAAGTATTTTCTTGTTTCTTTTATAGGATGTTTCAAGGTTCCATACTCGGGTCCACGAATATGTCCACATGGACTCGATGATTCAACCGTATGTCGAACTCGTCGGTTTTTGACATATAAGCAAAATTATGTCTTGGTCGGTGGATAATAAATTCATTATTGCGTTATGCGAAAGATGACGTCCCAAGACACACACATTCTGGTTTCCAACCGGTGAGTGTACCGTGACGTTAGAAGACGTCTACATGCTATTGGGACTGCCTATTGAAGGTAAAGTTGTAAATGGTAAAACCAACTATGCAAATTCAATTTGCATGGACCTCTTGGATACTGATTTATTAGATGATAACTCAAGAGGTCAAGGTATACTCCTTTCACGCCTTAAGTCATATTATAACAGTTTACATTTAGATGAGCATTCTACCAAAGAGGCTCGAATAATAAAAACTAAGTGTTACATTATGCTTTTAATTGGTTCTTTTTTATTTCTCGAAGATAGTGGTTCTAGTATGCATACTATGTATTTACCTTTACTAAGACATGTAGATAGAATAGGAAGTTATAGTTAGGGATCCGATTGTCTGGCCTATCTTTATAGCTCTTTGTGTAAAATTTCACACAAAGACACATCTGCCTTTTCTGGATGTGTTGTTTTGCTCCAAGCATGAGGTTGGTCAAGACTATCGTCCCTAGCGTCCATCAACAACAACCCTTTCACATTCCCGTATGCACAAAAGTAGATTGTTTAAAATGTTATTTATTTACTTACTTTAACGATTATTATCTCTAACTAATATTTTTACCTTTGTGGTGTAGATGGTCGACACGTGGTATGAGTTATAACAAATGTACTAGACACTGTATTACCCAGTATCGCAATCTCTTGGATCACCTTCGACCGACGGACGTATGGATAATAACCTCATTATTTCGTTATAATTTGTTAACTTCTTCTACCAAGTTTATAATCCAAGTTACTTTCACATTTCAGTTCATTTGACGTCCATACCTAAATTTGGATCATGACCATGAAGTCAACGAAGAAGACGCAACCGTATGAACTGCATGCACACCGATAATAAGATTCACAACTGTGGAGATGCACAACAGTGATCGTGTGAAGTTGCAGTTCGGTATGCTTCAACACATCCCCGATCCCCTAGCAAACCTATGAGAATGGCATATGCGCAAAGTTAACGACCAATGGAACTTCAATCCATGGCAAAGCTTCGCAAGATCCGAGTGTCGCAAATGGAAGCACCGTCATGACCATGTCTTAACTGACGCAGTGATGCCAAATGAAGAAAAACCAAGTCGTACTTATATGGTTTGGTACAGATCAGTTGGTTTTGAGTTCATCGCCGATGATATGTACCTATACGACCAACACCAACAAACTTACACACCAAACACCTCAACATCTAACCCCTAACAACATTGTCAGACCGGATACACACAACCCCTGTCCGTCAAACTTTCCATTCCACAAACACACAAACATACAACCCAAACATGTCATACACCCAACCACAATACCAAGAGCATACCCCATACTGTCGCATCCGCGAAAATCAACCGGCGGGCTAAAACAAAACACAACACAGAGCCGCCACTGCGCGTTATTTATCCCAAAATAGGGAAAGGAAACGCTCAGAGAAACCTGGAAAGGAAATGGTCTCGCGACCAAAGAGAAAGGGTAAGGGAGTCGGTTACGCAAGGGGAAGGTATTAGCACCCCTCACGTCCGTCGTACTCGACGGGATCCACGTTCTAAAATAAAGAATAGGTTGCTAAAACATCACACACACACAGGGAACGCAGGTGGGGTTAAGAGAAGGGAGCTCGATAGGACATCGCGTCCTATGCCTACATATCTCGTCTGGAACGAGAATCAGAGCCACTGTAGTTCGGCTTACGCACGCCAAACAACACAAAACGCACAAACAGATGGCAAACATGGAGCCCGACAACCACTTGATGGAATTACGTCAGCATCCGAACCAAAACACACGCCAAAGGGCAAACGTGGAGCCCGACAGCCAATCACTGGACTTACGTCGGCATCCGAACCAAACACACAAAAAGAAAAAAAAAAGTGCCCGGAGAGGTCTCGCACGACCCCCTGCCTACATACCTCGTCTGGAACAAGGATCAGGGCGATGTAGTTCCCCCTCAAGGGAAAGAAAATCTAGCCAGAAACCAAGGGAAGACACACTACCAGGGAGCTGGACTCGAGCCTAGTGTTGTCATGCATCGTTACCCTACGTTCAGGTTTCTACCTACTTGCACAACTGCAAGCTAATCCTATCCAGGAAAGAAGCAAGCATACAAGCATACAAGCAATTCAAGCATTTCAAACAAATATTCACATAGCACACACTATAACCAATCAAGTGAGGCTCAAACAATGGGTTTGACTGCCGAAGCAAGTCATCTGTACATGGGTATTATTCGCTCTTAACCTTGCCATTACGAGGCTAAGGTGAAGCAGATGAAAAGGTGAAGTGAGGATGAGACCTCACAGCTCTTATCCCTGACCAGGGAGAGCTTCATACAAAGGAGCGTGGGTCCAGAATGGAGGGACCCTTCTACGCTCAAAGACTCTGACTCGATTGCGCAACAACACAGGATCTTAGGTTTGTGTCCCAATGCATCAACACACAGCCGTGTGAGCAGAGGGACGACTCACAGAATAGTGGGGGATAGATTGCATATCCCTTGGCTTCCACCAATTGCCTCATAGAGGACTTCACCTGCTTAGGCACAATTTTAAACAATCACTATCATCGCCTCTTAAGGAGGACTTCAGACAGTTTGCCCGGCCAAATAACAGACCGGGTCTCCAGACTACATGAAGAATAGAAGTCCTACCTCAAGTGGTTTAAAAACCAAGCAGCAGCAAGCAAGTTCTTAAAGAACTGTAAGCAACTAAATGTACCTGAAAACAGTCAAGTATCATCAGCACTCAGACAGACAAACATAAACAGCAAATGTTAATCAGTCAGACTATACAGATTAATGCACACAAAAGCAAGCTATAAGCTCAAGCCCAAGCTTCACAACCTACAAAACAAATTCATGTTAGTTCTCCACATCAAACAAATTCAATTTTATTGACTTGGCTCAATCCCTTTAGGCATTATGCATTTCATCCTGAAAAATCAAGCAAATGTGAGAAACTGGACCTCTAGGCCAAGCCTAGGGTCCAAAAGGGAGAAAAAAGTCTAAACAGCAAAGGATTCTCAACCAAACTCAAATCAACACAAATAGAAAACCAAAGCAATTGATCCCATGATTATATCATTTACCACATTCATTTCATGACCAAAACAAGCCAAACTAGGTCAAATGCAACATCAAAAGTCCCAACAGAATGAATTCAATCAAATCCATATCAAAACAAATCCAAAAATCCTCAAATAATTTACACCTAAACAGGACATATTCAAGGTACAGCATGTCAATTTTCAGCTCAATTGGACAAAAGGAACTATGTCAATGAAAATCAAGAAAAACAGACACAAATATATGAGCCAAACCATAACATCAACACATGCATTCACTTCAAAAATTCATAAATCAATGAAAACAGTTAATAAATGAATGGGACCAAAACAGGGATGTCCTACAATGTGTCTACAACCATCATACCAAATTTCATGTTTATCCAAAACCATATGAGCATTTCACATTAAATTTACAAACATGTGTCACATGAACTTGCATAATTGACCAACAGAGATGAAAAATATCAATCAAATTGAAAATGCCACATAAAAATCCAGAAAAATTCACATAGCATCTCAACATATCAATGATCATACATGCAAAATTTCAATCCATTCTAACAAGCATAGACCAGGCAAATAATTTCATGAAGTTGCCCTAGTTAGGTGTGACACAAATTGTCACACCTAAGTTCAAAAATTCATATCTCACTCCACAGTGTAGCACCTCAAATTTGCACCTATCATTATGCATACATTTTCATATTAGGTCATAGCATATCATGGTCCACCGCATAGCATTGCATTGCCTCTCTTGCCTCAAGTGCAAGCCAATCAAGGAATTAGGTCAAACTGATCAGGAGATCAGTCAGTCAAGCAAGCAAGCACAATTCTCAAGGAGCCAAAGCCCTAGGGTTTGTCCAACAAGTTCACATGACTTGGAGGTCCATTTGAAGTGTTAAAGTCAAGGGTTGAAGGCTCAGAGGTCATCAGTTCATGCACAGACAGTCAAAAGTCAAAGAAAGTCAACAGTCAGTCAAAGCAGTGGATGGTGACCATTCTTGTGGAATTTGGGCACCATGATCAATAATCAAGAGTTCATACAACTTGGGACATCATTTGAAGTCAAATTCTCAAGGAATTAGGGTTTGGAAGTCCTCAGTCAATGAGCAGACAGCCAGAAACCCTAAAAGTCAACTGTTGGTCAACTGTCCATTTAATCAGTGATTTGATGATTGGAATTGGTTTGTGAGAGCTCATTCATGTCCAAATAGGCCTCATATATCATGTCAAACACCATGATGGAAGAATTTGAAGCCAGATCAAAAATTTCCAAAAATGGAAACTGGACCTGTAACTGAAACCTGCCATAAATGGAAAGTCTTGATCCTCAAACTTACATCATGATACAAGCTTCAAATGAATTTTTGCCCAACATGAAAGTTGAAGATCTTGTTCTCCCATTTCCAAAAAGTCCAAGAACTCTTAATTCCCATGTGTGGTTGGCAAGTTATGATCGAATCGATTTCAGAAATTCTTGAACTTCAAAAGGCCATATCTCTCAAACCGTTTGGCCAATTTTGGTGGGGTTTTTTTCTACAAGTCACATTTGATCCCCTCTTTCCAAAAATATAAATTTCATGAGCCAAAACTTCACCAATCAAAATGGCATTTTTTGACCTATCTCATTTAAATGCAAGTTTGACCAATGTTTGACTTTTTGAAATAAACATTTTTCTAACATTTGGCCAATTGGAACAGCTCAGAAATATCATTTAAAACATGTTTGCCAAGTCAAATTATGCAGTACATGAAGCCATTACTTAGTTGCTTGGAATTTGAAAAAGTACAAGTTTCACTATGCTACTCCATGCTTGCATTTGAACCATGCCTTGTACTCTTAAGACAGAAAATTGGAAGTTCATT
The DNA here is from genome assembly GCF_024323335.1 of Lathyrus oleraceus. NCBI lineage: Eukaryota > Viridiplantae > Streptophyta > Magnoliopsida > Fabales > Fabaceae > Lathyrus > Lathyrus oleraceus. Next base: position 105,027,701 of record NC_066585.1, read on the forward strand.
TTCTGTCATTTTTGAGGCCTCATTGTGCAGCCATAACCAACAGTACATATGGCCATACTAGCTTGCTTGAACATTGGCAAAAGTACATTGTTTCAACAACCACATCCATGAACCATGCTTTTACCACAAGACAGCAGAACTTATCATGATTTTTCTGTCATCATGAACACTAATAGCAGCCATTTGACAGCAGAAGAAGGATGGCTCACTCTCTCTCAAAAGCTCACCCTGCTGTGCATTTCAAAGGGGTGTCAAGAGAACTTCCAAAAGGACAGAAAACCTGGCCATGCCTTGTACCACAGCATAGCAGTTTGTGCATCATATTTTCTGTCATGGGAGTACACTACTGGCTGCACAACACAGCAGAACTCCATGCTGCAAAGGCTTCACTTTGGCACTGTTGGAGGAAAGCTGTCAAAAACACCATACTTCCATGCCATGACTTGCACTGTCCAACAGCAGACTTAAGCATTTTTTCCTGTCATAACAAAACCAGCAAAACCAAGAGCTTCACTCATCCATTGACTTGGCTTTGCATTTTCGATTTTTCAGTCAAAACTCACAAAAGTAACAAACCCTGCCCTGCTTTGATAACAATATTTCCTCATTTTTGCTGTCAAAAAAAACCTTGCTGGCAACCTTCCAACAGCAGGCTTTTCATGATGTTTTCCATCATTTGAAACACAACTAGCATCCCTTGAAACACACTGCACCCAGAATTCCTGCTCCAAGAACATCACTTTGCTTTTGGCCATTTCAAAAACCAGTAAAAAAACTTCCAATGAACAAAAACCTGGCATTGTTATTCTCACTATTCAAGCAGCATCTTAAATCAATAGCAGCCATCATCAAACCAACAGAACTGCATTGATTCATGCTCATTCTAAAAAATTGACTTTGCTTGGCACTTGTTCCTAAAACCTGTCAAGACTCCCAAAAGTGAAAGCCTAACAAAACCTGCTAGCAACCAACCAACAGCAGCCAACATAACAGATAGAACAAACCAATTTCATCCCTCTTCTGAAAACTCATTCTTAGCACTTTCAAAACCAGTCAAGAACTCAAAGAGGCTGAGCTTGGCCATGATTATTTGCACTGTCCAAGCACCATTTTGAAACCATTAGATAGCAGCCACAAACCAGCAAAAAGACCATTGTGCTCTCATTCTCAAAAAATGACCTTTGTGCATTTCCAAAACACAGTCCAAAAACTCCACATAACCAAGCCTGGCTTTTGTTGAAACATCATCAAAACAGCATTATGGACCTGTGGCAATCATCATTTTCCACCTGTAGAAGCCTTTCCACCACTGTCTTCAACCTTGCATCATCCATGGCAGAAATTGTTTGAGCTCATTCCAAGCATCCACAAGCCAAAGCTCTTCAACCAATCAACACTTGGAAGGCCTTGCTTCATCTGTCTCACCATTAAAGGGCCAAAACCTCATTGTTTCTCATTCTGCTTCAATTTTTGGTATGGATTCGACCTCCCCCTTTTGTTTAATTATTACATGCTTTCAAAAGGTCTCTCCATGCTGATTGTCATGATGCTTTTACTTTTTGAAATGGATGCTTATTCATGAAGTTATGTCATCTTGAAGTTTGATGATGCTTATTTATTTTGCTCGATTCTTGAGCTGTGTGGTGTTTTAATGGAAACCAATGGTGGAGTCATGTTTGTCATTGCTTGCTGGTCATTTGGGTATAATCAATTTTGATTTTTGGGAAAGTTTGTAAAATTCGATTTGGGAAAGGGATGAGATGATGCTGTACTGTTTGAAACCCTAGTTCTCCAATGCATTTCCCAGAATTTTTTCCTCTTTCTCACGTACATGGCATGGTTCATTGCCTCAGCCAATAGGAACATTTCGTTCCTTGGCCCAAAACGGCAGCACTTCAATAAGTGGATTCAAGAATTACCAAAATGCCATTCTTGCATTATCAATTCATTTTATTTCTTCATTTCATTTCACTATGATACTCAAACTTCCAAAAATCATAAGTGCTTCAATTTTAATCCAATTTCAATGGGATTTTTTGTGTTGTGTTCATCATGATCTCTACTTTTTTATCATTATTTTTCCAGAATTTTTGGAGGAATGGTTTTTAAATGTTGCTAGGGTTTGTGACATGTGACCAAATTTTGTACACTTTGCCAAATCAATTGTGAAATGATGAGAATGTATCCAATGGCTCCCAAATTTTTTGTGCTTAAACTAGACACACTCATGGTGATTTTGGTATAGAGTTTGTGAATTTATCATTTGTGGTTTGTGAGTTATGAATTTTTGAATTAGGGTGTGACAATTTGTGTCACACCATTGATGTCCAACTTTATGATTTTCATTACCATGCTTCTTGACCTCCAATTGATCCCAAATTTTGCATGAACCTATTCTTGTATGTATAGTTTACATGTGATTTTTCTTGGATTTATTTGTGGCATTTCCTAATTGTTTGAGATTTTCTCCCCTGCCTAGTCAAATGTTGACTTTGTGTGATACATGTTCCCATTTCATTTGTGAAATTCTCATACTTTATTAGATGGACATGAAATTTTGCATGAGATAACTAGACATCCTCATCTTTGCCATGGTTTTAGTCCCATTCATTTATCATACACCATCTCTGACTTATGATTTTTCTAAGTTGATGCATGTTTGGTTGACTTCTTTGAGCATGTTCAAAATTGCTTTGACTTTCTGATTTTCATTGACTGCCTTCCACTTGTCCAAATGAGATGAAATTTGACATGCTTACCATGCTGTGGATTGTGATTGATCATGATTTATTTGGTGATTTTTGGAAATGTTTAAGATTGCTTTTGAGTTAAGTCTTGCTGTTGACTTCTATGAGCTTCTGTTTGCCATGTCTTGACCGAAATGGTTCATGAAATGATGATAGTGATTGATATGGATGTGAACCCAATTGGTTGTGTTTCTTAATTGTTTGAACATGATTTTAGATGCTTGCCCTTTGCTGTTTTGACTTTATCATTCATTTTTGACCCTAGGCTCGCCCTAGTGGTCCTGTTACTCACTTTTGAGCTTGTGTTTTCAGGTTGCCCATCAAATGGCCATTGAGACCAATTCTTTTGATTGAGCTTGCTTAGATATCATTGACTAACATGTTTGTTTTGTAGGTTGCTTGGCTCACATGCCTTGAGCCTTGTGCCTTGCACATTCACTTGCTTGTGTTGACTGGTTGACCTCTGCTTCATTTTGATTTAAACTCTGACTTGTATACTAACTGTGCTTGACTGATTTCAGGTACTTTAGTTGCTTTTAGTTCCTTGTGAACTTTTTGCTTTGCTTTGCTTGTAAGCAATTTGCATTGAGGTATGTCTCTTTGTCTTCATGTAGTCTGGAAGACCTGGCCTGTTACTTGGCCAGGCAACTGTCTGAAGTCCTCCTTAAGAGGCAATGTTTGTGATTGTTTAATTTTGTCCTCGCATAGAGTCAAAGACCTCCTAAGTGAAGAGGCAATTGGTGGAAGGTAGGGATATGCAATCTATCCCCCACTATTCAGTGTGTCATCTGCTTTGCTCACACCACTGTGTTGATGCATTGCAGATACCAACCCAAGATCTTGTACAATTGTACAGTTGAGTCAGTTTTAAATGTGTAGAAGGGTTCCTACTTTCTGAACCCACACATTCTTGTCTTAAGCTCTCCCAGGCCAGGGATAAGAGCTGTGAGGTCTCATCCTCACTCCATCCTTTCATCTGCTTCACCTTAGCCCCTCAATGGCAAGGTTAAGAGCAACATTCACCCAGTTCCAGAGGTTTGTTTGTCAAGGTTGATATGACCCCTTGACTAAAACTTAACCCTTGTTTGAGCCACTTGTTTGTGTATAGCGTGTGCTATCTGTGCTTGTAGGATTGTTTGACTTGCTTCCTGTGCAAGATAGGATTGTTTGACTTGCTTCCTGTGCAAGTTAGGATTAGTTTAGACTTGCTTCCTGTGCAAGTTAGGTTTTGCTTGGCTTGCTTCCTGTGCAAGTTAAGTGTGTGTGGCTTGCTTCCTGTGTGAGCCATGCTTAGGATAGGTTGGCCCTTGTGCCATTTAGCTAGAAACCTTAACTTAGGGATGATTTGCATGATAACATCTAGGCTCGAGTCGTAGTCTCCCTAGTTGTGTCTCCCTCTGTTATCTGGTTAGGCTAGGTCCTTTATCCCTGCGTAGGGGAACTACATCGCCCTGATCTTCATACCAGATGAAGTATGTAGGCAGGAGATTGAGCTGATCTCTCCGGGCGCCCTTTTTCTTTTTGTGTGAGTTGTCTGACAGTTGCTAGGCTCGAGTGCCTGACTCTTTAGCAACCTGTTGTCTGTTCGTTTGAGTGTGTGCTTGACAGTTATAGGCTCGAGTCCCTGACTCCCTATTAATTTGTTGTGTTGTTGTGTGCTTGGAAGCTGATGTAAGACCATCGAGTGGCATTCGGGTTCCAGTGTGTGTTTGTTTGGTTCGGATGCTGATGCAAGTCCAGTGATTGGCATTCAGGCTCCATGTTTGCCTGTGTTTGCTTTGCTTGTGTGTGTGTCAGCCGAGCTACGAATGCTCTGATTCTTCTCTCGTCCGAGAAGATACGTATGCATAGGATGCGACATCCTAGCGAGCATGTGTCGTTTCCCCAGTCCGAACTACTTCGACTCTGATGTCTATGCCTGATAGACTAAGTAGGCCCAGGATGCGACATCCTGCCGAGTCAGTTTCAGTTAGTCTCTTGTGTCTCTTTCAGCCAGTATTTGTGAATGTTTGAGCAGTGTTTTAGCAACCAATCTTCCTTTCTAGTGTGCGTGGATCCCGTAGAGTACTACGGATGCGTAGGGGTGCTAATACCTTCCCTTCGCATAACCGACTCCCGAACCCATACTCTTTGGTCGCGAGACCATGTTCTTTCCAGGTTTACTCTGAGCGTTTCCCTTCCCTCTTTTGGGATAAATAACGCACGGTGGCGGCTCTGTTGTTCTTCTTTTCCCGCCGGTTTTTCGCGCGATGCGACACACAGGTATCAAAAATTCACAAACTTTATATGTAAATCACCAGAAACATGTCTAGAATCACCACAAAAAATTTCAAACATTTCTTTTAAGGCATGAGAATTTCACATCAAAAATAGCAAAATGCGCACAAATATACCACAAGTCAAACAACCCTAGGTCAAACCAATTTTTTACCAAGCACAATTTCTAAAATATGTCCATAAAATTCTACAGAGAATTTGGAATCCATAGAAAAAGTCCTCACATTTTTCTGATCATTAAATAATTTTTTATGAATTTTTTAAGGTCAAAATGATTTTTAGAATAATTATTTGAATTATTATTAATTAATTAAGTTCATTAATGGCAATTGTGTAAATACATCAAACAGTGGCGCGGTAAACATCATATTCAAAAATTCAAAACGAAAAACGGATCAAACACATGTATTTTCCAGAAATTGCATCATCTTCATCCAGAAACGTCAAGAACGCATGAACTTCGAACCAGCATCAAAATGCACAATCAGATAGGCGTTGGAACGGTCTCCTAACGTAGAATCCAAATATGTCCATGGCTTAACCTAATTGTCTCTAAATCTTGCAAATCGAACGACTTAGGGTTTGGTGTTCTAACTTCGAATCAAGATTACATGAGCTACACTAATATGTTTCCTAAACTAATCACATCACGATGCTCTATGTTCTTCACTCTATAAAACGCACATAATCATTCACCAATCCATGAGTTTCGAATCCTGACCTTAATTTGTAGGCAGTGGTGGAATCGATGTTCTTTGCGCGTTTTTCTCCCAAACAGTTGTAGTAGAAGCTCCAGGAATTTGAATGCAAGGCTTAGGTTCGATTGAAGTAGCCTCTAGTGCACAAAATCTCGATTCACCATTAATGGAGCAAGCTTGGACAGTCACGATTGGCAAGGCTTTTGGTGTGGATTCTCAAAAACAGCAGAAGACGATGTTGATTGGAGATCAACACAAAAGGAATCGTGCAAAAGGATGAAGAATTGGAAGAGATTGAAGGATTTTTGTGTTGTGTGTTCTTGAGAGAATGTGATGAATTTGGAGAATTTTGATGTGATTTTGGGAATTGTGATTTTCTGTTAGAAGTTAGTTAGGATTAGGAATTTATACCTCAGCTTAATCAAGCTCTAATCACTTTAATTAGCAAAATAGAATGTGTTTAGCAAAATGTCACTTTCAAAGGCAAGGGCAAAATGGTACTTTCATAAGGGCCTTGTGACAGCTCATTGCCAGCTCATACACACTCTAAATATCTGTCATGAGCTATTGCAACTTGTCTCATCTTCATTGGATGTGTATTTTAGAATTTCCACATGTGATGGCACTTTGTTCATTTTTTCAAGTTCATTTTAAAAGCCAATTTCCAAACCATGAAGCCTTGGCATGTTATGAGTATTCCAACAAGTTTCAAATGCCATTTGTGAAGTGTTGCAAAAATCCCCATCCAAAAATTCCCATTATTTCTCAAGTTGGACAATTTTGCCCCTGGTTCATTTAACTGTACAGTTGAAATTTGACTTTTTGCATTGACCATTTTTGAGAAAATCCAATTATGCACCATGAAAGTACATGTCAAATGGAGTTTGTTGATCGCTCGACTGGGTGAGTCGAGAATGGGATACAAACTGCAAGTGCACAGTTCTATCGCGTAGTTTTAAAAGATATCGATCCCACAGGGACTTATGAATCGATGTACCGTTATCTAAGGTTACTATGTAAATCTAAGGTGAAAATGTTTGATTGTTTGGGGAAAGGAGCTAAGAGCTAAACTAAGATCTAGATTAAATATTAATAAAACGGATATCGGTATGTAGTTCGTCAAAACTAGGGAATCAATTCCTTGTCGGTCTCTCGGTTTTAAAATAAATCGTTTCGACTAACTTTATTGGTTAAAGGTTTTATCTCAAACTCTCGCTCTGTTGAAGGAACCATGATCTTATGTTAATGTTGCTGTCACTTATAATTAAGTCAAAAATCATATTTTGAAAACAATAAAGTTGCAGAAACTCTTTTTAAGAAAATACTGACCGTTTTAAACACCCTTATCTCAAACTCTCGCTCTGTTGACTTAGGTTATACAATTAAATCTAAATGCTTAACTCTCGTCCTCACATTCAATCTTTAAAAATACTTTTTGGAAAAAGGTCAGAATTTAATTAATTCTAAAACTTGCTCTCGCCCTGAGATAGATTTAATGACTAACTTACACTGTCCAGTTAAAACCTCAAACTCTCGCTCTGTTGGTTTCAACTTCTTTATGTCTTTTACTTTTGTAAAAAATCTTGTTATTAAACCTGTAAGTTAAGACCATAAAAAGATTGATTCTAATTTTAAGTTTGAATAGACCGACTTAGTTTTGATCCCTCTTTCTGCTTACTTTACATACCGATACCTAGGCAAATTAGCCAGACATGCTAAATAAATAAGAATCTATATCATGCATAAACAGACTCATTCCAGGCATGCAATGTAAATAAACAGTAGAATAAAACATTAAAAATTAAATAGCTATTAAAGAACCTGAATGCGTAATACAATGGTCTTTGAACACTCCTCCACAAGCCGGTAGGATTTGTTCTTCGATTCTTCAATTAAACGGTAAATTAAATCAAGGAAATAAAAAACTCGAATATAACGTAAGGTTAAATCCGGTATAAAGTTGCCCAGTAGTTCCCGGTGTAGAAACTACTACGCGAAAAATATCTAAAAGCTAAGAACGGGGAAAATAAATTGCAAGGGAAAAAGAAAACAAAGCTTGCAAAATAAAATAAATAAAGTGGACGATGCTGGAAAGGAAGAAAAATAGGCAAAGGCGTGAAAAATAAATTTGGCAGAGCTTCCGCAAAACTGAGCGTGCAAAAACTGTGTATTCTTTTGGTTTGTGAGATGGCTATTTATAATAGCCTTGGTAGCAGCATTCCGTTTCTCCCATTCTTCAGCGTGGCTATATCCACGGCGTGCATATAGGAGACCAACTCCTTAACGTTATTCTTCAAGTCCTTCTGAGGGCGATACTTGCGCCACAAAGGTAGTGGGGTTGTGTGACGTTCGTCACACCATGTGTGACGTCCGTCACAAAGCTACTTCGCGTGACGCTCGTCACGCGTCCTGTGACGTCCGTCACAGGCACAGCATTGGTGACTTGTGCGCTTTGGGCTGGGCTTTGGCCTTTGGTTCCTTTTCTCTCCTTTTTGTTGCTTTTTACACCTCCTTTTCTTCCCTTTTTCACTTTTGCTTCAAAATGGGTACCTGATGTAAATAGAAAAGAAATACTGCATAATATCTGATGAAATGGGATAAATTAGCGTAAATGATAAAATAATTTAATTGAATTAAGTCTTAAAAAGCGATATAATTTCGTGTTATCATTTGTGCATATAAAGAACACCCAATTTGGACACTCCATGTGGAAGTTATGCTCCTCTGATTATGGGTCATTTTTGAAATTCATTGGACCATATCTTGCCAACCATACATGGGATTTTCAAGTTGTTGGAGTTTTTGGAAATGTGAGAACAAGATCTACAACTTTCATGTTGAACAATTTTTCATTTGAAGCTTCCTTGGACATGTAATTTTGAGGTCAAAAACTTTCCATTTTTGGAAACTTCTATTACAAGTCACTTTCTATTTTTGGCAATTTTTGTTCTGACTTGATTTTCTCCATTCTTAAGCTTTGCAATGTCAAATAACACTTGTTCCAACATGAATGAAGTGTATCCAACTCATTTCCACCTCCAAATCCATAAAATCAAGCACAGTTGACCACAATTGTCTTTTTCAACTGATAGATGAATTTGGCAATGCATAGATCAAACCGAGCTCCAATCTTCAGATGAAATGGCTCAAGGGTGAAACCCTAGCCTCAATTAACTCAATACAATCACATAATGATCCTTATATCCATCATAGACCCCATCTCCTGATCATGCCCTGATTGGCCCAATGCAACTGATTAGGGTTGACCAGTGGTCAAAACCCTAATCTCCAAGGAATGCTCCCACACTTGATGAAACCAAATCATGATGATGATGATGTATCATTTCAAACAAGATGAAGACCAATATCCTTTGAGAATCATGAAACCCTAATTTGAACTTGCACATCCTCAGATGATCAATAACCAGTCCAATGAAACCCTAGCTTGCCCTTTGACTTCCTCATCTTCTGATCAAGACTTGGGAGGATGACTTGCACAATGTAACCACATGATATGCAATATGCAATGCCTAATGACCTAACAATGATATGCAATATGATATGCTAGTCTCAAGAAAGGAGGGCAAATTTTGAGGTGTTACACATACCACCACCAACAAATAGATCATCAACCAGAGACCTAACATCGCTTCACACCCAACACATCACCCTACCAGAGCCGCCTTAGCCAGAACAACTCAACAATCATTCAACACCAACCGTCCCTCCTCCTACCATAGCCAAGAAGCTCAAACCTCACAAAACCGACACCTCCATCAACCCTATCTCTACCAAACACCCCAACAATCTTTCCAACCTTTCTTCGACGCATCATTCACACCCATGTCTCCCTTCAACCGTCCCGACCGCCCACCAATAAGTCAAACACAACCCAACTACTCTGGCATGGGTCATGAACTGAACTATGACGGTACACATTCGATGCATACTCAAGACTATGTTGATTTGTCTGACTATCTCAACAAACCATCTCCTTTAGTTGGTAGTGATGTTCCTGACCCCTCAGATGCTCAAACACTAGCGGTGAATCATCAACGTGGGTTAGGGTCACGGGTTCGGGTAGCTAGGGGATGTGGAACCGGAGGTCGGTTAGGTGATCCCGATCATCAACATTAGGCTTTTTTTGTGTAAACACGAATTTATATTAATATGAATTGTTCATATTTCGAAATTATGTATCACGTAGACTGTTTAACAAAAAAAATTGTAAAATACACTGAGGTGTCAATCCAATTGGCGTCTCCTTACAATTGATACACATGAGCGCCAACTGGATTGGCTGCACCATGTGCCCTAGCCAATCCAATTGTTGCCTGCACTCTATTTTTAAGAGGAGTCGTCTATTCAATTGGTGTCTCCTCCTAAAAGTGGGGTAGTTTGAGATTTTTTTTGAAAAACTTGATTATTTTCGTAAAAAAGTCGTTTTTTGAAATGAAAAAGTTCTGAAATTCTTTTTTTCTTGAAAAATAAAAATTTCAGAATAAAAAATTTTTTGTAATGAAATTTTTTTCTCCAAATTTTAAAATTTATTATTTTGAAACTTTTTATATAGAAAAAGAATATAATTTTTTATTCTGATTTTTTTTTGAAAAAAATGTATTATGGATTTTTTTTTTCGAAAAATTAAAATTAAAACGATTTTTTAAAATTATTTTATGCAGAAATTAAAAAAAAAAATCCAATTTTTTTTCAGAAAATAAAAAAATTATTTATTTTTTATAATTATTTTTAAATAAATGTTTTCAAATATAATAAAAAAATAATTTTAAATTAATAATTTTTTATAAATTTAAAATTTGATTTTAAAAGAGAACAAATTGTAAAATTAGTTTATAATTGTAATTTTATTATAAACAAATTTTAAATTGAATTGAAATCATTTTAGCAGTTAAGTGTATTTTTATTGAAATAGTTATTATAAACTGAACTGAACTATAAATGTGATTTGGTTCAGTGCATTTTATGAACCATGAACGCCCATAATCTAAAGATGCATCTCCATAATATATACAAAGATGTATTTCCGTAATTTTTTTTATATTAAATCAGAATTCTATTAACTTATAGTGTATTTGGAGATACATATCCAAAATTTGAAGAAATTTTTATATTTTCACATAATACTTTAGTAATATATAGACTACATTAAGAAATTTTCTAAATTATTTTTGTTTGAGACCGTTTGATACGAAACTGCTTCTGTTTTTTCTTTATAAGCATAATATTTCTTGATGCATTTGATCTTTAATTTAACAGCAATGATTATTTCAATGACAAGAAGTCGAAAGATGAAAAGATGAATCTTTATTTTTTATCTTAATGATTGTACTATTCAATGCATGTACTATTATTTTGATAACATTAAATGCAAACATTGTAAGACAATATTTCTCAATTTTCAAACTTTGTAACGTTGCATTAGTTTACTTCAATGTGTGCGTTTATAATCTCTCAATTTTCAATCAATAATGTATTGTCTGTCAATAAGCACTAAAGATGAACCAAAGGAACATGCTAGTTCTATTTTTAAACCAGCAACATTTGAAATGTGCATACCAATTAAGCCTAGTTTAATTTAAAAAAATGAACAACAATTCCATTACATACTTTCGTGGGATACAACACTTACTCACCACACCACATTCACATCTCAAACCAGAAAAAGTGAATCATGAAAACTCAACAATGAGATGCTATTCATAAATTTATCTTTTGCTTTTTTCTTTTCAATCCCAAGGAAGACAAACTATTAGCAAGTAAAAGCAAATATTGCACATCCATGAACTCCAACTTCTGCTGCTATCTTCCCTTGTGTTTCCTTTGGTACGATTTTCTTTCCGGTCCATACTTCAGTACCTCGACATGTATGGAAGCCTCCGTCGGGGAAAAACCTATCCAAATCTGATGTCGTTGTTTCTATCGTCATCTCCTGTTCACTTAGATTGAAGAAAGCCAGATACAATTCTCCTGAATACCGATACAACAACGTTAGCGTTTATTATTAGGACATTGAAAAGAAGCATCAAATGTTCAAACTTAGATGTTTTGATGCTGCAACATACCATTTCTTCCTGTCGCAACCCAAGAGCGAATCCCGCCTGAGTTAGCATTAACTGCACGATTGCCCAATTTGCTTCATCAGTAATAGAGACAAGGAAGAAAAACGCGGAAAAATATTATACTTCTTCTGATCTTAAATGTAAGCAAAAATATACACGTATATGGTCCAAACACGTGTACATTTTGCTTATATTTAATATCAGAAGCATTATATATGTACTAAAGTTTACCTTCGACGGAATTTACTGTTGCACAAAGACCGGAGTAACTATTTACCAAGGTTCCATTAGAGTTTAGCTCCCACATCTGTTAAAGACATGATTGATCATCTTCCACTAGAATCCAGAAATATCGATCATAGCTCAAATATGGACTGCAACTTACCTGATTTGAATCCAATGTACAAGGAGAAAATGTGCCTATCTTGAACTCACTGGCGGTAACTTTTTGTTTTGGAGAACCATCCATGCAAAGTCTCATTTCGTTGGTTGCAACTAAATGATTTTTCCCGCGATATTTTTCTTGATACGTATTGTCTCTGTCTCTGTAACAATATCAAATAAACAATTTATGTTGGTAACGACATGAATAATCAACTGAGTTATATATAAATAGAACAGATAAAGGTAAAGAATTATCACAATTTGAATTGAAGTTGTCTCTTGTTTACGCAAAAAGGTTTCTGATTCTCGTTTTCTAAACCCCCTTTCCAACAGATTCTTTGAAGATCATGTTCAAGATTTTCCGCAGCCCAACCACTTGCCTTATACTCAGTGCAGCTAGTTAGGCCTAATGAATGTGTAATTTTCTTTACTTTGTGATCTTCATTCTTCGAACGCACAAAGCCGCGAGCATAAGGATACTGTCATTGCAGTAAAAGTGATATCAGCTCAATAAGTTTATCCTTCAAATGGAAACTATTCATGGAAAAAAGATTTGAATGGCTCACTTGCCTCCTTATTATTTAAGCTGAAAGAATTAATCTCTAGCAGGGTAGGGTCCGTGATGATTCTGAATGTGAAAGGATCGATCTTCCGCAAATCTCCTCCATACATAAGGGGAGACTTTGCTATAGCCCATAAAGTTATCTGCAAGATGATAATGAATTAACTCAGAATCTATCATAATGCATGCAAGCATATCATCATTACATGAGGTATATAAGAAAGCTACTATTTATCAATACCTGCGTCGTTTGCTCTTTTAGAGTCAACCTACAATACCTGTGTGGACCTTCGTTCACACCTATAAATTGAAAAAAGAAAGTTTAAAAAATCCATATTTCGGCTAGTTTTTAATCAAGAGAGAATGCTTCACTGTCTCACCTGGATCGGTTATCCATCCGAATGGCAGCATGTCCAAATCAGGCCAAGAATTTCCCTTTAAACCATTTGCTCCTATCAAATTCGCATTAGAAAAGTCCCTGGTTCAGATTGTAAAGAACTGAAGTTATGTAATATGGTAAAACAACAGAACTTAAACAGTAACATAAAGCATAAACAACTTAATCACCTTGCTACATCAAAGTGAGGCTCGACATCCAACCATTTATCCCAGTCATCTCCGGTTACGCGATACATGTTGACTAGTCCATTGATATCCTTGGCCATGGCTGGTGTTGCGCCGGGTCCAGGAGATAGAGAATACGTAACGGGGTGATTAAGTTGGCTGAGAACCTGACATGACATGACATGTCATATGATAAGTTTGCAAATGATCATCATAGTGGAAATATATATATTACAATCTCTATAGAAGTCGAAGTGGAAGAAGGTAAGAGAGGAAACTGAAGAATACCTCGGATACATAGGTTATCTCATTTAAATCCAAGTCAGTACCAAACACACAATCATGTTTCACTGCAAGAAAAGCATAAAAACGAATGCATGAATGTATGTATAATCAATCAATCAATACTTTGTAGATTTAAAATCATCATGATTGTTGTCAATGACATTATAACTGTTCTGAGAGTAAGTTACTAGTGCCGGTACCAAGATCAACACCCCAAGCAGCATACTGTAGGTAAAGCGATTTCAAAAAAGCTCTTCCTGCTCCTAACTTTGTATTTACACTCATGAAACCATTAGACATCCACGCACAAGCCCTTTCAGGGATCGCTATGTCTTTCGCATGCCACACTCGACCGGATTCTTCATAGGCACGACCCTAGGAAATCACAAGAAAATGACATCAAAGTTCATCGACCTCAAAGACAACCCTGCTCAGAAAATCAGTAGAAATGCAAAGCAATACCGTATTTGGATCTAGGATAGGGGTGTTTGCATTCACAGCTTGTGAGCTTATCCCTCTCATAATATGAATCCCAAACTTCAAACCTAAGCTATGTACTTTTTTAGCTACTTGAGAGAATCCATTCCCATCATGGGAAGAAGGCCACCTTCCGGGATCAGGGACCATTCTTCCCCATTGATCAATCACGTCGAATCCAAGAGAATTACTATTAGCACCATCTACAAACTTCCTATACCAGAGGTAATCCACCACAACATACTACAAGGTAGAAACAAAAAAAATCAATATACATAACCAAAGTACCACTAAAGCAACTATAATTCCTTTCAGTATTCATACCTCATATCCATGAGCACGGAGACGCTGAGAAACAATTTCAGCATTCTGAAAGAATTCTTGTTCAGAAATTATCCACGAAAACGAATCATACGAATTCCAACCTCGCGGCGGCGAGGCAGCTTGCTTTATGTCACTCACAGAAAGATTCCGGGATGACACACTGAAATGACACAAACAAATATAAACTATGGCCAATGACAAAACATGGTTTCAATTAATTCAGACTGAAGTTCCATATTCAGACCAAACTGAAGCTTGATTATGAGTCCAAAACATCACTTTCAAAACAGACACTATACAGTAACCGATTCATGTATACAGATCCATCACATTTAGCAACAAGTAATAACAAGCAATGAAAATGTGAAAGTAAAAGCTACAAAAAAACATAATGGGTTTTGGATCCAACCCTTCAATGACAACATTAACATTACATACCTATGAAACCAGAAACCAAATAGAACCCAGAAAGAGACTAAGCACGGTGTGAAACACTTCATAGTTGCTGCTAAGGCTGTTCCACATACAGCACAACACGTAGTTAAATACTACTACTTTTTAGATAAACATTAAACTATATTTAGAAAGAGAGAAAGAAATAAACAAAATATGGCATTGATAGCAACATCAGTAAGTAATTGAGATTTTTTTTCCCGATTTAAAAAATAGTGATACTATATTATTTATTGGTGTTTATTCTTTATTTAAAATCGAAAAAGATTTAACCTCATAATAGCGGTGGGTTTTGTAGCTAATTGAATACTTTTGTGGCATTGTCTAAGGTTGTAGATTTTGTTGTTGTTCACGTTACGTTTAGCAGTGGGTCACAATGGAAGGAGATTACACGTATCTGCTACTAACTACTTTCAGTGATGCAAATTTGGTACATTGTGATTATGTGATATTCCGAAATTCGGATTTTAGTAGTAATAAATTGGGATTGAATTGAAAGATCGTTATTTTTGGTTAATTCTGGTATAGGTAGTTTTTTACTTATTTATGAGAAAAATCAAAAGAGATTTGGCACACGGGAATGTGTGATATGATTCATCACACGTGTCGTGTGGTGTGGTATAGTTTGGTTTGGTCGCGTGCATGTTTACAAAAATTTGTAGAGATAAGCGTGTGACTTAACATTTGTGTGTTTTTAACCCAGTACGATCAAATAACATAATATTTGTGTGTTTTCAATCCAGTACGATCAAATAACATGTTCTAAACAGTGACACATCGACATCGATAATGCATTATTGCTCATTCTCACTTATCATCACATTGACCGTTAATATTTATTTTCAATAATAATTTATTTATTATTTAAAATAATTGTTTAATATAATTTACTATTTATTTTTAATTTAATATATATACTCATGATTTTTTATAAATAGTTTGATGTGAAGAAACACTCATCTCACTTAGCATGAATATTTTCTAAACATGTCCATATGAACTATTGTGTTTTTATGAGCATGATAAAAAAGAGAGTATTTGTCTAGATTTGCAATGGAATTTCAGAACATTGATTACAACCATCAACACTAGTTTTTGACAGTTGGGTGGTCAACATATGAAGATGAGAAAGGTAGAGTATTGTTGTTCATACATAACCTTGATGGATGATAGCCCTGAGGATACATACATATATTATTTGGATCATATACAAAATAATTTAGATGTCCATTGTATGTTTTCAATACATAATGGAGAGGTTAACAAAGGAGTTGAAGATCCACTTTGGTTGGTTGTTGTTGATTAGTTTCTTAAGAAGCATTTTGAAATTTAGTTGATGTATCTGTACTTGGTAATCTGAAGTTTTTAATATTAAATATACTTCCTGCTGTGTGCTTCATGGACATGAGAAATACATTACATTAAATAACTTAATACTTCAATTAAAGACGGACTAAAAAAATAGGATAATAATCTAGACGGACATGCTGCATCTGGACATTTTCTACGCATATGGCATATTTGGCAACAAATCTCACACCTTCTCTTTTCTTTTTCAATAGTGTCCATTTTGATTCTAATTTGAGTACCATTTGGGCGTCATTTCTTCTTCCTTCACATAGACTCATCGTGGCAAAGAGTAAATCCTTCATATTGTGGTCAATTTTTCTCATGTGGAAGTTCAAGGAAGCTTTCCTTGTAGACTTTGAATACGTTAAATTTTTTGAACACGTCTAATATGTGAGTGGAATAGTTCTTGCGTATACTAGAACATGGTGTAATGATATGGGAGTAAGGTAAATGAAATGCTTGAAATTTCCTACAGTCGCACCACTGCTTCCTAAGGTCAACGCAGAAAGTATCTGTTGGCCGACCATCGTTCTGATTAATTTTTGTATGAATCATGAAATAGAATCTCTCGCAACCAAATTGCATATGACATTATGAGTGTTAGATTTATTCACTTCTTCATTTATTCCCTTATTGCAACTATCTGTGAAAACTTGCCCAGAAGCCAACATTTCTGTTCACTTATGGCCTCATTTACCAAACAACAATTCCAACCAGTAGTATGTAAACTAGACTAAAACAGTGATTGGAAAGTTTCAGATTTTCTTAAGTATCGAGTTCAATGCTTCGACCAAATTGGTGTTATGTGTCCCCAGCGTTACCCCCGTCATGCGCCCTTGCTCACTTTTCTCGGGGAATGTTGTTTATCCACCTTAAAGCATCTATATTTTTTCTTCGTATTTCGTTGTGGTAGTAATTAAATATCACCCCCATCAACATATATCCTATAATAAAAATGTTATTGAAAACATAATAAATATGAATAACTATTTGTAGTAAGTGTAAAATTAGATTGTTATCCATGTTAATAAGTTGTTTGCATAGTTATTTATCTTTAATCTTATGCATGAAGTTTTGCATAATGTGTCTAATACATAAAACATGTGAAGATGAAGGATATTGCCATCCATTTTCAGGATCATTATATGCACTCTTATTCGATTCATGTATGTCTGATATTAGACACAGATTAATCTGTGGTGTCACGTGCATTCTCAAACTCCTAAGAAAGAAACTTCAAGCATCATTTGTCTCAACTTCAACTAATATGAAAGATATTGGAAAAAATATTATCGTTCTCATTCTGTGCCACATCCATCAACAAAGTTTCTCTATACTTGTCATACAAACATATTCCGTCAACTTGCACAATAGACTTACAATATGTGAAATTGTGGATATATGGTTGAAATGCCCAAAAAAGACGAAGGAAGTTCCTCTTGTCACCCAATTGGGTTCCATCGTCTGAAATCGCAGGCAAGGTTTGCAACTCTATAATAGTACCAGGAAGATAGGTTTTTCATTACCAACAATCATTATGGAAGGTCGTTATAAGATGTCTCCTAATTTCCATTCAGTGATTCTATGACTTTATTATTTGTAATCCACGTTTTCTTGTACGATATTATGTACCTGTATTTTTCAGCAATGTGGGAGATGATCACATTGACTTTAAGCGAAACGTCGTGGTTAATAAACTCCCTGATGTTGCGACTAATAATTTTTTATTCGAATTTTCTATGGTCTCGTGACATAGAAGACATAGTGCAAGTGGGGGGTCCATTGATCATACCGATCACCCATTTTGAATTCTTCTTACACAATGAAGCTCTTGCAACATATAGTAGACATAACATGAAAAAACTCTAATATTAATACTACAAAAATTAAATAAATGACTCTATAAATAACACAATTACACATGTGTTTTTTCACAATAGGTCATCTACAATATTCAATTCACGTGATTTTAGTTATCATCTTTCAAAATGGCTTTGTTTTGGATGAGAGAATCACATCGTGGAACACCGACAAATGTCGAAGCGTACATAAGATTCTTATATACTCAACTTAATATTTTTGTTGAATATTGTAACACCCTTCTACCCAAACGACATATTTAAATAGATTATCAGAGTACAACATGTAGAAGAGTTTACATTTCTTACAACATAACAATTATCGCATCACAACATAAAACATATTATTTATTTTATTAAAACTTCGCAGCGGACAACAACATTAATATTATCATTCATCATATAACAATTCATAATAATGGTTCACATTATCTCAACAAAACATCTCAACATGTTAGTCATCATAAACAACGTAAAGAATAATCAGTTATCTATCGAATCCCATAAACCCGGTGTCACATGACCAGAGCATTTGACTCGACTCTGTAGAATAACTCTACACTTATTCTTCAAACCTCAACAATAGCTACTCCTCTTTATCTGCACATTGCTCATCACAGATGAACATAAACATATGCAGAAGGGGTGAGAATTACATTATTAAATAATAATATAACGACAGAAATATAAACATAAATATATTTCACATATGCCAACACAGCTCATCATAATCATCATAATCAACATATTCATGAACATCAACAAAACAACATATCAAATGCAATGCACACACCCATGCATGACTCAACACGACTCGGTATACCCATTTTGTGACCAACTACAGGATCACCACTCCCAGATTCATCACCATAGAATCCGAGTTCCCCGCAAGGAACCAAGCCTCTCAACAAGCCCGGAGTCAACAACATCATTGGAACTCAGTCCGTTCATCACTAGGCATCGGCCTTTCATGAATGCATGCACACCAAGCATGCATCATAATCAACATAGCAACAACAGCATCATATATTCATGTTATCATCATCATTAACACATTCTATCACAAAAGCATATCACATCATGCCACATAATCAAACACAGTATTATCACACTCTACTAATATCTATACCACTCAAAGCAACGGGAAATGATCCCTCGTATACCATGCATCAGCTAAGTTACCTCGCTCAGCCTAACCAACCAAAACTGTACAACAACAGCCCAGGAAAGACCACAAGTCTGCCCATACGCGTATTGCCTATGCCCATACGCGTATTGCCCACGCCTGACCAAATCCATACGCGTATTGCCCATGTCCATACGCGTATGCTACGCGTATCACATTCCCATACGCGTACCAACAGAGACCAAAACACGTTCAAAACATCATCTTCCTCGTCCATACGCGTATTGCCTAGTGCCATACGCGTACCAGCAGTCTCATACGCGTATTGCCTAGTGCCATACGCGTATGACCAGAAACCAGATTTCCAGATCTGCAATGGCTTTTTCTGCTACGAGATCTATCCAAATTCATCCTTCCACAGTCCAAATTTCACACAAAATCACTCATATCATCTAATACAAATAGTCCCCTATTCGATTTCACAAATCCTAACATCATTGCATATGATTTCTACGAATTCCTTCGATTAAAATCCCAATTTCGTTCATCCAATATTTCACCATTTTCAGCATATTATTGTTTAATAAGGTTCACACCTTACCTCTTTGGATTGAAGGAAGCTCTGAGCAATCTTTGGCCTTTTCCTCTTCCTTCTCTTTCTCTTCAGCGTTTCTCCCCCCTTTCTCTGACTCTGAGGCAAAACACGTGAAAACAACCTGAGTCCTCACTTTGGCCTCTTTTATCCAATTTCCACTTTTACCCTTCCACTCTTCATATTCCATTTATTTTATTTATTTAATTATTATTAAAATAAATAACATCTATAGTAATAATAAAAATAATCCAATAATTCAACTTTATTTAATTAAATTAATAAAATAATATTAACTCAATTAAATAATTCTCTTATTTTAATCGGGGTGTTACAACTCTCCCCCACTAAAAGAGTTTTCGTCCTCGAAAACATACCTCAAGCAAATAGAGCCGGATACGACTCCTTCATCTGATCTTCACGCTCCCAAGTCAAGCTCTCACCAGCTGGACCTCCCCAAACAACTTTCACTAGAGCAATCTTCTTACCTCTCAGGGTCTTCTCTTCTCGGTCATCTATCCGAATTGGCAACACCTCAACGGTCAAATTATCCCTCACCTGGATATCATCCAACTGAACAACATGCGAAGGATCCGCAATATATTTTCTCAACTGAGATACATGAAACACATCATGCAGATTAGAAAGCGACGGCGGTAAAGCTATCCGATACGCCACTTCCCCAACCCTCTTCAAAATCTGATACGGACCCACAAACCTCGGAGTAAGCTTTTTAGACTTTAAAGCTCTACCCACACCTGTCGTCGGAGTAACTCTCAAGAACACATGATCTCCCTCTTGGAACTCAAGTGCCTTTCTCCTGTTATCATGATAACCCTTCTGACGACTCTGAGAAATCTTCATTTTCTCCTGAATCATCTTAACCCTTTCAGTCGTCTGCTGCACAATCTCAGGTCCGAGTACAACACTCTCACCTGATTCATACCAACACAATGGAGTTCTACACCTCCTACCATACAATGCTTCATATGGAGCCATACCGATACTAGCATGAAAACTATTATTATAAGTAAACTCCACCAACGGCAAATAACTATCCCAAAAACCACTCTGCTCCAACACACAAGCTCTCAACAAATCCTCCAAGGATTGGATAGTTCTTTCAGTCTGACCATCAGTCTGAGGATGATAAGCTGAACTCAACCTCAACTTAGTCCCCAACGCTTTCTGCAAACTTTCCCAAAATCTAGAAGTAAATCTGGGATCTCTATCAGACACAATACTGGATGGAATACCATGCAGCCTCACTATCTCCTCAATATACAACTCTGCCAACTTCTCTAAAGAGTGATTAATCTTCATCGGCAAGAAATGCGCCGACTTAGTCAATCGATCCACAATCACCCAAATAGAATCATTACCTTTCACCGTCCTCGGCAATCCCGTCACAAAATCCATGGAAATGCTATCCCACTTCCATTCAGGAATCTTCAAAGGTTGCATCATACCTGCCGGTTTCTGATGTTCAATCTTTGACTTCTGACAAGTCAAACAGGCATACACAAACTTAGCAACATCTCTTTTCATACTAGCCCACCAAAACAACTTCTTCAAATCTTGATACATTTTAGTTGCACCTGGGTGGATGCTCAATCCACTCCTATGGCCCTCTTCAAGAATACTCTTTTTCAATTCAGACACCTCAGAAACACAAACTCTACCTTTAAATCGCAGGATGCCATTCTCATCAATCTCAAAATTACCACCATTACCCTGGTTAACCATAGTAATATGATCAACTAGAGCGACATCAACTTGCTGACCATTCCGAATATCTTCTAGAATTCCACTAGTCAACTTCAGCATACCCAACTTTACACTATCAGCGGAAACTTCACAACCCAAACTCATATCACGGAACTGTTCAATTAACTCAAGCTCCCGAACCATCATCATAGACATATGTAGAGACTTTCTACTCAGCGCATCTGCAACTACATTAGCCTTACCGGGATGATAACTCAATTCAAAGTCAAAATCCTTCAGTAATTCTAACCACCTTCTCTGCCTCATATTTAACTCTTTCTGATCAAACAGATACTTCAAACTCTTGTGATCACTGAACACTTCGAATCTGGAACCATACAGATAATGCCTCCACATTTTCAACACAAATACAACAGCTGCAAGTTCTAGATCATGCGTAGGATAATTCCTCTCATGAACTTTCAACTGTCTAGAAGCATAAGCTACAACTTTACTATTCTGCATCAAAACACCACCAAGACCCATCAAAGAAGCATCACAATAAACAACGAAGGACTCACCAGGATTAGGCAAGATCAACACTGGAGCACTGGTCAACCGCCTCTTCAACTCAACAAAACTCGCTTCACAAGCTGCATCCCACACATACACTTGACCATTCTTAGTCAACTGCGTCAACGGCAATGCCAACCTAGAGAAGCCCTCAATAAATCTGCGATAATAACCAGCTAACCCCAGAAAACTGCGTATCTCAGTAGCAGACTTCGGAGTCTCCCACTGTAATACAACATCAACTTTAGCAGGATCAACAGAAATCCCACCACTCGAAATCACATGGCCAAGGAAACTCACTTCCTTCAACCAGAACTCACATTTAGATAACTTTGCATATAATTTCTTTTCTCTTAACACCTGCAAAACAATTCTCAGATGTCCTGCATGCTCTTCTTCCGTCTTAGAATATATCAATATATCATCTATGAACGCCACAACAAAATTATCAAGGTACGGATGAAATATACGATTCATATATTCCATAAACACACCTGGAGCATTAGATACACCGAACGGCATCACAGTGTATTCATAATGACCATACCTCGTACGGAAAGCAGTCTTCGCAATATCATCTGACTTCACTCGGATCTGATGATAACCCGACCGCAAATCAATCTTACTGAAAACATGAGCTCCAACCAACTGGTCCATCAAATCATCAATCCTCGGCAATGGATACCGATTCTTGATAGTCACCTTATTCAACTGCCGGTAATCGACACACAACCTCATCGTACCTTCTTTCTTCTTCACTAACAATACTGGTGCACCCCAAGGAGAAACACTTGGACGCACAAACTTCTTCTCAAGCAATTCTTCAAGTTGCTTCTTCAATTCAACTAATTCAGTTGCCGACATTCTATAAGGAGACATCGACACTGGACTTGTACCTGGTACTAAGTCAATGGCAAATTCGACTTCACGTTCTGGAGGTAATTCACTTACATCCTCCGGAAACACATCCTGAAATTCACAGACAACAGGCAAATCTACACTCACCACTTTCTTATCCGCTTGCAGAGACGCAAATAAAGCGAATATCTGAGCTTCATCTTTCACAAAATCCCCCACCTGCTTAGCAGATAGAAATCTTGCCTCATCCTTCTCACCAACTTCAGAAAATCGCACCGTCTTCCTATAGCAGTTGATAAACACGCCATAGAATTCTAGCCAATTCATTCCCAGAATAATATCGATTTGGTGCAAGGGTAAGCACACCAAATCAACCACGAACTCTCTCTCAAAGATCGTCAAATGACAACCTCGACAGACAACAGAAGTCTTCACAGAACCATTAGCAGGAGTATCTATCACCATACTTCCGCCTAGGGACGACATAATCACACCAATCCTGGTCGCACACTCATACGAAATAAACGAATGGGTAGCACCAGTGTCAACAATAGCAAGCAATTCAACATTATTAATCAAGCAAGTACCTTTAATCAGATTATCTTCTTTAGGAGCTTCAGCCCCACTCAGAGCAAACACCCTACCAGTAGTATGAGCTGCAGTAGCCGCCTTCTTCGGTTTCGAGCACTGCGAACTGATATGGCCTTTCTCGCCACAATTAAAACATGTCGGACCAGCATCCTTACATTCCGTAACTCTATGACCAGCCTGACCGCATCGGAAACATCTCGGCACTTTCTTGGTACAGCTATCCGCACGGTGGCCTGGCTCGCCACACTTGAAACATTTACCAGCTATGGGAGATCCTCCTCCACTTGGCTTCTTCTCATCTACCACTTTCTGCTTACCCTTACCATTCGGAGATGCATAAGGACTACCACGATCCTTATTCTTCTTCTCACTAAGACTCTTGTAGTGAGCAGTCCTAGCCTTGCTATCTTCATCAAATATCCTGCACTTGTTAACCAGTGTAGGAAACCTACGAATCTCCTGGTAACCAATGCCCTGTTTGATCTCGGGACGCAACCCGTTCTCAAACTTGACACACTTGGATTCCTCAGCATCAGCATTATTATAATGAGGACAATACTGTACCAGCTCCTCAAACTTCGAAGCGTAATCAGCAACAGACATGTTACCCTGCTTCAGTCCCAGAAATTCCATCTCCTTCTTACATCGCACATCAGCAGGAAAATATTTCTCCAAAAAGGTCGTCTTGAACCTTTCCCAAGTCATCTCAGCACCTGGTACTTCAATCCTCTGTCGAGTGTTATCCCACCAGTTTTCAGCCTCTTCAGATAACATATGCGTACCAAACTGCACCTTCTGTGCTTCAGTACACGTCATCACCCGGAAAATCTTCTCAATTTCCTTCAGCCAAATCTGAGCACCATCTGGATCATAGCGCCCCTTGAATGTAGGAGGGTTATTCTTCAGAAACCTTCCCAAATTCCTAAACTCGTCGACCGGCGGATTCTGCTGCGCCTGCATAGCCTGCGCCATAGCAGTCAAAGCCTCAGCAATCGCACGGTCATTTTCTCCAGCCATACTCTGCACGACACAACTACAACCGTTAAATATCGACAGTGTCATTTACACTAATCGACCAACAGGGAAAACATCACATTATGACTCGACTGGACTGACCATGCTCTGATACCACTAATGTAACACCCTTCTACCCAAACGACATATTTAAATAGATTATCAGAGTACAACATGTAGAAGAGTTTACATTTCTTACAACATAACAATTATCGCATCACAACATAAAACATATTATTTATTTTATTAAAACTTCGCAGCGGACAACAACATTAATATTATCATTCATCATATAACAATTCATAATAATGGTTCACATTATCTCAACAAAACATCTCAACATGTTAGTCATCATAAACAACGTAAAGAATAATCAGTTATCTATCGAATCCCATAAACCCGGTGTCACATGACCAGAGCATTTGACTCGACTCTGTAGAATAACTCTACACTTATTCTTCAAACCTCAACAATAGCTACTCCTCTTTATCTGCACATTGCTCATCACAGATGAACATAAACATATGCAGAAGGGGTGAGAATTACATTATTAAATAATAATATAACGACAGAAATATAAACATAAATATATTTCACATATGCCAACACAGCTCATCATAATCATCATAATCAACATATTCATGAACATCAACAAAACAACATATCAAATGCAATGCACACACCCATGCATGACTCAACACGACTCGGTATACCCATTTTGTGACCAACTACAGGATCACCACTCCCAGATTCATCACCATAGAATCCGAGTTCCCCGCAAGGAACCAAGCCTCTCAACAAGCCCGGAGTCAACAACATCATTGGAACTCAGTCCGTTCATCACTAGGCATCGGCCTTTCATGAATGCATGCACACCAAGCATGCATCATAATCAACATAGAAACAACAGCATCATATATTCATGTTATCATCATCATTAACACATTCTATCACAAAAGCATATCACATCATGCCACATAATCAAACACAGTATTATCACACTCTACTAATATCTATACCACTCAAAGCAACGGGAAATGATCCCTCGTATACCATGCATCAGCTAAGTTACCTCGCTCAGCCTAACCAACCAAAACTGTACAACAACAGCCCAGGAAAGACCACAAGTCTGCCCATACGCGTATTGCCTATGCCCATACGCGTATTGCCCACGCCTGACCAAATCCATACGCGTATTGCCCATGTCCATACGCGTATGCTACGCGTATCACATTCCCATACGCGTACCAACAGAGACCAAAACACGTTCAAAACATCATCTTCCTCGTCCATACGCGTATTGCCTAGTGCCATACGCGTACCAGCAGTCTCATACGCGTATTGCCTAGTGCCATACGCGTATGACCAGAAACCAGATTTCCAGATCTGCAATGACTTTTTCTGCTACGAGATCTATCCAAATTCATCCTTCCACAGTCCAAATTTCACACAAAATCACTCATATCATCTAATACAAATAGTCCCCTATTCGATTTCACAAATCCTAACATCATTGCATATGATTTCTACGAATTCCTTCGATTAAAATCCCAATTTCGTTCATCCAATATTTCACCATTTTCAGCATATTATTGTTTAATAAGGTTCAGACCCCTTACCTCTTTGGATTGAAGGAAGCTCTGAGCAATCTTTGGCCTTTTCCTCTTCCTTCTCTTTCTCTTCAGCGTTTCTCCCCCCTTTCTCTGACTCTGAGGCAAAACACGTGAAAACAACCTGAGTCCTCACTTTGGCCTCTTTTATCCAATTTCCACTTTTACCCTTCCACTCTTCATATTCCATTTATTTTATTTATTTAATTATTATTAAAATAAATAACATCTATAGTAATAATAAAAATAATCCAATAATTCAACTTTATTTAATTAAATTAATAAAATAATATTAACTCAATTAAATAATTCTCTTATTTTAATCGGGGTGTTACAACTCTCCCCCACTAAAAGAGTTTTCGTCCTCGAAAACATACCTCAAGCAAATAGAGCCGGATACGACTCCTTCATCTGATCTTCACGCTCCCAAGTCAAGCTCTCACCAGCTGGACCTCCCCAAACAACTTTCACTAGAGCAATCTTCTTACCTCTCAGGGTCTTCTCTTCTCGGTCATCTATCCGAATTGGCAACACCTCAACGGTCAAATTATCCCTCACCTGGATATCATCCAACTGAACAACATGCGAAGGATCCGCAATATATTTTCTCAACTGAGATACATGAAACACATCATGCAGATTAGAAAGCGACGGCGGTAAAGCTATCCGATACGCCACTTCCCCAACCCTCTTCAAAATCTGATACGGACCCACAAACCTCGGAGTAAGCTTTTTAGACTTTAAAGCTCTACCCACACCTGTCGTCGGAGTAACTCTCAAGAACACATGATCTCCCTCTTGGAACTCAAGTGCCTTTCTCCTGTTATCATGATAACCCTTCTGACTACTCTGAGAAATCTTCATTTTCTCCTGAATCATCTTAACCCTTTCAGTCGTCTGCTGCACAATCTCAGGTCCGAGTACAACACTCTCACCTGATTCATACCAACACAATGGAGTTCTACACCTCCTACCATACAATGCTTCATATGGAGCCATACCGATACTAGCATGAAAACTATTATTATAAGTAAACTCCACCAACGGCAAATAACTATCCCAAAAACCACTCTGCTCCAACACACAAGCTCTCAACAAATCCTCCAAGGATTGGATAGTTCTTTCAGTCTGACCATCAGTCTGAGGATGATAAGCTGAACTCAACCTCAACTTAGTCCCCAACGCTTTCTGCAAACTTTCCCAAAATCTAGAAGTAAATCTGGGATCTCTATCAGACACAATACTGGATGGAATACCATGCAGCCTCACTATCTCCTCAATATACAACTCTGCCAACTTCTCTAAAGAGTGATTAATCTTCATCGGCAAGAAATGCGCCGACTTAGTCAATCGATCCACAATCACCCAAATAGAATCATTACCTTTCACCGTCCTCGGCAATCCCGTCACAAAATCCATGGAAATGCTATCCCACTTCCATTCAGGAATCTTCAAAGGTTGCATCATACCTGCCGGTTTCTGATGTTCAATCTTTGACTTCTGACAAGTCAAACAGGCATACACAAACTTAGCAACATCTCTTTTCATACCAGCCCACCAAAACAACTTCTTCAAATCTTGATACATTTTAGTTGCACCTGGGTGGATGCTCAATCCACTCCTATGGCCCTCTTCAAGAATACTCTTTTTCAATTCAGACACCTCAGGAACACAAACTCTACCTTTAAATCGCAGGATGCCATTCTCATCAATCTCAAAATTACCACCATTACCCTGGTTAACCATAGTAATATGATCAACTAGAGCGACATCAACTTGCTGACCATTCCGAATATCTTCTAGAATTCCACTAGTCAACTTCAGCATACCCAACTTTACACTATCAGCGGAAACTTCACAACCCAAACTCATATCACGGAACTGTTCAATTAACTCAAGCTCCCGAACCATCATCATAGACATATGTAGAGACTTTCTACTCAGCGCATCTGCAACTACATTAGCCTTACCGGGATGATAACTCAATTCAAAGTCAAAATCCTTCAGTAATTCTAACCACCTTCTCTGCCTCATATTTAACTCTTTCTGATCAAACAGATACTTCAGACTCTTGTGATCACTGAACACTTCGAATCTGGAACCATACAGATAATGCCTCCACATTTTCAACACAAATACAACAGCTGCAAGTTCTAGATCATGCGTAGGATAATTCCTCTCATGAACTTTCAACTGTCTAGAAGCATAAGCTACAACTTTACTATTCTGCATCAAAACACCACCAAGACCCATCAAAGAAGCATCACAATAAACAACGAAGGACTCACCAGGATTAGGCAAGATCAACACTGGAGCACTGGTCAACCGCCTCTTCAACTCAACAAAACTCGCTTCACAAGCTGCATCCCACACATACACTTGACCCTTCTTAGTCAACTGCGTCAACGGCAATGCCAACCTAGAGAAGCCCTCAATAAATCTGCGATAATAACCAGCTAACCCCAGAAAACTGCGTATCTCAGTAGCAGACTTCGGAGTCTCCCACTGTAATACAACATCAACTTTAGCAGGATCAACAGAAATCCCACCACTCGAAATCACATGGCCAAGGAAACTCACTTCCTTCAACCAGAACTCACATTTAGATAACTTTGCATATAATTTCTTTTCTCTTAACACCTGCAAAACAATTCTCAGATGTCCTGCATGCTCTTCTTCCGTCTTAGAATATATCAATATATCATCTATGAACGCCACAACAAAATTATCAAGGTACGGATGAAATATACGATTCATATATTCCATAAACACACCTGGAGCATTAGATACACCGAACGGCATCACAGTGTATTCATAATGACCATACCTCGTACGGAAAGCAGTCTTCGCAATATCATCTGACTTCACTCGGATCTGATGATAACCCGACCACAAATCAATCTTACTGAAAACATGAGCTCCAACCAACTGGTCCATCAAATCATCAATCCTCGGCAATGGATACCGATTCTTGATAGTCACCTTATTCAACTGCCGGTAATCGACACACAACCTCATCGTACCTTCTTTCTTCTTCACTAACAATACTGGTGCACCCCAAGGAGAAACACTTGGACGCACAAACTTCTTCTCAAGCAATTCTTCAAGTTGCTTCTTCAATTCAACTAATTCAGTTGCCGACATTCTATAAGGAGACATCGACACTGGACTTGTACCTGGTACTAAGTCAATGGCAAATTCGACTTCACGTTCTGGAGGTAATTCACTTACATCCTCCGGAAACACATCCTGAAATTCACAGACAACAGGCAAATCTACACTCACCACTTTCTTATCCGCTTGCAGAGACGCAAATAAAGCGAATATCTGAGCTTCATCTTTCACAAAATCCCCCACCTGCTTAGCAGATAGAAATCTTGCCTCATCCTTCTCACCAACTTCAGAAAATCGCACCGTCTTCCTATAGCAGTTGATAAACACGCCATAGAATTCTAGCCAATTCATTCCCAGAATAATATCGATTTGGTGCAAGGGTAAGCACACCAAATCAACCACGAACTCTCTCTCAAAGATCGTCAAATGACAATCTCGACAGACAACAGAAGTCTTCACAGAACCATTAGCAGGAGTATCTATCACCATACTTCCGCCTAGGGACGACATAATCACACCAATCCTGGTCGCACACTCATACGAAATAAACGAATGGGTAGCACCAGTGTCAACAATAGCAAGCAATTCAACATTATTAATCAAGCAAGTACCTTTAATCAGATTATCTTCTTTAGGAGCTTCAGCCCCACTCAGAGCAAACACCCTACCAGTAGTATGAGCTGCAGTAGCCGCCTTCTTCGGTTTCGAGCACTGCGAACTGATATGGCCTTTCTCGCCACAATTAAAACATGTCGGACCAGCATCCTTACATTCCGTAACTCTATGACCAGCCTGACCGCATCGGAAACATCTCGGCACTTTCTTGGTACAGCTATCCGCACGGTGGCCTGGCTCGCCACACTTGAAACATTTACCAGCTATGGGAGATCCTCCTCCACTTGGCTTCTTCTCATCTACCACTTTCTGCTTACCCTTACCATTCGGAGATGCATAAGGACTACCACGATCCTTATTCTTCTTCTCACTAAGACTCTTGTAGTGAGCAGTCCTAGCCTTGCTATCTTCATCAAATATCCTGCACTTGTTAACCAGTGTAGGAAACCTACGAATCTCCTGGTAACCAATGCCCTGTTTGATCTCGGGACGCAACCCGTTCTCAAACTTGACACACTTGGATTCCTCATCATCAGCATTATTATAATGAGGACAATACTGTACCAGCTCCTCAAACTTCGAAGCGTAATCAGCAACAGACATGTTACCCTGCTTCAGTCCCAGAAATTCCATCTCCTTCTTACATCGCACATCAGCAGGAAAATATTTCTCCAAAAAGGCCGTCTTGAACCTTTCCCAAGTCATCTCAGCACCTGGTACTTCAATCCTCTGTCGAGTGTTATCCCACCAGTTTTCAGCCTCTTCAGATAACATATGCGTACCAAACTGCACCTTCTGTGCTTCAGTACACGTCATCACCCGGAAAATCTTCTCAATTTCCTTCAGCCAAATCTGAGCACCATCTGGATCATAGCGCCCCTTGAATGTAGGAGGGTTATTCTTCAGAAACCTTCCCAAATTCCTAAACTCGTCGACCGGCGGATTCTGCTGCGCCTGCATAGCCTGCGCCATAGCAGTCAAAGCCTCAGCAATCGCACGGTCATTTTCTCCAGCCATACTCTGCACGACACAACTACAACCGTTAAATATCGACAGTGTCATTTACACTAATCGACCAACAGGGAAAACATCACATTATGACTCGACTGGACTGACCATGCTCTGATACCACTAATGTAACACCCTTCTACCCAAACGACATATTTAAATAGATTATCAGAGTACAACATGTAGAAGAGTTTACATTTCTTACAACATAACAATTATCGCATCACAACATAAAACATATTATTTATTTTATTAAAACTTCGCAGCGGACAACAACATTAATATTATCATTCATCATATAACAATTCATAATAATGGTTCACATTATCTCA
Organism: Lathyrus oleraceus; assembly: GCF_024323335.1. Taxonomy (NCBI): domain Eukaryota; kingdom Viridiplantae; phylum Streptophyta; class Magnoliopsida; order Fabales; family Fabaceae; genus Lathyrus; species Lathyrus oleraceus. Next base: position 105,058,901 of record NC_066585.1, read on the forward strand.
ACAAAACATCTCAACATGTTAGTCATCATAAACAACGTAAAGAATAATCAGTTATCTATCGAATCCCATAAACCCGGTGTCACATGACCAGAGCATTTGACTCGACTCTGTAGAATAACTCTACACTTATTCTTCAAACCTCAACAATAGCTACTCCTCTTTATCTGCACATTGCTCATCACAGATGAACATAAACATATGCAGAAGGGGTGAGAATTACATTATTAAATAATAATATAACGACAGAAATATAAACATAAATATATTTCACATATGCCAACACAGCTCATCATAATCATCATAATCAACATATTCATGAACATCAACAAAACAACATATCAAATGCAATGCACACACCCATGCATGACTCAACACGACTCGGTATACCCATTTTGTGACCAACTACAGGATCACCACTCCCAGATTCATCACCATAGAATCCGAGTTCCCCGCAAGGAACCAAGCCTCTCAACAAGCCCGGAGTCAACAACATCATTGGAACTCAGTCCGTTCATCACTAGGCATCGGCCTTTCATGAATGCATGCACACCAAGCATGCATCATAATCAACATAGCAACAACAGCATCATATATTCATGTTATCATCATCATTAACACATTCTATCACAAAAGCATATCACATCATGCCACATAATCAAACACAGTATTATCACACTCTACTAATATCTATACCACTCAAAGCAACGGGAAATGATCCCTCGTATACCATGCATCAGCTAAGTTACCTCGCTCAGCCTAACCAACCAAAACTGTACAACAACAGCCCAGGAAAGACCACAAGTCTGCCCATACGCGTATTGCCTATGCCCATACGCGTATTGCCCACGCCTGACCAAATCCATACGCGTATTGCCCATGTCCATACGCGTATGCTACGCGTATGACATTCCCATACGCGTACCAACAGAGACCAAAACACGTTCAAAACATCATCTTCCTCGTCCATACGCGTATTGCCTAGTGCCATACGCGTACCAGCAGTCTCATACGCGTATTGCCTAGTGCCATACGCGTATGACCAGAAACCAGATTTCCAGATCTGCAATGGCTTTTTCTGCTACGAGATCTATCCAAATTCATCCTTCCACAGTCCAAATTTCACACAAAATCACTCATATCATCTAATACAAATAGTCCCCTATTCGATTTCACAAATCCTAACATCATTGCATATGATTTCTACGAATTCCTTCGATTAAAATCCCAATTTCGTTCATCCAATATTTCACCATTTTCAGCATATTATTGTTTAATAAGGTTCAGACCCCTTACCTCTTTGGATTGAAGGAAGCTCTGAGCAATCTTTGGCCTTTTCCTCTTCCTTCTCTTTCTCTTCAGCGTTTCTCCCCCCTTTCTCTGACTCTGAGGCAAAACACGTGAAAACAACCTGAGTCCTCACTTTGGCCTCTTTTATCCAATTTCCACTTTTACCCTTCCACTCTTCATATTCCATTTATTTTATTTATTTAATTATTATTAAAATAAATAACATCTATAGTAATAATAAAAATAATCCAATAATTCAACTTTATTTAATTAAATTAATAAAATAATATTAACTCAATTAAATAATTCTCTTATTTTAATCGGGGTGTTACAAATATCGTATTAATTTCTTTCATATTTGTCGTAGGAAGACATTAGGTTTAGACTTCATTCTCATAGTCATTCTGAACCAAATGCGGAAATAATATCGTATTTGGAACGGTTCGATTTTGCAAATGTTGCAAAAATATGTAATTTAAAAGTTGATTCAAAGCTAATTATTGCTCTATTAGAAAAATGGAGAAGGAAAACACACATGTTTCATTTACCAACGGGTAAATATACCATAATGTTGGAGGATAGGAGTATGTTTGTTAGGTTTTCGTATAAATGGTAAAGTTGTTAATGGTCTTACTCGAGTAAGCAATGATATATATATATATATATATATATATATATATATATATATATATATATATATATATATATATATATATATATATATATATATATATATGTATGTATATTGAGAATTTAGGAATAAAACCTGAAGAAAAAATGGGTCTTCTATAGAAATTGTTTGACTAGAGTTTCTAAACATTCCTTATAATATGCCTCAGATGGCTTATCAATAGCCAAACATATTTCATCTTCTTTGGTGAAAAGAGATTTTTGCAGAAATTGATTAAAGCCAAATTATCGAGCCATCAAATTTGGTTGGTATGGGACAAGCCCAAAGTCAATTTTCGTAGTGGAGGATTTTAATATTTTGTATTTCGTATCTCCCATTATATTATTGGTTTTCAGTGTTTTTATTTCTTTTTATATGTTTCAACTTTTTTGTTGTGAACACAATGAGTGAAGGTGTGAAGATAGGGAGTTTTATAATTTATGGAAGTTCTATGATTAGAAATATTGATGATGATTTTATTTGTGCTATTTTTAATTGGTGGTCTCCTAAAAAATTGATTTATTATCCGTGTAGTCGAAGTCTTATTTATCTTCTCAATGTGATATTCTTTCTTTTTTCTTTGTTTTTTTAAATCTTTTTTTTTTTTTCATATTTGTCTTGGAATATGCAAAGTAGGTTTTCCTATAATGTTTGCTTATTTTGTTTAATGATATTATTTTTTTTGTGTATTTTGGAAATGATGTTTGAATTTTAAATACGTAATGGGGTTCCTATAGCTAATCTACCCCAATTGAAAATCCATAAAAAAAAGCAACAAAATTTAGTTTTTAAATTAAATTATCTCTATCTAACTATTGTTTGTGTTTATGGTGAACTGGTTTATAATATGCACACCATATAACAATGACAGAACAAGTGCAAAGTGTATTACAATTGAAGAAAATGTTGATTTTTCAGTTTTGAGTTAACAACTTTACATACTATAACGTCTCTATAATTTTATTGTTTCATCAAAATTTCTTTGGCTAAAAATGATTTTTGTATATTTATTGCAATGTTTGTTTCGTGTAATGAAAATGAACCTGATTTTAATAGCGAATAACTCCGACTAAAGTGGATTCACTTATGGACAAGGATACTGATGATGTTTATTGTGACTTAATAGGAGCTACTCAATTCTTAGGGACCAAACCATCAAAGAAAATAAAGATTGAACCAATTGAAGAATTTGAAGGAAATATTATTGTGTTTGAAAGTTTCTTGGTAGGCTTTTTAATTTTAAGAATGTTTGCACTTCTAAGATATGTATCGGTTAATTGAACTATTATTTCAAAGTGATTGTTAGATGGATTTATTTACTGTTTCATGCATGTAGAATGTTTTTTTTTTAATGTAACTATTTTCTTTGTCTCATTTTTATGTTTCATTTATAATTTTTATCTGTTTTAAAAGAATTGTCCTTTTACAATATCAATGCATCATTTATTATTTTTTTTTCACTATTATACCTCTATTTATTAACTTTTATTTTATTTAACCATTCTTTTAACTACAATTAATAGAGGTATTCTAATAAATCAAATTAATTTTATCATCAAAACGAATATATCCAATCATTTTGTTAAAAATTATAAATTGTTTAAATAAATCATTTTTATGAGGCGGAGGGAGTATGAATTAAGAATTTGTGTGGATGATCTCTCATTAAAATTTAGATTTTAAGTTATTTGAAGTTGATGATTTAGTCATTATATTATAAGTTGATGAATGTTTTCAATATATTTATATAATCATATATCTCTGCTGTCCATTATTTAGTACTAAAAGATATTAAATATATGTTTGGTGTGATATTGAATATTAATTAAAGAATGGCTCATTGCTTGATAATAAAGTATCACATGTATCTTATAAGGTTAATCTCATTTCACATTTGATCATATTTGTAAAAATCTATGGTTAAAATAAGTCATTCTTACTATAGATCTATTAATCTCATTTCATTATAGCTTTTTATAAATATGGTCAAATTTTAACCATAGATTTTTACAAATATGATCAAATATTCTACTCACTCAAAGCACATGAAATTATAAAATATGTAGTCAATTATCAATGTATTTTGCTGATTTTTTTTTCTTTTTACAATATGATTCCAGATCTTCGGTCTCTCTAAGTTGGTCTTATAAAATCTTTCTTTTAAGAATAAGTAAATGTATGAATTTTTGGTTGGGCTTATGTTATTATTTTGGGTTTATTATGATATAAATATTTTATAAATGAGAATTTTTTTATTATAAATATTAATATTGAATTTTTTTTATTATTAATACTAATATTTTTATAGGCAGAAAAAATATCTATCGATGATAAAAAAAATTAACAAATGAGAAAAAAATGTATTGATAATAAATAAAATTGCATTTATAATCACAAATTCACATAACTATATTTAATTATCTAAATATATATCTCTTATATATATTTTTATATATTAATATTAATTTTTATACCGATCTATATGTGCAAACACACACATCTTTTAGAACAATGAAACGTCGTATCAAGAGTCTCATCAACTTTTTCAAAGATCTTTACATAAAATAAATAATTATTTTTTTATCATATTTTTATAATAAATTATTCGTTATTTATTTTAAATAAATAATTAATTAAACATGATGTATGACATATTTAAAAGTACAAATTTTTTAGAATTTCAACCTAAATAAAAAAACTGCTTGGCTATATTTATAAGATTCTTCGTGAAAGTATTTAACTAAAACCTATAAATAAAAACTAACCATAATTAATGATTTTAATTATTATTTTTTAAATTAAAATTATCATTTAAAACAATTTATTCCATTTCTTAATATTATGGTTATCATTTAAAATTAATGCACATTAAAATATATATTTAATTATCATATTTCCTTACATATCTATCTAAAATTTTAAGATCATGTTTATTTGAATTAACACAATTTTTATTTTTGAAAAATTTAATAAAATAATTCTACATTACACTTGACACATTTTTATTTATTTTTAGATAATATATTTTTTATCTATATTTTTTTAAGGGACAATTGGATTCATTAAGATAAAATTTATACAATCTATTCACTAAAAAAATTCATCAAATCTATTTATTCCATCAAAATTAAGTTAATGGATTGAACTAAACCCATCCACTTATATATATGCATAGACGGATCCAATAAAAAATTTGGATATCCATTCAATCTATTTTCAAAAAAATAACAAAATAAAAATAAAAAATTTCATAAATAAAAAAACCATTTTTTTCAAAATAAAAAATATAGTTTTTTCAGAAAAAATAAAATTGGATGAAAGAATATCCATCCAGGATCGAATATTTTTTTAAAAAATTTAATTAATTATTAATAGATTAATAAACTGTTTTTATCCATTTATTTATAATTCAATGTATCCATTTTACCCCAAAAGTTTTTAACCACCCGTAACATTAATATAATTATTTACAATTTATACTGACATTGAACGAGTAGAAATGCACATAACTTTTTCTTAGTAAAATATAATATTATTACATTATTTAATATTATGTAGAAACAAGACAGTCATTTTGGGTACTACTCTCATAAAAAAATATTCTATTTAAACAATACATGACTTTTAAAAAAATGATTAGATGGTTTTAGTGAAAAAATTAATATCATTTATTAAAATATTTTTATTAAATATATTTAATAAAATAATTGAATAAAATGAAAATTAATGAATAAAAATATGATAATGAAAAGATAATAATGAATACTCAATTGATAATATAAATGGAGAAGATTTTTTTTTTTTTGTAAATAAGACATTTTTATGAACTTTTAGAAGCTTGACCAAGGAGCACGTCCAAAAAAGTTTGAATATTTCTGTCAGATAGGGAAAAAAAGACAAACTGGTGCGCTCTATCTCGGGCGATGCGTGATGGCGACCGACCACCGTCACACCGACCACCGTCACCGTCCCCGCATTTATGCTACACCATTCCTCCCTTGGGTTCTTTCTCTCACTGACTCAATCTCTCTTCTCCCATTCCCATCAACTCTGCAAAAACAATGACAAAACAAACTGCGCAGGCATGCGTAGTCGCGGTTATTTCCTTCTATCTATTCATGAAGTTAACCCCATCCATTCCTCAACCTCAGAGCTACCATGATTTCGCCGACAAACGCGAATTCTTAGGTAATTGAATTACTCATTCCACCTCAATTTACTGTGAAATTTAAAATGAAGTTAAACGGTGTCGTTTTTAATTGTTCTTCAGGCATTCCCAATGCATTTAATGTGATATCCAATTTCCCTTTCATGGTTATTGGTCTCATTGGCGTTATGCTTTGTCATCATAGGAACTATTTGAACTTCAGGTCATTTCATAAACTTATCAATTAGTCAATTTATTAAGCTTATGTGATTGGTGTTATGAGTTATATTATATGATTGAAAATTCAATTTATGGCTAAAGTTTGCAAGGTGAGTTATGGGGTTGGACATGTTTTTATGTGGCTGTCACTTCAGTAGCTTTTGGGTCTTCATATTATCATCTAGGCCCAAATGATAATGGCCTTGTGTGGGACAGGTTGCCTGTGAGTTCTTTCTTCCTTGGAAGTTTAATTCAGTCATTACCAAGGTTTTAAATAACGGTCAGTGCTGCTCTCTCTGTCGCGTAAAAGTTTTTGCGATTTGGATGGGTACAGTCGCTGCTGTGTGAATTAACCACAATTTCTTTTTCATTATAGAATAACAATTTCCTTTTCATTATAGAATAATAATACCGTTTTGTCGCGGCCGTTTTCGCACAGTTTTTTAAAACCTTGGTCATTACTGTATTTTTTATTTATTTTTAGTTTAAGAATTTTGATTCTTTGATTTTTGTATGTTCATGGAGATGGCTGTTGCTTTCACTTCACTGGTGGCAATCCTCATCATTGAAAGGATTGATGCAAAGAAGGGAACGCTTTTGATTATTCCTCTTATTATGGCTGCTATGACAAGCAGTGTGTATTGGAGGCAAGCCTAATTCTCTGTCTCTTTTACTTGGAAGAGTTTATTTTTCCTTACTCGTACGTTGATTTAGTTTGATGAATTCGGTCTTCTATATGTGAAATTGTTTTTCAAACAGATAAATTTTTGCTAGTTCTGTTAACTAAGTTGTCTTAGGGATTTTGTATTTGTGACTCTTAAGGTTAGGAAGGTTTAAGATAAGGCCAAAAGTTAGGTTATCTCTTTTGAATCTTGTGATCCCCTAAGGTGAATTGATTTCCATCATCGTGGACTGGTTGAGATAATGTCAAGAGTCAGAGTAGCTCCAGTTTTTACTAAGAGCACTTTTGATGGTGCAACTCAGTATGGGTTGCTTAAGTGAGCTCTTCAGCGCCATACCACTTTGAAACAACTCATTCATTTTTTGTTGTAATGATGCAACTCTTAAAACCTCATGATAGGTCCCATAATTTACTCAATATATTGCTAAAGACGGGTTGCTTCACCAAAACAATCATTCTTGCCAGTTTCTGCACGTCAATCTCTACGAATGGTGAAACTCGTTAAGAACATACTTTTTGAAAAAGACTCTAAAGACTGTTGTCAGTTGGAGATGCTCTAAGTTTGGAATCTTAAGGAACCATTTCTGATTGGAATTTAGCATTCGTGTTCCTTAAGTTTAAGGATGGTTCTTTACATGATGAAGTAAGGAAGGAACATTATTAGAAAATCATTTTCCAACTCAATTATTCAAATGGTTCCATTTGAGATGCTGCTAGTTCTTTTGAAACTCGTATTTCCCTTGGATCAATGAATTCCATTTTATAGCAGTACCATGAATGAACAACTGAGTATCACACATTGCCATACCTTATATTGCAGGTTCTTTGGTGACATCCGTCCATATCTTCTAGTCCAAACTGTATCATGCATTGCCATACCTCTTATGGCCATTTTGTTGCCTCCAATGTACACACACTCAACGTATTGGCTATGGGCTGCAGGTTTGTACTTTTGGTATGATATAATATCTGTTTTGATTCAACACTCCTTTAAATGACTCTTAATTTCAAATTTAATCTTGGCAGGATTTTATCCTCTAGCTATGCTACAAGAGACTGCTGATAGATTGATTTATGCAGCAACTTTTCATACTGTCAGTGGTCACACACTTAAGCATTTGTCTGCTGCAATGGTTCCTCTCATCTTAACAGTAATGCTAGCAAAGAGGAGGCCTTTGCATGTAAGCAACATTGAATCCTTCAAATTATTGAATCTGCTACTCTACAAATTCGAATTATGTGCTAGGAAGAGTATGGATATGTCCAACACATAGTTAGCATTAGCTTTTTGGTTACTAACATGTTATGAATGGTTTCTCGTTCTCATAAAATCTTTTCATATCTATTGGAATGTATAGATATGGAGGATCCGAGCATTAGTAAACAAATTTGAGACAAGGAATTTGGGAACATTTTTTTAAATGGAGAAAGGTTTTTAATATAATTTTGTCCGGTGCAAGTGTTGTAGTGCGCTGTTACAATCTTTCTACACCATATATCATTGTTGTTCAGTATTTGTTTTTGAGCATTTTCTTGGAGGTACTTGTAATAATTAGTCCAATATTCCCGAGCCAATGTCATTTCTAGAATTTTTGCTGGTTAAGTGTTGTATTGTAGTGCATTTGTTTTATTGTTTTTATTGCTTCCTTTACCAAAGTTAAGATCTGGCACCTTTGGATATTATGATATCATTTGAATTTCTTTCGAACTTCGTTGATATTAAATCATGATCTAATGTGGTTGATGTGGTTTGTATGCAGGCAAAGTCTGCCTAATGCATCCATTTCCTGGAGTCTCAGTAATGTCATCTCTTCCCTCCCTATAAAAGGATGGGAGAAAAATAGAAGGGTTAAGCTACTAAAGGTAGGTTTGTGGTAAATAGTTTGGTTTGTCTTTTTAGATTATTAGCTCAAACTTATGTGCTAAAGTTGCACTGAAAATGAAAAAGAAGAAATGTGAATAAAAATCACCAAACAGGGCAAATCACGTTGCGTTCACTATAAGAAGCTTCTTGTTAGTACAGTTCTTGATCTTCAAATATAAGAAGCTTCTTTTTAGTACAGTTCTTGATCTTCAAATTGTATCCAGAGTATTAAAATAGAATGAAGAGATAAATAAGCATGTCAAGAATGGAATTGAGACCCATTTAGTTAGTGTTCTATGATTTGTAAGGAAAAAAACTTGCTGATCAAGCTTTTGCAACTCTAAAAATTTAAAGAGATAGGAATTAAAATTAAGGGTTAATAGTATTGTTTGCTCATGTAAAATGAGGTTAGTATGGTTTTATTCCATGCAATTTTGTTTTTTATTTTATCTAGATCATTTAAGATCATTTCACTTTTATACACGTGGTATTTTATAAAAAAAGTGGTGAATATGTCTTTAGTTCTTAGAAAACATTGAACTTTAAAGTTTAGTTTTTAATAAATTTACTATTAATTGAAATTTTGTTTCTCTATAATATTATAGATTTTCTTTTGAAAAAAAAACAAAAATGGATACTTGTAATTTTTAAAAGTCTCTATAAAAATGAAAATATGGACTAAAAGTGATTAATTTTTGTTTGCTGACTAAATTTAAAAACATTTGAGGACTAAAAATAGATTGAACTTAATTCTTTTTTAAGTATTATAAAACTATATAAATCATTGATCATCTTCTTCAAGGCCTGTGCTAAAACAAAACAAAAAACCAGTAGCTCCATCAAACAACAAAACCAAGTTACAAAAGGAGCACAATTTTCAATTTGCTATTCTACTAGGAAATGCAAAACCAAGATATTGAAAAAAAATTGTCCAAACACCAATATGCTCTCACAATCATAAATGCAGGAAGCTGCAGAAGATTCAACAGCACTGATAATGAATATTATTGCTTCATCTATAAACCATTCAAGAGAAGAGATACTTCACCCTAGTTCTGTTGTGGCCCACCTTTTTTTCTCTCTTTATTCTCTATCATCTCAATGGCCATATTTTGTCAAACATTTCCCTTACACAGTATATATTTTTTTTTGTCGGTTAGGTAATTTTTATAATAGAAAAGTTGATGAAAAACGAAATCCAATATACTTAGATGGTTTGGACATATAGAATCAAAACCTATAGATTTTGTGGTAAGAATAGTAGATCAAATGGAGAGGAATCAAACAATTAATAAATTATGGCGAAAGTTAATTCATGTAACCGATCTTGTTTATAGAATCCGCTTTTAGTAGAACAACAAGTAAAATAAACAATTTTCAATTTCAAAACATCAACTTAAACGGTTCAACATGTGTTGTCCACAAGAAATTTATATTTACTATAGTATTTTATGGATTGATGATTAACCTCTTAACACAGAAAGTCAAACATCTTTCATACCAGAACAAGAAAAATGAACAAAAAAGAAGAGAAAAACAAACAGGCTTTATTAATCAAATCATCTATGCTGTTATTGTTGTTCAGCCTAAGCTAAAACCTTGCAGGCTTACTCCAATGTGCAGACAAAAATGCAGATTTACTTCAAAAAATAAAACAGTAGTATATTATTATAGGCTCAACAATTGCTATACAGAAAGAAATTGAATCATTGTCATGAGTTAATTTTTTCTAGAGTCTCCTACTTCATGAATAACAATCATGTTAGCCATTTCCCACTATGTTCTAATCAGACTGCAGGCGATGATTCCCTGAAAGAAGGTACTAGCATTTGAGGTGGCGGTTTACTCCCTCTCCGCTCTGCAATAGACCCTTTGTAGGACTTTGTCCTTACCATGGCGTGGTTAGCCAAAAGTGTCTCTGAAGACGAAGAGACAGTGGCTTCATTGCGAAGCGAAGAGGCTCTTTCTAAGAAAGGTGCGTCTTTATTGATATAAAATGGTTGCTCGGTTGATTCGAGTCCAGTAGAAGGTGAAGGTTGTCGAGAGGACATGAATGACAAATCAGACCAATGTGTAGACGCGGGCGAAAGTGTGAAGGAACTGGCATAATCTGAGTTGGAAGGCGAAAATGTGGGTGACTTGGAACTGAATTTCGGGCTGTTACTTAAAGAACAAGGAAAAGAATCTGATTTTCGACCAGGAGTTAGTGGCAACGATGAACCACCGTTTACCTTTACTTCCTCTTTTGGCGAGGCTATATCACAGCATTTGGAGGATGTAAACAACCCTTTCATGATACCTTGAGCAAGCTTCCTCCTTAGTCTTCCCCAGCTATTTTCTCTAGCAGGAAGCAAAGTTTCTGATCCAGTATTAGACACAGAAAAAGGTGGAACAACTCCACCAGCAAGTGCTTTGTTAAAAATCCCAAAATCCAAATCATACTCATCAACTTTCCTAGGATAAATCCCCATATCAACATCATCGTCGATTTCCATTCTTTCATCAGAATCCTTCATCACCGCCTCTCCGTCATTACCAGAACTCCCCAACAATAGTTGATAGTTCGAAAAAGCAGCCCAAAATTCCATTGGCTCTTCATCTTCGCAAATGCCACGAATCTGAGCATTTGCTTTCTCGTAACGAACAACCTGCAAAGCTGCCATTCGTGCATTACAAGCCATAACCGAACTACAATTTTTACCAATCCAAATATAAATCGCAGAAGGAACTTGAACGATAAAAGCACCACGAGAATCAAGTGCTTTCGCACAAGGCTTGTTAACCATTTTCGGTACCAAATGAAGAGGATCATAAGGCGAATGAGGTGCCATTCTATACATCCTAAGAACAGAATTAGGACTAGAAGGCATAGCATTTGAATTTGCATTCACATTCACCACTCTTTTCTGACACTGCAAAAGTTGAGAAGCAAAACCCATGTTAGGATTTGTAACACCACGAGCATTCTTAACATAATGAAAAGCATCCTCAAAGCTTTGTCCTTCTCTCCACATAAGATAAGCAATGACCAAAGAGGTTGATCTAGAAACACCTTGACAACAATGAACAAGAACACGACCACCTTGTAATCTAACATCCTCAAAATAATCAAAAACATCGTACAGAATACTTATGATGTCTTCCGTGGGACTATCCTGCAACCAAAGCGTTTTATAAACAAAATCACTTTTGAAATACTCAGGACAAACAAACCCAACACAGTTAAGCACGTGCGTAATCCCATTCTTTCTCAAAAGCTCATGATTCTTCGCAACAGTGTCGCTTCCAAGATAAACATGTTCAGCGATTCTAGAACATTCTTTATCATAGAAAGCTAACTTGTCTCTCTTGAACTGAAACTCTGAACCAGTAACTGAACCAGTAACCGAACCTCTCCCTCTCGGAGTCTCTGCTTGCGGCCAAACTCCGAGATCGTCAGATCCAGCACTCGGCCATTCCTCAATGCTGCGTTTGTTGATTGCAAGAGGACGAAGCGGCGGAAGCAACGACCGGGGTCTGTTACTCGCCGATGACGCCGTCGGAAGCGGTTTTCTGCTTGTCGGTGAGCGGTCAGTCCATGAAACCGGCCGTGAAAATGTTGGACTCCGGAAACCACTTCCGGCGGCGGTTGCGGCGGCGAGGTCGTTACTCTCTGACATCAAAAGGTAATAAAAAAAGAAACTAAAACTTAAAATTTTGAATTTAATTAAAATTCATAAAGTGTTGAAGCAAAGAGAGGAGTTTTTGAGTATGCTAAAATTTTGTAGTAGATTTGAAAAAAGTGGTCATGGTCCTTTTATTGACTAGGACATATTGAGTCAAACTGCCACGTCATCTTAGGACTCATTTATACATTATAATACTATATACTATTTTTTGAATTTTGTATTTATTACTTTCTTATTCAAATTTCAATTCAATTGACTTTCATTTCTTTCACTATTTTTAAAACTATAATAATGTTTGTTCAGTTAATTTATGAGAATGAGTCCAAAAAAAATTTAAATCATGAGAAATCTTGAGTCAAAAAGATATCTATTATGTGGAATCCTATTGGTTTATATTGTTTTATTTTAAGTAAGTTTTATTTTTTTACCATTAAGGTATTAAGATTATTTGACTTCTTTATCAGTTTTCACACTCTAAGTTTTTTAATTATCTCAGTCAAACTGTTATAAGTTTTTTTTTTATGGTGGTTATTATGATATGAAAGTTTTATTTTGACCGAATATATTATATATGGAAAAAGATCATTAAAAAAAATTATATATAGAAAATTTATTTAGTTTGACCCACTGAAAGAGTTTTTTTTTATTATAGAAATTTATACAACAGTGCTAGATATCTAGAAGTGTTTGTTCTTTAAGTTAAGATTTTATTTATTTATTTTCACTTAAAAAATTATATTGTGATTATTAATGATTAGTATGATTGTTATTGTAGGGGAAAATAAAATAAACGGTTTTTATTTTTTTTATATTTCTTTTTTAGTGAATAATTTGTGGATTCCGTTTGAAAAGTGAAACCCTCCCAACAATTATTAGAGTCAAAAAAGTTTTGAATAGTATTTTTAGTAGAAATTGGATTTGAGTATATTTGTAGAGACTAATTTTTCAAATTGAGGAGTATGAACATTAAATTTTTCTTGAATAGTTTAGTTCTACATATTCAATGATACAAAAATATCATTAATGAATCAAATTTAATAACCTAATTTTAGAAATATTTTCATAATTTAAAATATTTAAATGATACACGTGTGTTTGCCTCTTGCTTGCTTAACAAAAAAAAAGGAAAAGGAAAAAGCATGTTTTTTGTTTTTTAACATTTGTTCAACAAAGTGTAATAATGATGTGAAAACTTGATTACAATTCACATTTCAGATTCCAGAATGATAGTCTAATTAGTCAAAAAAGAAAATGATAGTACTCTTTACTAAAATATAGTAAACAAAAAGTATAATAGCACAAGAAAATGGTAATACTCTTTACTAAAATATAACAAAAAGTATAATTGGTAATACTCTTTATAAAATATAAACAAAATCAAAATTTATTTGGTCCACATTTGAATAAATATATTTCATTTTTTTGTTATATTAAAGTTCTGAAATAGTAGAAAGTTTGCAGTCTTCCTGAATAATTCAAAGTTTGAAATTTTAATTTTAAAATAAATTTGTCAGAGTAAAATAGATAGCAAAATAGGTAATAAAATATCCCAGTTTTGAATAGAATACTCACCAATTTCAAATAGAATATAAAAAAAAAGCAATTAAATGTATGTTGTGGCTCATAACTTGTATCATAACCACCATTCAAAAGTTTATTAGCATAAAAGTATCCGGTGTAGTCTTTGTTAAAAGTGATTAGAGAAATTCAAGTTATAGATAATACGGGAAATCTATTATAACAAGGTCGGAAATACTTCTAAGTAGTAGAAAAGTAATAAAGGGTGTAATCGATTAACATCTGGGTTAATCGGTTATCACTAAAAGCATTATTATTTTTATGTCAGTTGTTATCGGTTAATCAACTGGTGTAATCGGTTATAGACCCGCGTTTTTGAATTTTTCTGTTATGTAGTTATATGTTTTAAATCTCAATCATTTTGTAATACTTGTATAAATGTCTTGGAGGCATTCTCATATCAATGTAATGTGAATATCACTTCTCTCTCTCTCTCTCTCTCTCTCTCTCTATATATATATATATATATATATATATATATATATATATATATAATATATATATATATATATATATATATATATATATATATATATATATATATAGAGAGAGAGAGAGAGAGAGAGAGAGAGAGAGAGAGAGAGAGAGAGAGAGAGAGAGAGAGAGAGAGAGAGAGAGAGAGAGAGAGAGAGAGAGAGAGAGAGAGAGAGAGAGAGAGAGAGAGAGAGAGAGAGAGAGAGAGAGAGAGAGAGAGAGAGAGAGAGAGAGAGAGAGAGAGAGAGAGAGAGAGATCCCTCCCTCTCTCTCATTTTTCTCTGTCACTCTCTACATTTCAATTTTCTCCATCATTGTTCACCAATCTTGTGGTTCAAAGTTCCAACATTTGGCATCAAGAGTCTGGTTCTGATCCACAAACACCTAGTGTGCAACATGAATTATATCCCAATGAAAGAATCCATGCAAACCCACCCTTCCCTGATGCGAAGAATTACGACAAATGGTGCAAGCAAATAAAAATGTTGTGTTGGCTACCAAGATATTCTTGAAGTGATCAAGAACGGGGTGAGTCCTCTTATCGAAGGTGCAACGGATGCACAACAAGTAACACATAAGGAAAAGAAGAAGAAATATTTTAAGGCGCTATTTGTTATCCATCAATGTGTGGAAGGTGACAACTTTAAGAAAGTTGGTGATTGTGAATCGTCAGAGCAAACGTGGGAAATCTTAGAGAAAACTTATGCAAGGGTTGACAGGAAGAAGGTGCCGAGGTTACAAACTCATAATCGTCAACTTGAATTGATTCAAATGGAAGAAAAGGAGACAATCAACGATTTCACAACGAGAGTCACTCGGTTGGTGGATCAAATGAAGGCATGCGGAGAAACAGTCATGGAGCAATATGTTATTGTGAAAATCTTGTGTTCTTCAACACCAAGATTTGACAATGTAGTTGTAGCGATTGAGGAATCAGAGGATCTTGCGATGATGAGCAAAGAGGAGCTGCAAAACTCTCTTGAGGCTCATGAGCAAAGGATGAAGGAGAGAAATAATGATAAGGCAAAGGTGGAGATCGCTTTGCAAGCTCGCCTAAACGAGAAGGATAAGAGATCGAAAGGGAAATGACCCATGAAGAGTAAAGGGAAGTAAAGGGAATTTTCAGAATTTTGGTGGAAGAGAGTCCCAAAATTCCAAGAATTTGATTTTTCAAGGGGGTGAGAGCAGTTGCAACAAAAATGGTGGTTAAGGCAACTTTAAAGGTGAAAAGAAGAGGTTTGACAAAAGCAAGGATCAGTGCTTTAGGTGTCAAAGGTTCGGTCATTTTGAAAAAGAGTGCAATGCAAACAAGAAGGAACATCAAGGAGATGAAGCCAAGGTTGCAAGACAAGAGTTTGATAAAGAGAATACACTCTTTTTCATGATCACGAAAGGAGAATGCAGTAGCAGTAGGCTACCGGAAAACATCAACAACAATTTTGGGAATGCTGCAAAAACAGGTTATAACCATTTACATGAAATGGTTAACCGGTTACATGCAGAAGAAAATGTCATAATGAGTACGAAAGGAGTTCAGTGCATCGGGAATGGTATTTGAACTCAGGTTGTTATACTCATATGACAGGGAGGAAGGATTGGTTTGCTAAAATCAATTGTGCCATGAAGAACAAAGTGAAGTTCGCAGATGACACCACTCTAGCGATCGAAGGGATCGATGATGTTTTGATCATGAGAAAGGATGATGGGTATTCCTTGATCAAATATATTTTGTATATTCTATGAATCAAGTGTAACCTTCTAAGTATTGGCCAATTAATTAAGAAGGGTTACAAGATTCACATGGAAAACAAGAGGGTTGCGTATTATGGATGCAATAGGAGTTTTGATCCTTAAAGCGCCTATGGATGCCAATACAACCTTCAAAGTTGAGCTGAAGGTTATGAAACATATATGTCTTTCCACAACGGCAAGTCGAGAAGAGTGGATATGGTACTATCATCTTGGGCATCTCAATTTTCGAGATCTCAACGACTTGCAAAAGAGTGGAATGGTAACGAGGTTGTCATCGATCAACATACCAGTTGAAATTTTTGAAAAGTGTGTGCAAGCAAAGCAACATAAGGGTAAATTTAGAAAGGACGCAAATCGTAGAACCAAGAATCACCTTGAAGTGGTTTATTCGGATGTGTACGGACTGATGCTAGTAAATTCCATTGGTGGCAATAGATACTTTGTCACATTTATCGATGATCATAATAGAAAGCTATGGACATACCTAATCAAGAGAAAGGATGAAAGTATTTGAAGTGTTTAAGAAGTTCAATTCCATGGTTGAGAGGCAAAGTGGTCAAAAACTCAAAGTGCTCAAAACGGATGGTGGAGACGAATATGTCTCAAAAGACTTTGAGAGGTTTTGTGATCAATAAGTGATTGTACATGAGGTAGTACCACCTTATACACCGCAACAAAATGGTGTTGCCGAAAGGAAGAATCGATTGATTATTAACATGGTGAGAAGCATGTTAAAGGGGAAAAACTTCTCGAAAGAGTTATGGGGAGAAGCGGTATCCACAGCTGCCTATTTATTGAATAAGTGTCCAACAAATAAGCTTGAGAAGGTAACACCAGAGGAAGCATGATCGGGATTTAAACCGAATATGAACCATTTGAGATTTTTTGGTTTCGTAGTTTATCGACATGTTCTGAGACAACTTAGAAAGACGTTGGATGATAAAGGAGAAGTGATGATACTTGTAGGGTAACACTCTACAGGTGGTTACAAGTTGTTTGGCGCGGCAAAGAGGATGGTTGTGATCAGCCGAGACATCATTATTTACAAAATTAAGGAGCTGAAACAGCCTGTAACCGGTTACGTAAAAGTTGTAACCAGTTACAGCTTTGAAAATTCAGATTCTGCAGAAACGGAAAGAGTAGAAACTTTCGTTGCTAAAGCCTGAATTTAAGAGAATGTCATAAGATCAACAATTCAAAGAGGTTTGCCTCAAAGACTCTAATATTGTGAGATGTTATGAAACAACAAAGTCAATGATGATGGTGATTTTGTCCATTTTGGACTTATGGCCGAATTCGAACCCGTTAAAATGGAAGAGACTTTAAGTGATCCAAAGTGGATTTGTTATATGAAGGAGGAGATGGAATTGATTGAAAAGAATAATACTTGGGAATTGGTTAATATACCAGATGGAAAGAAGTCAATTGCTGTGAAATAGGTGTTCAAAGTGAAGGTAAATCCTAAGGGGAAATAATAAAGCGGAAGGCTCAGTTGGTTGCTAAGGGGTTTTTGAAAACAGAAGGCATAGACTTTGAAGAGGTATTTGCACTGGTTGCTAAGATTTAAACCATTAGGCTTGTTGTTGGTATTGCTAATAACCACAGTTTTCCCATCTACCAAATGGACGTCAAATATGTGTTTTTGAATGGACCGCTTGAAGAAGAGGTATATGTATAACAACCCCCTGGTTTTGTTGTGAGAAACCAAGAGCTAAAGATCTACAAGTTGAAGAAATCAATATATGGTTTGAAGCAAGCTCCAAGAGCTTGGAACAAAAGAATAAATGGTTTTCTAAAGGAGGTTAACTTCAAGAAACATGTATCCGAGCATGGAGTGTACGTGAAGACAAATACAAGTGAAAAAGTGATTATCCTTTGTTTATATGTAGACGACTTATTGATAATGGGAAGCAACAAAAAGTGCATTTCAAAGTTCAAGAGTGAACTTATGAAAGAGTTTGAGATGATTGACATTGACCCCATGACATACTTCCTTGACATTGATTTCCACAAGTCCAAAAGAGGACTGCTCATGCACCAAAGAAGATATGCGCTTGAGATATTTAAGAAGTTTGAAATGGAGCATTATGCTGCCATTACTCCAGCTGAACTAAGGATACAATTGTCAAAGAATGAGGACGAGCATGATGTTCATCCAACTCAGTATAGGAGGTTGATTAGATCCTTGCGTTACTTGTGCAATACGTGACCGAACTTGGCATTTGGTGTCGGTATTGTGAGTAGATTCATAGGGAGATCGAAGGTGTCTCACTTGGCAGCAGTCAAGAGGATTCTAAGATATGTCAAAGGTTTTGTTGGCTGCAGAATTCTCTTTCCCGTAGTGGATACAGGCAAAAAATGAAATTTGCTCGGTTTTACCGATTTCAATTGGTGTGGAGATAAAGATGATTGAAAGTCTACAGTTGGATACATCTTTATGTTTGGTGGAAAACCAATCTCATGGTGTTTGAAGAAGGAACCAATAGTTGCACTCTCATCTTGTGAGGTTGAGTACATTGTCGCTTCCTTATGTGCGTGCCAAGTCGTGTGGCTTATGAATCTATTGGAGGAGCTCGACAACAGTGAGGGTGATATTGTTGCACTGTCTGTTGATAATGTATCCGCGATTAATCTTGATAAGACCCCAATTGCACATGGGAGGAGCAAGCATATTGAGATGAGGTTTCACTAATTGAGGGAGCTTGTTAGTGAAGGAAGGTTACAATTGAGATATTGCAGAAGTGAAGACCAAGTGGCTACTTTTTTTACTAAGCGAGTCACAAATGGTGTGTTCACTACTATAAAATATACATTTGGTAACACTAAATTACAACGGTCTGACAGTTAACCGCGACAATACCTATTTTTTGGACGCGTTTTGTTTTTTTATATTTACGAAAAGACATCACATTACGGTTAAAACAATTAACCGTGCTTATACATCTATGGAGTGATATGATTTGAATCTCCGCTCTAATAATTTTCTACTTTTTCGTTACAATGAGTGTTGTCCTTGTAATATGATATAAATATTAAAATTATAATACCTATCACCACGGTTGGTAATGTCAACCGTTGTGAAAGGCATTACATTTCATCATGGTTTTTGATACGACCGTGGTGAAATTGTTTATCCATATATAAGCAAACTAATTATCGCTTCTTGACAGTATCACCGTATCTCTCACAACAAAATCCTAGCACGCATTTTTCTCTTTTTCTTCGTCATTAACTTTCATATTCTAGAGTATAGCCTCAAACTTGTTCTTCATACATAAAGGTATTCTTCTTTTTCCTTATTCTCTCATTTTCGTGTATGTTGTTGTTATGTTTCACAGGATTTACACATGATCTTCTTCTTGTTTGAGAGTTTATGGGTTTTCTTGTTGTTGTATATTTTTGTAAGATGTTGGTTGTTGTTGTTGACAAATCTTTTTTCATGTTGATAAACGATTGTTGGATTATAATGTACTGATAACATTCATGACTATTCACACAAAAAATGATGGAATGAAAGTAATAACCACGACATATTTTGTTACATCACCTAGAAAACTTAGGTAATAACCATTACTCAATTAAGGTAAAATATGTTATTTGTTGTAGTGATAACTTTTGCTCCTAAGTAATGACAATTTTTTTTGTAGTTACTATCAAGAATAAGACATAGAGTGTCTCCCAGAACAGCCATGAGTGTTGTCATACAACAAAGTTCTCACTCTATTTTGTTTGTGCTCTAGCCTCCATTGTTCTGCCACAGTTACTCTCACTCCAATTGGTGTAACCGATTACAAACCCGAGTTTTTTGTATTTTTCTGTTTTGTAGTTGTATGTTTTAGGTCCCAATCATTTTGTAACACTTGTATAAATGTCTTGGAGGCATTCTCATCTCAATGTAATGTGAATATCATCTCTCTCTCTCTCTATCTATCTCTATCTCTCTCTCAATTTTCCTTTTTCACTCTCCACATTCCAATTTTCTCCATCATTATTCACTAATCTTATGGTTCAAAGTTCCAACATTATTCACCAATCTTATGGTTCAAAGTTCCAACATTATTCACTGATCTCCATCATTATTCATTAATCTTATGGTTCAAAGTTTTACTTTTCGTAAAACTGTTAATTAAAAAGGTATTCTTTTGTAAATCGTAAAATATGAATACTAAAATTAATTATCACAATTCACTCAAATGATAAATGTTCACTCAATCAACATGCATAAATTATTTTATCATAAACTTAAAATTTTTCTAAACAACATATCAAATCATTGTCAATAACACACTTTTTGATGTCTTTAAAGATTGTAACGTGACCTGGCCTACTTCAACGACATGAAACCCCATTTTGAACTTAGGTCATATAAAACACTTCTCTTGTAGATTTGAAATTCAAACTGGAGAACATTTTACACTACAACGACAATCGAATAGTGGCTAAAATAGAGTATTATTCATCCATAATTGATCATGAATGGAAGATTAAGTTCAATAAGTTTTATTTGAAGACATATATAAATGTAAGTGTTATGTGTAATATATTTCATCATTATACAACTAAGGGTTAAATCGAGGTGGGGCAAGACTTACGAGATAAACCAACGATATTATAAAGATGATAAAACATCCTAAACCATTTGTTGGTGATGAAATGTCAAATTAATGTTATTTTGCATCTAAGTTGTATTAATGTATTTTAAATATATGTTAAGTTTTGTTATATACTATGTGTATGTGATAATCTATGTTAAAGTTCTATTATGAATTAAGTGTATATGATAACAATATAGTGAATCTGGATTCCAATATTCAGACAATTCTCTTAGACTATATTTGATGTGTATTATGTGTATATGCATAATGTGAATTTGAATTTCAATCTTCGAATACACCTAAGTAACAAAGGGTGACTCCAGATTTTGTAAATCAAACATATTTTTATTTGCATTTGGTATTTGTAAGATTGAGTTTATAGTCTTGTGGGTTCGGATTTCAAATTTTGGACAGTGTCACGCACAATGATATTTTTGAAATTTCATCTGAATGGATTAGTAATATATGAAGTGCAATAAAAAAATTCCCTAAGGGAATTTCTTAATGCACCCTATATATTACTTTGGCACCACGTGAAAAATACTAAAATGCCCTTAGATTCTGGAGATGCATCTCCGAACCCATCCAATTCTAACTTAACGTTAAAATATTTCAGAGATGCATCTTCAAACTTGTTTCAGAGATGTATCTTCGGAAGGTATTGGAGCTTAAATCGCGTCATAGCCCTTCTCATTCCTCATTTCAAAAAAACTCAAAACTTTATCAAACTCTCTCAAAACAATTTCCATCAACAAAGTGCAAAATCAAACAATCAAGCTCAAAGGATCTTCAATCAACATCAAGGATATCAGAGACATTATCCAACACTGAAGCAAAGTCTAAATTTGTAAGTTTTTGATGTTTTGGTAATTTTTTTGAGTTTTTGTGTAAATGAGTATAAAATGATGATTTAGGTATGAAATGAGTAGGAAATGCAAGAATGTTAGTTTATACATACTATAAAACATGTTTGTTGGTTGAAAATCACAATGACACCATTATTTTTCGGGTTTGCGTGTTTGCATTGTCACCATTGAAGGACCTGAAGAGTTATAGAAAATTTTGGAGATGCATCTCCGGTATTTTGAAACTTTTAGTTTCCCAATAATCAGAGATGCATCTCCGGAAATTCTCAGTCTATTTTTTGTTTTTTATTTTCTTGCTTGTACTAGTTTCCTGGTTACTTATAGACATTATAGCTAAAATACATGATAGACTGAAGCACATGAGGATTCCATAACATGCATCAATGCCGTGGAAGAAGAGTCAGGTTTCATAGGCTCATGTTCACTCTAGCCATATGGAGATATTTACTTATAGATTTCATGCTTCTCCATCATCTTCTTCCCGTAGGAGACAAGTTTCACCTACCAACGCAACACTCCTTCCATCCTCTGGCAGGAGCCAGGTTTCACCTATTTAGACGCCAGAGGTACCCGGGTCACCGGTGCCACCTCCGACGGATGATGCTTCTAAGCCAGTGCCACCTCAAGATGGTGAGGCTATTGAGGATGATGAACCAGTGCCATATCAAACATTTGGAAGAGGCCCTATAGAGTTGTCACTTCTGTCTTTGTACCCAAACCATATTATCAGATATATTTGGGACAGAGAGTAACGTTAGTTGGAATCATTCTTTTTAATTTACACTTATGATTATATTACAAGTTTTTGACATTGATTTATTTTTCTATAGGACCATGATCAGCTGAAGATTATTAACCATGAGCAGAAGATTACTGGCTTGCCTTAGCCGAATGAGGTGTGGTTTTAGGCATCTTTGCCCTTATCTGAGATGAAGGACTTGTGCATGACTGGTTATATTACGGTCAACCATGTGATACTTAATGCATTCGTGGAGAGATAACACATTAAGACCTCTTCATTTCATCTTCCGCTTGGTGAAATGTCTATCACACTCGATGATGTGTCGTATTTACTGCATCTTCTGATCAAGGGTAAAGTTCTAGATCATGGGATGATTAGCAAAGACGAGGCACTCAGGTTGATAGTAGACTATCTGGGAGTTGACCCAGAGGCTGCGACGATGGAGATAAAAAAACCAGAGGGGCTCATGCTAGGTTTGAATTCCTGAAAAAGGTATATACAAATGAGCTTCTTAGATCAGAGCAGGCTATAGGTGATGACAAACAAGTCCATATAGCATATTTTATGAGAGCATAACTGATATATTTGGTTGAAACTGTAATTTTTATGGACAAGAGTGCAACTTATACAAATTTCGTCTACCTACGATACTTCAAGGACTTCGAGTGGATTCGTGAGTATAACTTGGGGTGCTCGTTTTGTCTACTTGTACTCGAATTTATCAGAGGGATGTAGGTGGAAAACGAAGTAGGTCATAGGCAACATCGCACTATTGATGGTAATATTTATTGGTCTTTTAATTTTTCTATGTCATTTTGATTACATTTTTGCAACGTCATTAATGATGATTCGTGTGTTCCAACATTTTTCAAGTTTGGATCCTCCAGCACTTCCCGCGCACCTCCGGCTGGGCAGGTGTACTGACTTACACTAAGGATATACTGCATGCTTATTCATTTCCCTCGCTCATAAGGAACCAGGCGATAGAGCCATTTAAAGTGTATCTTGACCGCTTGGTTGTCGAGGACATGCACTTCAACAGCTATGTCGATCACCATGAGACGCTGCCATTTGATGACATGTTGCTATAAACATGATATTTGGATTACAGATCACGTCTCACTACCTCTCATCTTCCCGAGCGTGTGATTCGTTAGTTCAACTACACTCAGACCATTCCTAGACACCCTGTTATCTCTTCTCCTTGATCCGTTGTCGCACACGAGTCAAAAAATGAGTAAATAAAACCGTAGTTATTGAAGTGATACCTCGAATATCCTATTACAAGAATTCTTGTATGATCTACAAACCAATTGGAACAAAAGTGTGAGGGGGGGGGGGTAAATTCGATTCAGAATAAGTAATTATAAAAAGTGATTATGAAATAAGCTGATATACTAATTTAGTTTCCTAACATGCCATAAAAGGATTCTAATCCCTTTTTGATTACAACAATAATAACAAGCGCATTGATACTAATATATGATATGCGTTCCTAATTTATGAATTAAGCAAACAGATTATGAATTAAGCAAACGAGTTAAGCACACACGAATTAAGCAAACGTGATTATGGAACATATATCAATTGATATTAATCAACACATATTCTATAGAACTTTAATTATGTTCGAACAGAGTCGCCACCAAACTTTATTTATCCCAATAAAGGGATAGGAAAATATCGATAAAACCTTTAGGAAATAGAATAATGGTCGTGGCAACCATATTCAGGTTTGAGAGTTGATTACGCAAGGGGAAGGTATTGGCACCTCTCACGTCCGTTGTACTCAACGGGAACCTTTTAGTTCTAATTTGCGTTTCAAGTGTTAATTTATGTTTGTTTGTTATCTTTGGGTTATAAAATATTAAAAATAGAAATGGATGAGAACCTCAGAAAGGGAAAGGGGAGGTTTTTTATTAGTGTGCTCGCGAAGATACAACAATCTCCTGCCTACGTATCCTTATGGTGTAATAAGGAAATCAGAGCATTCGTAGTTCGGGGAACTACGGTTGGTTGGCGTCTTTTAGTGAACAACTGTTTAGACCGCATCCTAAAGGCTAAATGTTGGCTTGTCTACTCTCGGCAGAGGCTTAAGCATTGGTTTGTTATGCGCATTAGAAAGGATTAAATGGTGTTCTTTCTGAAAATAGTTTAGGTCACATGGGGGTGACAAGTTGAGTTAATATGTTGGATGTTTTGTTTGATTGGTTGAGATGTTTTTAATTGGATGGCGATTACTCGGATAATCGAGTAAGATAACTCGTATCCTAACAGTCGGGAAAGGGAATAGAAGACTCTAGACCACTTTCTTTTTCATCCCTAATTATAAAAAAGATTTGATAATAATTAAGGTGTTTGAATAGATGACGAATATTCGGACAAACGAGTAAGGCAACTCGTATCCTAATAATCGGGAAAAGGAATAGAAGACTCTAAACCGCTTTCTGTTTCATCTGAATATTTATGAAAATAAGGTTGTATATGGTTGACGTATTTTAGAATGAACGACAAGTACTTGAATGACTGAATAAGACAACTCATATCCAAGCATTTGAGAAGAGGAGTTGAAAGCTCAAAACCATCTCCTTTTTCGTATAGTTTATTATGTAAATGATTTGATTAAGTTGTATGTTTGTGAAAAAATGACAATTGTTCGACTGATCGAGTAAGAGAACTCGTATTCAAACAATTGAGGAGAGAAGTTGAAAACTCAAAGTCATCTCCCTTTTCATTTAGCTTATTATGAAAGTAATTTGATTTAGTCGGGGTTTAGAAGTTTGTAGAGGAACGACAATTATTTGACTAACCAAGTAAGAGAACTTGTATTCAAATAGTCGAGGAGAAAAATTGAAGACTCAAAGTCATCTCCCTTTTTATTTATTATTGTAAAAGAATTTGATTTATTTGTGCTTAGGTGAATTAGAAATGACGATTGTTCGATTAATCGAGTACAAGAGTTCATGCTTAAATAATCGAGGAGAGGAGTTGAAAGCTCAAAACCATTTCCTCTTTTATTCCTAAATGAAATAGTATTTAATTGTGATTAGGTATTTTAATTTAATTTTTATAAAGAATATTCGATGTCGGATTGAGGTTTGAAATTTGTATTTTGTGAATGAATTGAATTTATTTAGTGAATAGTTCATCTAATCGATTAATTAAAACCGAATAGGTCTCATTGTAAGAAAGCCCAAGAGTAAGCCATGTGAGGTTGATGGCGATGCTTTTACAAGCGACCGACTTACAAAGGTGTTTTGAAAATGGGCTCGACTTTGAATCGAGAAATATGTGATTTATTTTTGAAATTGGTTCGAATGATTTTAAATCGGTGAAAATGACATAATCTTGTCACAATTGTAACACACCATACATATGCATTCAAGACTTGATACAAATGAGTATGTACAAAATAATAATGCACACACATTCCACAAAAATAAGTAATTATCTAAATTATAAGTGATAGTAATAAATATAATTCATTGATTAAATAATTAAAGGATTATTTGATTAAATGATATAAGTAATTAAATAATAATAATATAAATAATTAATTAATTAGGTATTAATACTAATATTAACAATATATATATAATTTTTAAAGATAGAAAATGAAAGAAAAACAATTATAAGTGATAGTAATAATAATATAATTAATTAATTAAATAATTAATGGATTATTTGATTAAATGATATAAGTAATTAAATAATAATAATATAAACAAATCATTTATTATGTATTAATAATAATATTAACAATATATATATAATTTTTAAAGATAGAAAATGAAAGAAAAACCTAAAAAATGAGAATAAATGGGCTTGAAATGAAAAGCCCAAAATCTGGGCGCTAATGAACAAACAGAGGGTTTATTTGGCAAAAGAGGTCTTTGGGTCCAACCTGGGTTGGCCCAAAACGGAACCAGCAAGGCCCTAAAGGCCTGGTCAAACGTTGACCTTCTATGGAGGTGTCTGGACCACTGGATCAGGGGACTTTGACCCAGTCAACAAATCAGATGGATGGGCTGAGAGGGTGCGCCACCATACGGTGGGGGGATCCATACATGATCCCCTGGTTGACTCAGTGGTCAACCCTGCGTGGCGCCTCCTAGAGAGGCCACTTGATGCCCATGCATCAGCCTCCATCATCATATAAAAACAAACATTGAGAGAGAGAGAGAGCCTCATTTGCTCGTTGCCGTTCTCTCTCTTCAATTCTGAAACCTTCAAACGCTCTGCAACATGAGCCCTATCTCCGTCATCACCCCCGGCCAAACTTACCAGAGAAGACGGTGGCGACCGGCCAACCGCGGCGGTGCCGCCTTCTTCGCCGACGACCCTCAACCCTAAACCTAAAAAACCAAACACATACCCCACCTCTTTTGGGTCGGAGGTTCCAAATTTGACCTCCCTTCTTCCAAAATCCGCTTCAAATGGCCGGATCGGCGCTTCAAAAGAAAACACCAACATAAACCTAACCCTAAGTTTTGTCTCTCGCGGCCAAAAAAAACCCTAACTCATCCCAACCACAACAATATGCAAACATGTGAAGAAAAAACCTAACCCTAAGTTTTGGAATTCATCCCTCTAAAGTCACGATTTGAAGAAATTATAAAAGGGGTTTCAATCAGCATGGAGAGGCGAAGACGATGGTGCAAAAATTTAAACGGGAATGAAAGTTTTACTTGGTTGGAGTCAAACGCCGGCGACGTCTCCCCACCGTGTTTGAGATAAGTCACTTCATCCTCTTAACTTCTCTTCGTCTTCCTCTTTCTTTGGTTTTGAGTGTTGTTGTTGCTTTGTTCGAATATTAGGGTTTTGATGTTTAACAAATTATTTTGTTTGCTTCTTCTTCGATCCTCCTGTTTGATGTTGTTTTGTTTTTTAAGGTTTGATGTTAACAGAAAAATATTTTTGATTGTTTCTTCTTGGATTCTCAAAACCATTTGTCTTACTGTTAATTTCTGTTTGATATATATATGATGGATTCTTTGTTCTTGAGATAACTTGTTAGGTTATCTTTTCCAGATTTTATGGGATGATTATTCTGTGGATTTAAGGTTATTTTAATTGGATAATGGAACACGTTCTTGGGTGTTCACTTTGGTTCACTGTGCAAAATATTAATCCGTTCATTTTATCAATTATTTTCCAGTTTTCTTTAAGCGCTTATTTGATAAGCCTTTTTAATCTCTGAGTTGGTTTTGCATGTTTGTAAAAAGGT
Organism: Lathyrus oleraceus; assembly: GCF_024323335.1. Lineage (NCBI taxonomy): Eukaryota > Viridiplantae > Streptophyta > Magnoliopsida > Fabales > Fabaceae > Lathyrus > Lathyrus oleraceus. Next base: position 105,086,672 of record NC_066585.1, read on the forward strand.
GGAGAGATGTTGATTGAAAGGGAAGTTCTGCGCCTGCTTTGGAGGTTGGAATTGGGGGCATTGTGAGTTTCAAAAGGGGTTTTTGGCAATGTCTTTGAAGAGTTTGTACTCAACCTGCTGGATATACAGTAGTTTCTACTTTTTCAAATTTCTTCTGATGTACTTAGAATTCTTTGGATAATGTATAAGTGGATTATGTGTTGGCTTTTGGATTAATCATGTAACTTTTAGGAATTATTATATGAACTTTTGGATTATTATGTGAACCTTTGGATTATGAATCTAATTATGCAATTAATCATTTTTAACATTTTAAACCTTGCCTTAACATTTTAATTGTGTTAATAAAAAATGCTTAAACTATATCTCAAACTGAAAATGGATTGGGCCATAATGCAATTTAATTGGATTTTCAACTTGGTCAACTTTAGCCCATTAATATTAACCAAAATAAAATGTGACAAAAGGTCTAAAATAAAATATGCCACAAACATTGCAAATTTCAACCTTAATCACAAAACCAACACATATACATACATATGGTGACTTGATCTAAACCAACACCCGCATACTTAAAAAAATGCAAATTTAGTTTAAGGAGTTATGAATGGTTTAGAAATTTGGCACATATATTTAAGATGTGAGAATGAGCATAATAACAAGTGATCATAAAAATAATCATGTCTCTTAATACTTACTGGTAATCAAATGGACTTTGGATCAGTGATGTGAAAAGATTTGAACCACACTTTGCAATATTAATCATGGACATGTTTATGTGAATAAACCTTTTCAAAACCAAGAGTTCTCATGGATAAACCAAAATGGGCTTTGTTAACCAAAAAGCCCCAAAATGCACATACTATCCCATGCTTCAGTTAATAACAATAATAGACAAATGCAACAGATGTCTTCTTAAGGATCTCAACAGATGAAAATGTCACTGAAGACTTGATGTCACCAAGGGATAAGAAACCCTAAGATAGACCCTATGTCTTAAGATAAAATTCATGCCTTATAACATCTGGTAGTGAATGCTGGTGAAAGATTTTTCCTTACCCGGATAAAATTGGGGTATGACAGCTGCCCCTATTTAATTACCTCGAACCGGAAAGTAAGAATGACAGCAGTCTTCGTGCATTCGCGGTGGGAGATGATTAAATACAAAAAGACCCAAATTTTGTCCTAGGAAATGCAAGGAAGAAAATATAGGAAGAAAATGCAGTGAGAAATGGTAAAAGACATTATCCTACAGTAAATGGAACATTCAAGACTTTCTGGGAGTCGTCAGAACAGTATCTTGGACATCACAGTCGAGATATGTTAGTAATGGAATGACATCCCTAGCTAAATCTTAAGACTTTTCCAGGATGCTAGAATAGTATAAAGAAAATCTGGCATGAGACTCTTCATTTTGATGAAGCAGCATCTCAAACAGTAAAAGTGAGATTCTCTGTATCGAGTCGAAACAGCATCTTCTCTGATAGAATTAAGATATTCCAGCAAGGGAAAAATACCTTAATTGAATCTAAGACTTTCAGAGGATATTAGAGCAGTATCTCTAAAAAAATCTGAAATGAGACTCTTCATATTGATAAAGCAGCATCCCAAACAGTAAAAATGAGACTCTCTGTATCAGGTCGAAACATCATCTTATATGATAGAATTAAGATATTTCTACAAGGAAAAGATACCTTAATTGAATCTAAGACTCTCTGAGGATATTTAGAGCAGTATCTCAAAAATAATAATCTGAAATGAGACTCTTCATATTGATGAAGCAGCATCTCAAACAGTAAAAGTGAGATTCTCTGTATCGGGTCGAAACAACATCTTATCTGATAGAACTAAGATATTCCAACAAGGGAAAGATACCTTAATTGAATCTAAGACTCTTCGAGGACACTTAAAGCAGTATCTCAAAAAAAAATCTGAAATGAGACTCTTCATATTGATGAAGCAGCATCTCAAACAGTAAAAATGAGATTCTCTGTATCGGGTCGAAACAACATCTTATATGATAGAATTAAGATATTCCAGCAAGGGAAAAAATACCTTAATTGAATCTAAGACTCTCCGAGGATATTAGAGCAGTATCTCTAATAGAGAAATGAGATTCTTCAGATAAATGAAGCAGTATCTCAAACAGATAAATGAGATTCTTCAGATAAATGGAGCAGTATCTCAAACAGATAAATGAGATTCTTCAGATAAATGAAGCAGTATCTCAAACAAATAAATGAGATTCTCCAGATAAATGAAGAAGTACCTCAAATATTCGTCTGTTGGGGGAAATTTTTAAGAAAAGACTCCTTTTGAGGGAGATTTACTAGAAACGCTCTGCATGGAGAAAAGCTCATAAGGGACTTTTTAGGGTAACCTCTGCTTGGGGAACAATGATTGTAAAGAAAAATGCTGGGAATATCATTATTAATTATAAAGTTGAAAAATAATTTGCTGAGAACTAATCTCACGAGCATATGCAGGGTAATAACTTCATTTGGAAATGAGAAATGTCCAAGATACACATGAATGACCTTGGATCCTGATATTTTATATTTGATTTTTGTATGATGTTCCACTTTAGGTGGGAATTCCATGCATGGGATGGTGCATGGGATGTAATTTTCTAGGGATATTTGGCTGTGCATGTAGGAATGCGAATGATTTTTATCTTATTGAAATTCCCATTTTATGGGAGTATTATGCATGAGTATGTCGATGACTGGTACAACTGTTTTTTTTTAATTTTCTATTTGGTAGGAAAACCATTTATGAATGATTTATATGATGCATGTTAGAATGCAAATGGGTAATTGGATATGCCCCGGTTAAGACGTTTTTGCTTTGGGGTATGATGCCAATAGTGTGGACTTTTGTTATTGGGGTGACCAATGAAGATCAAGCTTTGATGCCCCTACTAGGTAATTTTGGGAGTGTATTTAGGTTGCTCCAAGTTACTGAAGGGTTCAGACTTCTCAACACGCGATACTCCATCCATGATTTATTAATGTTTTTGCTGAAAATGCTATACCACGAGTATATTTGTGAGAGGCGTGAGTTAGTGGTTGAAAGGAACATAGGTATCTGCAAAGAGTCCTACACCTTTATGAAGAACGAGAAAGAACTTGGAGACTAAAGGATTCGTCCGCTTACCGTTTCAAAAGCAATTTTACCACTTTATTTAAACATGTGTTTTATTTTCTCCAATAGTTTTTTTGAAAGTGATGTTTATCAAAAATAAAGGATGCTTCACAAACAAACAGATAAAATACAAAAAATGGTTTTTGGGCACACTTTTGTTGAGAAAATTTCTCTTTTATTGATTTGACCCTTAAATGGGCGATTGTACATAAAGATGCAATTCCTTAATGAGGTAATTGTTGTGCATAGAAACAAAATGGCAATGAAAATTGAGTTCTTATTGAGTTTCCACACTGCTATGATCTTTATGTCTTTGATAATCCGAGCACTTTGCTTTTGAAAAGTGAGGTAGATTGATTCTTTGTCTTCGAGGGGTATGTCAGATGTCTGCAAGTACAGCTTTTTGCCTTGGAATTAATCCCTAACTTTTGCCTGGACCGCCCTTTCGGGTTTTCGATCCACCGGGATACCCTTTTTTGCCTGAATCGTCCTTTCGGGTTTTCAACAACGCGGGTCAATTCTTTTATTTTTATCCCTAATTTTTGCCTTGGATCGCCCTTTCGGGTTTTCGATCCACCGGGATAGCCATTTTTGCCTAAATCGCCCTTTCAGGTTTTCGATTTAGCGGCTTTTATTATTCCACTTTTTTAGGCGAAGTACTTTTTAACAACATCAGTATTGGTGGGAAGCGGCAACTCATCACCGTCCATAGTTGCTAGGATCAGAGCGCCTCCGGAAAAGGCTCTAACCACCACAAATGGGCCTTCATAATTTGGTGTCCATTTTCCTCTGGAGTCCTTATGTATGGGAAAGATTTTCTTTAGCACCAAATCTCCTTCTTGAAACACCCTAGGACGAACTTTCTTGTCGAATGCCTTTTTAAGACGCCTCTGATAGAGTTGACCGTGACCCAACGCCTTCAAGCGTTTCTCCTCAATAAGGTTGAGCTCGTCGTACCTTGATTGAACCCATTCCGCCTCGTCTAGCTTAGCCTCCATCAAGACTCTCATCGAGGGGATCTCTACTTCTATAGGGAGAACTGCTTCCATACCGTATACTAAGGAATAAGGGGTTTCCCCTTTTGAAGTTCGTACCGACGTGCGATAGCCATGTAACGCAAAAGGTAACATCTCATGCCAATCCTTGTATGTGACAACCATCTTCTGGATGATTTTCTTGATATTTTTATTTGCAGCTTCAACATCCCCATTCATCTTAGGTCGATAGGGTGACGAGTTGTGATGCTCGATCTTGAACGTTACGCATAACTCATCCATAGTCTTGTTGTTGAGATTGGACCCATTATCGGTGATGATTTTGTTGGGGATCCCATATCGACATATGATGTTGTTTTTTAAGAAACGGGCGACTACATGCTTTGTGACATTCGCATAAGATGTGGCTTCCACCCATTTGGTAAAGTTATCTATGGCCACCAAGATAAATCTGTGTCCATTTGATGCTTTGGGTTCTATCATTCCAATCATGTCGATACCCCACATAGAGAAAGGCCAAGATGATGTTATGACATTCAGCGGGGTAGGCGGTACATGTATTTTGTCAGCATAGATTTGACATTTGTAGCATGCTCTAGTGTAATGGTAACAGTCGGCTTCCATCGTCAGCCAGTAGTAACCTGCCCTTAGGATTTTCTTTGCCATGGCATGCCCATTGGCGTGCGTACCTAAAGACCCTTCATGTATGTCCCTCATAAGCTGATCAACTTCATGTTTGTCCACACACCTCAACAAAACCATGTCGTAGTTTTGCTTGTACAATACCTCTCCATTCAAGAGGAACTTTAATGCCAACCTCCGGAGGGTCCTTTTGTCAAGGCTGGAAGCCTCCGCCGGATATTCCCGCTTCTCCAGATAATGTTTGATATCAAAGAACCAGGGTCTACCATCTGGCTCTTCTGCTTTCATCAGGCAATGAGCAGGTTCGTCAAAACGCCTGATTTCAATGTGAGGCTGATGGTTGGGCCATATTAATTTGTACATGGAAGCCAAAGTTGCTAAGGTATCTGCCATCTGATTCTCTTCTCGAGGAATATGAGAGAAAGTGATTTTGTCGAATTTTGGGAGTAGCTTCAGCACGTAATCCCGGTATGGAATTAGGTTAGCATGTCTTATTTCCCAATCACCTCTGATTTGATGTATCACTAGAGCGGAGTCCCCGAATACTTCTAGTACCTTGATCTTCAACTCAATGGCTTCTTCCAACCCTAATATGCAAGCTTCGTACTCGGCCATATTATTTGTGCAGGTAAAACAGAGTTTTGCGGTGAACGGTAGATGGAAATTCTTGGGAGACATCAGCACTGCCCCAATTCCATGGCCTATTGCATTTGAGGCGCCATCGAACATGAGGGTCCAGCATGCATTTGGCTCAAGACTTTCCTCTAATTCGGAGTCCTCAACATCCTTAACAGCCATGATGTTCTCATCTGGGAAGTCGAACTTCAAATATTGGTAATCCTCCAGTGGTTGGTGAGCAAGATGGTCTCTAATATGCTTCCTTTGATTGCCTTTTGCGCAACATATTGGATATTGTATTCTGACAACAACATCTTCCACCGGGCAATTCTACCAGTGAGAGCTGGTTTCTCGAATATGTACTTGACGGGATCCATTTTAGATACCAATCAAGTCATGTGAGTTAGCATGTACTGCCTGAGACGCTTAGCGGCTCATGCGAGTGCACAATAAGTCTTCTAGAGTAATGAATATCTGGTCTCACAATCATTAAATTTCTTGCTCAGATAATAGATGGCATACTCTTTTCTACCAGTCTCATCTTATTGTCCCAATAAACAACCCATGGATTCGTCGAGCATGGTTAAATACATGATGAGAGATCTCCCTTCTGCAGGGGGCATCAGAGTCGGTGGCTCTTGCAAGTATTCTTTGATTTTGTCGAAGGCTATTTGGCATTCATCGTTCCACTCCACGCCTTGATTCTTCCTCATAAGCTTGAATATTGGTTTACATGTTGCGGTAAGGTGAGAGATAAACTTGGCGATGTAATTTAGTCTCCCCAAGAAACCACGAACTTCCTTTTCAGTCCTCGGTGCAGGCATATTTTGAATGGCTTGAACCTTGTCAGGATCTACTTCAATTCCTTTTTGGCTTACAATAAAGCCTAAAAGCTTCTCAGATCGAACCCCAAATGTGCATTTGTTAGGATTAAGTCTCAACCTAAACTTCCTCAAATGAGCAAACAGTTTCCCCTGGTTAGTGATATGTTTTTCTTCTGTCTGGGATTTGGCAATCATGTCATCGACATACACCTCAATCTCTTCATGAATCATGTCATGAAAGAGAGTCACCATGGCACGTTGATATGTTGCCCCAGTGTTCTTTAATCCAAACGGCATTACTTTGTAACAAAAGGTGCCCCAAGGGGTAATGAACGTGGTCTTCTCCATGTCCTCGGGATCCATTTAAATTTAGTTGTATCTAGAGAAACCATCCATAAAGGAAAATACGGAGAACTGAGTTGTGTTATCTACCAATACATCAATGTGAGGTAATGGGAAATCGTCTTTGGGACTGGCCCTGTTTAAGTCTCGATAGTCTACGCACATGCGGACCTTCACATCTTTCTTTGGTACCGGTACAATGTTGGCGACCCATTGTGGGTACTTGGCGACTTCCAAGAAACCAGCGTCAAACTGCTTTCTCACCTCTTCTCTGATCTTGAGAGCCATATCTGGTCGAGTTCTTCTTAGCTTTTGTTTGACAGAATAGCATTCTTTTTTAAGGGGAAGCTTGTGAGTCACAATATCAGTATCTAATCCAGGCATATCTTGGTATGACCATGCGAACACGTCATCATATTCGTGGAGGAGCTCTATCAATCTTGTCTTTACTACATCTTGAAGCGCGGCGTATACCCTCACTTCTCTCTTATCTTCTTTTGTTCCCAGATTGATAACTTCAACGTCTTCTTGGTGTGGTTGAATGACCTTCTCTTCTTGTCTGAGTAATCTGGCCAACTCTTCAGGAAGTTCACAATCTTCCCCCACTTCGTCTTCAGCTTGGTAGATTGGACAATCAAAATCATATTGGACCTTATCAGTGTCGTTATCAATGGTCTTAGTGGTGTTTCTGCATGTTATGATTTATGCAGTTTATTTAGAAAGTGTGTGCATAAAAGTTGATGCCATTTTAATGATAAAATGAAAGGAAAAGAACAAAAATTTGGATGCAAATTTCCATTTCATTAATAATAAAAACTCTTGAAAAAGATAAAGGAGGCCCTACAACACGCCACTGTACCTTGGGCAGAGCACAGGGTTTTGTCTAAAATGATAAAATTACTTTTGAAAAATTTGGGGAACTTCCACAGCCTTCCAGTTTGTCAACTCTTCATTAGGTGCAGCTTGTCGCATCCAGCCAGACACCCCCTCTTCGCGATCTCCATCACTGATCATCGCCGCCTGTTTGCCAAAGATGTGGCCAGCGCTGGTGAACGTTTTCTCTACAGAAGGAATTTGTTCTTCGTCATGTTGGTTACCGACTTTGTTTGATGACGGGTCATACCCCAGGCCAAACTTGTCTCGTTTCTCTTTCACTTCCACCACTTTGCCCCAGTCTTGAGCATTTTCACTTTCCATAACAGCCTTAGCTCCTTGCCACGAGGCCATGGATGGTCCAGATTTCGGGGTCTCCAATGTCTGTTGGATGGCCATCATATTTACCACTTCCAAGGATTGGAATGGTGTCTCCGTGATTTCACCATCCACCTCGATATATCGGAAAGATGTCAAGTGGCTAACCAATATATCTTCCCCTCCTCCGATCACAATCATCTTGTCATTTTTAATGAATTTTAGCTTTTGATGCAGAGTGGAGGTGACGGCGCCTGCGGAGTAAATCCAGGGTCTCCCAAGTAGGCAACTATAACCGGGATGTATTTCCATGACCTGGAACATGATATTGAAAATAGTTTGACCTATTTTGGTCAGTAAGTCAACCTCTCCTATCACCGCTCGCCTTGAGCCATCAAATGCCTTTACGATTAGGGTGCTGAGTTTCATACTTATCCCTTCCATTGGCAGCTTTATCAAAGTTGTCTTTGGCATGACATTCAGTGAGGAACCTGTGTCCACTAATACCCTTGATGGTATAGTGTTTATGCATTTCAAGGAGATATGTAGGGCTTTGTTATGGTTCTTTCCTTCAATCGGTATTTCATCATCATTAAAACCCAAAAAATTTCCAATGGTCACACAAGCTATCACGTCGTCAAACTGTTCTATCGTTATGTCCTTTGTGATATGAGTGGCGCTCAATACCTTCAACAACGAATTCCTGTGTGCTTCCGAGTTGAGCAATAGAGATAACATGGAGATTTTCGAAGGTGTTTGATTTAGTTGGTCCACCACTTTATAATCACTCTTCTTGATTATCCTCAGAAATTCCTCGGCCTCTTCACGAGTAACTGCAGCTTTAGGAGACAGGTGCATGTCTTGCATTTCTTGATTAGTGACGGGGATCTAGACAACAACTTCCTTCCCTTTAGTCTTTGCAGAAGTATCAGCAGTTTTTGGCGCGAACACTCGGCCACTACGTGTCATTCCTGCTGGCTCCATAATTGAAGTGACATTTGGTTCGTTGATCATCAAATGTTGGTCTTCCTGCCCCTGCTTAAAAGCTCTAGGCTGATATATCCACGGGACTGCCTTCTCATCTTTATATGCGAACGGTGCTGGAAACTCTATCACCAATGGGCTTATAGGTATTTCCAATTTAACCTCATCATAAGGGATGTCCACCACGGCTATCTCTTCCTGGCGCTTTCTCTTGACACAATAATTTATCTGTAACTCGCCTCAATCCAGCATTTGTTGTATAAAATTCCTCAATTTTTTATTGTTCTCTTCGGCAACTAGCTCCTCCGGGATTATACCACTCTTCAGCAATTGTGCTCCTATTCTGGTGATAGGGTTTGAATCTCTTCAACCTTACGGATCAATTTGCCTTGATCGCTCTCCTCAATGGCACTGACGGAAGCATCCTTATGTGTTGACATAGGATTGGTGTTCACGTTCGTGCGTCTCGGAGTGAATGAGACGGCCTTTGCTTCGATAAAGTCTTGTACCCGATTTTGAAATGCAAAACAATTCTCCAAGGTATGACCAGGTGCTCCCATGTGAAACTCACAATGGGCGTTAGCATCGTATTCGGGTGGATATGGAAAAACAGTTGGTTTTAACTCTCAATGTCAGAAGGCCCTCCTTTTGCAGATACGGGAATATCTGGCTATAAGGTACTGGTAGGGGATCAAGTTGCCTTCTTGGAGGTCTTAGCTTGAATTGTCTTGGTGGTGCAGTATTTTGCTGATGGTGATGTTGCTGATGTTGTGGTTGATACGCCTGTTGTTGCTACATTGGCTGTTGATAAGGTATAGGTACCACGGTAGCCACTTGGCCATATGAAGCCTATTGCTTCCCCTTATAGCTTCTGGATATAGCGTTCGTTTCACCTTCTCTTTTCTTGGGGAAGCCTCCAGAATACTTTTTCGGTGCGCTAGAGGCTGCCACAGCTCCTGGAATCTTTCCATCCCTTAACCCCTTCTCTATGCGAAATCCAATTGTGACTAGATGTGCGAAGTTAAATGCTGCACTACTCACCAATCGATCAAAGAATGGGTCATTCAAGGTGTCCACAAATATCCCGGTCATTTCCTTTTCAGACAATTGTGGCTCTACCTGAGTAGCCAACTCTCTCCACCGCTGGGCATATTATTTAAATGACTCACTTTCTTTCATAGCCATCCCTTGCAACTGCATTCGGTCGGGTGCCATATCTAAGTTATATTTGTACTGACGGAGAAATGCGTCAGCCAAATCCTCCCAGGTTTGAATCCGCCCCTGCTCTAAACTCATGTACCATCTCGGATATGCTCCACTTAGACTGTCTTGGAAACAGTGTACAGGTAGTTTGCCGTTTTCGGTATGAGCAGCCATTTTCCTGAAGTACATTACCAGGTGACTTCTTGGACAAGTCTGTCCTTTGTATTTCTCGAAATCAGGAATTTTAAATTTAGTCGGGATAACTAAATTTGATACCAAATGCATGTTCATGGCAGAAGCGCCGAAGATATTATTCCCTTCTATGGCTTTGATTTTCTTTTCTAGGGCACGGAGCCTATATGCAGCAGGATCTGGAAGTATCTTAGGCTTCGGTTGATCAGGCATATAGAAAGCATTGTACTGGTCATCTCCAATTTCGGATCCATGATAAGTAGACGTATCAGAAGGTTCTGCATGATCCCCATCTCCTTTGCCTCCTACCGGTATCTGAACCAATCTCTTCTTGGTGGGGATGTAACCCCCGTCTTGGGGGTTCAGACCTGGTGTGCTATCATTGAGCAATTGCGAGCATTATCTCCAACAGCTGATCCATTTTCTCTTGGATCGTATTGATGTCTGTCCTCATGGTAATTTGGTTAGCCTCAACTTGCTCTAACGTCATCTTGTAGTTGCTTCGCGTCTCGTATCAATGTTGATTAGTCAGTGTGGCTGGATAAAGGGTAAAAAGGTTGGGTAAGTTTTTTTTTGAATTTTTATGAAGCGTGATGCATAATGAAGATGCGAATGTCATGCGTATTTTATTTTCAGGGAATCGTTCGAGTTCCATTAGTTGTTAGCAATTTGAAGAAACAAGAAATACTTAGAATAACAATAATGGAGTAACTTTTAAACGTCATTCATTCAAGTACATAACATAGGGGTCCAAAAAGGCCATAGGTCAAAATACATTTGTTAAAGGAACAAAATATAAGACATAAGAAAATTAAACTGCTGGCTTTCTGGCTTGAAGCTCTTCTAGTTCCTCCTTGAATCTCTTCAGCAACCCTCTACAGAGCAGAATGAAATTGATTATGGCTGGAGGAGTGCTATCTTCCTTTAATTCTTCGACTGCGTCTCTTAACTTCCATGGTAATTCTTTATCCGCCCAATTACAGAACCCCACTAACCCATCGAGCTTTGCACGGAACTTATCCCTATCTCCTTGCAAGAAGCCTATGGTCTTCTTAAAGGATTCATAATCTTCAATCACATAGTCTCGCTCCTTCAAACATATGGACCTGTCTTGGTGTAATGACTCTAGCTGGTTCTTCCAATAGCTGGCAGACTCTTTTGCATCTCTTACTTCTCGACACTTCTCCTCCCATATCATGGGTGAAACCCTAGAAGCTTCGGTGACTATGTTCTTGAGTCGGCGTTCCTGATCTACTTCAGCCTTTGCATGACGAACAGAATTGGTGAGTTCTTTAATCTGAGCCCCAAGTGTATCTCTTATCGTCTTGTTTTCCTTCGTGGCTAGATGCCACCAACCCTCATTGTCTTGACATTCTTTCTGAGCTCGTCGTAGTTGACCCTTAAGAGTATCTAAATAATGGTCAGCTTGTTCTAATCCCACTTTGATCTTTTTCCTATTATGCCCCTCATTGTTGAACTTTTCCACATGTTCTTGAAGTTGTGCATCCTTTGTCTCAAGCTCCCACTTCATGGTGTTTTTCTCATTGATGGTTTGTTGGAGTTTTATCTGCAACTCTTCATTCTCTTTTTCTAGCTTTGCCATAGTGGTCTTGAGTTCCTCCATTTCTTCAATAGGGACATGGGTGAGCTTAGGTTCAGGAAGAGGTACAGGTGCCCGAATGACGAATGGCATTTTGATCATCTCCACCCTTTCCTTTACCCACTGAAAATATGGTTCTTTTGTAATCCCATTTGCTCTCCCTAAATCAGCTTTCCCTTTTCGATTGACATTCTTCCAAGCCTCTTTGATTCGTTGGAACAAGCTAGGATTCTCAACCCCAAAGTCAAGTAACAAGAAAGCTTCCAAAGACCTCGCCTCTGGAGGGCCTTCCATTGGGTAGCCAAGTTGTCTGAGTGATAGAACCGGATTGGCATTCACACATCCTTGAGTTCCAATAAGCGGTAGATTTGGGAAATCTCCACAACTGAATATGATGTCCATGTTGATGTATTCTTTGGAATACCAAGAAAGATCTTCAGATCAGAGTGATCCCAATCTCTGAGGCCAACTAACATATGCATGTTCAACCCAAGCACCTGTCTTCGGAAGATGTTCTAGAAACCACTGATATAATAAAGGAGCACAATAAGCGATCATTCCTTTCTTCTTAGTGTACCTATGAATCATGTAATAGTAAACATCAGCTAACAAAGTGGGTATTGGGTTCCCAGTAAGGAAAACACAAATGGCAGCCATGTTTACGAAATCATCCATATTCGGGAACAGGACGACGCCATAGATGGCCAATGCAATAGCAGAGTAACAAGCATCCCAACTTTCTGCTTTTAGTAGGGTATGAGCTCTCTCCAAGAGAAAACTTAGCGAAAATCCTTTAGTATTCCCTTTGGTCTCTAGGTTAGCCTCTGCTTCCTTTTCATCCATGTGAAGTGTGCTAGCAATTATCTCAAGGGGCAAAGATTCATCTATCCCTTCAAATAGTGGCTTATTCTTCATAGGAATCCTAACAAGACGCTCGAATTCTTCCAACGTCGGTGCTAGCTGGAAGTCTTGGAATGTGAAGCATCTTAAAGGTAGGTCATAGAATTGGACCAAAGTGATTAAGGCTGTATAGTCTACTCGTTGGTTAAGGATACTGAGCAAATTGCCATAATTCTTTCCAAAGTTGATTTTGTATACCGGGTGCATCTGAGAGACCAAGTCACGTAAGCTCCTTAGATCGGGATCTTTGAATTTGAAAGAGTAAATGTTTATTTTGCTTGATTCCATGTTTCTTGAATTCCTGCAACTCATGACATTGATTCCTTGGAAATAAAATAATATGAATGTTATGTTATGAATGATGTTATGCCTGTCACAGGTAGGTCAATATACAGGACGTGAGAATGGGTATCCTTGGTTACTAAACAAAACCCTTTTGGGAGGTTGCTAAAGTTAAAAGGTTCCCAAAGTCGTCAATCCCTATTTAGGAAAGTTATTGTCATGACGAAAATTCATCAGCCATAACATCCCCAAAAAGAGTCTCGTCTGGGTGAGGCCTTCGTATGGTCCCAAAGAGGAAAATTCCTAGTGGGTCCATACTACATAACTCTCGAGTCCAAGGTTCTAATAAGGTTCTCAGAGTCATAGATCGAGGTTGGAAATATTATTGTAAGATAGTAATATGTCCAAGGGATCTCATCTGATTGGGGCTTTCATATTTAACCTAATAAGTCCAGGACTTTTCAGGTAAATACTACATAACCACCAGATATAATGGGTTAAAAGGTCCCTAGAGTCATTGATCTAACTTGAGAATACTATCGTCGTGACGAAAACTCGTCGGGCAATAATATCTCAAGAGAATCTCCTCTAGGCGGGGTCTTCGTATCTTCCCAACAAGGAAGACTTCTTGTGGGCGCCCACTATGCAACCACCAACTTAATCTTATGGTTTTTCTCAGACTCGGGTAGAGAGCCTATCTTACAAAGCACCACTAACAGAGATCCCCAAATAGGACATATTCAATAAATCACAATATAATAATTATGACAGAATAATAATAGCAGAATAAGAAAGACAATCAAACAAACAAGATTAACACACAATACATAAACTAAACTAACTTAGGCTTCACTCTCTTTTGCTTGGAGCTAGTCCCCAGCATAGTCGCCATCTGTCGCATCTCGAAAAATACGATTCCTCGCGATGGTCGCGGAAAAAATTATGGTCGAACAGAGTCGCCACCGAACTTTATTTATCCCAATAAAGGGATAGGAAAATATCGATAAAACCTTTAGGAAATAGAATAATGGTCGTCGCAACCATATTCGGGTTCGGGAGTTGATTACGCAAGGGGAAGGTATTAGCACCCTCATGTCCGTTGTACTCAACGGGAACCTTTTAGTTCTAATTTGCGTTTCGAGTGTTAATTTATGTTTGTTTATTATCTTTGGGTTATAAAATATTAAAAATAGAAATGGATGAGAACCTCAGAAAGGGAAAGAGGAGGTTTTTTATTAGTGTGCTCGCGAAGATACAGCAATCTCCTGCCTACGTATCCTTATGGTGTAATAAGGAAATCAGAGCATTCGTAGTTCGGGGAACTATGGTTGGTTGGCGTCTTTTAGTGAATAACTGTTTAGATCGCATCCTAAAGGCTAAACATCGGCTTGTTTACTCTCGGCGGAGGCTTAAGCATTGGTTTGTTATGCGCATTAGAAAGGATTAAATGGTGTTCTTTCTTAAAATAGTTTAGGTCACATGGGGATGACAAGTTGAGTTAATATGTTGGATGTTTTGTTTGATTGGTTGATATTTTTTTAATTGGATGACGATTACTCGGATAATCGAGTAAGACAACTCGTATCCTAACAGTCGGGAAAGGGAATAGAAGACTCTAGACCACTTTCTTTTTCATCTTTAATTATAAAAAAGATTTGATAATAATTAAGGTGTTTGAATAGATGACGAATATTCAGACAAACGAGTAAGACAACTCGTATCCTAATAATCGGGAAAAGGAATAGAAGACTCTAGACCGCTTTCTGTTTCATCTGAATATTTATGAAAATAAGGTTGTATATGGTTGACATATTTTAGAATGAACGACAAGTACTTGAATGACTGAATAAGACAACTCATATCCAAGCATTTGAGAAGAGGAGTTGAAAGCTCAAAACCATCTCCTTTTTCGTATAGTTTGTTATGTAAATGATTTGATTAAGTTGTATGTTTGTGAAAAAATGACAATTGTTCGACTGACCGAGTAAGAGAACTCGTATTCAAACAATTGAGGAGAGAAGTTGAAAACTCAAAGTCATCTCCCTTTTCATTTAGCTTATTATGAAAGTAATTTGATTTAGTCGGGGTTTAGAAGTTTGTAGAGGAACGAAAATTATTTGACTAACCAAGTAAGAGAACTTGTATTCAAATAGTCGAGGAGAAAAATTGAAGACTCAAAGTCATCTCCCTTTTTATTTATTATTGTAAAAGAATTTGATTTATTTGTGCTTAGGTGAATTAGAAATGACGATTGTTCGATTAATCGAGTACAAGAGTTCGTGCTTAAATAATTGAGGAGAGGAGTTGAAAGCTCAAAACCATTTCCTCTTTTATTCCTAAGTGAAATAGTATTTGATTGGGATGATGTATTTTAATTTAATTTTTATAAAGAATATTCGATGTTGGATCGAGGTTTGAAATTTTTATTTTGTGAATGAATTGAATTTATTTAGTGAATAGTTCATCTAATCGATTAATTAAAACCGAATATGTCTCATTGTAAGAAAGACCAAGAGCAAGCCATGTGAGGTTGATGGCGATGCTTTTACAAGCGATCAACTTACAAAGGTGTTTTGAAAATGGGCTCGACTTTGAATCGAGAAATATGTGATTTATTTTTGAAATTGGTTCGAATGATTTTAAATCGGTGAAAACGACATAATCTTGTCATAATTGTAACACACCATACATATGCATTCAAGACTTGATACAAAGGAGTAGGTACAAAATAATAATGCACACACATTCCACAAAAATAAGTAATTGTCTAAATTATAAGTGATAGTAATAAATATAATTAATTGATTAAATAATTAATAGATTATTTGATTAAATGATATAAGTAATTAAATAATAATAATATAAACAAATAATTAATTAGGTATTAATACTAATATTAACAATATATATATATATATATATATATATATATATATATATATATATATATATATATATATATATCTAATTTTTAAAGATAGAAAATGAAAGAAAAACAATTATAAGTGATAGTAATAATAATATAATTAATTAATTAAATAATTAATGGATTATTTGATTAAATGATATAAGTAATTAAATAATAATAATATAATCAAATAATTAATTAGGTATTAATAATAATATTAGCAATATATATATAATTTTTAAAGATAGAAAATGAAAGAAAAACCTAAAAAATGAGAATAAATAGGCTTGAAATGAAAAGGCCAAAATTTGGGCGCTAATGAACTAAAGGGGGTTTATTTGGCAAAAAAGGTCTTTGGGCCCAACCTGGGTTGACCCAAAACGGAACCAGCAAGGCCTAAAGGACTGGTTAAACGTTGACCTCCTATGGAGGTGTCTAGACCACTGGATCAGGGGACTTTGACCCAGTCAACAAATCAGATGGATGGGCTGAGAGGATGCGCCACCATACGATGGGGGGATCCACACAGGATCCCCTGGTTGACTCAGTGGCCAACCCTGCGTGGCGCCTCCTGGAGAGGCCATTTGGCGCCCACGCATCAGCCTCCATCATCATATAAAAACAAACATTGAGAGAGAGAGAGCCTCATTTGCTCGTTGCCATTCTCTCTCTTCGATTCTGAAACCTTCAAACGCTTTGCAACATGAGCCCTATCTTCGTCATCACCCCCGGCCAAACCTGTCGGAGAAGACGGTGGCAGCCTGCCAATCATGGCGGCGGCGCCTTCTTCTTCGGCGACCCTCAACCCTAAACCTAAAAAGCCAAACACATACCCCACCTCTTTTGGGCCGGAGGTTCCAAATCTGACCTCCCTTCTTCCAAAATCCGCTTTAAATGGTCAGATCGGCGCTCCAAAAGAAAATACCAACCTAAACCTAACCCTAAGTTTTGTCTCTCGCGGCCAACAAAAACCCTAACTCATCCTAACCACATCAATAGGCAAACATGTGAAGAAAAAACCTAACCCTAAGTTTTGGAATTTGTCCCTCTAAAGTCACGATTTGAAGAAATTATAAAAGGGGTTTCAATCAGCATGGAGAGGCGAAGACGATGGTGCAAAAATTTAAACGAGAATGAAAGTTTTACTTGGTTGGAGTCAAACGCCGGCGACGTCTCCCCACCGTATTTGAGATAAGTCGCTTCGTCCTCTTAACTTCTCTTCGTCTTCCTCTTTCGTTGGTTTTGAGTGTTGTTGTTGCTTTGTTCGAATATTAGGGTTTTGATGTTTAACAAATTATTTTGTTTGCTTCTACTTCGATCCTCCTATTTGATGTTAACAAAAAAATATTTTTGATTGTTTCTTCTTGGATTCTCAAAACTGTGTGTCTTACTGTTAATCTCTGTTTGATATATATATGATGGATTCTTTGTTCTTGAGATAACTTGTTAGGTCATCTTTTCCAGATTTTATGGGATGATTATTTTGTGGATTCAAGGTTGTTTTAATTGGATAATGGAACACATTCTTGGGTGTTCACTTTGGTTCACTGTGCAAAATATTAATCCGTTCATTTTATCAATTATTTTCCAGTTTTCTTTAAGCGCTTATTTGATAAGCCTTTTTAATCTCTGAGTTAGTTTTGCAGGTTTGTAAAAAGGTGAAGAGATGTTGATTGAAAGGGAAGTTTTGCGCCTGCTTTGGAGGTTGGAATTGGGGGCGCTGTGAGTTTCAAAAGGGGTTTTTGGCAATGTCTTTGAAGAGTTTGTACTCAATCTGCTGGATTTACAGCAGTTTCTACTTTTTCAAATTTCTTCTGATGTACTTAGAATTCTTTGGATAATGTATAAGTGGATTATGTGTTGGCTTTTGGACTAATCATGTAACTTTTAGGAATTATTATATGAACTTTTGGATTATTATGTGAACCTTTGGATTATGAATCTAATTATGCAATTAATCATTTTTAACATTTTAAACCTTGTCTTAACATTTTAATTGTGTTAATAAAAAATGCTTAAACTATATCTCAAACTGAAAATGGATTGGGCCATAATGCAATTTAATTGGATTTTCAACTTGGTCAAGTTTAGCACATTAATATTAATCAAAATAAAATGTGACAAAAGGTCTAAAATAAAACATGCCACAAACATTGCAAATTTCAACCTTAATCACAAAACCATCACATATACATACATATGGTGACTTGATCTAAACCAACACCCGCATACTTAAAAAAATGCAAATTTAGTTTAAGGAGTTATGAATGGTTTAGAAATTTGGCACATATATTTGAGATGTGAGAATGAGCTTAATAACAAGTGATCATAAAAATAATCATGTCTCTTAATACTTACTGGTAATCAAATGGACTTTGGATCAGTGATGTGAAAAGATTTGAACCACACTTTGCAATATTAATCATGGACATGTTTATGTGAATGGACCTTTTCAAAACCAAGAGTTCTCATGGATAAACCAAAATGGGCCTTGTTAACCAAAAAGTCTCAAAATGCACATACTATCCCATGCTTCAGTTAATAGCAATAATAGAGAAATGCAACAGGTGTCTTCTTAAGGATCTCAACAAATGAAAATGTCACTGAAGACTTGATGTCACCAAGGGCTGAGAAACCCTAAGATAGACCATGTGTCTTAAGATAAAATTCATGCCTTATAACATTTGGTAGTGAATGCTGGTGAAAGATTTTTCCTTACCCGGACAAAATTGGGGTATGACAAGCAGCAAAAATCCTTATAAAAGAAAAGGGAAATTCGGACCCTTATGGGATCCGACCCAAAAATTATAAAAATCTGCATAAACTAACTATTTTAATTAAGTATGGAACTTCAACGAGTTATTAGACACTCACTCACCATGAATCTATTTTTACTTCAACATGAAACTTATAGCTCTTTCTCTTAACTTTCCAACTCATATTAGAACGCGTCAATCCGATTTCTGTAGCTCAAGTTACGATCTGCATAGTGACAAGATATCAAATAATTGTTTATGCTGAAAATAAAGTACAAAAATAAAATAAAGGCAAAAATAAACTTAAATATAAAAACACACTAAAATAGTAAAAATAATAGAGTAAACTATAGATTTGCCTAAGTATAATAGTAGACGAATATACATCAAAATGCACTGATCAAATTCCCCACACTTGAACTTTTGCACTCCAATCAAAGCTATATATTCAAAACTCAAAATAGAGAAAACAAGAGTAAAACAAAACATGCAATTTCAAAGGTTCTCAGGATACAAAGTGCAAATAAAATTCTAAGTCTAAGTTTCAAGAAAATGACATTAGTAAGTAACTCATTTGTGACATTCAAAGAAAATACGAGAAACAAATTACCAAAGAGTACATTAAAAGTAACAAGATCCTCACAAGATAAAATTCACTCAACTCTCAAATGTTTAGGTTGATTGTTTACACTCAAAGCACAACATGAAAATTAGTACTACCATAAGCTTGAAAAGACTCTAACATCCACAATTGAATTACATGCACACAAAAATCAAAAGGACTTTTATTAGGTTGTAACTTGGTCAGGGTATGCGCGAGATAAATCCTAAGGGAAACTAGGATAAGATTCAAAGGGAGAAAAGAGACATGAAAGAACTTTTAGGAGTTGAACTATATTCATCTAGTTTCAAACAACAACTTTTTTGCTATTTTTCTTCTTCTTTTTATGAAGGAATATGTAATAACATCCTTCTTTTATTTTTCATTTTTTTTTCATTTTTTTTTATTTTTCTGCCAATTTTTGAATGAAATATCACATCTATAGTTATTCAACTCCACTCAACTTCAAAAAAGATTATTTCAACCCTATGAATGAATGATAACATTGTTTTTCACTTTCAGGCTTGTAGTGAGTTTTAAACAAAGAAAATGATAAATAGGCTCAATGGAGTTTTCAAACAAGGGATGATATTATTCAGGGTTGACTTTTTGGCTAAGTGGCTAAAAATAAAAATAAAACAAGTTGTCTTTATCATATCAATGTGCACAAGTAATCAGTAGTTTCAAAAAGAGTAAATTCAGGTTCGAGAGACTAACACACATGAGTGAAATCACACAAGAAAGAAAGAGATGAAATTTTGAATGTTATCCATTAAAAGACTCAAAATCTCACAAGGTTAATTGATCTACCACCAATGATATACAATTTAGAGTTTAGTCCTACATATCATACTAAAAATTCATAAAAAAATCAATCACATCACACCGTAATTCTTTAATCTAGAGAACAAATAAAATACTCACAATTGTAACTCAAAAGCCACAGAAAAAATATGCATTTTTTTCATGTAAGAAAATAAATAAAAACAAAGAAACTGAATAAAATAAAACAAAGTAAATGGTTCCCTCCCCCGCACTGAAAACATACATTGTCCTCAATGAAAGAAAATAAATATAAAATAAGAGTGAGAGAAAGGAAATAACACACCCGAGGAGTCAGGGCAGATAAATGATTGCATAAGCAGCCTTTCCCAAAGAGAGCTCTTCTACAGACTCTTCTTCCAAAGTGGGGCTCTCATGAAGTAGCTTTGGGTAGTGTTCATTGATCTTTAAATTTTAATTAGTGCCTTCACCTTGTATTCCAGGATAAAAGAAGGATCTTCGATAAGTAAAAATGTTGAATGGGCACATGAAAGTGATCTCCTTTTTCACAACATCAAGAATCAAAGGATTACGAGGCTGCTTCACTACTTTTATTCCATCTTTAAGTGAGATTATATGCATACATATGGATGGGCTAATATTATGAGTGTGAGCCAAGGTCCATCCAATTCCCTTCTTACGTTCATGATCAAGTTGAAGCTTTGATGAATAATATAAATCCTCAAGAAGTGGTTTAAGCTCTGAAGAAGGTGGTTGTTCAATGAACGATATATTTGGGGCAGTCGGGATGTCAAGAGCTTCATCTACATAAACAATTTCATTTACATTGTCACCCTACAAGAGAACATCAATCTCAGCACAAAAAACACAAAGGTAAGTGTTAGTACAATCATCACATGAGTAAATATCATCAAAATTAGATAAAGTTGGAAAATCAACTAAAAATAAATAAGAATAAGCTTCATCAACAATTTCAGAAAGCAACTCTATTTGAAAAACATAATTCTCTTCTAAGGGATGTTTCATAGCATCAACAATATTGAATTTCATGACAATGTCACCAAATTCCATGTACATGGTTCCATCGTCAACATCAATTTTTGTTTTTGTAGTTTTCATGAACGGTTTGCCCAAAATGATTGGTGATTTGCTTGGATTTATTTCTCCTGCCATGTCCAAAATGTAAAAATCTGCAGGAAAAATCAAGTCATTAACTTGAACAAGCACATCTTCCACTACTCCAATAGGGCTAGCATTGCTCCTGTTTGGCAACTGAATAGTAAGACTTGTATGCTGCAAAGGACCAAGATCAAGATTGTTAAAAATAGAAGTATGCATAATATTAATAGAAGTTCCTAAGTCTAACATGCAATTTTCGAATTTACTATCTTCAATGGTACATGGAATAGCAAAAGTTCCTGGATCCTTGAATTTCTATGACATGGTCTGACTAAGGACTGAAACGGTAACCTTTTCAGGTGAAGGTTTGGGTTGAATAAGGGTAAAAAGGTTTTTTCCCAAATTGAATCTCTCATATATATACATCTTCCTCATCAATCTTTATATTTTTCAGTACTCTTTGTGGGAAAGGGATTGGTGGTACATACTCTTTTTCAGCCTCAACAACAATATAATCAGGTTTAGGTTTAGGAATGGGCTCAACAACTTCCTTAATTTTTTCTGGTTCTAGGGCTGGTTCAAAACTCTTTCCAGATCTCAAAGAAATTGCACTCACATTAAGGCCTTTTGGATTCACTATTGTTTTGGCAGGCAGTTGGTTTGATCCTTGAGCTTGTTGCATGACATTCACTTAAGGGGAAAGCTGTCCAATCTGTATATGCAAATTCTGAATACTAGAATCTATTCGCTGCTGCAATTGGAGACTATTTACAGTCATTTACTTGACAAGGCTCTCTAGTGAAAGTATGAGAGGTGCAAAGGTGGTCACTTGTGGGGTGTTTTATGGTGGTGGCAGTGGTAGCATCAACTGTTGTTGTATGGATATATTCCCATGTCGAAGGTTTGAATGGTTTGTCCAATTGGGATGGCACCTATTAGTGGATAGGTCAGGAGTGTTTTTATACATGTATTGGTTATTGTAGCGGTGTATTCGTCGCTATATGATTTATTGATTAAATCAAAAGCAAAGCATACAATGAATCGAGTCGCCACCGCACTTTTATTTATCCAAAGGACTGGCTAAAAAGCGAACAAAAGCCTAAGAAGTTTTACGCGTAGAAAACTAATGAAAAGATCAGAGAGTCTGGGTAAGGGGTAAATTACGCAATGGGAAGGTGTTAGGCACCCACTACGTCCTAGGTACTCCTAGGGAGCCCTTTTCACACTTGTTGTACTAAATTGTTATTTGTTATGAAATATTTATTGTGCAAACATGATTGGTATGATGAGAAAAGAATATACAATTTTTATTGTTTTTGTGTTCGAACGGATGAACCCGTTGCCTACGTACCTTCCATCAAAGGTAAGGATCAAAACGCCGTAGTTCGGCTAAAAGATTTCCAAAAGTTAGTGGATTCAATTTTAAACATAAGCCTTAAGGTCTTACGTTATCCACGGGAGAAAACTCAACCTTATACAAACAACGAGTCCACCATGTGAGAAAAGCTTCAACTTGCTAGTGAGGGGTTAACCCTATAATAAGCAAGGAAGACTTACAATTCAATCAACTAAGGACGAATAGGTGAGATTAACATCAACCAACTAGGATAAATCAAACCTATGGCTAATGTATGAAAACTTAGCAAGAATGGACAAAGCCACAAAACAATTGAATGGGTGAAGTTAATTGATTATGATTATTCACAAAAGGAGGGTCAAAGTATGATTAAGATTGATTCAAAAGAAGTGTTATGAAATGGAGTTTGAAAAGTCAAGGACTTAGGGTCCAGGTTTCTAATTTGAAAGCATGAGGATGTTTGCACAATATTTATCTCAAGTTTTGAAAGCAATGTGTGAAAAGGTTTAGGACAAAATGGATGAATGGATGAAGATGGAGTGTAAAACTTCCTAGAAGGTTCACCTCTTGAAATCATATAGAAGATGACTCAAGTGTGTCCTTTGGAATAGGCAATGAGCAATAACGAACAAGCAAAGCAAAAGAAGAAAGTCAACCAAAGCGGATACCGGATGCCAATCACTGGACTTATACCAATCTCCTAAAACAAAACTGGATATCAGAGGCCACTCTATGGACTTATACCAATCTCCTCAACAAAGAAATAAAAAGTGGATACCGGATGCCAATCTATCTGGGCTTATACCAATCTCCAACAAAAACAAAGCAAACACTTGGATGTCAGATGCCAATCTATCTGGGCTTACTCTAACCTCCAACATATGATCATGGGAAAACAAATGCCAAATTACATGGACTTACAATTGCATCCTCACATACAACAAACAAATGCATCAAGCAGAGAGAAGATGAGTGGCCAATGAAATGGTCTTATACTCACTTCCATGTCATAGGAACAATGGCCAATGAGTGGTCTTACAATTGTCCTCAATGGGCAAACAACAAAGATATGTCACAAAGACAAATGAAATGATCATGCACTAATGAGCAATTAATGATGATAAATGCACAAAGCATACAAGCAGACATGTACAAATGAACTAAGCAATCAATCAACCAAAGTCATTCAGCACACTCTATAACCAAACAATGAGGCTCATACAAAGGGTAGGCACTGTAGCCAACTGGAATAGGGTTAATGGTGCTCTTAACCTTGACATTGAGAGCCAAGGTTAAGCAGATGAAAGGATATGAGGGGTGTGCCTCATGCTCTTATCCCTGGTCAGGGAGAGCTTCGAATGATAGAAGGTGTGGGAGTTCAGAAAGATGGAACTCTCTCCACAAGTTAGACTCGACAGATCTTGGGTTTTTACTCACTATGCATCAACACATGTGGTGTGAGCAAGGTGAGTGACTCAAAGAATAGTAGGAGATAGGCTACATATCTCTTTTGTCTACCAATTGCCTTATTCAAAGGACTTTTCCTGCTTGGGACAAAAGTAAACAAGCACAAACATCGCCTCTTAAGGAGGACTTCAGACAGTTGCCTGGCCAAGTAACAGGCCAGGTCTTCCAGACTACATGAAGACAAGAGATTCTACCTCAATGCAAATGCTATCAAGCAAAGCAATGCAAGTTCTCAAAGAACTAATAGCAACTAATGGTACCTGAAATCAATCAAATAAAATCAGTATACAACTCAAATTCAAAACCAATATAAGATAAGGATCAACAGTCAACACAATCAGTCAAATGTGCAATGCACAAAGCTCAAAGCATATGAGCTAAGCATCCTACAAAACAAACAAGTTAGTTCATGATAATCAATCAAACTCAATTAACTTGCATTAATTTCCTTAAAGCCTTTGCTTCTTAACCTGAAAAGCAAACTCAAACATGAGAAACAAGACCACTAGGACAAGCCTAGGGTCAAAAGGAGATAAAAAATCCAAAACAGCAAGTGAAAGCTATCCAAAATCAAGTTCAAACAATTAAGAAACAAACCCAAGTGGTTTCACATTCATATCATTCATCATTATCATTTCACAAACAAATTAGGTCAAAGCATGTCATATAGAACCTTAAAGAAGTCAACAGAAAGATTCAAGTCAAATCCAATCACAAACATTTCAAAAAATTCTCAAATAATTCATGATCAACCATCATCCAAAACATGATAAGCATACCAAATTTCAGCTCATTTGGATCAAAGGAAGTAGGTCAATGAAAATCAGAAAGTCAAAGCAAGTTCAAGCAAACTCATACAAAGCATCAAAACATGCATCAACTTCAATTAATCATAAAACAGAAACAACACATGATAAATGAATGGGACCAAAGCCATGATAAACTTTAGGATGTCTACATTACTCATGCCAAATTTCACATCCATCCAATTAATAACCAGAATTTCATAAACCAAATACAAACATGTATCACAAAAAATCAACAAATGACCAAACAGGGGAGAAAATTCCAATCAAATAGGAAATGCCATCAATAATTCCAGAAAAATTCACATGCATTCCCAACATCCATAGATATAATCATGCAAAAATCCAGACCATTTTGAGTTCAATAAGCATGGTAATTAAAATCATGAAGTTGGACATGAATGGTGTGACACAAATTGTCACACCTCTATTCAAAAAATCATATCTCATCAACCAGAAATGATAAAATCACAAACTCTACACAAAAATCACCATGAACATGTCTAGTTTAAGCACAAAAAATTTCAGCCTCATTGGTTTAAGCATCATCATTTCACAAGCAAAATGGCATGGCATACACAAAATGGACACACATGAACCAACCCTAGGCATTTTTAAAATCTACACGTGCAAAAAATCTGTAAAAATCACCATAATAAACTAGAGATCATGAGGAGCATTTCACAAAAAATCCCATCAAATTTGGACAAATATTGAAGAACTTATGAATTTTTGAAGATTGGCATACAAAATGAAATAAAAAAAGAAAATGAAAATGATTTAAAAAGAAATAAAACACGGCAATGGCAAATTGGTAAATATCTGGTCCCTTAAGTGAAACGTCGCGTTTCACTTAAGGGTGTGTCGCGTGCTTACTGGTGCATGGCCAATGAAACAGTGACCTCATGCAAAACGAAAATCCCAAATGGCCAAACACGATTCTGGGTTTACAGAAATTAGGGTTCATGTGTTCTTCCAACCAAAATCCAGCTCATGAATAAATGGTAACCAAAATCCACAAGCAATATACCAATGTGTTCCTCTCATCATGCACATCAACAAGATAGCAATGCTTTAACCTAAATCAAACTATCATGGATGAATCGAGCAAAATAAAATCTAACAACCAAACTTTAAATCACTGTATCTTCCTTAATATTCAACCATTTTTCACGATTCAAAGCTCATTGTACTCATGGCAACAAGATCTACAAGAAGCATAGCATGATTTTAACGATGGCTAGGTTCGAATCTTTACCTGATTTGAAGAACAATGTGGATTTCGTGGTTGTTTGGTTGTGTTGAGTTGAAACAGCAGTGCCTTGATGCTCCAGGGGGTGAATGGAAGAGTATTGAAAGTTCAGCTACCTTGATTCTAGCTCAAAAGCTCGACTGCCATGAATGAAGCGTCAATGCAACAGTGCTATTCCTTGTTTTACAGTTGTGATTCTCAGCTTGCAAAGGCTTCCAAAAGGATAGTGAATGATGGACCAATGCACAGAAGCACGAATTCTTTGACAATTTTCAGCAAAAATTCCAAGTGAAGAATGAGAGTTTTTTGAGAGAAAAAGAAATTCAGATCTGGTTTGTGAGTTGTGGCTAGGGTTTTTTAGTCTGAAATGAGTCATATATACTCTGATTAACAACGCCTAAGTTTGGTTAGTGGAATGGTAAATGAAATTAGCTTAAATGAAGGGTTTTGGTTAATTGGTGAAATTACTCAAATTGCATGTGCATGGCATGCTACAGTGCGAAAATGGGCTTAGGCACACTCCAAATGTGGTTTTCAGTCATTTGCAGTTGGTAGAATATGTGGACAATGATTAATTTGAAAGTCCATTTTTCACCCCTCTCTTTTTAATTCAATGCACTTGAAAAAGGCCATTTTGATTGGATGATTTTTGGTGAAATGTGATGAAGGATTTGGATAGAGCATGTCAAATGTGACTTGTAGCAAAAAACCTCACTCAATTTGGCCAAATGGTTTGGAAGTTATCTCACTTTGAAGTTCAAAAATTCTTGAGAATGATTTGATCATAACTTGCCAACCACACATGAGAAATGAGTGTTCTTGGACTTTTTGGAAATGGGAGAACAAGATCTTCAACTTTCATGTTGGACAAAAATTCATTTGAAGCTTGTATGATGAAGTAATTTTGAGGAGAAGAACTTTCCATTTTTGGCAAATTCCAATTACAGGTCAACTTACTATTTTTGGAAATTTTTTGTCTGACCTCCAATCCTTCACTGTGGATGTTTGACATGTTATATGAGGCTTATATGGACATGAATGAGACCTCTCAAACCAATTCCCACCATCAAATCACTGATTAAATGCACAGTTGACCACAGTTGACTTTGCTAGGGTTTTGGTTGACTGAACCAGGTTCTGATGAATTCCAAGCCCCTACCACTTGAGATCTTGATTCAAAATGATGTCACAACTCATATGAACTCTTGATGAATGATCATGGTGCCCAAATTCTCAAGAATGGTCACCATCCACTGCTCAATGAATGATTTGACTGTTTTGACCTAGCTTGCTTCATCTGCAAGTAACATGGTCAGATGACAATATTTTTGTACTTTTGGTTAATAGGCAGATGAAAAGCAATGATACACAAATGCAATACATGCTTGGTGATCAAGAACCACACTCACAAGATAACCCACCCACTAGGAGGGAAGCAAAGGTGCACAAAGATCCTTGAGGCAATGATATGGTATGATATGATGCCATGAGGGATCTTAGGGACAAAATTGGGGTCTTACAGTTATTGCTTAGGTTATAGATATTTGTTGCGTATGCTTGAGGCAAATCAGAATTTACACCCTCTTGCAAGGCAAGACAAGTATTTGTTGGGTGTTCAAGAGAGGTGAAAATGCCACATGATCTTTTAGATTGAGTTTTTCCTACTGCTAATTTTCTCACCAATGAAGTAAGCTCATCAATTTTTGTTTCTAAAGTCTTATTCAGAGAAGAAGCTTGAATCTCATTCACATCCTTTGTTTGGACCACGTAATTATTTCTAGTTGTGAACTATTGGGAGTTGAGTGACATGCTCTCAATCAAGGATTTGGAAGCAGCTTGAGTCTTATCAACAAATGATCTACCATTAGTGGCATCTAAAATGTTCCTATCCATCAGTAGTAATCCCTCATAGAAGTACTGGATAAGTAACTGCTCGATAATCTGGTATTGAGGACAACTGGATACTAACTGTTTGAATCTCTCTCAATACTCAGCCAATGACTCATTGCCCTATCTAAAACCACATATTTATTTTCTAATTGATGTAGCTCTGGAGGTATGAAAGTATTTTTCTAGGAAGACCTTCTTTAAAACATTCCAGGTTGTAACAAAATTTGGCTCAAGATAGTACAACCAGTCTTTTGCAGCACCCTATAGTGAGAATGGAAAGGCTTTGAGCTTGATGTGATCTTCTGTTATTCCTTCAGGTCTCAAAGGTATAAAACAAACAACCTAGAATTCTTTCATATTCTTATGCGTACCCTCACCTGCAACACCAAACCTTGGCAACAAGTGTATTAAACCAGATTTCAATTCAAAAAGAATAATAACATTAGCATATTCGATACATAAACCATTATAATTAACATAAGGAGCATCAAGTTGTCTTAATGTTCTTTGTTCAACCATGTTATTATCAAAAGCAAGTTCATAACCAGATAAAGAATGAGAAAACAGAGAACTAATTCAACAATGCAACAACAACTATGAAAATACCGACAATGTCCCTATTAGGAAGAAACAATTGAAATACACAAAAAGTGATTAAAATAAAATTTTAAAAATACAAAAACACGAAAACTATTCTAGTTAAGTCAATTAAGAATTTTGAGAATTTTTTCAGAATTTTCTAAAACAATGAAAACAGAAAAAAAAAATCATTAAAAAATAGAAAAATAAGGAATAACAGTAATGAGACAAATTTTGGTCCCTAAGAGACCTCATGATGCAAATGTATGTATGCAAAAGACACAAACTCTGTGGGGATACAGTTCACACAAAAGAAAAGACGATCCATCGGAGTAATACACTCACCAAGAACATAGACTCTAACAAGACTCTTGTTGGGGATAGTAAAAGAAAAAGAATGCGTGAACAGGACACGACTTCAAGTTGGGGAAAAACAAAACTGACACAGCATGAACAAGACACGACTCTGATTAGGGTAATAACAGAAATCAGACTGGACACCTCACCGGGGAGTGAAGGGACTCACACTGGGGAAAAGGACAATTCCAAAGGAAAAAACATCCATTGGAAAGACATAAGCTGACTCCTGGGGAGAAGCAACAGGAAACTCCACTGGGGAAAGCACCAAAGAATTGAGGTGTTACCGGTATAAGGGTAACAAACTTAGGAAGAATAAATATCTAAGACCGGTATAAGGGTGAGAGATACCAATCAACCAAACATCTGAGAAAGACCTGAAAAGGTACATAAACTCAGGCAAATCTGACTCCACAGGGGACCGAAGTCATAATAGGGAGCAGAAAGGAAGGAAAACCAGGGATACCGAGGTATATAATAGGTGACCGACCAAAGCGTGAATTGGTATATATGCCAAAACACTCATCATCCGAAAGGAGGGCTTGAAAAAGCGAATCGACTTACAGGATGGACATTCGATTCTACAAAGAATACGAATCTTACTCGACTGGGGATACAAACCCAAAGAGTGCATGAGATATAATATCCATTACCGGCAGACCGTGGATAAGAATACTCGCATGAGATATATTATCTATTACCGTCAGAACGTAGATAATAAACTCGCATGGTAGGAAACACCAGAGATACCGAGGTATATAATAGGTGATCTATCGAACACGTGAATTGGTATATATGCCAAAACACTCATCATCCAAAACACAAACTGGTTTAAGGATGGATATTCGATTCTACAAAGAATACGAATCTTGCTCAGGTGGGGAAAATCAACAGAGGATTCCAACTAAAGAGCGCTCGAGACATATTATTCATTACCGGCAGACCGTGAATAATATACTCGAAAGGAAAAGACACCAGAGATACCGAAGTATATAATAGGTGACTAACCAAAAAGAGAGACAATCGATACCAAGCATCCGGGTAAACGAAAGATAACTCAAAGGGATAAATTGCAAGCATCTGGCAATTATCCAACAACAAAGAATATTCGATTCCACAAAGGGAAATAACGAATCTTACTCGATCAAGGAAACACGAAAGGCTTCGACTGAAGAGTGCATGAGATATATTATTCATTACCGGCAGACCGTGAATAACATACTCGCATGGAAGATTATCCACAACCGGCTACTGGGTTAATAAAGGATAAATCAACCGAAAAGGAAGGCACCGGGATACCAAACTAGGTATATAATGATGACCAATCAAAGGGAACAACAATATTACCAACACAAGGGTAAATGAAAGGAGACCCGCTGGGGATAAATTGCAAGCATCCGGCAATTATCCAACTGTACCACAAGGCACAAACTCCGCTGGGGAGAAACATCAACACTTGGGATTTACAACTACCGAATACGGGGTAGAAGACCACAGACTCAACTGGGGATAGAAATGACCACAGGGAGACACCAACTCTGTTAGGGATAAAACCACAACAACAGGGATCCACTTACAATCAGGACGAACCACAAAGGTTACCTCTGTTAGGGGAAAAGAGATATGGCTTACAACTACCGAATACGAGGTAATAGCCATACTCTGGTGGGGATAACCATGAATTAGGGTTTACATCTACCGAATACGGGGTAGAAAACCAAAAAACTTGCCGAGGAATAAAAGGTATATAACCACTAATTCCGCTGAAAGGGCAAAGAAAATAGGACTTACAACTACCGGTATAAGGGTAGAGGCCCAAAAAACTCCGCTGGGGAACAACCCACTAGGAAGCACAAGACAGTTGACAAATAGCCAATCCGGGAATAATCCGAAAAGACAGACTGAATCAAAAGACGTCCTAATGAGGATGTAACTCAAATAGGAAAATCCATCCCAATATTTATGTTGGGAGGAAACGGAAGAAACCGTCATCCACGAGGATATATCTCAATGGGGAACTGCAGAAGGACAGACAAAAGACACTTTCTGCTTATGGGGCTGACTCTATATGGAGAGATTTAACACCCGACATCTGCTAGGGGAGATCTATTAGGGATCTGCACCACCATAGCAAGGAATAATCAACAAAAGATATATGGCGAGAAATGCAACATGAATATCTGAATGTTTATGAATATGCAGGAATATGCGTGATTTATGTTTGATGAATGCTGACAAAACAGACATATCTAACACAAACAGGTCCAGGAATCAAATGTCCGGTACTATACTTCCAGGGGAAAAACCAACTGGAAAGCCAATCTGCGGAGATCTACATGTTATAGGCAAAGATCCGGGGGTACTGCTGGGGAAGCAGAGGCTTAGAGACATCAGGAAATACCAAATCTCTGAGTGATGGATCAGCAAACAACCTAACCAGGGTACAGAAAAGTCACAACGGGCAAAACAGCCACCAAGACGAATCTGTTGGGGAACAAGAGAAAATCTCGAAGATCCGCAGGGGATCTCAGCATCAACTGAGAAACAAAAAGTTCTGCAACTCCAAACAACTCCGGGGAACAACCCATTGAAGGAGAATAACATCATCCAAGTAGAATCCAACTGCATAAGCAACTCTACTGGGGAAAACTGCTGCTGGAGAAAACTGAGTCTTCAACAACACTCTGCTTGCAACTATGCTGGGGAACAACCCCATCACAAGATCTGGAGAAAGAAGATACAACCAAACCAGGAATATGAACCAAATGTCTTACCTGTTGGAGATCATGCCACCCTTGGGAGAGCACTGAGATATCTTTGAGTATCCTTTCGACATTGTGAATATTCACTTTGTTTAAAACAACAATTTTGAAAAATTTGATTTGTTTAAAAACAATGATATTTTATCAATTAAAACATGCAAAACATTTGTTGAATTGAAACAAATAAGAGTACAAATAATTGGATAAAAGCTCAAATTGATTTGATGGAATGGTAGCCTACAAATGGCAAGACTCCATAGATCTGTACAAATTTGAAATCAGTGATATATATTGGAAGAGGGCTACATTGAACATAATGATCCTTTCTCTACCTATTTGAATCTCGATGTGTTCGAAGCTTCAGTTTGACGACAAATCGAGAATCCTCTGACGAAATGACAAGCTGGAACAGAAAGTCTTGTCAGGATGCAGTTACTTGCCAAATCCCTAATTTTTGCCTAGATTGCCCCAGGGTGAGGTACTCAATCTAGCGGGATGCAAATATTCTCTTTTTTTCAAGTCTCTAATTTTTGCCTGGATTACCCTTGCGGGTTCTCCACCGAGACGCTCATTTTTGCCTAAGCCGCCCTTTCGGGTTTTCAACTTAGCGAGCCATTCTGTTTTTTCATTTGCATATACTTTTTTTTTAGGCAAAGTATCTCTTGACTGCATCTGAATTCACAGGACGAGTGAAATCCTCCCCATCCATTGTTGTAAGCATCAAAGCTCCGTCTGAAAAGGCTCTCTTAACAACATATGGACCCTCGTAGTTTGGAGTCCACTTGCCCTTGGAATCGGGCGCGAAAGACAAAACTTTCTTGAGCACGAGGTCACCTTCTCGGAACACACGCGGCTTGACCTTCTTATCGAATGCTTTCTTCATTCTCTGCTGATATAACTGACCATGACACATGGCAGTTAACCGCTTCTCTTCAATCAAATTCAATTGGTCATAACGACTCTGCATCCATTCAGCATCAGTTAACTTGGCTTCCATCAAGACTCTCATTGATGGGATCTCCACCTCTACTGGGAGAACAACTTCCATGCCGTAAACAAGAGAGAAAGGGGTTGCCCCTGTTGAAGTGCGTACAGACGTACGATATCCATGCAAAGCAAATGGCAGCATCTCATGCCAATCTTTGTACGTGACAGTCATCTTCTGGATAATCTTCTTGATATTCTTATTAGCAGCTTCAACAGCCCCATTCATCTTAGGTCTGTAGGGAGAGGAATTATGGTGTGCAATCTTGAATTCAGCGCACAACTCATCCATCATCTTATTATTCAGATTAGATCCATTATCAGTAATGATCCTCTCTGGCACACCATAACGGCAAATCAACTGGTTCTTGATAAACTTCACAACCACTTGCCTGGTTACATTTGCGTACGAAGCGGCTTCAACCCATTTGGTGAAGTAATCAATTGCTACGAGAATAAACCGGTGTCCGTTGGACGCTTTCGGCTTAATCATGCCGATCATGTCGATTCCCCACAAAGAGAAAGGCCATGGTGATGAAATCACATTCAGAAGTGTCGGAGGAATATGAATCTTATCCGCATAAATTTGACACTTGTGACATTTCTTCACATACTTGCAACAGTCAGACTCCATTGTCAGCCAATAGTAGCCCGCTCTCAACATCTTCTTAGCCATGGCATGTCCATTGGAATGAGTACCAAATGAACCCTCATGGACCTCAGTCATCAACAGGTTTGCTTCGTGTCTATCCACGCATCTGAGCAAAACCATATCAAAATTTCTCTTATACAGCACTTCACCACTGAGGTAGAAACTGCCTGACAACCTTCTCAAAGTTTTCCTATCTTTCAC
The DNA here is from genome assembly GCF_024323335.1 of Lathyrus oleraceus. Classification (NCBI taxonomy): domain Eukaryota; kingdom Viridiplantae; phylum Streptophyta; class Magnoliopsida; order Fabales; family Fabaceae; genus Lathyrus; species Lathyrus oleraceus. The sequence goes on from NC_066585.1 coordinate 105,120,063, forward strand.
AGATGCCCCAGGCGGGTAGACCTGGTTCTGGAGGAAATTCTTGATATCAAAATACCAAGGCTTGTCATCTTTCACTTCTTCGATTGCAAATATGTGAGCTGGTCTGTCCAAGCACATCACAGTAATATTGGGGACATCATTCCACCGTCTGACCACAATCATGGAAGCAAGCGTAGCAAGAGCATCTGCCATCTGATTATCCTCTCGAGGAATGTGATAAAATTCAACTTCTGTGAAGAATGTTAAAATCCTTCTTGCATAATCTCTATATGGGATGAGACCAGGTTGATTCGTCTCCCGTTCTCCCTTGATCTGATTAACAACCAGGGCCGAATCACCATACACATCAAGATACTTGATTCTCAAATCAATGCATTCTTCAAGTCCCATGATACAGGCTTCATACTCCGCCATATTATTCGTGCATTTGAAAGTTAGCCTTGCTGTAAACAGAATGTGTGAACCTTGAGGAGTAATGATCACTGCCCCAATTCCATTTCCATATTGATTAACAGCGCCATCAAACACCATCGTCCATCTGGCACCAGGTTCTGGACCTTCATCAAGTGTAGGCTCATCGCAATCTTTCATCTTCAAATACAGAATTTCCTCATCAGGGAAGTCATACTGAACAGACTGATGATCTTCGATCGGCTGGTGCGCTAAATGGTCAGCCAAGATGCTACCTTTGGTAGCTTTTTGAGCTCGATACTCAATATCATACTCAGACAATAACATCTGCCAACGGGCAATCCTCCCAGTTAAAGCAGGCTTCTCGAAGATATACTTAATTGGATCCATTCTGGATATCAACCAAGTTGTATGATTTATCATGTACTGGTGCAAACGCTTAGCAGCCCAAGCTAAAGCACAGCACGTCTTCTCAAGCATAGAGTACCGAGACTCACAATCAGTAAACTTCTTACTGAGGTAGTATATAGCAAATTCCTTCTTCCCCGATTCATCTTGTTGACCGAGTACACAACCCATTGAGTCTTCAAGAACTGTCAAATACATGATCAGAGGTCTTCCTTCCACAGGCGGAGACAAGATCGGAGGTTCAGACAGATATTCTTTGATACTGTCGAAAGCTTTCTGGCAATCCTCGGTCCAATCATGAGATTGATCTTTCTGGAGGAGCTTGAATATCGGCGCACATGTAGCAGTCATGTGGGATATAAATCTGGAAATGTAATTCAAGCGGCCAAGAAAACCTCGGACTTGCTTCTCAGTTTTGGGTGCAGGCATCTCTTGTATTGCTTTGACCTTTGCAGGATCAAGCTCAATACCTCTTTCACTTACCACAAAACCCAACAACTTGCCAGAACGGACTCCAAATGTACACTTGTTCGGATTCAGGCGAAGTTTAAACTTCCTCAAACGTTGAAAAAGCTTCAACAAATGCTCAATATGCTCAACTTCCGTTCGGGACTTAGCAATCATATCATCAACATAGACCTCTATCTCCTTGTGCATCATATCATGAAATAAGGTAGTCATAGCTCGTTGATACGTGGCTCCGGCGTTCTTCAAACCGAAGGGCATCACTCGATAACAGAATGTTCCCCAAGGTGTGATGAATGTTGTCTTCTCCATATCCTCGGGTGCCATCTTGATTTGATTATATCCGGAAAATCCGTCCATAAAGGAAAAGACTTTGAATTTAGTTGTATTGTCTACCAACATATCAATGTGTGGTAGAGGAAAATCATCCTTCGGACTAGCTTTGTTCAAATCCCTATAATCAACGCACATACGGACTTTTCCGTCCTTCTTAGGAACAGGCACGATATTGGCCACCCATTGAGGATATGTAGAAGTCACCAGAAACCCCGCATCAATTTGCTTCTGAACTTCCTCTTTGATCTTCACTGCCATATCTGGATGAGTTCTTCTGAGCTTCTGCTTCACAGGCACGCACTCAGGCTTCAAAGGCAGGAAATGTTGCACAATATCTGTATCCAAACCCGGCATATCTTCATAGGACCAAGCAAAGATATCTGAATATTCTCGCAGCAAACTGATCAAATCTTCCTTGACAGACCCTTCAAGAAGTGCCCCAATCTTCACCAGACGAACACAATCCTTAGACCCCAAGTTGACTGTTTCCAAGTCTTCGAGATGCGGCTGAATGATCTTCTCTTCGTGCTCAAGGAGACGGGTAATCTCATCAGGAATCCCCTCAACGTCATCTTCTTCTGCCTCAAACACAGGGAATTCAAAATTGGGAGATGGCGTTGGATCATTATGTTCAAAGGGTTTTAAGATCAACCTGCATAATGATTTTGGTTAATGAAAAACTTTAGAAATTAAACAAGCAAACCATTATGCAGATGAAAAAGATTGTTTTTATTCTTGTTTTTTATGGGTTTTTTGTGATCACTGATTTCATGCAAAAGCAAAAAGTGAAAACAAAGGAAAAACAAATGTTTAACAATGCATTAATTGAATGAAAACATCATTGTATATATGCTTTGCCAACAATGTCATCACTTCTCCTTTTGGCATGGGAGAAGGGTTTCAAACAAAGTGAACAATTACTCTGATCTATGGATGACCGTAGGAACATCTACAGCGACCCAATTGTGGCAGACACCACCAGGAATAACGAAGTTGTTCACGTCTTCTGCATCCTCTTCCAAGATAGCAGCAGCTTCCTCCTCAGGTTGATCAGCATGGATGAATCCTCCACTTGTGAATAAACCTTGCTCATTATATGCCCCAGAACAGTAGCCAATGCCAGCCCAGGATCTATTGTCTTCAAGTTCAATCACCTTCCCTAATCCAGCAACTGCACCACATTCAATGGCCAGTTTCGCATCACGGTAGGAAGTGAATGAAGGAGACTTCTTCTCGATTGGTTCATCAATAGATAAAGCTTGGAATGGCGTTCCAACTTCATCCTCAGCGTCAATGTACGAGAAAGAAGACAGATGGCTAACCAGGAGAGCCTTTTCTCCCCCTACTACAACCAATTTCTTGTTTTTGACAAATTTCAGCTTCTGGTGTAGGGTGGATGTCACGGCGCCAGCCTCGTGAATCCATGGTCTGCCTAAGAGACAGCTATAAGATGGGTGGATATCCATTACCTGGAAGGTAACTTGGAAATCACTTGGTCCAATTTTGATTGGGAGATCAACCTCCCCAATCACGGTCTTACGCGACCCATCGAATGCTTTCACAACAACCCCACTCTGCCTCATAGGAGGACCTTGATATGACAATCGAGAGAGTGTGGTTTTTGGCAATACATTTAAAGAAGATCCAGTGTCCACCAGCACGTTGGATATTGCATCAGATTTGCAATTCATGGAGATATGTAAAGCCATGTTGTGGTCTCTTCCCTCCTCAGGGAGATCAGCGTCACAAAAGCTCAAAGTGTTGCAAGCGGTGATGTTTGCAACAATACTATCAAATTGCTCAATGGTGACGTCGTGATCAACATACGCCAGATCCAAGACTTTCTGCAAAGCCTCCCTATGGGGTTCTAAATTCAGCAGCAGAGAAAGAATGGAAATCTTGGATGGCGTTTGTAGAAGCTGGTCTACAACGTTGTACTCACTCTTCCTGATGAGCCTCAGCATCTCATCAGACTCTTCATCTACAATGCCACTCGGGCCAACTGAAGAAGTGGGAGTTTTTTGTACAGAGGAGGATGGTTTGGCAACATCACGTGCCTGATTCTGAATATTAACAGCGGTCCCAACCGGACGCTCAACCGTATCAGAAGCAACAGCCTTAGGAGGCGCAGAAAACACACGACCACTTCGGGTCAACCCACTTACATCAGCGACGTTGGTTACGGAAGTTGAAGGCAAAGGCACTTCTACCCCCATCTTGCACAGCAACAAGGTTGTATCTGAATGGTACGGCTCTGTCTGAAGAGTAAGGCACAGGGCCTGCAGGTTTAATGACCAAAGAAGGGGAAGCCTTCGGCTTGCTGCTATCATAGCAGATAACAACAGGCTCAGGTAATTTGAACACTGGTGAAATCACATTCACCTCAGGCTCGTCTTCATCAACATTGCGATTCTGCAGAATCTCAATGGTACCCTCATTCAACATCTCTTGAAGTTCTCGGCGTACCTAGTCGCAACCCAAGCGGTTAACTGAGCAGACGCGGCACTTGTCGTGGTTATGCTCTAAATAGCTGTATTGACACAGCAAACAATGTAATTCAACCAACGACTGCCTAATGTGGCTTACATATCTGACCTTGTACTTCCCAAGGCATTCCTGAACCATATTAACTGATTTCCCATGCGCAGGCAATGGGTTCTTGGTGACATTCGGGCCTGAATCGTCAAAACTCAAGATTCCACATCTCATAAGGTCTTGAACCTTAGTCTTGAGTGGGTAACAGTTCTCAATGTTATGACCCGGAGCACCGGAATGGTAAACACAATGCTGTTCTGGTTTATACCACCATTGTGGATTTGCAGGAATGGCAGGAGGATCCCTGGGAGAAACCAATTTCCTTTCCAACAAGGAAGGATAAAGCTCTGCATATGTCATAGGAATTGGATCGAAGCTGATCTTCTTCCTATCATAACTCAAGTTAGCTTGATTGGTTGTACTGCCACGAGGCTGATAAGCCTGTTGCTGTGGACGGTGTTGTTGCTGGTACTGAGGTTGTTGATATTGTTGCTGATGCTGATACTGCTGATGTTGCTGAGCATTGTCTTTAAAGACAGGTGCTATATGAGCCACCTGGTGCTGATGACCGGCACGACGTGCAGGCTTCCTCTGAGCAGAGGGTCTTCTGTGCTTGGGATGGGATTGCACAGCATGTGCTTCCCCATCCTTCCTCTTAAATGCCCCATATCGTTTAGAAGAAGAGCTCTCATCTTTCGCCAATCGTCCTTCGCGGACACCCTCCTCAAGACGCATCCCCATGTTCACCATCTCGGTGAAATCAGAGGGAGCGCTTGCTACCATCCGCTCATAATAGAATGAGCCAAGAGTCTTCAAAAAGATCTTGGTCATTTCTTTCTCCTCCAGCGGTGGAGTAATCTGAGCTGCCAACTCTCGCCACCTCTGGGCGTACTCCTTGAAAGTTTCCTTGTCCTTCTGCGACATGGACCTGAGTTGATCTCGGTCAGGCGCCATATCGACGTTATACTTATACTGCTTGACGAAGGCTTCGCCAAGGTCGTTGAAGGATCTGATATTGGCACTGTCTAAGCTCATGTACCATCTGAGCGCGGCACCGGACAGACTGTCTTGGAAATAATGAATCAACAGCTGATCATTATCAGTCTGGGTAGACAACTTCCTGGCGTACATGACCAGGTGAGCGAGTGGACAGGTGTTCCCTTTATACTTTTCAAAGTCAGGTACTTTGAATTTAATCGGTATCTTCACACCGGGAACAAGGCACAACTCGGCAGCAGACTTGCCGAACAAATCTTTACCTCGAAGAGTCTTCAATTCCTTTCTCAGCTCAAGGAATTGGTCGTTCATGGCGTCCATCTTTTCATGAACGTCTGAGCCCTCAGATGGCTCAGAGTGATAGATGGTGTCGTCTACCCTTGGCATGGTATGCACGACAGGAGGAGCGGGAACAGGGACCGGGCTAGATGCCGGCATATGAGCAAAAGTTGGCGCAGGCAGATCAGGCATAAAACCTGGAGGCATCCCCCAAGGGAACCCGGTTGGCATAGCATTGGGCACCTGATGAGCACTGACTGGCACAGTCGAAGTGACGACCTCTGAGATGACCGTCCTCTGGGCAGGAGTTGCAGGCGATTGAGCAAGTTGATTTTGAGCAGCAAGGAGTTGCTCCATCAAAGCGCCAAGTCTGGCGACCTCTTCCTTCAATTCTCTGTTCTCTTGTTCTAGCTGCTCCATAACTCTCGCAGAATTGACTCGAGTATAATACCGGTGAGTCAGCTTGTCTTCAAAATAAATGAAGAACACAGAGTTAGGACAAGAAGACCAGAAACAAAGGGTACCTGCTTATGCAAAAATGATGCATGAAATGCTTGTGCAGATGCTTTATTTATTTTCAAGGAACCCTTAGGGTATTATTTGCAATATTTTGAATAGTTAAAGCATTTTAATTTCTCACGAAAAATATTTCATTTAATATATCGAGACAAAGAAGTACAACATTTTTGATCATTACAAAGAGAAAAGGGAAATAAACATCCTATGGATCCCTAGAAGCTCGGGATGCTGGAAGACGAGAAGTACACAGCTTCTTGATCTCTCTCTCATAGGCCGCTTCCATATCTGCTTTCTCCTTTGCAAGTCGATCATACCTCCTCTTCCAGAATTTGGAAGACTGAGGAAGCAGAGAGGTCCAAGTGTTGTTCGGGTCGTCGATCACTCGATGCTCGAGGAACTCAATCATAGCGTCCTTCTCCTTAAGCTGCTGAAGCAATTCTTCTCTTTCACGGATCCAAGCACGTGAAAGGTCTTCTTCTCTCAACTCCTCTACACGTTGGGTAGGGAGGGTTGAAGGCCCAGCCACATCCAACGGTGTAGGTCTCGGGTGATCATATGGCATCAAGTACACGGCAGCTCTCTGTCTGACCCAAGAGGTGTATGGCTCCAAAGCAATGCAGTTCTTTGGACCCAACTCATTCCTACTCTTCTTGTGAATACTGCGCCAAGCACGGACAAATATGGCTTTCAGGCCTTGGGGATCTTTACCCTCCTGAAAGAACACGCCTTCTAACAAAATGTTATGAGGTTTATCCTTCAGGGGGAACCCAAGCTGACGTCGTGCGAGAATGGGATTGTAGCTGATCCCACCACATGTGCCAAGAAGAGGCACATTAGGGAATTCACCACAATAGTCAATGATCTGGACGGTATCATACACGCGATCATACCAAGTGATATCATCATTGGTGAGAGACATAAGTCTCTGAGACCACCGTAGACATCCCTTGTTCTCCTTGAAAGCAACTGCCTGCGGCAAGTGCGAAATAAACCACTTGTATAGCAAAGGTAGACAGCAGACAATAACTCCTCCACCCTTTGCGTTCCTCAGATGCAAAGAGACATAGGCATCGCCCAACAAAGTCGGAACGGGATTAAGAACTGAGAAGATCCTAATGGCGTTCATGTCCACGAACTTGTCGAAGTTGGGGAATAACACTAATCCATAGATGAGCAGCACAAACAAGGCCTCAAAGGCATCCTCACTCATGGCCTTCCCATAAAAGGTAGCTTGGGCAATGAGGAACTCGGAAGGAAAACCCTGAATTCCGCCTTTGGTAGTCAGATTAGCCCTAATCAGATCTTCGTCTATGTGCAACAAACTGGCAATCTCTCGAGCAGTCGGAATACTCTCTAGGCCACTGAACGACACTTGATCCAGAATCGGAATCCCAATGAGATGAGAATATTCCTCCAAGGTTGGCAGCAACTGGAAATCCGGGAAAGAGAAGCAGTGATACAGCGGATCATAAAACTGAGCCAGAGTACTCATCAGCCCTTCGTCAACCTGAGTAGTCAGCAGAGGTAGAAGCTTCCCATAGCGAGCTTTGAAACCCAAGGGATCTAATACATAAGATGTCAGATTCCTTAACTCTTTTACATCGGGCTGTCTAAAGCTGTACTTCTTTGTATGCCTTTTTGGTCTTTCCATGTCTGAAAATTTTGCAAATAAACCCTTTTTAAGTTCCTTGAAAATTTTCTTCTTTCTGATGACATGAAGTGCAGATGAATGCATGAATGCATGAATGCAACAACCACACTCAAGGATCAAACAAGTCACACCAAACAAAGGTCATGGGAAAGCTCATTGTATCCCTAATATCAATCATCCATTTTGATGGATTTAGGTTTTCACCTTATCGACACCCAAGTTCCATTGATATTAACGGTACATGAACCGGCTCGAACATCCTTAATATCAACCATCCGTTTTGGGGGATTTAGGTTTTATACCTGATCAACGCCCAGGTTCCATTGATATTAAGGTTGTCTGAACGACTCAACCACGAATCACGGGTTTGCTGAGAGTCACGAGCATGGAGTCTCGGTTAAGAACCACCCAAAGGGAGTGTACTAGGGTTTAAACCTGCCAGACATGTTCTACCAGAGGTTCCCATAATCATCGTTCCATCTTTCGAATATTATCGGAGGAACGAATACTCGTATTCCAAGAATATTCTCAAGAGAAACTCTTATGAGTGTAGTATCGCGTAACAATCGCATCAGAACTTACATCTGAACGACCTCCGCACTACGTCCTAAAAATAGGCCAAGATGGGCTTGGTAAACTACGGTCCTTGGCTTCTGCGGCACATGATTGAAAGAATAATGCCTAACCACAAATAACTTGTGTGACATTATTAATCCAACATGACCTCCACCAAGTGAATGGACTCGCAAGTCAACTGGCTAAGGAATACTCCACACCAGTCAACAAGACTATGTCATTCTCCTATCCTAGAGTGCATTCGAGTTCGGGTATAGAACTCATCTCACAGATCACCAAAGCAAACAACAATTGTATATCACGCAATTCAAACATTACAATCAATACAGTTATCCCAAATGGTACAAAAATATGTCATATAACAAATAACAATATATCACACAACAAGGGTGAAAAGTAGGCAATACTACCGAGGATATTTCCCCAGCAGAGTCGCCACTTTTCTGTAGCGGTGTATTCGTCGCTATATGATTTATTGATTAAATCAAAAGCAAAGCATATAATGAATCGAGTCGCCACCGCACTTTTATTTATCCAAAGGACTGGCTAAAAAGCGAACAAAAGCCTAAGAAGTTTTACGCGTAGAAAACTAATGAAAAGATCAGAGAGTCTGGGTAAGGGGTAAATTACGCAATGGGAAGGTGTTAGGCACCCACTACGTCCTAGGTACTCCTAGGGAGCCCTTTTCACACTTGTTGTACTAAATTGTTATTTGTTATGAAATATTTATTGTGCAAACATGATTGGGATGATGAGAAAAGAATATACAATTTTTATTGTTTTTGTGTTCGAACGGATGAACCCGTTGCCTACGTACCTTCCATCAAAGGTAAGGATCAAAACGCCGTAGTTCGGCTAAAAGATTTCCAAAAGTTAGTGGATTCAATTTTAAACATAAGCCTTAAGGTCTTACGTTATCCACGGGAGAAAACTCAACCTTATACAAACAACGAGTCCACCATGTGAGAAAAGCTTCAACTTGCTAGTGAGGGGTTAACCCTATAATAAGCAAGGAAGACTTACAATTCAATCAACTAAGGACGAATAGGTGAGATTAACATCAACCAACTAGGATAAATCAAACCTATGGCTAATGTATGAAAACTTAGCAAGGACTTAGGGTCCAGGTTTCTAATTTGAAAGCATGAGGATGTTTGCACAATATTTATCTCAAGTTTTGAAAGCAATGTGTGAAAAGGTTTAGGACAAAATGGATGAATGGATGAAGATGGAGTGTAAAACTTCCTAGAAGGTTCACCTCTTGAAATCATATAGAAGATGACTCAAGTGTGTCCTTTGGAATAGGCAATGAGCAATAACGAACAAGCAAAGCAAAAGAAGAAAGTCAACCAAAGCGGATACCGGATGCCAATCACTGGACTTATACCAATCTCCTAAAACAAAACTGGATATCAGAGGTCACTCTATGGACTTATACCAATCTCCTCAACAAAGAAATAAAAAGTGGATACCGGATGCCAATCTATCTGGGCTTATACCAATCTCCAACAAAAACAAAGCAAACACTTGGATGTCAGATGCCAATCTATCTGGGCTTACTCTAACCTCCAACATATGATCATGGGAAAACAAATGCCAAATTACATGGACTTACAATTGCACCCTCACATACAACAAACAAATGCATCATGCAGAGAGAAGATGAGTGGCCAATGAAATGGTCTTATACTCACTTCCATGTCATAGGAACAATGGCCAATGAGTGGTCTTACAATTGTCCTCAATGGGCAAACAACAAAGATATGTCACAAAGACAAATGAAATGATCATGCACTAATGAGTAATTAATGATGATAAATGCACAAAGCATACAAGCAGACATGTACAAATGAATTAAGCAATCAATCAACCAAAGTCATTCAGCACACTCTATAACCAAACAATGAGGCTCATACAAAGGGTAGGCACTGTAGCCAACTGGAATAGGGTTAATGGTGCTCTTAACCTTGACATTGAGATCCAAGGTGAAGCAGATGAAAGGATATGAGGGGTGTGCCTCATGCTCTTATCCCTGGTCAGGGAGAGCTTCGAATGATAGAAGGTGTGGGAGTTCAGAAAGATGGAACTCTCTCCACAAGTTAGACTCGATAGATCTTGGGTTTTTACTCACTATGCATCAACACATGTGGTGTGAGCAAGGTGAGTGACTCACAGAATAGTAGGAGATAGGCTACATATCTCTTTTGTCTACCAATTGCCTTATTCAAAGGGCTTTTCCTGCTTGGGACAAAAGTAAACAAGCACAAACATCGCCTCTTAAGGAGGACTTCAGACAGTTGCCTGGCCAAGTAACAGGCCAGGTCTTCCAGACTACATGAAGACAAGAGATTCTACCTCAATGCAAATGCTATCAAGCAAAGCAATGCAAGTTCTCAAAGAACTAATAGCAACTAATGGTACCTGAAATCAATCAAATAAAATCAGTATACAACTCAAATTCAAAACCAATATAAGATAAGGATCAACAGTCAACACAATCAGTCAAATGTGCAATGCACAAAGCTCAAAGCATATGAGCTAAGCATCCTACAAAACAAACAAGTTAGTTCATGATAATCAATCAAACTCAATTAACTTGCATTAATTTCCTTAAAGCCTTTGCTTCTTAACCTGAAAAGCAAACTCAAACATGAGAAACAAGACCACTAGGACAAGCCTAGGGTCAAAAGGAGATAAAAAATCCAAAACAGCAAGTGAAAGCTATCCAAAATCAAGTTCAAACAATTAAGAAACAAACCCAAGTGGTTTCACATTCATATCATTCATCATTATCATTTCACAAACAAATTAGGTCAAAGCATGTCATATAGAACCTTAAAGAAGTCAACAGAAAGATTCAAGTCAAATCCAATCACAAACATTTCAAAAAATTCTCAAATAATTCATGATCAACCATCATCCAAAACATGATAAGCATACCAAATTTCAGCTCATTTGGATCAAAGGAAGTAGGTCAATGAAAATCAGAAAGTCAAAGCAAGTTCAAGCAAACTCATACAAAGCATCAAAACATGCACCAACTTCAATTAATCATAAAACAGAAACAACACATGATAAATGAATGGGACCAAAGCCATGATAAACTTTAAGATGTCTAAATTACACATGCCAAATTTCACATCCATCCAATTAATAACCAGAATTTCATAAACCAAATACAAACATGTATCACAAAAAATCAACAAATGACCAAACAGGGGAGAAAATTCCAATCAAATAGGAAATGCCATCAATAATTCCAGAAAAATTCACATGTATTCTCAACATCCATAGATATAATCATGCAAAAATCCAGACCATTTTGAGTTCAATAAGCATGGTAATTAAAATCATGAAGTTGGACATGAATGGTGTGACACAAATTGTCACACCTCTATTCAAAAAATCATATCTCATCAACCAGCAATGATAAAATCACAAACTCTACACAAAAATCACTATGAACATGTCTAGTTTAAGCACAAAAAATTTCAGCCTCATTGGATTAAGCATCATCATTTCACAAGCAAAATGGCATGGCATACACAAAATGGACACACATGAACCAACCCTAGGCATTTTTAAAATCTACACGTGCAAAAAATCTGTAAAAATCACCATAATAAACTAGAGATCATGAGGAGCATTTCACAAAAAATCCCATCAAATTTGGACAAATATTGAAGAACTTATGAATTTTTGAAGATTGGCATACAAAATGAAATAAAAAAAGAAAATGAAAATGATTTAAAAAGAAATAAAACACGGCAATGACAAATTGGTAAATATCTGGTCCCTTAAGTGAAACGCCGCGTTTCACTTAAGGGTGTGTCGCGTGCTTACTGGTGCATGGCCAATGAAACAGTGACCTCATGCAAAACGAAAATCCCAAATGGCCAAACACGATTCTGGGTTTACAGAAATTAGGGTTCATGTGTTCTTCCAACCAAAATCCAGCTCATGAATAAATGGTAACCAAAATCCACAAGCAATATACCAATGTGTTCCTCTCATCATGCACATCAACAAGACAGCAATGCTTTAACCTAAATCAAACTATCATGGATGAATCGAGCAAAATAAAACCTAACAACCAAACTTTAAATCACTGTATCTTCCTTAATATTCAACCATTTTTCACGATTCAAAGCTCATTGTACTCATGGCAACAAGATCTACAAGAAGCATAGCATGATTTTAACGATGGCTAGGTTCGAATCTTTACCTGATTTGAAGAACAGTGTGGATTTCGTGGTTGTTTGGTTGTGTTGAGTTGAAACAGCAGTGCCTTGATGCTCCAGGGGGTGAATGGAAGAGTATTGAAAGTTCAGCTACCTTGATTCTAGCTCAAAAGCTCGACTGCCATGAATGAAGCGTCAATGCAACAGTGCTATTCCTTGTTTTACAGTTGTGATTCTCAGCTTGCAAAGGCTTCCAAAAGGATAGTGAATGATGGACCAATGCACAGAAGCACGAATTCTTTGACAATTTTCAGCAAAAATTCCAAGTGAAGAATGAGAGTTTTTTGAGAGAAAAAGAAATTCAGATCTGGTTTGTGAGTTGTGGCTAGGGTTTTTTAGTCTGAAATGAGTCATATATACTCTGATTAACAAAGCCTAAGTTTGGTTAGTGGAATGGTAAATGAAATTAGCTTAAATGAAGGGTTTTGGTTAATTGGTGAAATTACTCAAATTGCATGTGCATGGCATGCTACAGTGCGAAAATGGGCTTAGGCACACTCCAAATGTGGTTTTCAGTCATTTGCAGTTGGTAGAATATGTGGACAATGATTAATTTGAAAGTCCATTTTTCACCCCTCTCTTTTTAATTCAATGCACTTGAAAAAGGCCATTTTGATTGGATGATTTTTGGTGAAATGTGATGAAGGATTTGGATAGAGCATGTCAAATGTGACTTGTAGCAAAAAACCTCACTCAATTTGGCCAAATGGTTTGGAAGTTATCTCACTTTGAAGTTCAAAAATTCTTGAGAATGATTTGATCATAACTTGCCAACCACACATGAGAAATGAGTGTTCTTGGACTTTTTGGAAATGGGAGAACAAGATCTTCAACTTTCATGTTGGACAAAAATTAATTTGAAGCTTGTATGATGAAGTAATTTTGAGGAGAAGAACTTTCCATTTTTGGCAAATTCCAATTACAGGTCAACTTACTATTTTTGGAAATTTTTTGTCTGACCTCCAATCCTTCACTGTGGATGTTTGACATGTTATATGAGGCTTATATGGACATGAATGAGACCTCTCAAACCAATTCCCACCATCAAATCACTGATTAAATGCACAGTTGACCACAGTTGACTTTGCTAGGGTTTTGGTTGACTGAACCAGGTTCTGATGAATTCCAAGCCCCTACCACTTGAGATCTTGATTCAAAATGATGTCACAACTTATATGAACTCTTGATGAATGATCATGGTGCCCAAATTCTCAAGAATGGTCACCATCCACTGCTCAATGAATGATTTGACTGTTTTGACCTAGCTTGCTTCATCTACAAGTAACATGGTCAGATGACAATATTTTTGTACTTTTGGTTAATAGACAGATGAAAAGCAATGATACACAAATGCAATACATGCTTGGTGATCAAGAACCACACTCACAAGATAACCCACCCACTAGGAGGGAAGCAAAGGTGCACAAAGATCCTTGAGGCAATGATATGGTATGATATGATGCCATGAGGGATCTTAGGGACAAAATTGGGGTCTTACAGTTATTGCTTAGGTTATAGATATTTGTTGCGTATGCTTGAGGCAAATCAGAATTTACACCCTCTTGCAAGGCAAGACAAGTATTTGTTGGGTGTTCAAGAGAGGTGAAAATGCCACATGATCTTTTAGATTGAGTTTTTCCTACTGCTAATTTTCTCACCAATGAAGTAAGCTCATCAATTTTTGTTTCTAAAGTCTTATTCAGAGAAGAAGCTTGAATCTCATTCACATCCTTTGTTTGGACCACGTAATTGTTTCTAGTTGTGAACTATTGGGAGTTGAGTGACATGCTCTCAATCAAGGATTTGGAAGCAGCTTGAGTCTTATCAACAAATGATCTACCATTAGTGGCATCTAAAATGTTCCTATCCATCAGTAGTAATCCCTCATAGAAGTACTGGATAAGTAACTGCTCGATAATCTGGTATTGAGGACAACTGGATACTAACTGTTCGAATCTCTCTCAATACTCAGCCAATGACTCATTGCCCTATCTAAAACCACATATTTATTTTCTAATTGATGTAGCTCTGGAGGTATGAAAGTATTTTTCTAGGAAGACCTTCTTTAAAACATTCCAGGTTGTAACAAAATTCGGCTCAAGATAGTACAACCAGTCTTTTGCAGCACCCTATAGTGAGAATGGAAAGGCTTTGAGCTTGATGTGATCTTCTGTTATTCCTTCAGGTCTCAAAGGTATAAAACAAACAACCTAGAATTCTTTCATATTCTTATGCGTACCCTCACCTGCAACACCAAACCTTGGCAACAAGTGTATTAAACCAGATTTCAATTCAAAAAGAATAATAACATTAGCATATTCGATACATAAACCATTATAATTAACATAAGGAGCATCAAGTTGTCTTAATGTTCTTTGTTCAACCATGTTATTATCAAAAGCAAGTTCATAACCAGATAAAGAATGAGAAAACAGAGAACTAATTCAACAATGCAACAACAACTATGAAAATACCGACAATGTCCCTATTAGGAAGAAACAATTGAAATACACAAAAAGTGATTAAAATAAAATTTTAAAAATACAAAAACACGAAAACTATTCTAGTTAAGTCAATTAAGAATTTTGAGAATTTTTTCAGAATTTTCTAAAACAATGAAAACAGAAAAAAAAATCATAAAAAAATAGAAAAATAAGGAATTTCGGATTTTTTTGGGGCTTCCAATATTTAGTCCCTAAACAGAGTCTTTTGATCCTTGATTTTTTTCTAATGAATCGGCAAAGAATCGAAATAATATGAGACGATTTTCCTAAAAATTATTATTTTAAATGCTAAAACGCGGAAATGCCAAAACACAAGAACGCAAGGGCAAGAACGCTGAAATGCAACACCTATGTGTCGCAACGCGAAAAACAACCGGCGGGGAAAGACACAGAGCCGCCACCGTGCGTTATTTATCCCAAAGGAGGGAAAGGAAACGCTCGAAGTAAACCTGAAAAAGGGAAAGGAACGGTCTTACGACCAGAGATTGCAAGGTACGGGAGTCGGTTACGCAAGGGGAAGGTATTAGCACCCATCACGTCCGCCGTACTCGACGGGATCCATGCTTAAAAGAATAGAATGAGGTTGCTAAATAACTGCTCAAAAAGAATGCACACACACTGGAATAAATAGGTGAGAGAAGACGGAGGAAGGGGACTCGGCAGGATATCGCATCCTGGGCCTACGTAGTTTGTCAGAAACAAACATCAGAGTCGACGTAGTTCGGGGAAATGGGGAACGGGCTCGCTAGGATATCGCATCCTATGCCTACGTATCTCATCTGGAATGAGAATCAGAGCTGTCGTAGTTCGGCTAACGCACGCCGAAACAAAACGCAACACAGAGACGCCAAAAGAAACTCAACAAGGAAACAGAATGCCAATAGCTGGGCTTACATCTGACTCCACGAAGGCAAACAAGGAAACAGAATGCCAATAGATGGTCTTACATCCGACTCCAAACAAATAAACAATCGCTAACCAGCGAACACCAAAGGTTCTCCAACTGACAAACTAAAGGGGAGTCTGGAACTCGAGCCTAATAGCTGTCACACAAACACCAAGAAGACGCTGAGACGTCAGAAGAAACAAAAAGGTTGAACGCACAGACTAAAAGGGAGTCGGGAACTCGGACCTGATAGCTGTCAAGCAAAACACACACAGAAAAGAAAAAGGGTGAACACACAGACTAAAAGGGAGTCGGGAACTCGAGCCTGATAGCTGTCAAGTGAAACACACGCAAAAAAGAAAAGGGTGCCCGGAGAGATCTCGCACGATCTCCTGCCTACGTACCTCATCTGGTATGAGGATCAGGGCGACGTAGTTCCCCTTAACAGGGGAGAAACTTTCTCCTAACCAGAGACTAGGGAGATAACAGACTAATAGGGAGACTACGACTCGAGCCTGAAAGTTGTCATGCAAACGATCCCTAAATTGACGTCTCTAATCAGAACCTAACTCGCACAGGAAGCAAGCTAGCCTAAACAGCAAGTAAACAAACACAAGTGAACATGTATCACACACTATATGCAAACAAGCGGCTCATACAAGGCTGGGCTTTAGTCAAGGGGTCATATCAACCTCGACAAACAAGCCAAAACTGTATGGGTATGCTGAAGCTCTTAACCACTGACATTGACCGTCAGGGTGAGCAGATGAAAGGTAATGAGGGTTAGACCTCATAGCTCTTAACCCTGGACTGGGTGAGCTTGAATCAAAGAAAACGTGGGGGTCGAGAATGAGGGACCCTATTCCACTTGACTGACTCTATACAAGGATCTTGGGTTAGGTTCAAGAGCCTCAGCACGTAGTGCGAGCATACTGAACGACTCAACGATTAACAGGGGATTGATTGCTAATCCCTTCTATCTGTCAATTGCCTCTTCACTTAGGAGGACTTAACAAGTAACATGCCTCGACAAGGATGTCTTGAGCACAAAAGTAAACAAACACAGTCATTGCCTCTTAAGGAGGACTTCAGCCAAATGCCTGCCAAAAGAAACGGCAGGGCTTCCAGACTACATGGAGTTAGAGGATGATTACCTAGGTGATATACCAACCACAGCCAAAGCAAAGCTCAAGCAATGAGCTAAAAGCGACTAATGTACCTGTACAAAAGTCAAACAGTCAATATCATATTCAGAAAACCAAACAGACAATCAACAGTGGTTCTCTTCCGATATGTACACAATACAAGTCCTATGTGTAAACAAATCAAGTGAGTTCATCACCAAGGGACCTACAACACAACAAAGGTTAGTGGACAAAGTAATTTGCATCTCAAGTAATGAGATCACATCAACCACTAGAGCTAGATGCTTGAACCTGAAATACAAAGCTCAAAAGGTGAGTACAAACCACTAGTACCAAGACTAGGGTCAAAGGCAAAGCAAATAGTCAAAACAGAAGTTGACATTCCACATGAAGCACATTTAATCAAATAAGAACATGTCATAAAAAGGATCAAACTCAAATCACATGGCAAGGCCATCCAATGATTAAGATAAGGCAGTAGGCACACAAGGTGATCACAATTGGACATCAAAGATATAAAATCCACATTAAAACAGAAATGAACCCAATGATCATGAAATTTTTTATGTGATATCAACATGTTAAACACAATCCTCATGCCAAAAATTAGGTCAAGAAGGTATCAAATGACATGTGTATAAAAATGAACAAAGGCAGCATCCAAATGTGTGACACAAATTGTCACACCATACATTCATGTGTCTAAAACAGAGATGGAAAATGCTAAAAATGCCAAACAAAAGCTCAAAAATCGTGTAACATGTTAGGAATCAGCATATCAAATTTCAAAGCAATTGGACAAATAATGAGCATTTCACAATCAATTGAATGAAGCATGGTAATTTTGCATACATGTTCAAACACACAATCTCAATTAAAAAACCAGAATCAATCAATTTACACAAATGACATCTAAAAATAATAGACATCAATACAAACAAGTGAAAAAAAATTGGGAGCAATTTGGATTTATTTACTATTTTTAGTGATTTTTGCAATTTGATGAAAATATTGAAATAAAATGAAAAGAAACACATGATAATTTGGAGGGAAATGGAATATTAGGCTAAAGTTTGAAAAAAGTGTTGGAGGCAAGAGTTGAACAGAGGACATCAAGGTCACAAACAGGCGCATGAAATAATAAAACAAAAGTAACATGGCAGAGATTCGAACCAAGGCACTCAAGGTCACAAACAGGCGCATGAAATAATAAAATTCACAAGTGTTGTGGCCAGGTATCGAACCAAGGAGGTAATGGTTACAAGCGCGCGCAAATAAATCAAATAAAACCAAGCAAGATGAGGATCGAACAGAGGAAACGTTGGTTCAGGGCGCGTTTTGTACAAAACGCAGCCGTTTCATTAAATGAGTTGGCAAGCCAACTCACGGTCAAGGTACATGTGGAACAGGTCAAAGGCACGCAGGCCAATTATCTTGCCAACAAGACGCAGGCGTGGCAATACACAAGGATAAACCCTAGCGCCACACCAGACGGTGGCTGGTGGAAGTTTCCATCGTCTTCTCCGGCCAGCCAGGCGGAGAAGACCTAAATTTTTTTGCAGAATTCAAAAACGCGCATATCATTGGAAAGATCTCGTCATGTAGATCAAGAAAATCACCTTAACTAAGTCTAATTCTTCATGTATTGAACAGATCGAACAGAAACATTATTGCAATCAAAACTTCAACTCAGCATAACTCACTCAATATTCATCCATTTTAAAATCTAAAAGCATCAGCATCATCAGCAGTGAAAGTTCTACATAATTATAGCAATAAAATGAAGAATCATGAGGTTCGAAATCCAACCTTCTTGAAGAACAGTGTGGTGATTTCGTGGATTCAAGGCCTCAAACGATCCAGATCCACTCCTATATTGATGACTTGAAGCTTTATGTATGAATTGGTAGCTGATTCCACCTAGATCTAACTCAAATTGCAAATTCCATCTTCATGAGTTTGTGCACAATTTGCTTGAATCTTGATCCAAATTTTCAAATCAATGCTTGATTCCTACTCAATGATGATCAATGAACACGAATATGCAAGAAAATGGATGTGTTATGTGAAGAATTTTGAAGTTTGATTTGAGAGAATTTTTGGAGGGAAAAGAAAATTCTAGATCTAGAATGTGTAATCTGATCCAATTCTGTTATGATTAGCCTTATATACTCCTCCTTAATCATGTTGTAATTAAGTTTAAGCATGGTTAATGAAAAATTAATGAAATATGGGGTGTATGACCAAAAATGCAAATGTGAGGGTGCATGGCTCATTCCCACGTGAACAGTAGCATGTTAGGGCTCCATTCCACTTAAAATGAACTCATGAACATGATAGGATTGGAATTAGACTCATGTGATCAACCAAATTTAAATTCTTCATTTTCCCTCCAAAATGTTCATGCATGGACACTTGATTATGTGATTTTATTTCATGCAATGCAATGCTTGATTTGGAAAATATAGGTCATGAGAAGCATTTTGCAAAAAGAGTGGTTGAGTTTTGAATCAAAAGTTATGGCATTTTGAACTTCCATGCATACTTCATGCTCATTTGGCCATAACTCCTCAACCACTCATCAGATGGACATGATCTTGGACTTTTTGAAAAGAGGAGAGAAAGATCTTCAACTTTCATGTTCACCAAAAATTCATTTGAAGCTTCTTTGATGTTGAAAAGTCAAGTTGAATGTGGACCAAAAACTTGCCATTTTTGGAAACTTTCAATTACAGGTCACTTTCCATTTTTGGAAACTTTTGTCCTGACTTCAAAATCTTCAAGGTATATGTTTGAAATGACAAATGAACCTCTTTTGAACATGAATGAGGTGTCTCAACTCATCTCCCCACCTCATATTCTTCAGCTCTTGCACAGTTGACTATATAGGTCCTCAGATGACCTTGACATGCTCTGATTAGCTTAAACCTCCACCACTTGAGGAATTGGCTCAGAAATGAAACCCTAGCTCATATAAGCTCAATATAATGATCATGTGATCCCCATCTCAATAGAATACCTCTTATCCTTGACAAACTCTGGCTGGAAGAAAGTCCATGATTAGGGTTGACCAGAGGTCAAAACCCTAATCCCAAGGAACCTGAGCATGAACAATGAAACCCTGGATGATGATAGAACCATGATGATGGTAATATATCCTTGCCAGCAAGATAATTCTCAAGACCTGTGAAGGACCAATAAACCCTAAATGAAGTACACACCCTTAGATGATTGGTGATCAACTTAAAGAAACCCTCAGGCTTGAATCATGTGACATCTCCCTCTTCTGAAAAAGACTTTGGAGGATGATTGTTTATTTCAAATGATATGCAAAATGCAAATGCCTAATGTCCTAAAACATGAAATGCAATATGCTAAGCTAGTACCAAGAAGAGGAGGGCAACTTTTGAGGTGTTACAGCTGCCCCTATTCAATCCACTATGAACCTATCGATATGAACAGCCTCGGCTTTCAGATGATCAGAGTGAAGAGTGGTTGAATACCAAGAACAGACGAACAATTTGCGCTCCGCTGGGGATTATTATCTTTTGCTTTTCTTGAACCCCAAAACTTTCTGATTTTTTTTCTTTTCTTGAACCCCACAACTTTCTGATTTTTTTTTCTTTTTTTTTTCACTTTTCTTGAACCCCGGAACATCTTTGATTATCACTTCCATCTCCGCCCGACAGAAATTTCCTCCAGTATCGCACTACTGGGGAATACCGTTGACCCGACGTCACGATGCTAAACTCCTCAGAGTAACACCTTCCAACTTCCATCTCGCACGACAGAAATCTCCTCCAGTATCGCACTACTGGGGAATACCGTTGACCCAACGTCACGATGCTAAAGTCCTCAGAGTAACACCTTCCAACTTCCATCTCGCACGACAGAAATCTCCTCCAGTATCGCACTACTGGGGAATACCGTTGACCCAACGTCACGATGCTAAACTCCTCAGAGTAACATCTTCCAACTTCCATCTCGCACGACAGAAATCTCCTTCAGTATCGCACTACTGGGGAATACCGTTGACCCAACGTCACGATGCTAAACTCCTCAGAGTAACACCTTCCAACTTCCATCTCACATGACAGAAATCTCCTCCAGTATCGTACTACTGGGGAATACCGTTGACCCAACGTCACGATGCTAAACTCCTCAGAGTAACATCTTCACCAACCGGTGAAACCAATCCTCAAACGGTAACCACAGCTTGAGTCGCGCTGACCGCGTAACGTCATGATGTTAAACTCCTCAGAGTGACATCTTCACCATCCGGTGAAACCAATCCTCAAACAGTAACCACGACTTGAGGCTAACTGATGCTTGCAATGCTGAGGCTGATCTTCCAACCAAATAAACCGATTCTCAAACGGTAACCCCGACTTGAGACTAGTTTATGCTTACAATGCTTATGCATGAGTTTTTTTCAGCGTAATGCTCCATAACCATGGAAATGCTACGCAATGAGTTATGCAATATGCTATGCTTTCCTAAATGATGAATGCATAACACAAGTATCCCCCTCAAGGGACTCTACTGGGGAGCTCGAGGCACTATGTTGAGGAACTCGACAACACTCCAATCTCCACCCTGCCGGGGAATAGCACTGCTGCTGGGGAAAGGACAACCCTCACCAGGGATGACCTCCAATGAACTCAATCCGCTTGGGGACTTCGCTGGGGAAGAAACCACAAACGCACACCTCCTCTGAGGAAACAGCAACTTTCCGACTTGCTGGGGAAATAACAATCTCCACCCCGCTAGGGGAAACAACAACCTTCCAACTTGCTGGGGATAAAACAATCTCGACACCGCTAGGGGAAACAACAACCTTCAGGCCTGGCTGCCAAGGAAACACCGATCTTGAACCCGCTGGGGAGATAATAATCCCGACCCTGCTAGGGGAAATACGGAATATTTCGACACGGAACACCTGTCGACGCGTCGAACGATGGTATCCACCATCTAACCAAAGTATCAACTTTCCACCTCAGACTTTGAAGAGTCTTCTTGATTCACACTCAAGGATCGTCGCAATCCTTTCGCCGTCTTTTCACCATTCTTCAACTCCTTTGTCCTTGATTGGACTCCACGGGGATCTTTCGTCAAAAGGCTTCACATCACAACCTGCAATTGAGTGAAAATATCTAACAGCACCTGCAAAAGAGATCGTTAGATAAAAACGTGCCCCAGGCATGCCAAAATTTCAACACCTAGGTCACTCAACCTTCCGAATAAGATTTCAGGCTTTCAATCTTATGAACATGCATTGGAAGGGACCCCTATGTCTTAGAATGCAAAGATTCTTTATCAAAATAAACGGATGTTTTTGCAATCAAAGCGGTAATGAAAACAAAAACAAAATTATTTGACTGAATATGCATTTATTGATTGAAAAAGGTGGCTCGTGACCGAGCAATACACAGGAAGCAATCCCTGAAAAGAGGTAATTGCGCACAAAAGGAAAAATCTATCCTAATGGCAATGTGAACCCGTGATCTCATCGAGTTCCAACTCGGTTACACCCCATATATCCTCAAGACTCTCCGCGCTTTCTGCCTTCTAAACAAGACGCTTCCGACCGATCCCTGTCGGGAATTATCCATGTGTCATATCCAAAACACAAACGATCATGCTGGACGCAGTTGTTCGTTTCAATCCCTCTTTTGCCTGGACCGCCCTTTCGGGTTTTCAGTCCACCGGGATACCCTTTTTTGCCCAAGCCTCCCTTGCGGGGTTTTCGACTTGCCGGGTGTACAGTTTTTTCCTTTTTTATCCCTAATTTTTGCCCGAACCTTCTTCATTTTTCTTTTGGTTCGCCGGGATGCCCTTTTTTGCCTGGACTATTTTATTCTTTTCGTCCAGCGGGTCTCTTATACGAAGTATTTTTTTAACTGCGTCCGCATTCACAGGGGATGGAAAATCCTCGCCATCCATGGTCGTCAACAACAAGGCTCCACCAGAGAATACCTTCTTAACCACGAATGGACATTCACAATTGGGTGTCCACTTGCCCCTACGATCGTTTTGAGGAGGAAGGATCCTTTTCAACACCATAACTCCCACGTGGTACACACGAGGTCGCACCTCTCGGTCAAAAGCCCGCTTCCTTCGCTGCTGGTACAACTGCCTATGACAAATGGTTGCCAGCCTCTTTTCCTCAATCAGGCTTAACTCTTCGTACCGAGTCTTTATCCATTCAGCCTCTTTCAATTTCACATCCATCAGGACTCTCGATGACGGAGTCTGGGCCTCAACTGGTAACACAGCTTCCATCCCATACACAAGTGAGAAAGGTGTTGCCCTAGTAGATGTACGCACCGAGGTTCGATACCCAGGGTACAAGCTTCGTACTTGCCACATTGTTGGTGCATTCAAATGTTAGCCTAGCAGCACTAGGAATGTGGGATCCCTTCGGCGTAACCAAAACAGCACCAACTCCACCACCATTCACATTAACGGCCCCATCAAACATCAGAATCCGTTCGGATTCAGGGTCAGGCCCCTCCTCCGGGATTGGTTCCTCACAATCTTTCGATTTGAGAACCATGATGTCCTCATCAGGGAATCCAAACTTCATCGGTTGATAATCCTCAATGGGTTGCTGGGTGAGGTAATCAGACAATACACTCCCCTTTATTGCTTTTTGAGAGGTGTACTGAATATCGTATTCAGTCAAAATCATTTGCCATCTCGCAACCCGTCCGGTCAATGCTGGCTTCTCAAAAATATACTTGATCGGGCCCATCTTGGAAATCAACAAAGTGGTATGAACCAGCATATACTGTCTCAGTCGGCGAGCAGCCCATACCAAAGCACAACAAGTTTTCTCGAGCAGTGAATATCTTGTTTCACAGTCGGTAAACTTTTTGCTAAGGTAGTAATTTGCATGCTCTTTTCGACCAGACTCGTCATGCTGCCCCAGTACACACCTCATAGACCCCTCGAGGACTGTCAAGTACAAGATTAACGGTCGTCCCTCCACAGGAGGCATCAGAATCGGAGGCTCCTGCAAATATTCTTTTTTCTTTCAAATGCCGCTTGGCAATCATTATTCCACCTGACCGTTTGATCTTTTCTCAACAGCTTGAATATGGGTTCACACATGGCTGCTAGATGAGATATGAACCGTGAAATGCAGTTCAATCTACCTAAGAAACCACGAACCTCTTTTTCCATTCTCGGTTCAGACATTTCTTGAATTGCTTTTTCTTTGGCAGGATCAACGATTCCTCTTTCATTTACAATACACCCCCAGCAATTTACCGGACCGCACTCCGAAAGTGCACTTATTCGGATTCAACCTCAGTTTGAATTGTCTCAACCGGTCAAACAACTTGGCCAGATCTACCAAATGCCCCTCTTCTGTTTGGGACTTTGCTATCATGTCATCAACATAGCATTCAATTTCATGATGAATCATATCATGAAACAAAGTCACCATAGCTCTTCGATACGTGGCACCGGCGTTCTTGAGACCGAATGACATCACCTTATAACAAAAAGAAGTGCCCCATGGTGCGACGACCACACACATTCTCACCTTTCCATCTTTCTTTGACACTGGCATTTACCTCCAAAGCGGCCCCAACATTTACTTCCTTTCTGACCTCTTCGGTGCCCAGATTGACATCCTTAACTCGCTCCTCGTGCGGCTGAATCACCTTCTCCTCTTGCTTCAACAACCTGGCTAATTCTCCCGGCAGTTCACAATCTTCTTCGCCTTCTTCTTCGGCATGATAGATCGGATTGTCGAAGTCATATGCGGGTGTAACAGGATTGTTATCAATGAGATCCGGAGAATACGAAAGTCGGAATGAAGCCAATCAAAAGGAAGGACAAATGAAAATAAACATTGCCATTTTTTATTTTTGTTTTAAACTGCAAAAATAAATGAAAAACAGGGAACACCGCTTTTAATGTGAAAAATATCCATTTATTAATGATGCAAAATGTTGCAAAACGAAACACATGAGGTGGCCCTTACAATGGACCATTACGTTTCGGGCAAAACGTATGGCTTTCATGCAAACAGAATCGAAAAACAGAAATATTACTCTTCACGCAGAGTGACAGTGATGATCTTTTAGGCCTTCCAGTTCTGGATCTCCATCCCTGGTACGCACGATTTTATCCAACGATCGAGCTCGCAGTCACTGTCGATCTCTTCACCCTTCGCACAAGCGTGATCTGGATCTAGCATTCCGGCACTGGTGAACGTGAATGGCTGACGACGTCCTTTGCTCTGTCCAGACGAGCCTTGGTTCGACTGGTAGCCAATCCCAAACCTATCCTCTTTCACCGCCTGTTTTCCTTTTGCCCTGGCTAAAGCCTCGGCCTTATCCACCTTTTCGGCGATCGCTTGCTGCCCCAAGGCGAAACCTTGCATGGCGTTGATCAACTCACTCATCTTCTCTTTCAGCTCGAGAATGTCAGTGTTGGGTGGATTCATCAGTTTGGATTTGTTGCGCCTGGTATGGTATCTGAGCGGACGAGCTACGTGCAGAGGAATGACTCTGCGTGCACAAGCAGTGATTCCTAAGTCAATCAAACAGGTTAGAAACTGACACCTGCAAAACAGAAGACAGGTTACTATGACTCACGCATGAATGCAATGTCTATCCGTATGAGGAACACTCGATCTTTCGATCCTGGCTTCATCGAGACGGATAATAATTTGACAATAACATTTTGACACCGGGATGTCTCTCAACCAGAATCTCAATCGAGAATGTACCCTGAGTATGGATAGACATGAGTTAGATGTGGATGAATGCAAAATGGGAATGATGCAGATGCATGAATGCAAGTCAATGTGCCATCCTCCAAGTCATCTGAACACCCACTGTACTGGATTCCTGTCTCTGAACTGATCACAATCATCTGAGGGTCCGAGTAACCATAAATCCAACTTGGGGAGTTCCGAAATAAACGGAACCGAAGGATACATCACCATCATCACAGAAAATCCTCTGAACAGATGACAACCAGATCCTCTGAACAAGTAACTTCAAATTCAACCCGGGGATCCGAAATAAACGGAACCCGCTGATAAATACCACGGACAGAACTCCGGCGTCTCAGAAATAAATCCATAAATCCGACTTATAAATAGGACCCAGATCAAGAACTGAACCATTAGTCACCATCAAAGTCACCATCAGAACATGCATTTGTAGGAATCAAACCCTCCCCTCACAGGTGAATTCTAACAAGGTCATCCTAAGGCGGATAATGGTCTCGATAATCGGGCAAGATACTCAACGGGTTTGCCCTTTCGGGTGTGCCATTGTAGCTCTCATAAGATCATCTAAACCAAAGATCCGGGAAAGAACGGTCACCGAAGTCAACAGCTCAAAAGAGATAACCCAACCTGAGTGGAATACTCCAAATGGAAGGACTCTCTCAAATGAACCTCGTCCGGCTGTGGCATGTCACGTCTCCGCATCATGTCATGACAACATGTGAGGAAACATGAGACCACACTAACCCTAGGTGTATACTCGGGCCTGGGTTTTAGCCCCACTCAGAACACCCACCCCAAATCAGAGGAACCAACCTGTACAGAATCCAACACAGTATGCATGAAACAGTAAAGTGCACATAGGATGCAATGCAAGCAGATAAGTATGCAAAGCAATAAATAACTAACACACAATAGACAGTAAACAAACAAACGCTAGGAAAGGCCCGTTAGGGAAAATGTTTCCCCAGCAGAGTCGCCAGCTGTCGCAACGCAAAAAACAACCGGCGGGGAAAGACACAGAGCCGCCACCGTGTGTTATTTATCCCAAAGGAGGGAAAGGAAACGCTTGAAGTAAACCTGAAAAAGGGAAAGGAACGGTCTTACGACCAGAGATTGCAAGGTACGGGAGTCGGTTACGCAAGGGGAAGGTATTAGCACCCCTCACGTCCTCCATACTCGACGGGATCCATGCTCAAAAGAATAGAATAAGGTTGCTAAATAACTGCTCAAAAAGAATGCACACACACTGGAATAAACAGGTGAGAGAAGATGGAGGAAGGGGACTCGACAGGATATCGCATCCTGGGCCTACGTAGTTTATCAGAAACAAACATCAGAGTCGATGTAGTTCGGGGAAATGGGGAACGGGCTCGCTAGGATATCGCATCCTATGCCTATGTATCTCATCTGGAATGAGAATCAGAGCTGTCGTAGTTCGGCTAACGCACGCCGAAACAAAACACAACATAGAGACGCTGAGACGTCAAAAGAAACTCAATAAGGAAACGGAATGCCAATAGTTGGGCTTACATCCGACTCCACGAAGGCAAACAAGGAAACAGAATTCCAATAGATGGTCTTACATCTGACTCCAAACAAATAAACAATCGCTAACCAGCGAACACCAAAGGTTCTCCAACTGACAAACTAAAGGGGAGTCTGGAACTCGAGCCTAATAGCTGTCACACAAACACCAAGAAGACGCTGAGACGTCAGAAGAAACAAAAAGGTTGAACGCACAGACTAAAAGGGAGTCGGGAACTCGGACCTGATAGTTGTCAAGCAAAACACACACAGAAAAGAAAAAGGGTGAACACACAGACTAAAAGGGAGTCGGGAACTCGAGCCTGATAGTTGTCAAGCGAAACACACGCAAAAAAGAAAAGGGTGCCCGGAGAGATCTCGCACGATCTCCTGCCTACGTACCTCATCTGGTATGAGGATCAGGGCGACGTAGTTCCCCTTAACAGAGGAGAAACTTTCTCCTAACCAGAGACTAGGGAGATAACAGACTAATAGGGAGACTACGACTCGAGCCTAAAAGTTGTCATGCAAACGATCCCTAAGTTGACGTCTCTAATCAGAACCTAACTCGCACAGGAAGCAAGCTAGCCTAAACAGCAAGTAAACAAACACAGGTGAACAGGTATCACACACTATATGCAAACAAGCGGCTCATACAAGGCTGGGCTTTAGTCAAGGGGTCATATCAACCTCGACAAACAAGCCAAAACTGTATGGGTGTGCTGAAGCTCTTAACCACTGACATTGACCGTCAGGGTGAGCAGATGAAAGGTAATGAGGGTTAGAACTTATAGCTCTTAACCCTGGCCTGGGTGAGCTTGAATCAAAGAAAATGTGGGGGTCCAGAATGAGGGACCCTATTCCACTTAACTGATTCTATACAAGGATCTTGGGTTAGGTTCAAGAGCCTCAGCACGTAGTGCGAGCATAATGAACGACTCAACGATTAACAGGGGATTGATTGCTAATCCCTTCTATCTATCAATTGCCTCTTCACTTAGGAGGACTTAACAAGTAACATGCCTCGACAAGGAGGTCTTGAGCACAAAAGTAAACAAACACAGTCATTGCCTCTTAAGGAGGACTTCAGCCAAATGCCTGCCAAAAAAAACGACAGGGCTTCCAGACTACATGGAGTTAGAGGATGATTACCTAGGTGGTATACCAACCACAGCCAAAGCAAAGCTCAAGCAATGAGCTAAAAGCGACTAATGTACCTGTACAAAAGTCAAACAATCAATATCATATTCAGAAAACCAAACAGACAATCAACAGTGGTTCTCTTCTGATATGTACACAATACAAGTCATATGTGTAAACAACTCAAGTGAGTTCATCACCAAGGGACCTACAACACAACAAAGGTTAGTGGACAAAGTAATTTGCATCTCAAGTAATGAGATCACATCAACCACTTGAGCTAGATGCTTGAACCTGAAATACAAAGCTCAAAAGGTGAGTACAAACCACTAGTACCAAGACTAGGGTCAAAGGCAAAGCAAATAGTCAAAACAGAAGTTGACATTCCACATGAAGCACATTTAATCAAATAATAACATGTCATAAAAAGGATCAAACTCAAATCGTAAGGCAAGGCCATCCAATGATTAAGATAAGGCAATAGGCACACAAGGTGATCACAATTGGACATCAAAGATATAAAATCCACATTAAAACAGAAATGAACCCAATGATCATATTTTTTTATGTGATATCAACATGTTAAACACAAGCCTCATGCCAAAAATTAGGTCCAGAAGGTATCAAATGACATGTGTATAATAATGAACAAAGGCAACATCCAAATGTGTGACACAAATTGTCACACCATACATTCATGTGTCTAAAACAGAGATGGAAAATGCTAAAAATGCCAAACAAAAGCTCAAAAATCATGTAACATGTTAGGAATCAGCATATCAAATTTCAAAGCAATTGGACAAATAATGAGCATTTCACAATCAATTGAATGAAGCATGGTAATTTTGCATACATGTTCAAACACACAATCTCAATTAAAAAACCAGAATCAATCAATTCACACAAATGACATCTAAAAATAATAGACATCAATACAAACAAGTGAAAAAAAATTGGAAGCAATTTGGATTTATTTACTATTTTTAGTGATTTTTGCAATTTGATGAAAATATTGAAATAAAATGAAAAGAAACACATGATAATTTGGAGGGAAATGGAATATTAGGCTAAAGTTTGAAAAAAGTGCTGGAGGCAAGAGTTGAACAGAGGACATCAAGGTCACAAACAGGCGCATGAAATAATAAAACAAAAGTAACATGGCAGAGATTCAAACCAAGGCACTCAAGGTCACAAACAGGCGCATGAAATAATAAAATTCACAAATGTTGTGGCCAGGTATCGAACCAAGGAGGTAATGGTTACAAGCGTGCGCAAATAAATCAAATAAAACCAAGCAAGATGAGGATCGAACAGAGGAAACGTTGGTTCAGGGCGAGTTTTGTACAAAACGCAGCCGTTTCATTAAATGAGTTGGCAAGCCAACTCACGGTCAAGGTACATGTGGAACAGGTCAAAGGCGCGCAGGCCAATTATCTTGCCAACAGGACGCAGGCGTGGCAATACCAAAGGATAAACCCTAGCGCCACACCAGACGGTGGCTGGTGGAAGTTTCCACCGTCTTCTCCGGCCAGCCAGGCGGAGAAGACCTAATTTTTTTGCACAATTCAAAAACGCGCATATCATTGGAAAGATCTCGTCATGTAGATCAAGAAAATCACCTTAACTAAGTCTAATTCTTCATGTATTGAACATATCGAACAGAAACATTATTGCAATCAAAACTTCAACTCAGCATAACTCAATCAATATTCATCCATTTTAAAATCTAAAAGCATCAGCATCATCAGCAGTGAAAGTTCTACACAATTATAGCAATAAAATGAAGAATCATGAGGTTCGAAATCCAACCTTCTTGAAGAACAGTGTGGTGATTTCGTGGATTCAAGGCCTTAAACGATCCAGATCCACTCCTATATTGATGACTTGAAGCTTTATGTATGAATTGGCAGCTGATTCCACCTAGATCTAGCTCAAATTGCAAATTCCATCTTCATGAGTTTGTGCACAATTTGCTTGATTCTTGATCCAAATCTTCAAATCAATGCTTGATTCCTACTCAATGATGATAAATGAACACGAATATGCAAGAAAATGGATGTGTTATGTGAAGAATTTTGAAGTTTGATTTGAGAGAATTTTTGGAGGGAAAAGAAAATTCTAGATCTAGAATGTGTAATCTGATCCAATTCTGTTATGATTAGCCTTATATACTCCTCCTTAATCATGTTGAAATTAAGTTTAAGCATGGCTAATGAAAAATTAATGAAATATGGGGTGTATGACCAAAAATGCAAATGTGAGCGTGCATGGCTAATTCCCACGTGAACAGTAGCATGTTAGGGCTCCATTCCACTTAAAATGAACTCATGAACATGATAGGATTGGAATTAGACTCATGTGATCAACCAAATTTAAATTCTTCATTTTCCCTCCAAAATGTTCAAGCATGGACACTTGATCATGTGATTTTATTTCATGCAATGCAATGCTTGATTTGGAAAATATAGGTCATGAGAAGCATTTTGCAAAAAGAGTGGTTTAATTTGGAGTTTTGAATCAAAAGTTATGGCATTTTGAACTTCCATGCATACTTCATGCTCATTTGGCCATAACTCCTCAACCACTCATCAGATGGACATGATCTTGGATTTTTTGAAAAGAGGAGAGAAAGATCTTCAACTTTCATGTTCACCAAAAATTCATTTGAAGCTTCTTTGATGTTGAAAATTCAAGTTGAATGTGGACCAAAAACTTGCCATTTTTGGAAACTTTCAATTACAGGTCACTTTCCATTTTTGGAAACTTTTGTCCTGACTTCAAAATCTTCAAGGTATATGTTTGAAATGACAAATGAACCTCTTTTGAACATGAATGAGGTGTCTCAACTCATCTCCCCACCTCATAGTCTTCAGCTCTTGCACAGTTGACTATATAGGTTCTCAGATGACCTTGACATGCTCTGATCAGCTTAAACCTCCACCACTTGAGGAATTGGCTCAGAAATGAAACCCTAGCTCATATAAGCTCAATATAATGATCATGTGATCCCCATCTCAATAGAATACCTCTTCTCCTTGACAAACCCTGGCTGGAAGAAAGTCCATGATTAGGGTTGACCAGAGGTCAAAACCCTAATCCCAAGGAACCTGAGCATGAACAATGAAACCCTGGATGATGATAGAACCATGATGATGGTAATATATCCTTGCCAGCAAGATAATGCTTAAGACCTGTGAAGGACCAAGAAACCCTAAATGAAGTACACACCCTCAGATGATTGGTGATCAACTTAAAGAAACCCTCAGGCTTGAATCATGTGACATCTCCCTCTTCTGAAAAAGACTTTGGAGGATGACTGTTTATTTCAAATGATATGCAAAATGCAAATGCCTAATGGTCTAAAACATGAAATGCAATATGCTAAGCTAGTCCCAAGTAGAGGAGGGCAAATTTTGAGGTGTTACACTATGACTCTAATATTGGTTAAAATTGACATGAATCCCTGACAATGATGCCAATTTGATCCGCTGTCACACACGGGTCAAAAAACGGGTAAATAAAACTGTAGTTACAGAAGCGACACCTCGAGTATCGTATACAATAATTCTTGTATGATATAACCAACAGATTGGAACAAAAGTGGGGTTTATATTCGATTCAAAATAAGTGATTATACAAAGTGATTATGAAATAAGTTGATATACTGATTTGGTTTCCTAACTTATCATTGATTAATATAATTTTCATGGCCTAAGCAGATTCTAATCCCTTTTCGATTACAACAACACTAACAAGTGCATTGGGACTAATGTATGATATATGTTCCTAATTTCTGAATTAAGCAAACAAATTATGAATTAAGCAAACGGGTTAAGCACACGCAAATTAAGCCAACATGATTATGGAACATATATCAATCGAAATTAATTAACACACATTCTATAGAACTTGAATAAAGCATACAAGACATATAACATAATATTGAAAAGGAAAATACATTTGATTGAAAAATAAGAAACCTCAAAGTATCGGCGAAAACCGATTACAATAGATCAACTTTGTGAACTTTAGTTCTCCATGAAATCTGTATCCTAGCCTCTAATTTTTGTGAATGCAGAATATGATTACTGTAGCAACAAAAATCCTTATAAAACAAAAGGTAAATTCGGGACTTTATGGGATCCGATCTAACAATTACAAAAATCGGCCCAAACTAACTATTTTAATTAAGTTTGGAACTTCAACAAATGATTCGATCCTCATTCACTCTGAATATGTTGTTTACTTCAACATGAAACTTGTAGCTCTTTGTCTTAACTTTCCAACACATATTAGAATACGTCAATTCAATTTCCGTAGCTCAAGTTATGGTTTGCATAGTGACAAGGTATTAAATAACTGTTTATGCTGAAAATAAAGTACGGAACTAAAATAAAGCAAACAATAAAGTTAAATATAAAAACACACTAAAATAGTAAAAATAATAGAATAAACTATAGATTTTACTAAGAATAATAGTAGAAGAATATGCATCAAAATGCACTGATGACTCCTCTTGCTTTGACACGTAGATAAATGAATGTCATGTTTGATGATTATGAGAGTCATCTGGTATCAGAGGAGGCACAAAGTATCATAGCTGAGAGCGACTGGAGCTATGTCGATGGGTACATCAGGTGATTCTTCAGGGTGTCACATCCGTATATGGTGCATGTTTCTCTAGGAGATCCACCAAGGCTAACTCATCATGAGATACTACACGAGGATCATGCACAATTAGGTCATGCTTATGATGTCTTGCCTAGATATCATCACATATTGGAGATTGCACAAGCAGGCACTGACAAAGGTATCTTCCTTGATAGGTCTGATGTGAGGCAGATCCTAGATGTCATCATGACAAAGGCATGGGGGACATTGATGCATCATAGATGATGTAGGAGGACGAGGGTATTGAAGGACGAGGAGTCAGAGGAGCTAGAGGAGATGTAGCCCGACATACGCAGTAGTGCAGTAGTATATAGTAGTTGTACTTTGGATTCATTATGGATTGTATTTTATTTTGACTTCATGCTACTTTATCATGTATTTTGATTTTATTTATATATGTCATTTTTGGACCATCTAGATTTATATATTTCATTTTTTGCATATCGATTTTATGATTTAAATCTCGTCACATAACAG
This sequence comes from Lathyrus oleraceus, assembly GCF_024323335.1. Lineage (NCBI taxonomy): Eukaryota > Viridiplantae > Streptophyta > Magnoliopsida > Fabales > Fabaceae > Lathyrus > Lathyrus oleraceus. The sequence continues at coordinate 105,153,579 of NC_066585.1, forward strand.
GATACATAATGTTTACAAATCATCATCTTCATTTGAATAAGCATAAACAAAACATAACCTGCACTATTTTGGTAAGGTATTGAGATGTATCTTCGTAAAATAAACAGAGATGCATCTACGGAACAATAAACGTGTAAATGTCTTTCAGAGTGGAAGAATTGTGTGTGTTTTAAAATATTACGAAGATGCATCTCCGAATCAGTTAACATTTTTATTTAAGACAATGTACGTCTGAAGATGTATATCCGAAATTTAAGATGGGATAAGAAATTCGAGAATTCTTCTTGCGACCCCCAAATTATACCTGAGACCCCCCATACTTTCATATTTCCCAGACTGCTCCTGACTGAAAATTGAATGAAAATTCCGAACGAAATTTCCGGTAATCTTAACAAAATTTTCGTTACAACTCAAAATTTACGATAGTACATTTTAAATTTTCGGTATACCGAATATTTCAAAATTTCCATTTTGTTTCATTAAGTTCCAGAAAATTGAAATTTACATGTGGCTACCGAAAATTTCAACCTAGATGAAATTTTCGGTAGGGTTATTTTTATTTTTTATTTTTTGGACGTTCAGGATTTTGTTGACAGTTTTGGATGGTTGTGATTGCACCGACAATTTTGTGTTGTCCAGAGTAAATGCAAACTTGTATAAATAGGGGGTCACGTGTTTGACAAAAACATCTAAGAAAATCCCCATCCTCAATTTTTGATTAAGGCAGAAGTGTACTTTAACGAAGCTTCACCTTCTGTAAAGTTCCGACTTTCGGATGTCACCATATCTCTCGCCAACACGACGTCCGTTGAATGAATTATTGTCTGATATTGAAACTAGGAAGGTGAAAAAGACCGAGTTTCGTAAATATTGAATTGATACTGACGGGAGGGTGAAATACAACCTTATTGAGTTGAAGACCGATGAAGATGTGATGGAAATGTGGAGATCATTTTGCCGTAGGATAACAAAGGGACCAATCGAGTTAGTTGTTAGGCTTTCAAGATCTGTTGACGATATAATGGAGATGTTGAAACATACAGAATCATCTAGCAATGTTTAGATTTTTCTTATTTATTATTGTGTTTCTTAAGTTATGTTTAAGTTAATGTTGATGTTGCATCTGTATTTTAGTTAATTTGTTGTTTAAGTTATGTCATAAAAAATATTATGCAATAAAAAGTTATGATGAAAAAATATGAATAATATATAAATAATACATAATATACGAAATCCATGATATACAAAAGATGTCTAAATAGGTCCCCCCACGGGCTATGTCTACAGCCCGAGATAATCTAGTATAAACCTCGCCATCTGGGTTTACCAAAACCATAAGGTTATCCATAATGATTGCAATCATCTAGAGGCGCCACTGGACATTAACATCAGCTGTAGAAGGTGGTAGTGACACATCATCAACATATACCCCAACACCAGAAGGCCCCACATCAATAGTAGGTGAGATGATGCAAGGGTGTGATACATGGGTGTTAAACCCTAACTGCCTGATCTTTAATAGCACAACCAAAGTTGATGAAGTTACTCTAAAACCACCAATCAATGCATGCAGATGGTATATCTAGAACTGGTCGTGGGATACTATGAACATAACCATACTATCGCAGACACCTCTCAGGAAAATGTCTAGCAACCATGGTCTTACACCGCATATAACCTGAATATAATGATGACTCCTCGAACTAAAGGTGGACTTTATGACTAGTGTATGATTTCTAGATGACATCATCTATAGTCAGTGCATTGAACCTTTTCATATACTCAACAACACCACCAGTATGTGTCTGCCTGGCCTTCCATCTATTCGCCCGTTGGGACCCCACTGGGAAATGCTACACCCTCCTGTCACAAATGTTAGGGAAATGCTCTTATATCCAACACTGATATAAAAATAGAGATACAACACATAATAAATAAGAAACTCTATTCGTAACAATTAAATAAGAAATCAACAATAACTAATAATTTCAAGTATACATGTAACTGATTCAAATAGCCAACAAACTGCTTGGTCTTAAAGACCATCGTCACTCCAAGGGTTGTATACAGAAGTGTCAACGCAACACCCCCAAGCCTAACGGGTGTCCTCGAGCCTACTGAAGAGGCACACGTATCCGACATCAATATAAACACCAGACTTGTCCCCAGAGAGAGTACATGCTACTATATGTAGCATGTATGCCCTAGCGGCAACCTCATAACTCCCAGTCGTTACAAGCGTGTCGTACATCGTCCGAAGCTAAGACATACGAAGATGTACGCCCTTGTTGACGCTAAACTCCTCCTGCACAACCGCATCAGACACTCCTAAATCTCGTGCAACAGTGTGACATGCCAAGTACGGGAGTCGTCAAGAATCTGCCACCGATGGGGAGATGGAACAATGAGGAGACATCATCTAGAGTGATAGTCATCTCCCAAAACGGAAGATGAAATGAAGATGTCTCCTTATGCTATCTCTCAACAAAAGCACTAAGTAGTAGATCATCAAGCATGGTGAGGGAGCAGTGGACAAAATCAAGCAGTTGGAAGTACTGTATACTCCGACTGACCTGCTCAGGCATCAAAATCTTCAGGAAGTCTTTCATCTTCGACTCGTGCGATGTCACCTTCAATGTGAGACACTCATGTGACAAACAAATATAAATAAATTAGCATTTAGCTTTCATGTCACAATAATAAATATATTAGAGTTAAACATAAATGACATATACCTCTCCCTGCCAAAGTCGTAACACCACACAATCAACATACTCGGTAAGCACTGACCAGTCATTGGGTCCTCCAGGGAATCCTCCACCAGTGTGTACAGAGGGCTCGATCGAAGGAGTTATAACCTTCGTGTCAGTAGTAACATATGAGACTAAATCAGCAACATCAACATTTGGATGAACCACCCGAGCAACCTCCTCCAAACCAGCCTCCTCAACAACAACAACCAGATCTGCAACCTCCTCAACCACCGGATCAACGACTCCATCAGCAACAACAACATCTAGCACAACCTCTTCTTTATGTTGCTCTTTTAACCGTACTAGTCGGCGTGAAATGCTACGAGGTGCTTAGAACTGACCCTACTAAGCCAACCGCTTTCGGTGTGAACCGGTTAGAGCCACTGAAGACTCAACCTCAACACCTCTGGCAACCCTAAACTGGTCTACCACTCAATCAACAACTCTCCCTGCAATAATGTCGTCTCTGCCTCTGTATTTCACTATAAAAGAAGGGAAAAAAATTTTGGTAACTACCGAAATTTTCATAATTTATGATATAAAACAAAGTTTTGTTACATACCAGAAATTTCAAATTTTCCGTTATAAATTCCCATGGTATATATATATATATATATATATATATATATATATATATATATATATATATATATATATATATATATATATATATATATATATATATATATATCGGAAATTTCAGAATTTTCGATACAAAATTAGATTTTTATAACTATAGGAAATTACGAAATTTTCGATATATTCAATGGGATTTTGTACCAGAAATATTGAAAATTTTGGTAAACATTTCATGGAAACACCAGACATTTTGAAAATTCCGGTATAAAATACCATTTTTTTTGAAAAACTCAGAATAATTACTCACTGTTTTTAAAATTTTCGATACTTGCTCCAAATTTCCGATATCGCCTCAACAATTTCAAATTCGCGTTTCTGAACGGTAAATTTCAAAAAAATTTGAAACAATTTTCGAAAGAAACTGTCGATATGCGATGGAGATGGAGGGTGTCATGTCTAAGTGGGGGTATTAAGTTAAATGGTTAAGAAATTCCCATTCCCTAATGGTGTAAGTAGTGTGGCCCAACAACTTTTTGTTAAGTTTGTCCATAAGGCCAGCCCAAACGAAACAGTGAAAAAACAGCACCACCGCACTAGTGTACTGTGTATTGTCTTCCCTTCCCTCCCCCTCACAATTCCAACAAGGAGGGGTTTAAGAAAAACAATACGAACAACAACAGAAAGTGAATGAATGAACAAATGAATGAAGCCGTGATATGTATCACAGTGTCGGTGCACGCCGCCTACTATACCGTTCTCAAATATCTTACTACGTTAAAGCTGGTCTCATTGACACTGCAATCCAACTGTTCGACCAAATGTCTCAATCAAATTGTCGTCCTTTCAGCATCGACTACAACCGTTTCATCGGCGTTCTCATTCGTCACTCTCACCTCGACCTCGCTCAAAGCTACTACCACCGCCACGTCATCCCTAATGGTTTCTCACTATCCCCTTTCACTTACTCTCGCTTCATCTCCGCTCTCTGTTCCGTCAAAAACTTCTCCCTCATTCACTCTCTCCTTCGTGATATGGATGCTCTCGGCTATGTTCCTGATATTTGGGCTTTTAATATCTACCTCAACATTCTCTGCCGCGAAAATCAGTTAGATATTGCTCTTCAATTGTTTCGTACCATGCCTTTGAAGGGAAGAGAGCCTGATGTTGTTTCGTATACCATTATCGTCGACGCATTGTGTAAAGCTAAAAGGTTTGATGAGGTTGCTCGTGTTTGGCGTGGTTTGATTGAGAGTGGGTTGAAGCCTGATTTGAAGGCATGTGCTGCACTTGTTGTTGGGTTGTGTAGTGTTGGTAATGTTGATTTAGCGTATGAGCTTGTTGTTGGTGTGATCAGTGGTGGTGTTAAGGTTAATTCTTTGGTTTATAATGCTTTGATTAGTGGGTTTTGCAGGATGGGTAGGATTGATAAGGCTTTGGCGATTAAAGGGTTTATGAGTAGGAATGGGTGTGTCCCGGATTTGGTTACTTATAATATTTTGTTGAATTATTGTTGTGATGAGATTATGCTTGACGAGGCGGTGAGGTTGGTGGAGACTATGGAGAGGAGTGGTGTGGGGCCTGATGTGTATAGTTATAATGAGTTGCTTAAGGGTTTTTGTAAGGCTAATCAGTTGGATAGGGCTTATTTGACTGTGGTCAAGAAGATGCAGAGTAATGGGGTATGTGATGTTGTTTCTTACAATACTATTATTGGGGCTTTTTGTAAGGCGCGTCGGACTGAAAGAGCTTACGAGTTGTTTGAGGAAATGCGTAGGAAAGGGATTCAACCAGACGTGATAACATTCACGGTGCTTATAGAAGCGTTTTTTAGGGAAGGTGCTTTCGATGTTGCCAAAAAGCTTCTTGATCGAATGACAGAAATGGGGATTATTCCTGACGTGATTTTCTATACCACAATATTTGATCATCTGTGCAAGTCCGGGAATATTGATAGGGCTCTTGTTGTTTTTTGTGACATGGTGGAGAGTGGAGTAAGTCCAGATGTGGTCTCATACAATGCACTCATAAATGGGTTTTGCAAGTCTTCTAGAGTTATGGACGCCATGCGGCTATATGAAGAAATGCAGGTTAAAGGATTATGCCCGGATGAGGTCACTTTCAAGTTGGTAGTTGGAGGGCTCATTAAGGAAAACAAGCATTCAGAGGCCTGCAGGGTTTGGGATCAGATGATGGAAAAAGGATTTACACTTGACAGACATCTCTCCGAGATTCTAGTCAATGCCATTCAGTCAAGAGATGGCACATGAGCATTGTGTTAGTTTGCATTGCAATCCTCGCAACTTCATCACGCTCTTCTTTCAAATCGCAGAGTAACTTAAATGTTTCTCTCCCGACATACTACATGAAAGTGTAACAAACCGATGAAGTTACTTTGTTTTTTGCAGCCAGTAACACCTGCATATCAGTATAACCATTTGCATGCTGCTCATGGTGAAATCTCACAGCTTTGCATTGTAATAAGACACTACTAGTTCCCTGGGCAGCTTCTTGTAGAGAATCCATAACAACGACAGCCCTACAATGGTTTCTAGTTGCTAATGAGTTAGTATCCAAATTTTGTTACATATTACCGACAGACTTTTAGCTGGCGGGTTGTATTTTGTCAATACAATATACTCATTATATTCTTTGGCCATTTTTTTTATACACGGGGGCTATTGATCTGAATATCACCCAGCACAATTGATACCGGTAATTAATGATTTGTGGTTGAAATAAGTCCAGGTGCCTATATAAATTAAGCTGGTGTTTCTTTGGTGTAAGAGTGGTTCTGAATACTATGACTCTGATAGTTGATGAAATCCTTGATCAGTGGCAGCTCAGTTCAGATTGACTCAATTCCAGGCTTATGTTGTAGACACTTCGATGATGATAACCTTGTCATTTTATGGTTACGATTAATTTGAGTATAGCGCCCTTCTTGGAATAACAAGCTTTAATGTCAATGAATAGAAGTTTTATTTCACCGGGACAGAGCTCACACCATCTGTGAATTGATGTGCTGCAGAGCATAAGTTTGAACCACAGATATACGTTCCTGGTTAAGATCACCTTGTGGGCTACATTCAAGATTTCATTACTCAAGCATTGTGGAACCTTCAGTAACAGATTCGCGCCTTACAGTTTGTGTTTGTCTAGACTCAACAGATAGTTACAAAAGTTCTAGATCTACAGGGTAGCCTTGTTAGGCTTCAAAGTTCAAATCTATTACATTTTGTGGGAAAACTGTGTTGCTGGCACAAGATCCATAGATTTTAATTAGAATAGAAAGGTGTATTTGTTGGACTATACTGTCATAAAATCCATCTTGTCTGACCTATCTTAGGATTATTTTTGGTGATTGCTTCTGTCTCTATCTGCAGTACAGAACTTCAAGCTTCTCTAACGAAATGTTACCCTAATCATTCATTACTTTACACATATGTTTCTCCTTTATTTCAGCTCATTCTTTTATTATCGAAAAATAATTTTCAATATGCTTTTGTTGGTTTTTGCATATCTTTGAGGAAAAAAAAGGAGTTCTTCCTTGTTTACTTTTTATATCACAATCATACAACATTAGTACACTACTAAACTCTTGCTCATTACATACTTATGTATAATGTTGTAAATGTATTTCCTTGCCATTACATTCTACCCTACACAATGTTACCCCTTGGACAGGAGTGGCCAAAGCTCCAAACAAGCATAATAAGCCAATCAGCGGATTGATTTGATTGTAAAGAGGAAGAAGTAGAAAGAAGGATTTGACAAGAGAAAAATTCAGGTGAAGCACATAAATCTTGATTCTTAATTATTGGCATTCTGTGCTACTGGGGTTTACTCTTCACATCAATAATCTATCAGTATTCTATCTAATTAAGAACTTATACTTTCATAACCAATAGTTCTAGGCGTAAGTTTTTATATAGAAATTTTTAATAGCTTTCCACCTGTTTTGAACTGTGTTATTCATCTTATTGGTATAGGAGAATAATGACATTTCACCCTGAATCAATCATTGTTTTGGTTTTGATTTGGCTGTCTACTTGATTTCTTGAGTTTTTCAAAGTGATCTCCTAATAGTTCTATGATGCCATGTTGGAGAACTGTTGAATAGATAGAAAATGGATAGTGGTAATTGTTTTTTTTTACCCAAATAATAGTAATTGTTGAACCGTTGGTGTTGGATGTTGTCTCACCTGCCACTGCAATTGGGACTGTGGGGATTGCTAAACTATATAAGCGAGCTGTTCTTGGAGAATATAGTAAAATTGAAGTTGAAGACAAGTAAAGAAGAATCTGGCTTTAGCTTCTCTTTTTGACTTGTTTCTATTCAGATTTTGATTTATTTATTGCCAATCACAATGATTTCTTTTTGATTGAACAGATTTTTGCCCAAAAACTTGATGGGTTCCTCTGGCCTATCGTGTGCTTTTAACTTTTCAAGGTTCTTGAACTTGCAACTCGTAGGTTTGTGGTCCATGTACTTTGGATCAAACATCAAAGTAGAAGGAAGGTATCTTGTGCAGTTGGTATTGTTTGCATGTAAATTGATTGTTTAATAGAAAGGATACATTTGAATAGGACTCTGACAATTATGACATCTATTAGTCCAAAATCCATTCCACTTCCAAATTCATACAAAGTTTTGTTCTCTATTGTTGACATAGATTCTTATTATATATAATGAAAAGTGATAAGATACATTATCACTTCATGTTTGAAATGTTCAAGTCGAGTGTTAAAGTAAGAATTAGAAACTTGTGGCCCCACATACTTGGCTAATGTTTGATTCTTTGCCTGTACATGAATCATCCTTGAAGTTCTCATGAAGTCATTCTCATTCTTTTAATGCCTATTAATTTTTGTTTTGGTTTTGATTTGTTCTGGTTTACATTATCTTAATAACATTTTCATAGTATTAGCCTCTTGTTTCTCTTCATTGTACATTTTCCACAGCAACCATGTCTCGTCGAGAAACCAACCCTCACTTTTCTAGACCAGTGCGACCCCAGAATGCAGATCAGCAGCAGCCAAATATTCCAACAGTGCCACACCAACACTACCGTGGCCAACCACCTATTCCTGTAGCAGCACCTATACAAGATGTATCTCAGCATCCCCAGCCTCATTTTCCATTGCCACACCATTCTGAAGATCATGTTCCATTACGTGCAGATCATGATAGTCGTTTTCCATTGTCACACCACCCTGAAGATCACGTTCCACTGCGCGCAGATCACGATAGTCGTTTTCCACATCCCCTTGAGCAAGAAGGTCATCATCAACCACCTAGTTTACAAGTTCCACGAAGGGGGGGAAACCGTACCAGCCAACCACCGCGTGGAGGCTCGCGCAAAAAGCAACGAGATCAGGATCTTCGGCCAAGTAAGTCAAGGGTAAATTTTCAAGAGCCGTCCGTCGTACCACCACCGCCGCTTGACCATCCTCCCGAGCCTCGGCGGCAGCTAGCACCACGCCAAGATCGGCGTCACGGTGGTATAAGATTTCCTAAAGAACAAAAATCACCACCTTTAACTTGGTTAGGTGCTTGCTTGTGTGTAATATTTTGGCTTATCATAATCATAGGAGGCTTAATAGTACTCATAGTGTACTTGGTTTTTCGTCCACAAATTCCTCATTTTGATGTGTCTAGTGTCACACTAAATGCTGCATACCTTGATGTTGGTTATCTACTCAATGCTGATTTAACTATGCTGACCAATTTCACAAATCCAAACAAGAAAGTACATGTGGATTTCAGCTCAGTGATTATTTATCTGTACTATGGAAGTACCCTTATTGCTACTCAATATGTTGAGCCTTTCTCAGCTGCAAGGGTTCAGTCAAGATTTGCATATATACATATGGTAACTAGTCAAGTTCAGCTGCCATTAAATGAGGCACAGAGGCTTATGAAACAAATGGAAAGCAATGGAGTTTTGCTTGAAGTGAAGGGAGTTTTCAGAGCAAGATCAAAACTAGGAACCATCTTAAGGTATTCATATAACCTTTATGGCCGTTGCAGTATCATGGTGGCACGCCCTCCAGAAGGGATATTGATAAGAAAGAAGTGCAGAACGAAACGATGATTTGGCAACACACACTGTATCATTGGAATTTTTTTTGTTCTTGAAAATTTGGGGGGGTTTTGTTTTACTCTATTGCCTATTCCTCCTATAAAGGACATCTTTATTAAGGGGTTAACATTTATGTTTTAATTTATGAACATGTAGTTTTCCTTTAAACTACAAATTTGTATCTCAATTTTTTTATGCACTAGAATAATCAGAAGTTATCACATTTATTCATACTGATAACTGTTTCTTCATTAAAAAAACTCAGGGAGCTGTTATTTTTAAGTACCGAAACCATATCAATAAATTCAATCCATTGATCTATAGGCAGATCGTGTGGCTAGGAATGAAAGTATGATCAGTTTCATAGGCTGTATTGCACTGGATGTTAGCAGCCTATTGCATGAGCTTGCATCACGAGTAGGGGTATGCATGGGTCATAAACCAAACCAAATTGAATCATATATATGATTCGGTTTGGTTCTTAAAACTATTTTTATAAAACTAATTTATTTTTTAAAAATCAGTTTATAAGTGGATCGGTTCGGTTTTAAACCGGTTTTTTTAAAAAAAATAGTTAAAAAGAAACAGTTTTAAATCAATTTCTTTAAAACCAATATTTTATTTTCTTAAAAAAATCAATTTCAAAACCAATTTTATAAAAAAAATAGTTTTTTAAAACAATATTTTTAAAAAATCAATTTTATATCAAAAATAATTTTATTTTATTTTAACTAACTTTTTTATTTTCACTAGTTATAAAACTATTTTATGTAAAAAAAATATTTATTTTAAAAAATTACTTTAAATTTGACTTTTATAATCACCACAAATAATATCTCGATTAAAAACAATCCCAAAGTATGATGCGTTACATAAAAACGGCCATAAAATAAAATAATTATGAATCATATCTCTATAAATCATAATTGTTCAAAAATAAATAAGTCATCAAAAAAAATTGTTCAAACTTCTAAAATCTCTCATAATTGTTCATAAACATATTTTATGAGGTTTTAAAATTTAAAAAACATAAAAAAAAACAACAAATATTCAGAAAAAAGAAAAAAAATATATAAAAAAAATTGAAAATAATAAAATTATATTCTGAAAATTATTTTTTAAAAAAAAAAATCTAATCTAAAAGAAAAACATTTTTTTTACTGCAAAAATTACAAAATATTTTTGATAAAAAAAATCTTTTTTATTTAGAAAAAAATAATAATTTTATTTGAAAAAAAATATCAAATATAATTTTTTCGAAAAAAAATCCAAATATAATATTTTTTGTGAAAAGAAAAGAAAATCTGATTTTTATTTTTAAAATAATTTTTTTATAAAAATTTAAAAAAAATTAAAAATTAAAATTGATTTATAATGTGATAAAACATGAAAACATACAAATATAAAAATTTAACGCATAGTAAAATTTGGATACCCAATAACAAAATCAAATTTTTATAATGGGTAACTGTTTATATTTGGATAACAAAATGGATACCCAAATTTTTATTTTAGCATTTGGTTTGGTTTTTTTAAAGTGGAACAATTTGGATACCAATTTGGTTATGGATATCCGGTTTTTTGCACACCCCTAATCACGAGTTACGAACAAGTTTCCTTTTTTTGTTATGCTAGTTTTAGTTTGAAATTTCTTTTTCAAACATAAATTATTTATTTAAGGATATTTTAGTCAAATCGAATAAATTGTAGGGATATGAGAATAATTGTTTGGGTATGAGATAAAATTTTCTTTTACTTTTGTTTTTTTGATTTTTTTTTAAATAACTACCATTTTCAAATTTAATTCCAAAATAATATTTTTTAAAAATTTTTTTTCCAAAATAACCACCTTTAAAAAAAGATGCGTCAGATGAACTGGCGCATCTGTCTTGAACAAAGAGGAGGCGTTTTAAGCCTTGACGTCTGCATTGGAAGCCTCATGAGGAGGCGTCAATGCCCATGGCGCCTGCATTGTGCCTCATGAGGAGGCGCCAATGTCTATGATGCCTACTTAACGCATGTGGTGTATGCGCCAATTCATCTGGCGCATACACCCTTGTATTATTATTTTTTTAATTTTTAGTTTTTTTCTTTTAATTATTTATTTATTTATGAAATAATAAAAAATAATGTATTTTTTTATTCATGATAAAATAAATGTTACATGGGATTGACAAAAAATTAATGACTGACCCGATCAAAACGTTCCCCTGTTCCATATCCAGGTGCATTAGTTTGTCTCCGAGGTCTCCCACGATTTTTCTCAGGTGTTTGGGGTCTTTGTGTGTTTACCTAATCGAATGATGGCTGGTGTGAAGGTCCGACCGAAATTCCAGCGGTATTTGACAAATGTGTCATCATTTGTTCCTAATATCCGGAGGGGCTCTGGCCAACGACGCTTCCGTAATGGAGTTCGATACCCATGTCATCGTAGTTAGGTCGATGGGGTTGGGTGGATTGTGGACGGTATAGTTGCCCAAATTGGGACATTGAATCGTTTTGGAAACGAAGCAATGGTTCATGGGGCCTACTATAGTTAAACAATGGCTGCATGTTTTGGTGATGGGATATTTGAGTCGTCATTGGTGGGGGACTACGATGAAGTGACTCATATGAATCATTTGGGCTATAAACGGTTGTGGTTGAAGTGTATGGTTGTTAGTGGGTAGGGTTTGATTCTTGGTTTTGTGGTTGGATGGGTGACATGAATGAGTTGCGACGTTGGGTGGATGACATGAATGGGTTGCGAAGTTGGGTGTTTGGTTGTTGGGTGTATGTGGTAGGTTGATGGTGTGAGGTTGGTTGTTGGGTTTGGGCGGTTTGACATTGGTGTTGGACGGGGACTTGTTGTTGGGCGTACGATGACGAAGCTAGTTGGCATGGATCTATCAAATACCGCGGCTCAGACACAAACTGTTGCGTTGTTACCGACCTAAACCGTGTCATATATTGTTGAGTTGGTCTTGCACCATGGATGACTGGTTCATTTAAGATGTGTTGTCGTCGATTTCTCCATTGACGACACATCTCTTTTGCAAAGTCTCTCCAGTCGGAATAATCCCATTGGACATCAACTCTTTTTTGATGTCAATTCCCCAAACACGTCGGAGGTTCTGGAATCTGTTGTTGCATGACGAACTACAGTTTTATCCGATCACTCTGGTGCATTTCCACAGTAGTGAATCAGATAATTGGTGTCTTTGCTGTCCAAACTGCAACATCGTCATGGTTCACATGATGATCAAGACCCAAATATGGCCTCCAGATAAACTGTAAAACAATATGAAACGATTAGATGGTAAATAATTTGATAAGTATTTTTAAATTAAAATATAGTTGTGTAAGAGTATTACATCGTCTGGTCCAGTGTGGTCCAATAGATTGCGATAGACTACTATAGCGTGTTTCAGACACCTATTGTAGTTCATCCCTTTACTGACCACCTTAGATAAAAAAATGAAAAATATTATTTATAGTTAATTATAATATAAAATATAATTAATTAAATGGTAAAGTATTACACTTACTTTGTTGCAAAAGGGAACATGAATGAGTTCTCGTTTATCGGGGCGAGTGACAACATTCTTGACCAACCTCATGCTTGTAGCAAATACGCACATGAAAAAAACATACAAGTATTCTTTTTTGAATTTTTACACATTGCACTATATAGATGAGCCAACACAGTTGAACCCCAACTATATGTGCTTACCTTATTAGTGTTGCGTAACAACGGTAAATACATAATATTTACTGAATTACCTGTACTTTCTGAAAATAAAAAATTACCAAATAAAATCATAATATAACACCGAGTTTTAATTACTTTTCGTACTCAGTTGATTCTTCGGACAATATTATACTCGCATAATATTGTTTAAGGTATTTTAAATTTATACCTTGCCCCCTTGCTTGACCGGATGACTCTCCCTCAACTTGGTCGTCATACAAAGGGGCACCCAATAATTCGTTGCAGATAGAGTTGTCCTGGTTTAATTTACCATTCAAGGCCTTACCATCTATACGGAGATCCAACAACATGTATACGTACTCAAGTGTGACAGTACATTCACCGAAATGAAGGTGAAATGTGTGGGTCTCGGGTCTCCATCTTTCCAACAAAACAAGAAATACAATAAGAAGAAGCAATATATAATACAAACATAGATAAAAAAGGTATACGAATTAATATACGAGACAATGTTGAGGAGATTTCCAAATCCACATCCTCTAATATATGGTTCTATCAAATGATCGTGGGGTACATATTCATGTACACGACATCGAAAATACTTTGGGTCCTAATAACACATAAGTAAGAAATATAATAAGAAGAAGTAATATATAATACAAACATAGATAAAAAAGATATACGAATTAAATATGGAATAAGTAAAAAGAGAGTGATAACATACAAATTTCGAGATATTCTCGAGTGTTCCTCTGTGTTCATCACCCATAGTCAACAGAGACATAATTTGATGTTGTAGAGCTTGAGTATTGCAGAGAAAGAGTGTGGTAAAGAAGGAGTATAGATGATTCATGTCGGAGATGATTTGATGTTGTGATTTGAAGCCTATTTATAGATGAGGGAGTCTTACTAGGTTTGCAACCTACGCAACATGTGATTGGTTGCATGGCAAAGTAGAGTAGCCATAGCCTTAGGCGCATGCATGTGATATTCACATGCAAGGAAGAGACGCCCATGGTCTTGGCGCCTGCATGTGAATATTCACATGCAATGAAGAGGCGTCCTTGCTCTTGGCGCCTAGGAGTATTTGTCATGAAGGGGCGCCCTTGGTCTTGGTGCCTAGGTTGCTTTATGCGTCTAGGAAATGGGTGCCTGTTTGGACTATTAGGGCAGATATTCTCTTGTGAGATTCCTTGTATGCAGAGATTCCTTGGGCGCATGCATTGTGTGTTCTTGTCATTGCATGCATTCCTTGTGTGTTCTTGTCACTGCATGGTCAAGTATGTGCAGATGAATAGTGTGATCAATGCATTCAACGTTTACGTTATTTAAGTGAATTTGAATAACATATCAATGCATTCAATTTCAGTGTAGAAAAAAAAGTTAGATTAAAAAAAATATCTTCCTCGCAATATTACATGATCAGTGCCCATATCGAAGGTGAAATATTTGAGCATCAACTATTGGGTTTTTGTTTTCGCAACATAGAGGTAACTCAGTTTTCAATAAATCTACGATTAAATTTTTCACATATGAAACAAAGAATAGAAAAGAAATTGCAGTGCAGTCCTGTTGGCCAAATCATCTATAGAAATCCGGTTAGGTTTGTAGAAAACCAGGTGAAGTTTTATCAGAAGAAGATTCGAGAAGATGAAGATGTTCAACATATGTTTCTTAGTCATGTTCAACTTTTTCCCCTTATCTTCTTCATATTCTCTTACTCAGAAAACTTTCTTCCTTCAACATCTGTAAGAGCTTTTCAAACTTTCATTAATGGCTCCTTCAACAAACAACACTATGGCAGCTAAAGATCCACTCCATATGGCCAACGTGCTTCCTTGTGTTATAGTGGTTGGAAATCGAGAATACGTTCCTGAACCTCCCAACACTGAGGAAAAGTTGCATATTTGTAAATCTCATGTACTAATTCCTTACACCATTTCTGAAACAACTCATGCCCTTATGGATCATATGCATGGCCCTTTTGAAGACCTTACTAAGCTTTGAGATTTTTTCTCAACTTATCATAGGACAAAATCCCTAGTTAGCATTGAAGTACCCATGAATGTATAGTACATGACTACCACTTTATGAGTTTTTCGCTCAGCTCCCCCAACTAAAAAACATGATGATTGCATCTCTTGGTTAGATAAGATAGAAGCCAAAATGATTGAAATCTGGAAAGAGATTGGTATTTTCGAATTGATACAATTGTCGAGAACCGGTCCGACATACTGCCAAAACATGTTGGTCGCGTCCCTTTACTATTGGGGAAGCACCACTAATACCTTTCAACTTCCCGGTGGAATGTTGACACCTACGCTCTTCGACGTGGCGGCCATTACTGACCTTCTCCCTACTGGTGGCAACTTCGACCCCAACGATAGTGACAAAGATATCATTGATTTCGACAGCAATCGCCCCGGCTTCAGTAGGTACATCAAATACATCCATGTTACTGGCACCACTGAAGTCACTACTGAAGAACACATTGTGTTCCTTGCATTATGGTTATCCATATGCATATTTTGTTGTAGATCGTTTAAGGTGGCGAAGAGGTAACTGACTCTTGCCAACCAGTTTCATGAGGGAAATATATATGCATTAGCCAAATGATCTTAGGTTCACTATATGAATTCCTAGAAGAATCCATTGAAGCCTTAAGTAAAATTAAACCTACAGACGATTTATTGCTAGTTGGACCATTTTGGCTACTTTAGTTATGGCTCAACGCCATGTTCGAAACTTCTCTGAAGGTCAAGCATTTGGATGATACTAACGCCACCATTAGCGACAGAAGCGTTGAAGGCGTTCGGCTGAACCTTCTGACCCTAACTGATAAAACTAGGCCGGATCGAGATGCCTTTTTTACTTACTTCCTGATGTTCGCCAAGCACTATAACTTCACTGCGACCATGACCCCCTTATCCAAAAGAACACATGAACCTAAATGGTTAGTTTCTAGCCACTAGAGAAAAAGAAGATGAATCGAAAAGGATATGGGAAGCCTTCTTGAATCCTAAACTTCTATCTACCAGACTTATGGCCTCCAAGGAACACGTGAGGATCCTTAGTTATCAAGCTAACCTAGTATCACGCCAATTTAGGATAAACCAAACTGTACCTCGACTATTCTTCAAAAATAAAAACGAGTTGTGCCTTAGCACCTTCGACTACTCCGAAGATGATTGATGGTCGTCCCAAACTTTCTCCATTTTTGAACCCTACAACTATTACACCCAATATTTCGATACTTGGTGGATAGTCTACTATACAAAAGAGTTTATGGATTTTGACACAATAAGCCAACATATCACTTACGCTTTTTCTTCTTTGCAGCTAAAATTACACAAAGGTAGAACCAAACACATCAAAGAAATTCAAGCTTTCCATAAGTACTTTTAAATTGTGTACGACCCAAATGACCTTAGTCGGACGATCTGTGTGGCAGCGATTACTCTGAAAGAGAAAATGGAGGTAAAGCTTCCCAATTTGAAATTTCCTAAGTATGTAGAGGACAAATATAATTTCGCCCTGAATTATTATCCTCCTAAATTTCCCCCTTTGCCCACCAGCGAAATGGCTATGGCTTTCGCCCCTCCGTTCCACGGTGGTTCGTTTGTGGGGAATTTTTTAAGGTACATAAAAATGTGTGCTTGAAACCTGCACAGTGAATGTCTTCAAATAAGCTAGACTTATACAGTTTCAAAGGTCATCTTCATGTCGATATAGATCATGTCAGGGTCAAAACTCCCATACATGAGGGTGAGGAAAGCAAATGCATCTCTTCACCACCTTTCCACTCCTATAATCTCCATTCTCTATATTTACAACTTCTTTTATTTTATCACAGCTGTCGAACATAGGAAGAGGACCAGGGATGCTGCTAGTGCTAAAGTAGCACTCAAACAATCCAAGGTCGAGGAAACCTCCTCCAAACTTTCCCAAGCAAGTCTTTTGTTGTAACAATACACTTTGTATTTCTCAACATCTTTGACTTAAGTATTTTTATTTACTTGAACTCTTCTTGGATAATTGTTATGCAAGTAGATGACGCCAACGCAGAAGGAGAATCCGTCGCACCATTCCTGAACCGATACCTATCGAAGATTCATCCCTTGAGCCTCATCCACATAAAAAGAAAACACGAGGTGCTGGTGCCAAGAAGATTCGAGCCAGCCCTAGAGTGGCTCCCATTCCTAAGGCGAAGAATGAGAAGAAAGTTCCCGCAAGGAAAGGTGCCAAGGCGAACGACGTGACGAGGAAATTGGCCTCAAATGAGAGTTCTAACTCTAGCCTTGACGCAAATATCATAAAGGTAAATCCACTATTTTTCTGTCCTTCTCATAATTTTTTATATTGAGTATGCATCTTGATTTTTTTTAGAACGGATCCTCGACACAGCCTGTGCCCACCCTCACTGAAAAACCAGCTCCAATCAACAGCTCACCAGTACATCAACCCGTTACTACCGCGACCATTATCGACGAAGTCAACAAACTCGCCGAAGATGATGACAACACCTCTCACCAATTGACTGGGAAAGTTTCCCTTTCTGAATCGAACTCTTTAACATCTGCGGAAGAATAGAAGAACCCAATGGTCATGGACGACCCTTCACCAGGGCATACCTTTGAACAAGAAAAGCCAAAGCAACCAACTCCCCCCGGAAGTCCTCATCCCACTCAAGATGCCCAACCACAAAACAAAGTTGTTGACACCTTAAATAATGTTGAAAAACCCATTAAGGTGAATGCCCCTAGTGTGGAGAAAGAAATTCCATAAGTGTCAATCGCGAAAATCGCCTTTTCGCCGTTAATTTTCCATCCCAAAAGGAAATGGACGCACTGAAGAAAGCTAATCCCAGGGCCTACATGAAGATGGTGTTGCACAACAAGGGTAGCTCCAGTGATATGTGTTCAAGCTCTTCAATCATTTCTAGAGGAACAAATGGGCCTGAGATTGTTGATGAAATTCTGAAACAACTGAAGACCCTTGTTGGAGGGATTAATCTTTTTGAAGTATTGGAGAAGGATTTCATCTATGGCTAAAGTATCAAGACTCTGCTGAAAAAATTGGATATCCCTTATGCCCCCGTCGAAGTAGTCGATTTTCTAGTCACTTTTGGGCCCCTCTTCGAACAAATTCTTGTTGATTTCTAGAGGAAGCATGATGCTAGGACGAAGATGGTGCCTAAGAAAACTAAAAGGTAGAAGGCTTGGAACCTGGATAATGAATCTAACCAGCGTGTTGAACAACTGGAAGAAAGTCTTCGTCAAGAGGACAATGATGTTGCTACTTTGGATACCAAAATTGTCGATTAGGAGAAAGAGATTGAAGATTTGCAGAAGAAGGTGCAAGAGGCTGAAACTGAAAAGACAAACATTCAAAGAGTTAGCCAAATCCAGTTAGATGAAGAAACTCAAAAGGGGATCCAACATCTGGAGATTTTCGCCGCTCTTGATACTGAAATTTCTGCATATACTTCACTCACTTCTCAAGCTGATAGTCGCCTTGCTGCAGCTAGAGTTTAGTATGAGAGACTTAGAACTACTTTCCCTTTCTAGGAGTGCAATTTGATTTATTTATGTTTGAAGTTTTCTTTTTGTTGCTTGTGGAAACATTTTGGATAATGTAATCTCACAGTATGCCCTTCGTGGCACTTAATAGTGTTTAAGGCTATTAATTTTTTAGCCTTCTTAATTTTGAATTTTTTATTCTGCGTTAATATGCACTTCCTGCAAAATAGACCTTTATTATTTTAAATATTTGTTGTTTATTCGTAGGGTTCGACCTTCAGGGTTCAATTCTTCAACTTCATATGCATTGTTTGAATACGCTTGCAGAATTTTAAATGGCCCTTCCTAATTTGGGGACCATTGCCGAAAACTCTATATTTCCGATCCATGGGCAATATTACTTTCCACACTAAGTCGCCCAATTTGAATGTTTTGGACTTAAATTTTATTATAAGCTTTAGCAACGCTCTCAGTTTGTCTCATCAAGACATCTAGAGTGGTTAATCTTTCTTCGTCTAACTCAACCAATTTGTTGAACATCATGCCCCAATAACATTCAGTGGGGACCTCAGCTTTCCTTTGGATCCTAACTGATTGCAGATAAATTTCTAAAGGTAACACTACATCATGTCCATAAACAAGTCAGAATGGTGTAGAGTTAGTCAATTCGCTGGAAGAATTGCGACATGCCCATAGGATTTCGTTTAAGGTTTTATGCCAATTCTTTGGCTTTTGACCCACATGTTATTTTTATCAAACTAATTAAAATTTTGTTTTCCGCTTCGACCTGACCATTGGCCAAGGCATAATATGGTGTCGAGGTCAACAACTTGAAACTTGTTTCTGAGGAAAACTCCGCCATTTTGTGCCCTATGAAAACTGAGCCTTGGCTTATGGTAATAGTTTCAGGTATTCCAAATTTATATATAATGTGATTCTGAATGAAACTTATTACCTTTTTCTGGTCGACACTAGGCAACAGTGTGACTTATATCCACTTAGTGAAATAATTTATTCCCACCAAAATGTTCATATGCCCTTTTGACGAAGATGGCTTGATCTCGCCAATCATGTCTAAATCCCAACCTCTGAAAGGCCATGGATTAACTAATGAGTGTAACTCATTGGCCGACACATGTTGAATACCTAAGTGTTTCTGGCATTCTTGACAACCTTTGGTGAAATCTATGCAATATTTCAACATAGTTGGCCAATAAAACCCTAGTCGAAACAACATCTATTTCATCTTGTGACCAGCCTGGTGGGATCCACATGATCCCCTATGCACCTCGAAGATTGCCAAATATGTTTCTCTTTCACCAAGGCACTTGAGGAGAATCCATTCAAACAACTCACGTCCCATTACTACATAACGTAGGCCTTTGTATTTGATTTTTCGATCAGTTACTCCTGTTGGGTTTCCTAAATATTCGACTATAGGTTTTCGCCAATCATTATCTAACATTAAGTCAATGGCTAAAACTTCGTAGTTCGAAAACTTATGAAACTAAAAATTTTCTAAGTTTGGTGGATCCTCATATTCCTCTGCTCCCCCAAGTTTTGACATTGAAGGTGTCTCTTGAGGGTTCTCTTTCGAGACTAATTTTTCCTTTATCTCGACTAAATCTTCCAACCTCTCTTTAGAGATTTTATATCCCGAGGCTCTCTGAGCCAAGTCATTGGCCTCCTGATTCTCCAGTTGAGGAATATGGTCAATCAAAACGTGATCAAAACATTTCAGAAAATTGTTAGCTTTGACAAAGTATAACATCAAGTTCTCTTTGATGCATTTATACTCTTTCTTCAATTGTCGAACCACCAACTTTGAATTTCCCTTTATTTCGACGTCTCTTGCCCCCAAGTCCAATAAAATCTGAAGGTCTGTTATCAAGGCTTCATATAGAACCTCATTATTGGAACATGACTCCTTGATCTTATACCTAAACTTGGTCGTTATGTTTTATGGCGAAAGGATAAAGATTCCTACTTCAGCTTCATCTTTATGTTCGAAACCGTCGAAGTACAACCTCCACGACCTAGTTTCTACGTATGCCTCCATTATTTCGGCCATTGAATGATCAACAATAAAGTCTACGATAATTTGTCCTTTTATAGCTTTCAAAGGACAATAAGTCAGCGTATATTCAGTAAGCGCCAAGGTCCACTTCCCTATTCGACTATGCAATATGGGCTTTGATAACATATGTTTAATAACGTCGAAATGAGAGTAAACATAAACTTACACCACTTTTATATAATGCTTCAACTTAGTACATAAGAAAGAAACATAATTTTTCAATCGAGTTATACCTAGTTTTTGCGTTTATTAAGATTCGACTGAGGTAATATATTGCACTTTCAACACCATTATGATCCTCTTGAGCTAACATATTGCCTATTGTTGAATCTGATGCAACTATGTACAATTTCATGCTCCTATTTCTACTTGGAGGTAACAATATTGGAGGCTTCATCAGATATTGCTTTATGTTGTCAAAAGCCTCTTGTTGCTCGCTCCCCCAAATGAAATCGTTGTCTTTATTGAGTCGAAGCAATGGAGAGAATGATTTAATTTTTCCACTTAGGTTGGAGATGAACCTTCTTAGGAAATTTATTTTCCCCAACAAATACTGGAGTTGCTTCTTTGTCAAAGGAGGCTTGAGATCGACAATGGCTTTTGTCTTATTCTGATTGATCTTTATGTCTTTCTTATGCACCACGAATCCCAAGAAGTCTCCTGCACCAACATAGAAAGCACAGTTTAATGGATTAATTTTCAATCCATATTTCCTCATCCTCTGAAAAGACTGTCAAATATGGTCCAAATGACCATTTTCTGATGAGGGTTTTATGATTATGTCATCAATATAGACTTGCATAAAAGTCTTGATGAAGTCATGAAACATAGAGTTCATAGCTCTTTGATAAGTCGCCTCAACATTTTTTAGACCAAATGGCATCATTATCCATTCATAAGTGCCTAACGCACATGGGCATCGAAATGCCATCTTAGGTAAGTCCTTCTCAGTTGTAAAGATTTGATTGTAATCAGAGTACCCGTCTAATATACTCAAATACTCATAACGTGCGGCTGAATCGACTAACATTTCTGCCACATGCATAGCGTATTCGTCTTTAGGGGTAGCAATATTTAGATCCCTAAAGTCTATTTAAACTCTAAGAGTACCATTTTTATTTATAACTGGGACAATATTAGCTAACCATTCGACGTACCTGGTCGTTCTTATGAACTTACTCCTGAGCAGCCTTTCGATCTCTTCCTTGATCTTCAACATTATCTCTGATGCAAACCTCCTTGGCAGTTGTTTCATTAGCTTCTTTCTAGGTCAAATTGGCAGTTTTAATTCCACCATATCTCGACTTAGTCTTGGCATTTCATTGTAGTCCCAGTCGAAACGGTCTTTATATTCTCTGAGCAGCTCGACTACTTTTTTTTCATGCATGGTTTAATCTTAGTGTTGGTGTACGTTGGTCGCTTCAATGCTCCTTCGCCCAAGTCCACCTCTTTTAGGGGGTCTTGAGCATGCATTTTCTTATTAGTTTAAAGTGGGTCTTTTTCAAACCCCAAAGGCTCATTGTCATAAATGCAATCGAGCCTCCGACTTTCTAAAGTTGTTGTCTGGCCCATAGGGACACCTCAAAGTTCCTCATAGCTTTCGACATTAGCTTCGAAAACCAAATATCGATCAACCTTAGCCTCTAAGGCCAAGTTTATTCTATTTTCGGCCATGTAAGTCGATACCCGAGCAAATGATCTTGAATCAGCAGTCATTCTCATCGACCATTGTTCACCTCGTAGGGGGTAGACTCCCTTCTTCGACGGACACATCCTTTTCATGCTCCTTGTCCCAAATAAACCCATAGTTTGGGTGTAGGCTCAGTGAGTAAGTGAAGTCTCTATCGGAAGTATACACCTCTTCTACATCATAGCATTGTGGTATCTTCGCCAAGTTCCTATCGAAGTTTTTTCTTTCGAACTTGCCCACTTCAACTTTGTAGTAACTCTGGCCGGCTTCTATGTTCTCGACAATACCATCTTCCCTCTAGATGGCGACTCTTTGGTGCAGCGTCGAAGGCACTGCACTGATTCCGTGTATCCACTTGCATCCAAGCAGTAAATTATAATTAGCATTCTATTTTATGACCATGAATAATATGGCCTAGAAGCTGAGCCAAATAATAGGTCTACCTAGATTACACTTAGTATGTTGTTGGTCTTGCCTTCATAATTAGACAACACCATATTATAGGGCCTAATATCTTCATCGGTCTTCCCCATTTTCTTGAGTAATGAATGCGGCATTAAATTAACTATCACGTCTTCATCTATGAACACTTTATTGACGGGCATGTCGTCTACCTTCTCCCTAATAAACAGAGGTTTCATGTGATACATCATTCCTGGATCAGGCCTTTCATACACAACCTATTGTTCTCCGACCACACCATTATTCATGACTTAGTAACAAATAGGCTTCTGGTTATCATCCCGGTGTTGTACGAAGTTCTATTCAGCCTCAGACACATCAGATACCCTGTTATATTCAACTGGAAGCATTGAGACCATGTCACAGTTAATTTATAAGTCATTATCAGATCCTTCGTCGAAGTTGTCTTCGACCACTTTATCATCTGATTGGGGTGTGTACTCCGGTTCTTTATCCTCTGGCCGAAGAGTATAGTGGAGCTCCCCATCCTTATCCTGGGGAGTGTATTCTGCAACTTCATTCTCAAACTATGGAGAGTATTCGGGTGTCTTCGCCCTCACCCTTGGTGCCCCTTTGCCCATGTGGGCTTCCTTCAAAAATGGCCTTTGAGTGGCTATCAACTTGTCCTCCTCGTTGAATTTCTTTGAGTAAGGTTTCCTTTGAGCCTTCGACGCAGTTGTATTGCGCTTCACCTCTAGGGAATCATGCTTTATTATGAATGCTTCCCTTTAAGCCTTTTTTTTGTTCATGACGCCTATATTGGTTGCATGTCATGGGATTGTTGCCCTTGTAGGTCGGAGGGAGATGAGATTTCTCCTTCAACACTTTCTGTCCATTGTGATTTGGCATCCCTGCCTTGGGGTCAACCTCCTTCCATTTGGGGTGATATGCCCCTTTATGATTTAAAGGCTTTGTCCATTTCTCCTTAGGTGCGCTTGCTGGTGGTTGTAAAGTCCTCTGTCGAGCCTGTTAAAATTGCCTCATATATTCTTCGTTTCTACGAAGTATAACCCCATTGTTTGGGGAAAACCTGTTAGAATAAGATTTAGTTATGCATTTATACTTTGAGTTTTGATGATAACAATGTTGTATTTGTGTGATAACAATTTTGGTACCCTAATAGTTTGTTATTGTGTGACTTTAACAGCCAGTTCTAATCCTAAGTTTATGGCGTGCAACGTCATCAATTTCTAGATATTGTGTTCCAAATTTCGCTTCTGCGCTAATCATAAGAAGTTTTGAAAGATATCAAGTTGTTGCTCCAATGTTCTTTCTGTTTCTATGTTGATTCACTCATGAGAAGTTTCTGAAGAGACGTCATGTTGTTGTTGAAACATTCTTTCCACTTCTTCTTCTGGACGTGACTCTGATCGACAAGCTTCTGAAGAATGGAAAGCTTCTAAAGTTTTTTTACTTAGATGAAGATTCTAAAGATCTCAAGCCAGAAGTTGAGTTTATCAAGATTCTGACTGAAGATACTGAAGATCTCAAGCCAGACTGCTGACGTTGTCAAGGTTTTGACTGAAGATTTTGAAGTTTCTGAATCCAGTTGTATGTTTCTTCATTTCATGATTCATCAACATTCATCATAAGCCAATGAACTTGAAGATAAGATCAAATGGATATATGATCAAATCGTACATAGTACAAATCAAATATTCTTTCCACTACCTAATATCGTGGGCAAGGACAGTACTATGAATCACACTTGTCACTGAATTTGTGGGCGAAGGACAATACGTAGTATCACTCCTTTCACCAATTGAACATTGAACATCCGCTTTATTTGGTATCCCCATTTTGCCCTCCAACGGTCTCTTTTGTTCTGCTATATAAGTGGGACTTGGAGACTTGAAGCGCTACAACAATTTGACAAGTCTATTTCTTTGTGAAAATCCATCAATTTTGTACATAGTTTTTCTTTAAGTGTTTGTAATTCATTTGTGTAGAATCTTCTTGTGTATAAACAACTTGTGACACACAAAATATTATTCAAATTGTTTGTTTAATTTTTTCCTTAAGGAGACTAGGGTAGATTCGGATCCTTGAGAAGACGAAGAAAGTTGTTCTTTATGATTCCTTAAGGAGACTAGGATATAGTCAGGTCCTTGAGAAGACAAAGAAGGTTACTTTTTGTGACTATTGTAATTAGTTGATTATAGTGGATTAAGTCCTTGTGTATAAGGAAAAATCACGT
Organism: Lathyrus oleraceus; assembly: GCF_024323335.1. Classification (NCBI taxonomy): domain Eukaryota; kingdom Viridiplantae; phylum Streptophyta; class Magnoliopsida; order Fabales; family Fabaceae; genus Lathyrus; species Lathyrus oleraceus. The sequence continues at coordinate 105,178,630 of NC_066585.1, forward strand.
TGACGGATGGACTAGAGTAGCTTTGAGTTTCAAGCGAACCAGGATAAAAATACTTGTGTTTTTATCTCTTTGTTTTTAACATTTGAGTGGTGTTCTTGAGTTGAAAAAATATTTTGTTTTTAAAACCCAATTCACCCCCCCCCCCCCCTCTTGTGTTTTTCACACCTTCAAAACCTAACAGCTTGACTTCCACCCCATCCTCTTCTGGGATCGAATTTCCTTGTGCCCTCTAGCTTCTTTGTTGCTTCTTCATCAAACACGACATTGCAGTATGGACAAAGCATCATCTTGGAATCGTTGAGCTCGCAGTTCTCAAGGAAATCAATCAACCCCTCTTCAGACTGGGGATACACTACTTGTGTGTCATAATCGGCGATAGAGAAGATCTGTTCACCCTTGTCAACTTCCATGTTAGAGCCCTTAATAGCTTTAACCATCAGAATCTCCACAGGCTCAGCAAAGTGAGCATCTTCTGTCTGTATGGGATCTGAGTCTACCTTCATTGTAACCTTCCATCTTTCAGAGCTTTCTGAACCAAATACCTGAAAAGTTCTAGTGGTACTTACAAATTATGGTACTTACATTGAGAAGTTTTATGACCTAGAAAATTATGGTACTTACAAAAACCTCTCTTCTTCTTTTGTTCTAAAGGAGGAGTTTTTAGGCCATGAGGCACTATAATCTGTCTATCTGTAACCAATAATTCAAATATTTCATCGCATTTTATAATATTAAACATATAAGTTCTAGTGGCGAACTTCTCATTTTTGTTGGTCTCGACATGGTTTTTTCCATTCAATGGTTTCAGCAATTTACATAAGGGGGTTCTGGCTTAAGTTCAGCCACGTTGGCCTCTCTTCAGAACAATCATCGCCTACATCAGAGATGTAATCATCTACTTCTATGTAAGTGACTTTTTACTTTTTATGGTATTTATTTGTTCTGACTTTTTCAACTTTCAAGCGTTGGACTTGACGAACCTTGTCTGCTAATTATGCCATGTCCCTAAGATATTGAGTATCTAGTTTCTTCCTAATTGAATAGTCCAGGCCACCAGCGGCCATTTCGACCAAATCATGTTCAGGCACCTGGGTGAAACACCTTGCCTTGATAAGTCTAAATCTATTCAAATAGTCATTTATCGACTCAGGGACTTTTCGCCTAACACTAGCCAACTCCTTAAAACTGATTTTTTACTGTCCCATGTAAAATTGTTTGTGGAACAGTCTCTCCAACTGACTCCATGATTGGAAAGAGTGTGGAGGAAGAATTGTGAACCATGTGAAAGTGTTCTTAGTTAGAGAGTTAGTGAAATATTTCATCTTTAAATTCTCATTGTTAGCAATCTCGCGCCTCAGTTTGGAATTGGGTGACATGTTCAACCGGCGACTCATTGGTGTCTCCAGCGGATTTGGTAAACTTTGGGAGTTTCCATCCCTTGGGTAACTCCGTTTGTCGAACATACTCTGACAAAGGGGATATAAAATTAGGTTCGTGGAGTCCCACGTTGAGGCCGTTCTGGGCCAAAATTTGCTCGACCACATTTCCTATGTTGTTATGTCCCCAAAAATTGTTCTATTGGACATGCCTAAGCACTTGGTCAGCATTCTGATTTCTCTAGACCATCAAAGGCCTAGGGTCATTTTGTTCTAATTGTTCTACCTCTTCCCTATTTTGAGGAGGATCAGGTAGTTGAAAGTCTGTTTTGGCCTACAGTGGCTTGTGATATCCCATTCTCAGGGGTTTTGACCTGCCTAATGTTCGATATCTAAGGGGTAGGTCGCACGTGTACTGGAGGTGTGTCAAAAAAATCAGCAATTCGCCCCATTTGATTTGCCAACACTTCATAGGTCTAATTTGTACTTGCAATCGAAGGGTTGAAAATGGTTCCCATTTGTTGGGTAAGAGTATTGACTAGTTCTAAGTTACTTTCGTCCAATTGTTGTCTCATAGCCATCATAGAGGTTGTATTTAAAGATGGTGTACTTTGAGTCATACAACTTATCCATGTTGGTCGTGCCATATTGTTAATGGTTGACATTGAGGCATTATAGGGATTGTGTAGTAGCGATGTGGCCACTGCATTGTCACTAAAGGTTGACATGGTCGTTTGAAGATTAGCCTTCATCGATGTTGGCATACCATAAGGGTAGTCTCTTCCACTTTGTGGCATTGAAAACCCAAATAAAGGTCTCGCAATTGCAAGATTAATAAGAGGATCCCCTTAGTGCGGTGGGGGAGTTACTCCCTGTGACAATATTGGTGTGGTTGACGTCGCTAACACCACCAGAGTCGTTGTTTTAACCGACATTGAGGCAACAAGCTTTTCAATCGTTGACAGGGTTGATTGTTATACTACATTTTGAGGATTATTCTGGGGATTGACATTATCTACAAGAGGACGCGACATTTTGGACAAAGATTTCCCACTTCTTAATCGCATGCAAACTACCTAAAAAAATTCATGATATAGAATAAGTTTATAAGAGAAAACTATGGATATCTATGAAAGATGTGTAATTTGTCACATGTCCCACTAGGCGTGCCAATTTGTTTACACGGAAAATTGGTAACCAAATGATAGTCTCTTAATAAAAGTTTACTTACATGATCAACTAGTGAATCTTATGGCATAGTGTCAAAAAACCTGGCTTTATAGTTTTCTTTTGATAAACATCCTACTTTCGACTTGGTCGAAATGGTGACTTAGAGAGTGTGAAAGATGCAACTTCGACCGTGTTGAAATTGTAAAGAAAAGTAACGAAAATAACTAGAGTTGAAAGCATAAAAGTAAACCAGTTAAATGAAACTAAAACTGGTAAGGCAAAGTAAAGTGAATTTTAAAGACTTTGCGTTGAAGATAAAATATGATGTTTCATTGTTCATACATTCTCTCAGTCATGATTCTTTTCTCCTGATGTCGGTACTTCAAATTTTAAGTGGGATTTTTGTAATTAAATGAACACAAATGTTCCTATCTTCAGTGTTCGCCACGTGAAGACTTGCATGCAGCCCGTCTCTGAGCTCTCTCCATGTGTCCTTCAGAAAGAAACCCCCAGACAATTATTCATATTTGAACGTAACATTCGTGCATCCAAATAACCATTTTTTCGACGCTCCCAATGTTGTCGAAACTCCACGTGATTGAAATGCTCCGGTAACATTTCAAAAATATTAAGTCTCAAATCTCTTCGATCCAAGACTCTTAGATACACATCATTAATGTACATGTAACTTTGTCTTTTGCTGAGATTTTTTATCTTGTCAAAAATCTCAAGTAACACATACATATCAAATCACTAATTATAATATTAAATTTTGATTGTAAAATTAATTAATTCAAAAGAACCTTATCCACTTCCAACAAACTTAAAGGGATTATCACAAAACAGATTTTTAAATAGAGTTTCCTTATTAGTTTTTTTTCTTTTCAAAACAAAATCCAGATTAAGCCAAACATTTAAAAAGACTTAATTTTATCAATTTAAAAGAAAAATAGCTCCAATTAATATCTTAAAGAAAACCAATCTAGTTATTTCTGCCCCTGTTAGTGTTAGCATCTAATCTGATAAAAGAAAAAAGCAACCATCATCCAATAGACAAAAGTCTTTAGTCAAAACAGAACCAGGTATGGACTTTTCTGTTACAGCAATGGTAACGAAAGTATATGTGGAATGCTATGTGGAAGCTTCCATGAAAGGAATGTACAGGATAATCAGATTGCAATAGCAAGTTACTCAAGCCAAATGCTGCTGAAACATGACAATGGTCGACCAACACCACCGTTGCTACATTAAGAAATGGTGGAACGTTGATACTAATAACTAATAACTACCATTCTGTGACATAAAATTGAAGAAATCAGCATAAATACACAAGAGGGGAGAAAACATAAAAAAGAAACAATTATAAGAGAGGTTCAGAAAGCTCCATTTCGTTAGAAGCTGTTTGCTGTTGTGTATCAGACCGTTGCTGAATTCCAACAAAGTCCATGCCAAGCCATTGCCATGGCCAGCACACGTATCGAGGCCTATTTCGGCCCCTCGAATCTTCTCTGTTCTCAAACTCTTCGAGCTGATGAGTGAGCTCCTCCACCCTGTCCCTTAGTCTAGAAGACCTCAAGTCTGCCAGCTTGAGAGATTTCTCTGCTGCATCTCTGGCTGCCATGGCAGCAGCTGCTGTCTCTTCTTTGAATTTTAATTTCTTCTCTGATTCCAACATGGATTGCTTTGCCTCTTCAAGTTCCTGCTTAAGTGTTGACAGCTGCAGAATACCAACCAGAATTTATGATTAGGAAAATTTATGTTAATTGACAATAGGAGGAAGAGTGAAAATATCCATCAACAGGTGACTTTTTGTAATCTCATCTTAAAATAATCTACTGTATTTACAGCCTAATTAGTTAATCCCCAAGCAGCAAATGCCGGCCAACCCCCAAAAAAGATATAGCAGGATGGTATCCTACACCGTACACAAATAAATGCTCCAAAAAACCCAAAATTAATGGCATGGCATATCATCAACAATTAAAGTCATAGTCTAGTCTAGAGTATAGACCAACCACCACCACCATTCTCAGGTGTAATTAACAATGAGAAATACTGAGGTTGAAGGGATCTATTGAGCTGGTTGCGAGTAAACATGGCTGCATCAAAGAGGAGCTAGAATAAGGAATGTAAATGAGTTAAGCCAACTCAGGTGTAATTAACAATGAGAAATACTGAGGTTGAAGGGATCTATTGAGCTGGTTGCGAGCAGGGCCGGCCTTTCACAGGCGCAGCAGGCCCTATGGAACTGGGCCCCAAAATTTTGGGGGCCTATTTTTTTTTTTTTAAATCTAATTAATATGAAAAAATTTAAAATATATATTATTTTTCCTCATTCCAAACGCAACCTAAAACCGAAAAGACGCCAAGGAAAATGAAACGTCGGCATTAAAGAAGGGCCTCCAGATTGATAGTGTATTTTTAGTGTATTTTTTTATTATTAAATTATATATATATTTTAGATTTAGGCCTATTTATTAAATTAAAACAGGGCCTCCAGATTGATTGGGCCGGCCCTGGTTGCGAGTAAACATGGCTGCATCAAAGAGGTAGAATAAGGAATGTAAATGAATTAAGCCAACGCAGAGTGCTTAAGTTTAACTTGACTAGCTAAAAATAAATGTTGCCCAAACTTCAACTCATTTGAAGCTTGAGCTAGGTCGTTGCATGTAAACGACGAATTGTATGGCTTGTGTACAGTGTCAAAAGAGCAAGAGCCGTTGCATCGCCGTCTGGATGCACTGAAAAATAAACAAGACTTTCCACATTCTCATGAACGGATGTGAATAAAGAAGTTAGTTCATAAAAGTAGGATTCATTTTGGATCATGGAATATATACACTCACCGGAAAATCTATGGAAATCGTGGACACTATCCTTAGGAAGATCAATTTGATGTGTTTTTTTGTTTTGGTCAAGAATTTCACGTGCTCACACGAAACTAAGTTGACAGGTAAAAAGGCGGAAGAATTAGACAACTCGAGATTTAAGCTTTGATACACCAGATAAGTTAGATCATAAAATGGAATGGGGATATTGTGGACAAGGAGTGGAAGAAGGATATTGTGGGTGTGAAAAGATACGGAGATAAAATCGTATTCATGGCCAAGATAGATTAGCTCAGTTGGCAAGAAGTTGACTCACACACAAAGAGGTCGTGGGTTGAACTCCAGTTGTCAATGTGAGGATCTCTTTGGTGGGTGATTTGTAAATACCTATATAAGCGCTCTCTGAGCCTTGAGGCCTGCCCTAACCCTAGTGAACCCCAGAGCCCAACTCATCTAAAGTTTTGGGCCTTAAAAAAATCATAGCCTTGAAATTTGTGGTGGAACAAAAGACCTTTAATGTTATTAATGCTCGAACACCTCAGATTGGGTTAGCATAACACCATAAGATAAAATTTTGAGAGAATTTAGAAGGCTTACTTCAGGATATATATATACCTCCAAGAAGACAAGCTTTTTCTAGGAGGGGATTTAAATGGTCATGTAGGGAGCGTATCAAGAGATTTTAAGGACATGCATAAAGGTATGGTCTCGAGAAGGTAAATGTTGAGGGTAAATTCATCTTGAAATTTTCATCACCTTTTGATCTTACTCTAACTAATACCTGATTTAGGAAAAGAGATGAACATCAAATCACATATAAGAGTGGGGTGACATATTCTCAAATAGATTTCTTTCTTATTAGGAAAACGGATAGGGAGATTTGATTGGACTATAAAGTTATTCCGTGAGACCTTGACTACCCAACATAGAGTATTGGTTATGAATTGTAAGAATAAAGAGGAGAGCAGCGAGAATGAGTCACATGGGTACGCCTCAAATCAAGCGGTGGCATTTGTAAGTCACATGTGTGCGCCTCAGGTCGAGTAATGACATTTGAAGGGTGAAAAGTAAAGAAGTTTTCAACACAAGAACTTGGAGGGAGAGTTTGAACAACCACAAGGAAGCGCAAAAAATATGTGGAATAAGATGGCCCAAGAGATTACAAAAGTAGTTAAAGAGACGTTGGAAAAATCAAGAGGTTTTTGACCTAGGGGTAAACAATCGTGTTGGTGGAATAAAAGTGTTCTGAGTAAAGTAAGAGTAAAAAATAATTGTTTTAAAGAATAGTCTAGGTGTAAAAATGCTTAAACTTGGAATAAGTATAAGAAAGTTAAGAACGGGACCATAAAGGGTGGGTGAAGCAAAAAACCCAAACTTTTGACGGATTATATCAATCTTTAGGAATCAAGGAGGGAGAAAAAAAAAAATATATATATATATATAGGCTTGATCAGGGAAGAGAAAGAAAGACAAGAGATTTGAATCAAGTGAAGCGTAAAGATGAAGAAGACAAAATTTTGGTTTAGGAAAAGAATATAAATGATAGGTGGAAGACATATTTCTACAATTTATTTAATAAAGGATATGACATCTCACCAGACTCTAGCAAACTCGACATTAGAGAAGAGAATTGAAATTATATTTACTACCATCGAATTCAAAAACAAGAAATAAAAGAAGCATTGAAAAGAATGAGTAACAGTAAGGTGGTTGTATAATTGTCAAACCCGGTAGTTCCGGACGAGATCTCGGCTCGAAACGGCGCAACAAAGAAATCCAAGTTACAGTGTCGGAACGGCGCGAATGGTCGGCACGGACGGTGCAGCCGCAAAATCTCGGTCGGAGCAGCAGCGGAGCGGTTCTGAAACGGGTCGGAACGGCCACTTTTTTCTGTTTCGAGGTTATATTTGTCATTTCCCAAAGTAAAAAAACCCTAAAATTAAAAAAAATAAAAAAAATAAAAAACTTTCTTTTATAGTTCCATACCCTCTCTTTATGCTCTCTCGTAGCCACTCTCCAAAACCTTTCTCTCTTCTCTCTCAAACGGTCATATATCTATGCTCTCTCTCACGGTATAGTTCCTTCCTCCTTTCTTTTCTATATATTCAATTATTTCTTTTATGTTTATTTCTTTCTCTCTTTTATGTTTATTTATTTATCCTCCTCCTTTCTTTTTGATAAACTTTTATTTATTTTAAGCATCACAAACTTCCCTTGTTTCTATTTCTTTTGTTCCTTTCTTTTTGATAAACTTTTATTTATTTTAAGCATCACAAACTTCCCTTGTTTCTATTTCTTTTGTTTAAATGAATGTTGAGTCATTTATTTTAGTTTTTATCTATTATGTGTTTATTAGTATTAAATATATTAGTGTCCGCGTCACTAAAACAACGCTTGTTCCGTTCCGTTCCAATTTTTTGGAAGGTTGCGTCGAATTTCGAGTTTGACAACAGAGGCGGTTGGATCAGATAATGTGCCTATTGAAGTGTGAAAATGTCGGATGAATGGAGAGGAAGTACTTTAGTTCCAAATTCTTTAATGAAATTATGAGGTTAAAGCAAATGTTGGATGAATGGAAAAGAAGCACTTTAGTTCCAATCTATAAGAACAAGGGGGATATATAAAATTGTACAAATTATATGAGGACTAAACTTATGGAGTCATCCCATGAAAATTAAGGGAAAAATGATTGAATTCGGAGACTAAGAAAAAAAACACTCGAGTCATTGAGAGTCAATTTGGTTCTATCTACTACGTGTGATGGAACAGTATCAGATGGACCAACAAGACTTGGACTTAATTTTTATTGACTTGGAGAAGGCTTATGACAGAGTACCTAGAGAAATTTTGTGGAAAGCCCTAGAGAAGAAAGGGGTTAGAATTGCATATATTCGAGCTATCCATGATATGTATGAAGCGGTATCAACTATTAAGCAGACAGAGGGTGGAGAGACTGACGGTTTTCCCATTACAATCGGTTTGCATCAAGACTCAACCCTATGCCCTACCACCTTTTTACTTTAATTTTGGATGTACTCATGGAACACATTCAAGAGCTATCACCGAGATGCATCCTTTTTGCATATGATATAGTCCTACTTGAAGAATCGAAGGAGAATTTAAATGAGTGGTTGGAGACTTAGAGACGAGCTTTAGAAACGCATGACTTTCACATAAGCAGAAGGAAGACAAAGTATATGGAATGTAAGCTCAGCAAAAGGAGAAGTCTTTCCAACCTAGAGGTGAAAGTTGGAAACCATATCATTCCATAAGTCATGCGGTTTAAATATCTTTGGTCCATAATACAAAATGATAGAGAAATAGAGGAGGATGTAAACTATCAAATTGAAGTGGGACGACTGAAATGGAGGAGTGTTTAAGGGGTTTAATGTGACACGAGGGTACCAATAGTAGAAAGATGGAATATAGACTTAAATAGTTTTGACATGTAAAGATAACACCTATAAATTTTGTGGTAAGGAAAGTAGATCAGATAGAGAGAATTCAAACAGCTAAAGGTAGAAGAAGACCTAGAACAACTATAAGAAAAGTTATTAAGAAAGATCTAGAATTTAACGATTTGGAGAGAAGTATGATCCTGGATAGAACATTATGGCGGAAATTGATCCATATAGCCGGCCCTATTTAATAGGATAAGGCTTAGTTGTTGTTGGTGTTGTTATTTATTTATTTATAACTCTTGAAAACTTTAGTTAGATAAGTAATGAATGTAAATTATGACTCTTTGATCATGTATAAAACAAAATTACAACTTTCCATGTACGGCAAGCCTGCAATGCTTGATCTCGACTCGTTTAAATAATCAAGTATGATTTCAAGCCTGAGCTTGAAAAAAACACTAAACAAACCAAGCACTTAGCAAACCCTACTTGAATAATTCATGAATAATTCAGCTGATTTACACTTCCAAAAAGAATCTACAATCATCAGAAGAAAAAGAAGAACGGGTGATGGAGAGAGGGTGTATGACATTGAAAAGAAACACAACGTGAAACTATGGAAGTGGCAGCAAAGGAAAAAGGAACCTTTGAGTATGAATTATGAAAGGGAAGACTCAGCAGAGGTTAAGAGGCTGCCGCAATGTCTGGAGGTTTCCTGAAAACGTGTTGGCACCAGGAAAAGCAAGGGCTTTGCTGGAAAGTGTATCTGTCTCCAGCTGGAGATGTGTGGTGTAAAGGAATAGCACATCAACCTAGTTTGACACACTTTCAATTACAGAGAAAGAACAATTTGGAGACCTAAATTTCCTTCTGATGGGGGGAGTGGACATGAATTGTGAAAAAGGGGCCCAAACCCACATATTCAAATCTAATGGTTTTTAAACCAAGGCAGGCGCTACAACAGTGACTTAACCACTATTCGCCTGCAATTTCTATTGCTGCTCCACATAAATGTAATGTATGGTGTGGTCCAGCACTCCAGCAGCAGGACACAACACTACACTGAATTATATGTATATGGTCCTATTAACTGCTTTGATTTATAGCAAAAAAAAGTTCTCGAACACCATAGACCTAAAGGGAAAGGGTAAGATATTGAATGTATGAATTCCAGAGATCGAATTGACAGAAACATGGAATCACTAGCAACCAGCTTAAATAGTAAATTAACAACAAATTTTGCAATCCTTTCAATTTACCATTGCACAACTAAAGCTAAACTACATCACAAATTGGCAATAAACAAATTGTACATTAAATATAAATGCATTCAACTCTAAGAATACATGAGCATTACTGAAAAAAATTAAAATAAAAGAGAAAAGAAAAATGCTATTAGTTGCAATTTAAAAACTATTCAGTTACACTATCTAAGTAAAGCAAAGATGCCAAAAAAGAACTATTGCCAAAGATAGCAATCCATACCTGTGCCACAAATTCTTGTTCAACACCTGTGCCTGCAGCAGCTTCTTGCTCTGCTGCCACTTTCCATCTGTTAATTTCTTCTTCAGCAGCCGCAATGTCCATCATTAGCCCCTCAATCTGCATTACAATGAGTCCAATTGATTCTTAGAGATGGAAAAGTATTGAAATCAAAGATTGAAATGACTCTCACGTATTACCCACAACCTAGAACTACACAACAAAATCTACACTCTAAAAAAGATAAAAGTCGATAAAACCTTCAGTTAAGGAGCTATATAAACTAAATTAGCAAACATGATTACGCTTACATTTTCATTTGCCACTCTTTCCTTTTCTTCAAGTTCCTCTACCCGGTGCATTCTATGGTCGAGTTCTTTGGCCTGGGCTTCAATGTGCTGCTTAAGTAAACTCAACTCTGCCCTTAATGTAGTTAAGCAATATGCAACGAAAAAAATTATGACGTCAGCACAGCTCGATACTGCTAATATGTAAGTTCTTGAGTGAGGAATGAGTACAATGCTTTCATTTATCTCCAAAGCTAGATACATAGCAAATAACTATGCATTTGATTCAAATGTCAAGTACCTTAATTCATTTACAGTATGCTGCAGCTCAATTATCTCAAGCTGAGATGCCTTAACAACATTCTCCAGAGCACCAGCCTGCATAACGGATGCATAAAAAACTCAACAAGGTATCTTCAAGACGCAAACTTAGACGAGAACAACAAGTTTCATTGAAAACCAGAAAGAGAAATATTTTTTTTTACCAAAGAGTATATTTCATCCTCTTCTTCTTTTTCCGCTTGGTTTGACCTGTCATTTGACACTGTAAACTTTCCATCTCCAAGAAGCTTACTAAATTTGAAATCTATCCCAACTTCCCTCAACCCATTTTCTGCGGCTAAAAACAGCTCACTTTTCTTAGAAGACGGATCGGATGTCATCCTCTTTGACAAAGCACTCCTAAGCAAAGAACCAATTTGATCCTTTTCCTTAACTAACCTATTCACAGTCTCATCTAAACTCTTGATCTCACTGTTCTTCTCCTCAACCACATCCCTAACTTTTTGAACAACAATCCTAGTCAACTCATGTATGGATTCCATTCCAGCTAAAGATGCACGTATATTCTCTCCAATCTCTGTTTCTTGCGGTACAAACAAAGATTCAGACAGTTCCGAATTACCAGCATCATCAATGATCTTAAAAACACTGCAAATCTGGTTGTGAATCTTGGACACAAAGCTCAACTGATCAATCAATAAAGGCCTCAATGATTCTATACTGGATTCTAAATTACTCAACTTGTCTTCATACTCACTAACAAGCTCCTTCAACTGCAAACCCTCACTCTCTTCCTTTCTTAAACTCTCAGAAACCTCATCCAACTTCTCATCCCTAACAGCCAAATCCCTCTCCAAATCCTCCACAAGAGAGGTTTTCTTTGCAACCTCATCCCTCAAGTCACTGATGGTTGCTTCCAACTGAGAAACCTCAATCGCAATCTCGTAATTCCTCTGCTCTACCTGTTCCCTAGCTTGGTCCCTAGACTTAACACTTGCATCATTCTGTTTCAACAACTCTTCAACAATCTCATTCGCCCTCTTTATAACACCATAAGTCACCGCCGCCATGCCAGTATATTTCTGCGACCGCGGCAACGCAGTTCCACTTCCGCCAAAACCGTTCACTTTGGCGGAAATCTTCTCAATTCCAGTAACCATCATATGACTGGATTTCTCAATCTCCGATCGCAACGATTGACGCTCCATCGCAGACTCTTCTAGCTGCTTCGCCGCATCCTCCTTCTCCCGAACAGCCTCATCCCGCAGCCGGCCAAACTCATCCCGTTTCCGTATAGCCTCTTGAGCCAGCACCTTCAATCGGTTGAAAGAAGTCTGCAACTCCGACTTCGCTTTCTCCGCGGCGAGTCGCGCCTGCTTTTCCCGATCAAGCTCAGCGAGAATCTCGCGGAGTCTTTCAACGGACACGTCATCAGAGGATGGAGAATTATTTGTAATCGGAATCGGATCACCGCCGTCGTCCTCGACGTCGCTGAGCACCGCATCGGCATCTACGTCGCCGGCGCCAGCCATTTAATTGAACAGCATGCAATATTTGATAAACCCTAAAATTTGTAGCGAATCAAGAAATTGAGATGAATATGAATTGGGAAGTAATCGAATGTAATTGTTAGGTGAATGAAGAAAAAACGCACCAACCAGTCTCTCAATAATTTGGGATTGAGAAATTCTCAATTTTAATTTTTTGTTTTCCAATTCGGGAAATTAAAAGCAGTGGCGTCACGGTGGTAATGTTAAAATAAAATAGAATAGTTAAAGTAAAAAATATAGAGAAGATGAAAAAGAAGGTGTGTTTTGGGGCGATGTGATTTTAGTTTGATTGGTTTTTGGTTTTTGGTTTGGAGTGGGGAAGTGATGATGGTATTGTGGGCGTGAGCGCAGGGGATTGATTTGGATGAGGAAGAGAGAAGGAAAGAAACTTCGTTTCGAAGGCAGAGAGATGAGAATAAAAACAAGAGATGGAGACAGTGGTGCTGATGAAAGAGATGAATTGAAGCGAAATAGACCTGTGAGTGAGGAGGGTGCTTCTAACAGATTTGGTTTAGACGCCACGGAACGCATAAATAAACTTTTCATCATAATTTTCAATTACAGATTTTTATTGTTTAGAAGCACCTCATCACACAACAAACAAAGAGTTTGATTTAATTTTCGGTTATTTCTTTTTTTTCATTAATAAAAAAAATATTATTGTTTTTTTTCAATTATTGTTTTTGTTATAACAAATTATTATTATAATTTTGCCTTTCATTATACTTTATATTGTATCAAATTTTATAAAATTTTAAAATTATTTATTTTAGAATCATAATTGTTGTACATCGATAGTGAAGAATTCTAAATCGATGATGTTGACATTCGATATATAGGGGCGGGATGTACCTGTAAAGTTAACCCACCAACACTCAAGTCAAGTCAAGTGTACTTTGAGTATCATGTGTGAAAGTTTTTATATGTTGGGTCATTCGGAGTGGATTGACGTTAAATTAAGCATTTTTTTTTGTATTTGGTCAGTCTAAAATAGTTGCCTCCAAGGCTTTCCGAGTAGTTATTAATCGAGGAAGTCTTAGAAGTCGTTTCTGGCCTCTCAGGACGTCGTTCCTTTTTGGTCAGAAGTGGAAACTCTTTTGGATTAATTATAAAATTAATGGGGAATGAGCGCATTAAATATCTTTCCATCATTAAAACATTTCGCTACTCTTCTTTGACTCATGGCTTGAGGTGACAAGCTAAGTATGACTTCGTTTATAGTGCACTTGAGTTTGTTTACGTTCCCTATGAAGAATCTAGTTGTGGATTTCATAATCTCACATTTCTATTGATATGGTATGTTGTTTGCCATCACATATATAAGGGGTCATGGATGTGCACAATTTTGTTGTTTCGCTGAATATTATAGAAGGTTTTTTTGAAGGATTTGCTAAGGTTGTGGCACCAATGACATATGTATAAGTGACACTCTTGTCCACAAAAATAGCAGTGGCAACCAAATATAACAGGTATGCTCTCATAGTATACGCTCTATGGAGTCACACCTACTCGTCATCGCCTCTAGCCTCCCGAGCTCTAAGGATCTCATATGTATATACCTTTTTCGAGAATTCAAACCTATCATGGTATGACATCTCGAAAAATATGATCATTTGCATGGCGTTCACGCGCTTGCGAAAAATAATTCGAACAGAGTCGCCACTGAACTTTATTTATTCTAAAGAAGGAAATGGAAAATATCGATAAAAATCCTAAGAGAAAAAGAAGATGGTTGTCGCAACCATATTCGGATTCGAAGTCGATTACGCGAGGAGAATGTATTAGCACCTCTCACGTCTGTTGTACTGAATCGGAACCTTTTAGTTAAACCTACGATTGAATGTTAGCTATCGTTAATTGTGTTTCTTCAAATGATCAAAAGTGCAAAAGGAAAAGAAAACGGGTCGCAAAATGTTTTTATTAGAATGCTTGACAAGATTGCGAGTCTTGTTTCTACGTATCCCTAGGTGAGATGTGGCATTCAAAGCGACGCAGTTTTGTGCAAGACAAAAGATGTTTTTGGTATTTTTTATTATAGTGCTTGACGAGACGTTAAATCTTGCTCCTACATATCTCCAGGTGCGACAGAGAACTCAAAGCTACGTAGTTCTTGGTAGCAAATGAGTGTTGGTTGATTTATTTTAGTGAACGAATTTTTAGGTCGCATTCTGACGGTTTAAATGTCTAGCTTGTATGCTCTTGCATGGGAGGCTTAAGCGTTAGTTTGTTTCGCGATAGAAAGGATCTTATTTGATCGGGTTCTAGTAGTTTAAACGTTGCTTGTATGCTCGTGCACAGGAGGCTAAGTAGTTGTTTATGTTGCAGTAGAATGGACTAAACTGTGTTCGTTTGTGAAAAGATTTTCGAACACGCAGGGGCGAGAAAAGATAGGTTCGATGTGTTTGAATATTTTTTAGGCGAATGAAGAATACTCGGTAAGAACGAGACGTGTACCTTGGGACCAATTATTCAAGATTTCACCGGAATGGTAGACTCCAATGATCATTTTTCATTCAAGGTATTTATTAAATTTGTTTGATGGATAACGAATGCTCGATAAGAACGAGATGTATGCCTCAAAATCAATTGTTCAAGGGTTCCATTAGAATGCTAGACTCCAACGGACTTTTTTGTCCAAATTTATATTAAGTGTTTTGAGATGAAAAAAAGAATAAACAGTTATTCTAAGACGTGTGTGTAAGACCCCAATTTTGGCCCTAAGATCCCTCATGGCCCACATCATATCATATCATGGCTTCAAGGATCATTGCATGCCCTAGCTCCCCTCCTAGTGGGTAGGTTGCCTTGTGAGTTGATTCTTGATCACCAAGCATGTTTTGCATTTGTATATCATTGCTTTTCATATGTTTATTAACCAAAAAGTACAAAAAATTTGTCAGCTTAACCTTGTTGCTTGCAGTTGAAGCAATCATCAGCAATTAGGTCAAAGTCAGTCATTGGTCAGTCATTGCAGTGGATGGTGGCCATTCTTGCAGAATTTGGGCACCATGATCAATAATCAAGAGTTCATACAACTTGGGACATCATTTGAAGTCAAGGTCTCAAAGAATTAGGGTTTGGAATTCATCAGAAATGCTTCAGTCACCCAACACCCTAGAAAAGTCAACAGGAAGTCAAACTTGGTCAACTGTGGATTTAATCAATGATTTGATGGATGGAATTGATTTGAAGGAGCTCATTCATGCTCATACAAGCCTCATGTATCATGACCAACCTCAACATGGAAGAATTTGAAGCAAAATCAGAAATTTCCCAAAATAGAAAGTGGACCTGTAATTTCAACTGCCAAAAATGGAAACTTCTTGATCTTAAACCTACATCATGATACAAGCTTCAAATGAATTTTTGCCCAACATGAAAGTTGAAGATCTTGTTTTCCCATTTTCAAAAAGTCCAAGAACACTCAAATCCCATGGATGTTTGTCAAGATATGATCAATTCAATTTCAAAAATTTGTGAACTTCAACAAGCCATATCTCATGAACCATAAGGCCAAATTTGGTGGGGTTTTTTCCTACAAACCACATTTCATCTCCTCTTTCCAAAAATATAAACATCATGTACCAAAACCTTGCCAATCAAAATGGCATTTTTTGACTTGTTCCATTTAAAATTCAAGTGGACCAAAAGTTGACTTTGTGAATTAAAGGTTTCTACTCATTTTTTGCCATTTGGGACTTGGTTGGTATGATATTTGAGACATGTTTTCAAGCCCAATTCGTGCAGAATTGCACACCTCCATATCCACTTGGACAAAATTAGCAAAATGGCATTTTGTTTGATTTGAGTTAAACATGTTTACCATTCACTTAGCATTGCTTAAACAGAGTATATATAACCAATTTTCTGCACAAACCAACCCTAATGGCAGCCACAAACACACAGAAAAAACTCTGATTCTCTCATTTTCCATTTTGCTCGATCTGCATTTTTCTGCTAAAACTCAAGAGAACCACGAGCACCCTTGCTTCCTTCATCACTTGGCCAACATTTGGAAGCAATTTGAAGCACTGTTTCATTGCTGTAATGCCGTTTCTTGCTGCTGCTACATGAAGCCACATCCATGGTGAAACCCGATTTGAGCTGGATTTGAGTGTGTTGAGCTGAACTTCTCCAACTATCCATCAATACCAACTACAAAGCACATCTGTTTCGAGCTTTGAAGGCCAAATAACCACTACAACTCAACTGTTCTTCAATCTTGGTAACATTCCGATTCACTCATTTTCCAAAATTATGCCATGCTTTATACAGTTTATACCTTGCTGATTCTAATGAGCTTTAGATTATTAAAAATGGTCAAGTATTCATTAAGATATGCTGTTTTAAAGTTTGTGGATGCATGATGATTGTTGCTCGATTCATGATTGTTTGTGTGATTTCATGAAAACCGTGTTAGATTATGCTTGTGCTTGGTTTGCTGAATTGATTGCCATGCTTGTTTGTTGTTCTGGGCATAAAAAATTTTCGAGCTAGTTGGAAGGGATGAATGATCCACTGCTGTTCATAAACCCTAAGAGAGAACCCAGAAATTTGCTTGATTAGTGTTTGGTTTATTGTTGTTTGGATGCTGTATGAACATCACTATCTCATTGCCATGCTACTTGTAATTTCTGTTTGAATTTTGTTATGATGATGAACATGAAGATGTTGCCCTGTTGTTGTAGCAAACCCTAATAACCTGCCCAGAACATGAAATCGTGAATGCTATTGGCTGTTGTTGTTGGATCTGTTGCGTGAGTACTGTTTCATTAAGCCACTAGCCAATCACAACATTTTATTTCGTGGCCTGAAACGTTGCGTTTTGATAAGTGAGGGCCATAATTGCAAAAATGCCACTCGGTCAACCACCTTTGACCATTGAATCATGTTCTTTTGCTCATTTCATTTCAAATTGTTACTCAACTTCTAAAATTCATTTCTCACTCGTTTCAACCCCAAAATTCATGAAATTTTTCCATCATGATCACATGAATGTCTACTATTTTGTCATGATTTTTATTGAATTTTTGGTTGGCTGGATTTTAAATGACTCTAGGTTTCTTGTCATGTATGCTTATTTGATACCTTTTGCCATTTCTTTTGTGAAATAATGATGATGCATCCAATGACCCTGAATTCTTTTTGTGGTTAATCTACACTCATTCATGTTCATTTTGGTGTAAAGATTGTGCATTTATCATATGTGATGTGTGAGATATGAATTTTTGAAGTAGGGTGTGACAATTTGTGTCACACCATTGTTATGCTATTTCATGATTTTTGTTGGCATGCTTCCTGACCTCCAATTAATCTGAAATTTTGCATGAGCCTTCTCTCATATATCTAGTTTATGTGTGAATTTTCCTGGAATTAATTATGCCTTTTCCTATTTGTTTGAGATTTTTCTTCCCTGCCTAGTCAAATGTTGACTTTGTGTGACACATCTTGCCAAATCCTTTGTGAAATTCTCATATCTTATTGGATGATCATGAAATTTTACATGCGCATACTAGACATCTTGAGCTTTGCATTGGTGTTGATCCCATTCATTTCTCATCTGTTTTCATTTAGTTATGATTTTTTGAAGTTGACCCATGAATGTTAGACTTCTTTGGGCATGATTGAAATTGTTTTGACTTCCTGATTTTAATTGACCATCTTCCCATGATCCAATTGAGCTGAAATTTCATATGCATGCTATGTTATGGATTTTGATTGAGTATGAATTATTTCATGATTTTTGGAATTGATTATGTTTGGGTTTGAGCTTGGTCTTGCTGTTGACCTTTTGTGTGCTCCCTCTTGCCATGTTTTGACTTCTTTGGTCTATAAAATGATGTTGATGCATGATATAAACTTGAAACCAATTGTGCTTGCTTCTTAAATGTTTGAACTTGACTTTGGTTGACTATTGTTTGCTGTTTTGACTTTCCCTTTTATTTTTGACCCTAGGCTTGCCCTAGTGGTCTTTTGGACTTATGTTGAGTTCATTGTTTCAGGTTAAGCATCAATGCTTCAAAGAAACCATACAAATTTGATTGAGCTTGATTATACCATGTACTAACCTTTGTTTTGTAGGTTGACTCATGTGACTTGAGTCTTGTGCTTGGCACATTGGTCCCTCTGATTTAACTGTTTGATTCATTTCCTTTTGATTTAAACTGTTGAACTGTTTACTGATTAGTTTGACTTTTTCAGGTACCCTTTAGTTGCTTTATTTGCTTGCTTTGCTATTTAGCAATTTGCTTTTGAGGTATAGTTACTCTCTCTTCATGTAGTCTGGAGACCCGGCTTGTTATTTGGCCGGACAAACTATCTGAAGTCCTCCTTAAGAGGCAATGCTTGTGTGTGTTTAAAATTGTCCCAAGCAGGAAAAGTCCTTCAAATAAGGCAATTGGTAGATCAAAGGGATAAGCAACCTATCCCCTACTATTCTGTGAGTCTTCTCCTTGCTCCCATTACATGGTTGTAGCATTGAGATCCAAGCCCAAGATCAATCGAGTCAATAATGTGGAGAGAGTTCCTACTTTCTGAACTCCCACACTTTCTGATATGCTCTCCCTGATCAGGGATAAGAGCAATGAGGCACACCCCTCATCTCCTTTCATCTGCTTCACCTTAGCCTCTCAATGGCAAGGTTAAGAGCGACTTTTGACCCTATTCCAGTTGGCTTCAATGCCTAACCCTCTTGTATGAGCCTCCTTGTTTGGCTATAGAGTGTGCTGTTTGATATTCATTGATTGATTGATTGCTTCATATGCACATTGTAGCACCTCAAATTTGCATCCTACCATTGTTTACATTCATTTCATATTAGGTCATAGCATTAACAATGTCCACTGCATAACATTGCATTGTCCATTTGCCCAAGTGCAAGCTCAATTGATGGATTGGGTCAGACTGATCAGGAGAATCAGTCAATCAAGCAAGTGAGTGCTATTTTCATTGGGGCAAGGCCCTAGGGTTGATTTATCAAGCTCATATGGTCTAAGGATCATTTTGAAGTGGTTTGGCCAAAGGTTGGATGCTCAGAAGTCACCAGTCATTGTTCAGTCAACCAGAAACCCTAGAAAGTCAACTGTGGTCAACTGTGCCCGATTTTATGGATTGGAAGGTGGGAAATGGTTTGAAAGGCCTCATTCATGTCCATATGAGTCTCATTTGACGTATCAAAGACCAAGGTTGAAGATTTGGAGGTCAGACAGAAAGTTTCCAAAAATAGCAGGTGACCTGTATTTTCAGCTGCCCAAAATGGAAACTTTTTCTCCTCAAAATAACTTCATCATACAAGCTTCAAATGGAATTTTGTCCAACATGAAAGTTGAAGATCTTGTTCTCACCTTTCCAAAAAGTCCAAGAACTCAAAAATCCCATGTGTGGTTTGCAAGATATGGCTCAGTGAAATTCAAAAATGACCCGTAATCAGGAGGGCATAACTTCCACATGGATTGTCCAAATTGCAAATTCTTTATATGCACAAACTCTATTTAATATGTACTTTCATGGTGCATAATTGGATTTCTTTAAAAAAGCTCCATGCAAAAGGTCATTTTTGAGGTGAACTAATTAATAGTGAGGGGCAAAATGGTCCAAAATGCAAAGTATGGAGAATTTGAAGATGAGACCAATTCTATCAGCTTCCAAATGATATTTGCAACTTGTTCAAAGTGAGGAATTGCTGCTGCAATGCTTCTAACCATTCCAAGGGCATAAGAGCCAAAATGCACATAAGCTCATTTTTGCTAAATCTCATTTTTCACTAATTGGGATTAAACTTGGATTAAGAGATTCATATATATACTTAATCTCTAACAGAATTGCACTCACTAATCATTTTTCACAAATTCAACAGAAATCCACAAAGCAAATTCTCTCATTTCTCTCATTTTGGCTCCAATTTTGCATAACACACTTTTTGATTTCTTCATCAAGATCTCATCAATTTCTCTGCGATTTCTTTGCTGATCCATGACTTGCAGGTGGTATAGAACTTCTGTTGGTGAAGATCAAGGCAAAGCCATGGCCAATTCGCAACTGTGGTAAAGAGGTGCTTCCATGGCAGTTAGCGAAACCGTTTGATTCAAGCGATTTTGAGCTGGATTCCTTTCATCATTCACCTTCCACGACGCTTTGCTCCATCTGTTTTCGCAATTCAAGGCAAAACACTCGCGGATTCCGGTACTGCACCTCGAAAAGGTTCGGATTCGATTATCACCATTCTCAAAATCATTGTGTGGTTCTTGTAGAGCATGATGTGTAGAGTACGCAGCAACTTGTAGAATTGAAAACCGTTAAGATTAGAGAGAGCAATCTTGAATTTACACTTTGATGCGAAATCTTCTTTCGCTCGATCCGTGCGGTACGATAGGAATTAGGAGTTTTCTTTGGCATATTGTTGTTGTACGTGGAATAACCTTTCCAACGGTATAAGATTTGTGTGATTTGGTCTAAAAATGCTCATAATCGAACCTGGAAATGAAGGACACGAAGAACACGCTTGTGTTCTTGAATTTTCTGCAAAAAACGCGTGTTCAATCTGTTTTCCCTGGCCGTGCGTTCGAATTTGAGTTTCCCGCCTGGACGAGCGAATAGCATGCCGCCACATCAGTTAAACGACACGCTGCCGTTTTGGCACTGGCTATAGATTGCACGCTACTGTCTTGGCTTGGCATGGATTACGTTGCTGTTAATTAATCCACTGTACTATTATTTAATTAATCCTAATTCCAATTAAGTAAATACTCAATAATTATTTCAAAACTTCAAAAAATCATAAAATGATCAATATTAGTCCAATTAATTCGAGACTTTTTTTTGTTGGACTCCATTTTTAATCTAGTATTTTTTAGACATGAAAATAAAAATTGTGCTCGGTAGAAAAATTAAGTGGTATAGGGAGGTTCACAATGTATGCCATTCTCACATGCTTCACCATTTTAATTGTAAAATCATCATGCCTTATCCAAATTAATTGAAATTTTAGGTGTAGATTCTTGACACTCTTCTGGAATTTTTGACATAGGATTTGTGATTTTTGGACCCCTGGTCTATTAGATATGATTTAATTAACTTGAGTGTGACAATAGGTGTCACAATTTGACATGCTGAGTGTATTATTTTTCCATGCTTCCCTTTGGCCTATGGCCTTGATTTTTTGCATGAGACACCTTTGACCTATTAACTTTCAATGTGAATTTTTGTGGATTTTAATAGTCCATTTCCTAATTAATTTGGAATTTTGTTTGCTGCTTAGCATCTTTAGGGCTTTGCTTGTGTAACATTTTTTCCTATGTTGCCAAATCCTCATCCCTAACCCTATGAGTATGAAATTTGGTGAAGTAGTTCCTGACATGTGTAGCTTTCATTTGGCTTTGGTCCTACTAATTTCCCATTTAATTTCACTGTTTACCATTTGATTGAAGTTAGTGTACATATTGTGACCTATTTTGGTTGTGTTTTTGCATGCCTTAACATGTTGATTTAATTGACATAGCTCCACTAGGCCAAATTGTATGAAAATTGACATGTAGCTTGTTGAATGTCCTCTGTTTAGGATATAATTTTTGTGGAATTTTCTATGCTGTTTTGATATTTTTTTGGATGTGATCTTGCTGGTTGCTCATATGTGGTTTACATTTGCTTCCTTTACCTTACATGTTGCATAAATTGAAATAGGTGTATAGTTTGGATATGGGACCAATTGGAGTCCCTTTGTAATTGAAATATCTTGGTTTTGATCATGATCGGCTTGCTGTTTTAAGATTTTTCCCTCCTTTGGACCCTAGGCTTGGCCTAGTGGTCTAGTTACTTATGTTTGAGCTTGACTTTGACTTTTCAGGTTAAAAAGCTAGTGCCTTAAGGAGGTTGATGCATAATTGAGTTGTTTCCTTTGATCATTGTATACTAATTTGTTTGTGTTGTAGGGTGCTTGGTTCACATGGACTTGGTGCTATGCACCTCATTGTTTGATTGTTGATTGATTCTTATTGTTGTTGTTTTGTTTATGTTGGGATGCTGATTCTGTTTGACTGTTTCCAGGCACCCCTAGTTGCTCAGTTCTCTTAAGAACTTGCATTGCTTTGCTTATAAGCAATTAGCATTGAGGTATTGCACTTTCTTCTTCATGTAGTCTGGAGACCCGGCTGTTATTTGGCCGGGCAAACTGTCTGAAGTCCTCCTTAAGAGGCAATGCTTGTGTATGTTTATATTTGTCCCAAGCAGGAAAAGTCCTCGTTTGAGGCAATTGGTGGAAGGTAGGGATAAGCAATCTATCCCCCACTATTCTGTGAGTCTTCTCCTTGCTCCCATTACATGGTTGTAGCATTGAGATCCAAACCCAAGATCTATCGAGTCCAATTGGGGAAAGAGTTCCATCTTTCTGAACTCCCCCACATTCTTATATTTACATGCTCTCTCGGACTTGAGATAGAAGCAATGAGGCACACCCCTCATCACCTTTCATCTGGCTTCACCTTAGCCCCTCAATGGCAAGGTTAAGAGCTAACCTGACCCCGATACAGAGGCTTGTTTGTTGAGGTTGATATGACCCCTCGACTAAAGCCTAGCCTTGATGTTTGAGCCCCTTGTTGGTGTGTTTATTTCATGCTGTATATGTTTGTGTGGTGCGATCCCCTAGGTTTGCTAGACTCCGCGTAGTCTCGTTCGCATGACAATTAAGGTAGCACGGTTCCTTCGTATAGGATTTCCTTTCTTGCTTGAGCTTTCCTAAAACACAAACAAACATTATCCTCTCTTAAGGATACGTCAACTCCTTCTACTACAGGTGAGTAAGTCTCCAAAGGTCGAGCATCAGGTAGATTGCGTAGTGACGTTGTCCACTTAAAAAACACAAACCAACAGGAATAGTTTAGCCGAACTACGGCAACTCTGATTCTCATGTCCAGATGAGATACGTAGGCACGAGATGCGATGTCTTGTCGAGTTTGACTAACAACTAACACTAATTCTTTTCTCTTGCCCTAGTTGCAATCGAGACCTTTCTTCTGCCTGTGTCTTTGTTTTGTGTTGTTGTGTGCTTGGAAGCTGATGTAAGTCCATCGAGTGGCATTCGGGTTCCAGTGTGCGTGTGTTTTGGTTCGGATGCTGATGTAAGTCCAGTGATTGGCATTCAGGCTCCCCGTTTGCCTTTGCCTGTGTTTGTTTGTGTGCGTGTTAGCCGAGCTACGGATGCTCTGATTCTCCTTCGTCCAAAGGAGATACGTATGCATAGGATGCGATATCCTAGCGAGCATGTGTCGTTTCCCCAGTCCGAACTACTTTGACTCTGATGTCTATGCTTGATAGACTAAGTAGGCCCAGGATGCGATATCCTGCCGAGTCAGTCTTGTCTGTTTTCTTGTGTCTCTTTCAGCCTGTGTAGATGTTTATTTGAGCAGTGTTTTAGCAACCATTTTCCTTCCTATTGTGCGTGGATCCCGTCGAGTACGACGGATGCGTAGGGGTGCTAATACCTTCCCTTCGCATAACCGACTCCCGATCCCATTCTCTTTGGTCGCGAGACCATGTCTTTTTCCAGGTTTACTCTGAGCGTTTCCTTTCCCTCTTTTGGGATAAATAACGCACGGTGGCGGCTCTGTTGTTTCTTGTTTTCCCGCCGGTTTTTCGCGTAATGCGACACACATGTCTGCTTGTATGCTTCATGCATTTATCATCATCATTAATTGCTCATTAATGCACAATCATCTCATTTGTCTTTGTGACATTATCATTGTTGTTTCCCCATTGAGAACAATTGTAAGACCATTCCTTTGGCCATTGTTTCTATGATATGGAAGTGAGTTGTAAGACCATTTCATTGGCCACTCATCTTATCTTTGCTTGATGCATTTGTTTGTTGTATGTGAGGATGCAATTATAAGTCCCTGTGATGTGGCATTTGTATTCCTAGGACCATACTGTGGAGGTCAGAGTAAGCCCAAATAAATTGGCATCTAACATCCATGTTTTGCTTCTGTTTGTTTATGAGAGGATGCAATTATAAGTCCCTGTAAGTGGGCATCTGCTTTCCTACGATCATATTGTTGCTTTTGTTCTTGTATGTGAGGATCCATTGTAAGTCCCTGTAATGTGGCATTGGTATTCCTATGAGCATATGTGCAGTTGACCTAAGTCCAGATAGATTGGCAGTTGACTTCCATATTTCATCTTTGTTTTCTTCTGAGGAGATTAGTGTAAGACCATTGAGTGGCTTCTGATACCCCATTCTGTTTTAGGAGATTGGTATAAGACCAGTGTTTGGCATCCGGTATCCGCTTTGTTTGAATTTCATCCTTGTTTGTTTGTTAGTATCCATTGTTCATTCCAAAGGACACACTTGGATCATCCCTTATATGATCTCAAGAGGTGAACCTTCTAAGAAGTTTTACAATCCATTTCCATCCATTCATCCCCATTATGTCCTAAACCTTTTCACACTTTGATTTCAAACTTGACATAGATATTGTGCAAACATCTTCATGTTTTCAAACCAAAAACCTGGACCCAAGTCCTTGACTTTTTCAAACTCCATTTCATAATACTTCTTTGAATTAATCTTAATCATACTTTGACTCCCTTTTCATAATCACAATCAATTAACTTCACCCATTCACTTGTTTTGGCTTTGTCCATTGTTAATCTTTTCATACATGAGCTATAGGTTTGATTTATCTTAGTGGTTGATGTTAATCTCACCTTTGTCCTTAGTTGATTGAATTGTAAGTCTTCCTTGCCTATTATAGGGTTAACCCCTCCCTGGCAAGTTGAAGCTGTTCTCACATGGTGGACTTGTTGATTACATAAGGTTGAGTTTTCTCCTGTGGATAACGTAAGACCTTAGGGTTTGTGTTTAAAATTGAACCCAACTAACTTTTGGAAATCTTTTAGCCGAACTACGGCGTTTTGATCCTTACCTTTGATGGAAGGTACGTAGGCAACGGGTTCATCCGTTCAAACCCAATAAAAATTGTATATTCTTTTCTCATCATCCCAATCATGTTTGCACAATATCTTATGTCATAACAAATAAAAATTTTATACAACAAGTGTGAAAAGGGCTCCCTAGGAGTACCTAGGACGTAGTGGGTGCCTAACACCTTCCCATTGCGTAATTTACCCCTTACCCAGACTCTCTGATCTTTTTATTAGTTTTCTACGTGTAAAACTTCTTAGGCTTTTGTTCGCTTTTTAGCCAGTCCTTTGGATAAATAAAAGTGCGGTGGCGACTCGAAAATTCATTGTATCTCTTGCTTATGATTTAATCAATAAATCATATAGCGACGAATACACCGCTACAGAAAAGTGGCGACTCTGCTGGGGAAGATAACCGATCCTTGGTGGTATTGCCTACTTTTCACCCTTGTTGTGCTATATTATTATTTGTTATATGACATATTTTTGTACAATTTGGGATAACTGTATTGATTGTAATGTTTGAATTGCTTGATATACAATTGCTGTTTGCTTTGGTGATCTGTGAGATGAGTTCTATACCCGAACTCGAGTGCACTCTAGGATAGGAGAATGACATAGTCTTGTTGACTGGTGTGGAGTATTCCTTAGCCAGTTGACTTGCGAGTCCATTCACTTGGTGGAGGTCATGTTGGATTAATAATGTCACACAAGTTATTTGTGGTTAGGCATTATTCTTTCAATCATGTGCCGTAGAAGCCAAGGACCTTAGTTTACCAAACCCATCTTGGCCTATTTTTAGGACCGTAGTGCGGAGGTCGTTCAGATGTAAGTTCTGATACGATTGTTACGCGATACTACACTCATAAGAGTTTCTCTTGAGAATATTCTTGGAATACGAGTATTCGTTCCTCCGATAATATTCGAAAGATGGAACGATGATTATGGGAACCTCTGATAGAACATGTCTGGCAGGTTTAAACCCTAGTACACTCCCTTTGGGTGGTTTTTAACCGAGACTCCATGCTCGTGACTCTCAACAAACCCGTGATTCGTGGTTGAGTCGTTCAAACATTGTTAATATCAATGGATCCCGGATCAGGTGTAAAACCTAAAATCCACCAAAGCGGCTGGTTGATATTAAGAATGTTCGAGCCGGTTCATGTACCGTTAATATCAATGGAACTTGGGTGTCGATAAGGTGAAAACCTGAATCCACCAAAATGGATGATTGATATTAGGGATACAATGAGCTTTCCCACGACCCTTTGTTTGGTGTGCTTGCTTGATCCTTGAGTGTGATTGTTGCATTCATGCATTCACGCATTCATCCGCATCCATATCATCAGAAAAAAAGAAAATTTTCAAGGAACTCAAAGGAGTTTATTTGCAAAAAATTTCAAACATGGAAAAACCGGGAAAAAAATTTCACCTGATATATCTGATGAGATATTCTCATATATGATCAAAATGCTTAAATAGTTCAAAGTTTGCAAATAAAACCCTCGGGTTTCTTTGAAAATAAAAAAGAAGCATATGCACAAACACTTCATGCATCATTTGCATAAGCAGGTGTTTTGTTCCGGTCTCCCGTCCTGTGGTCTGACCCTGTGATCTTCATTTATTTTGAAGACGCACCTCGCCGGTATTATACCAGAGCCGATTCTGCCAGATTGATGGATCATTTTGAGCTAGAGAATTGTGAACTCAAGGGGGAATTTTCCAGACTAAGTGATGTTGATGGATTTATTCCTGGTTAACCAATCCCGGGCTGGCATTGGCTACTGTTCTGGGGCACTTAAGGAGCATGGTTTATTCAAGTGGAGGATTCATCCATGCTGATCAACCTGAAGAAGAAGCTGCTGCTATCTTAGAAGAAGATGCAGAAGATCTGAACAATTTCATCATTCCTGGTGGTGTCTTGCCACAATTGGGTCGCTGTGGATGTTACTACGGTCATCCATAAATCAGCATGATTTGTTCACTTTGTTTAAAACCCTTCTCCCATGCCAAAAGGAGAAGTGATGACATTGCTGGCAGCATTTAATACAATGATGTTTTCATTCAATTAACGCATTGTCAAACATTTGTTTTTTCATTTGTTTTCACTTTTTGCTTTTGCATGAAATCAGTGATCACAAAAAACCCTGAAAAACAAGAAAACAGCTTTTTCATCTGCATAATGATTTGTTTGTTTAAATTCTAAAGCTTTTCATTATCCAGAATCATTATGCAGGGATTTCTAAACCCATTGAACATAATGATCCAATGCCATCTCCCAATCTTGAAGTCCTTGTATCTGAGGCAGAGGAAGATGATGTTGAAGGGGATTCCTGATGAGATTACCCGACTTCTTGAGCACAAAGAGAAGCTCATTCAGCTGTATCCTGAGAATCAGCAAAACAGTCAAACTGGGGCATTAAAAAAAAAAAAAAAAAAAAAAAAAAAAAAAAAAAAAAAAAAAAAAAAAAATCAAAAATATCAATCAAAAAAAAAAGAAAAAAAGAAAGAGGGTGAAAAATAAGAAAAATCAAAAAACCAGGAAATTTTTTTCAAAAATTTTTCCAAAGGAAAAAAGAATGATACCCTCAAGTCCCTAGTTGACTGATGCTGAATGGATTCAAAGTCATTACGACCAACTGAACTTGATCGAAGAGAAGAGATTGACTGCCATGTGTCATGGTCAGTTATATCAACAGAGAATGAAGAAAGCATTCGATAAGAAGGTCAAACCTCGTGTGTTCCGAGAAGGTGACCTCGTGCTCAAGAAAGTTTTGTCTTTCGCGCCCGATTCCAGGGGCAAGTGGACTCCAAACTACGAGGGTCCATATGTTGTTAAGAGAGCCTTTTCAGGCGGTGCTTTGATGCTTACAACAATGGATGGGGAGGATTTCACTCGTCCTGTGAATTCAGATGCAGTTAAGAGATACTTTGCCTAAAAAAAAAGTATATGCAAATGAAAAAAAAACAAATGAAAAAACAGAATAGCTCGCTAAGTTGAAAACCCGAAAGGGCGGCTTAGGCAAAAATGAGCGTCTCGGTGGAGAACCCGCAAGGGTAATCCAGGCAAAAATTAGAGACTAGAAAAAAGAAGAATATTTGCATCCCGCTAGATTGAGTACCTCACCCTGGGGCAATCTAGGCAAAAATTAGGGATTTAGCAAGTAACTGCATCCTGACAAGACTTTCTGGTTCATCAGTCGTCATTTCGTCAGAAGATTCTCGATTCGTCGTCAGCCGAAGCTTCGGATACATCGAGATTCAAATTGGTAGAGAAAGGATCATTATGTTCAATGTAGCCCTCTTCCAATATATATCACTGATTTCAAACTTGTACAGATCTATGGAGTCTTGCCATTTGCAGACTACCATTCTATCAAATCAATTTGAGTTTTTATCCAATTATTTGCACTCTTATTTGTTTCAATTCAACAAATGTTTTGCATGTTTTAATTGATAAAATGTCATTGTTTAAACAAATCAAGTTTTTTCAAAATTGTTGTTTTATACAAAGTGAACATTCACAAGATTGAAAGGATACTCAAGAATATCTCAGTGCTCTCCCGAGGGTGGCATGATTTCCAACAGGTAAGACATTCGTTCATATTCCTGATTTGGTTGTATCTTCTTTCTTCAGATCCTTGTTGAGGCTGTTCCTCAGGCAGATTTGTTGTTGGGGTTGTTCCCCAGTATAGTCGCAAACAGAGTTGTTAACGGGGTTGTTCCCCAAGCAGAATGTTGTTGAAGACTTCGTTTTCTCCAGCAGCAATCTTCCCCAGCATGGGTATTTTTCTTGTAGAAGTTTCGGCGGTTGATAAGTTTGTCATCTTGGTACCCCGTTACTTTCTCCAGTGGGTCAACATCCCCAGACTTTATTTGTCTCCTCAGCACAGTCACGAGTAGAACTGTTATTAATATCCCCACCAGGGTCGCAAGCAGAGTTGTTGTCACTCTTCCCAGTGCATTTGCCAGCGGAGCTGTCTGTTTCCTCAACACAGTTGCTTTCTTTTGAAGATTTGATAAGTCAGTGGTGATACCCGGTACTTTACCTTTTCCCCGGCGAAGTCGTCCGCGGATTTGTTGTTATCTTTCCATCAGAGTACTTATTTTCTCTTCAGCAGAGCAGGATTTATTTTCCTATTCAGTGGTTGATTGGGTTGACATCCCAGTATTGCAACCATCTTTTCCTCAGCATAGTCTGCAAAATGTTTGTTGTGGCAGTTTTGCCTGTTGAATACTCCTTCAATCCCCAGTATGGTCGGATGATGGCTCTAGCATCCCGAGAACGGATTGATTTCCTGACTGTTCTGTGATCCCCAGTAGAGTGGCTTGTATTGCAGAATCTACTTGTTGTGATCAGTTTGCTATGTGTATTCTCCCCGAGTGGAGTGGTTCGTTGCAGAATCTACTTGTTTGATCTGTCCTCCCTCAGTGGTTTGTTCCCCAAGAGAGTAGCCGACAGTTTTCCCCAATAGAGTTGCTTATGCAGTTAAATTCTATTTGGATGATACCATTCTCCCTCAGTGGGTTATTCCCCAGTGGAATTATGTGGAGTTGCTTCTACAGCAGTTTGTGCTTGTGCAATGCACCTTTTGTTTCTCAATTGACACTGAGATCCCCTGCAGATATCTTGGGTTTTCTCTTGTTCTCCAACAGATTCGTCTTTGTGGCTACCTTTTGCCTGTTGTGACTTTCTGTGCCCTGATTGGGTTATCTACTGATCCATCACTCAGAGATTTGGTTTCCCGATATCTTTGACCCTCTGCTTCTTCAGCAGTGCCTGCAGATCTTGGCTTTTCAGCATATAGATCTCCGCAGATTGGCTCTCCAGCTGGTTTTTCCCCTGGAAGTATAATACCGGGTGTTTGATTCCTGAACCTGTTTGTGTTAGATATGTCTGTTTTGTCAGCATTCATCAAACATAAACACGCATATTCATGCATATTCATGAAACATTCAGATATTCATGTTGCATTTCTCGTCATATATCTTTTGTTTGTCGTGTCTCCTGCTATGGTGATATAGATCTCTTTACAGATCTCCCCAAGCAGATGTCGGGTGTTTAAAATCTCTCCACGTAGAGTCAGCCCGTAAGCAGAAAACGTTTGTCTTTCCTTCTGCAGTTCCCCACTGAGTTATATCCTCGTGGATGACGGTTTCTTCCGTTTCCTCCCAACACATATATTGGGATGGAAGTTCCTATTTGAGTTATATCCTCATTAGGACGTGTCTTGATTCAGTCTGTCTTTTCGGATTATTCCCGAATTGGCTATTTGTCATATATCTTGTGCTTCCCAGTGGGTTGTTCCCCAGCGGAGTAGTTTTGGGCCTCTACCTACGAACCGGTAGCTATAAGTCCTATTCTTCCTGGTTGTCTTGACAGAATTTGTGGTTATACACCTTTTATTCTCCAGCCAGAGTTTTGGTTTTCTACCCTCATACTGGTAGTCGTAAATCCTATTTTCCTGCTCTCCAGCAGTTTGTGGTTTGTTAAACCCTATTTTGGTTTCCCGTGCGGATTTGTGACTTGTTCTATCCCCACGTGGAGTTTTTGGTCTTCTATCCCGTATTCGGTAGATGTAAACCCTAATTTTGTGGTTATCTTCATCTAGTCTTTGATGTTGATTTTCCTTTGCTTGTATAAGTTGCTCAGATCAACACTTATATCCCTAGCAAGTCTTTTGTGGATAATTGCCGTATGCTAGCAATTTTATCCCCAGTGGGTCCTTTCACCGTTTGCTAGTGATTTGTTCCCCGGATCATTGGTTGTTTACCAATGCATCCCCAGCTAGTCCCTGTGGATAATTGCCGTATGCTAGCAATTTTATCCCCAGCGGGTCCTTTCACCTTTTGTCAGTGATTGTGTTCCCCGGATCATTGATTTCCATCAATTTATCCTCAGCAGATCGCCTTTCATTTACCCTTTTGTTGGTAATGTCTGTTGCTCCTTTTGATTGGTCATCATTATATACCTAGTTTGGTATCCCGATGCCTTTCTTTTCGGTTGATTTATCCTTTATTAACCCAGTAACCGGTTGTGGATAATCTTCCATGCGAGTATATTATTCACGGTCTGCCGGTAATGAATAATATGTCTCATGCGCTCTTTAGTTGGAATCCTTTGTTGATTTTCCCAGCTGAGCAAGATTCGTATTCTTTGTAGAATCGAATATCCATCCTTTAACCAGTTTGTGTTTTGGATGATGAGTGTTTTGGAAGTGAAATCCAATTCACGTTTTCGGTAGATCACCTATTATATACCCAGTAACCGGTATCCCTGGTGTTTCTTACCATGCGAGTGTATTATTCACGGTCTGCCGGTAATGAATAATATGTCTCATGCGCTCTTTAGTTGGAATCCTTTGTTGATTTTCCCCAACTGAGCAAGATTCGTATTCTTTGTAGAATCGAATATCCATCCTTTAACCAATTTGTGTTTTGGATGATGAGTGTTTTGGAAGTGAAATCCAATTCACGTTTCGGTAGATCACCTATTATATACCCAGTAACCGGTATCTCTGGTGTTTCTTACCATGCGAGTATATTATTCACGGTCTGCCGGTAATGAATAATATGTCTCGTTCACTCTTGGGTCAATCCTTTGTTGCTTTCCCCTCAGAGTAAGATTCGTATTCTTTGCAGAATCGAATATCCATCCTATAAACAAGTCTGCTTTTCTAGCTCTCTTCAGGATGATGAGTGTATTGGAAGTGGAATCCAATTCACGCTTTGGTCGGTCACCTATTGTATACCCAGTAACCGGTATCCTTGGTGTTCCCTCCTTTCCGCTCCCTATTATGACCTCGGTCCCCCTGTGGAGTCAGATTTTCCTGAGTTTGTTACCCTTATACCGGTAACATCTCATTTTCTTTGGTGTTTCCTCATTGAAGTTTTCTTGTTGCTTCTCCCCAGGAGTCAGCTTGTGTCTCTCCAATGGATTTATTTTCCTTTGGAATTCTTTTCCCTAGTGTGAGTCCTTCACTCCCCAGTGAGTTCTCCAGTCTGTTTTCTGTTTCCTAATCAGAGTCGTGTCTTGTTCACGCTGTGTCAGTTTATCCCCAACTAGAGTCTTGTTAGAGTCTCTGTTCCTGGTGAGTGTATTACTCCGATGGATCGTCTTTTCTTCTGTGTGAATCATATTCCCCACAGAGTTTGTGTCTTTTGCATGCATACATTTGCATCATGAGGTCTCTTAGGGACCAAAATTTGTCTCATTACTGTTATTTAAGCCCATTCTACCGCGTCGAGATGAAGATTTCTAAACTTCACTTCTCCGGCTAGAATGACCTTAAATAGGGGCATCTGTAAGACCCCAATTTTGGCCCTAAGATCCCTCATGGCCCACATCATATCATATCATGGCTTCAAGGATCATTGCATGCCCTAGCTCCCCTCCTAGTGGGTAGGTTGCCTTGTGAGTTGATTCTTGATCACCAAGCATGTTTTGCATTTGTATATCATTGCTTTTCATATGTTTATTAACCAAAAAGTACAAAAAATTTGTCAGCTTAACCTTGTTGCTTGCAGTTGAAGCAATCATCAGCAATTAGGTCAAAGTCAGTCATTGGTCAGTCATTGCAGTGGATGGTGGCCATTCTTGCAGAATTTGGGCACCATGATCAATAATCAAGAGTTCATACAACTTGGGACATCATTTGAAGTCAAGGTCTCAAAGAATTAGGGTTTGGAATTCATCAGAAATGCTCCAGTCACCCAACACCCTAGAAAAGTCAACAGGAAGTCAAACTTGGTCAACTGTGGATTTAATCAATGATTTGATGGATGGAATTGATTTGAAGGAGCTCATTCATGCTCATACAAGCCTCATGTATCATGACCAACCTCAACATGGAAGAATTTGAAGCAAAATCAGAAATTTCCCAAAATAGAAAGTGGACCTGTAATTTCAACTGCCAAAAATGGAAACTTCTTGATCTTAAACCTACATCATGATAAAAGCTTCAAATGAATTTTTGCCCAACATGAAAGTTGAAGATCTTGTTTTCCCATTTTCAAAAAGTCCAAGAACACTCAAATCCCATGGATGTTTGTCAAGATATGATCAATTCAATTTCAAAAATTTGTGAACTTCAACAAGCCATATCTCATGAACCATAAGGCCAAATTTGGTGGGGTTTTTTCCTACAAACCACATTTCATCTCCTCTTTCCAAAAATGTAAACATCATGTACCAAAACCTTGCCAATCAAAATGGCATTTTTTGACTTGTTCCATTTAAAATTCAAGTGGACCAAAAGTTGACTTTGTGAATTAAAGGTTTCTACTCATTTTTTGCCATTTGGGACTTGGTTGGTATGATATTTGAGACATGTTTTCAAGCCCAATTCGTGCAGAATTGCACACCTCCATATCCACTTGGACAAAATTAGCAAAATGGCATTTTGTTTGATTTGAGTTAAACATGTTTACCATTCACTTAGCATTGCTTAAACAAAGTATATATAACCAATTTTCTGCACAAACCAACCCTAATGGCAGCCACAAACACACAGAAAAAACTCTGATTCTCTCATTTTCCATTTTGCTCGATCTGCATTTTTCTGCTAAAACTCAAGAGAACCACGAGCACCCTTGCTTCCTTCATCACTTGGCCAACATTTGGAAGCAATTTGAAGCACTGTTTCATTGCTGTAATGCCGTTTCTTGCTGCTGCTACATGAAGCCACATCCATGGTGAAACCCGATTTGAGCTGGATTTGAGTGTGTTGAGCTGAACTTCTCCAACTATCCATCAATACCAACTACAAAGCACATCTGTTTCGAGCTTTGAAGGCCAAATAACCACTACAACTCAACTGTTCTTCAATCTTGGTAACATTCCGATTCACTCATTTTCCAAAATTATGCCATGCTTTATACAGTTTATACCTTGCTGATTCTAATGAGCTTTAGATTATTAAAAATGGTCAAGTATTCATTAAGATATGCTGTTTTAAAGTTTGTGGATGCATGATGATTGTTGCTCGATTCATGATTGTTTGTGTGATTTCATGAAATCGTGTTAGATTATGCTTGTGCTTGGTTTGCTGAATTGATTGCCATGCTTGTTTGTTGTTCTGGGCATAAAAAATTTTCGAGCTAGTTGGAAGGGATGAATGATCCACTGCTGTTCATAAACCCTAAGAGAGAACCCAGAAATTTGCTTGATTAGTGTTTGGTTTATTGTTGTTTGGATGCTGTATGAACATCACTATCTCATTGCCATGCTACTTGTAATTTCTGTTTGAATTTTGTTATGATGATGAACATGAAGATGTTGCCCTGTTGTTGTAGCAAACCCTAATAACCTGCCCAGAACATGAAATCGTGAATGCTATTGGCTGTTGTTGTTGGATCTGTTGCGTGAGTACTGTTTCATTAAGCCACTAGCCAATCACAACATTTTATTTCGTGGCCTGAAATGTTGCGTTTTGATAAGTGAGGGCCATAATTGCAAAAATGCCACTCGGTCAACCACCTTTGACCATTGAATCATGTTCTTTTGCTCATTTCATTTCAAATTGTTACTCAACTTCTAAAATTCATTTCTCACTCGTTTCAACCCCAAAATTCATGAAATTTTTCCATCATGATCACATGAATGTCTACTATTTTGTCATGATTTTTATTGAATTTTTGGTTGGCTGGATTTTAAATGACTCTAGGTTTCTTGTCATGTATGCTTATTTGATACCTTTTGCCATTTCTTTTGTGAAATAATGATGATGCATCCAATGACCCTGAATTCTTTTTGTGGTTAATCTACACTCATTCATGTTCATTTTGGTGTAAAGATTGTGCATTTATCATATGTGATGTGTGAGATATGAATTTTTGAAGTAGGGTGTGACAATTTGTGTCACACCATTGTTATGCTATTTCATGATTTTTGTTGGCATGCTTCCTGACCTCCAATTAATCTGAAATTTTGCATGAGCCTTCTCTCATATGTCTAGTTTATGTGTGAATTTTCCTGGAATTAATTATGCCTTTTCCTATTTGTTTGAGATTTTTCTTCCCTGCCTAGTCAAATGTTGACTTTGTGTGACACATCTTGCCAAATCCTTTGTGAAATTCTCATATCTTATTGGATGATCATGAAATTTTACATGCGCATACTAGACATCTTGAGCTTTGCATTGGTGTTGATCCCATTCATTTCTCATCTGTTTTCATTTAGTTATGATTTTTTGAAGTTGACCCATGAATGTTAGACTTCTTTGGGCATGATTGAAATTGTTTTGACTTCCTGATTTTAATTGACCATCTTCCCATGATCCAATTGAGCTGAAATTTCATATGCATGCTATGTTATGGATTGTGATTGAGTATGAATTATTTCATGATTTTTGGAATTGATTATGTTTGGGTTTGAGCTTGGTCTTGCTGTTGACCTTTTGTGTGCTCCCTCTTGCCATGTTTTGACTTCTTTGGTCTATAAAATGATGTTGATGCATGATATAAACTTGAAACCAATTGTGCTTGCTTCTTAAATGTTTGAACTTGACTTTGGTTGACTATTGTTTGCTGTTTTGACTTTCCCTTTTATTTTTGACCCTAGGCTTGCCCTAGTGGTCTTTTGGACTTATGTTGAGTTCATTGTTTCAGGTTAAGCATCAATGCTTCAAAGAAACCATACAAATTTGATTGAGCTTGATTATACCATGTACTAACCTTTGTTTTGTAGGTGTGACTCATGTGACTTGAGTCTTGTGCTTGGCACATTGGTCCCTCTGATTTAACTGTTTGATTCATTTCCTTTTGATTTAAACTGTTGAACTGTTTACTGATTAGTTTGACTTTTTCAGGTACCCTTTAGTTGCTTTATTTGCTTGCTTTGCTATTTAGCAATTTGCTTTTGAGGTATAGTTACTCTCTCTTCATGTAGTCTGGAGACCCGGCTTGTTATTTGGCCGGGCAAACTGTCTGAAGTCCTCCTTAAGAGGCAATGCTTGTGTGTGTTTAAAATTGTCCCAAGCAGGAAAAGTCCTTCAAATAAGGCAATTGGTAGATCAAAGGGATAAGCAACCTATCCCCTACTATTCTGTGAGTCTTCTCCTTGCTCCCATTACATGGTTGTAGCATTGAGATCCAAGCCCAAGATCAATCGAGTCAATAATGTGGAGAGAGTTCCTACTTTCTGAACTCCCACACTTTCTGATATGCTCTCCCTGATCAGGGATAAGAGCAATGAGGCACACCCCTCATCTCCTTTCATCTGCTTCACCTTAGCCTCTCAATGGCAAGGTTAAGAGCGACTTTTGACCCTATTCCAGTTGGCTTCAATGCCTAACCCTCTTGTATGAGCCTCCTTGTTTGGCTATAGAGTGTGCTGTTTGATATTCATTGATTGATTGATTGCTTCATATGCACATGTCTGCTTGTATGCTTCATGCATTTATCATCATCATTAATTGCTCATTAATGCACAATCATCTCATTTGTCTTTGTGACATTATCATTGTTGTTTCCCCATTGAGAACAATTGTAAGACCATTCCTTTGGCCATTGTTTCTATGATATGGAAGTGAGTTGTAAGACCATTTCATTGGCCACTCATCTTATCTTTGCTTGATGCATTTGTTTGTTGTATGTGAGGATGCAATTATAAGTCCCTGTGATGTGGCATTTGTATTCCTAGGACCATACTGTGGAGGTCAGAGTAAGCCCAGATAAATTGGCATCTAACATCCATGTTTTGCTTCTGTTTGTTTATGAGAGGATGCAATTATAAGTCCCTGTAAGTGGGCATCTGCTTTCCTACGATCATATTGTTGCTTTTGTTCTTGTATGTGAGGATCCATTGTAAGTCCCTGTAATGTGGCATTGGTATTCCTATGAGCATATGTGCAGTTGACCTAAGTCCAGATAGATTGGCAGTTGACTTCCATATTTCATCTTTGTTTTCTTCTGAGGAGATTAGTGTAAGACCATTGAGTGGCTTCTGATACCCCATTCTGTTTTAGGAGATTGGTATAAGACCAGTGTTTGGCATCCGGTATCCGCTTTGTTTGAATTTCATCCTTGTTTGTTTGTTAGTATCCATTGTTCATTCCAAAGGACACACTTGGATCATCCCTTATATGATCTCAAGAGGTGAACCTTCTAAGAAGTTTTACAATCCATTTCCATCCATTCATCCCCATTATGTCCTAAACCTTTTCACACTTTGATTTCAAACTTGACATAGATATTGTGCAAACATCTTCATGTTTTCAAACCAAAAACCTGGACCCAAGTCCTTGACTTTTTCAAACTCCATTTCATAATACTTCTTTGAATTAATCTTAATCATACTTTGACTCCCTTTTCATAATCACAATCAATTAACTTCACCCATTCACTTGTTTTGGCTTTGTCCATTGTTAATCTTTTCATACATGAGCTATAGGTTTGATTTATCTTAGTGGTTGATGTTAATCTCACCTTTGTCCTTAGTTGATTGAATTGTAAGTCTTCCTTGCCTATTATAGGGTTAACCCCTCCCTGGCAAGTTGAAGCTGTTCTCACATGGTGGACTTGTTGATTACATAAGGTTGAGTTTTCTCCTGTGGATAACGTAAGACCTTAGGGTTTGTGTTTAAAATTGAACCCAACTAACTTTTGGAAATCTTTTAGCCGAACTACGGCGTTTTGATCCTTACCTTTGATGGAAGGTACGTAGGCAACGGGTTCATCCGTTCAAACTCAATAAAAATTGTATATTCTTTTCTCATCATCCCAATCATGTTTGCACAATATCTTATGTCATAACAAATAACAATTTTATACAACAAGTGTGAAAAGGGCTCCCTAGGAGTACCTAGGACGTAGTGGGTGCCTAACACCTTCCCATTGCGTAATTTACCCCTTACCCAGACTCTCTGATCTTTTTATTAGTTTTCTACGTGTAAAACTTCTTAGGCTTTTGTTCGCTTTTTAGCCAGTCCTTTGGATAAATAAAAGTGCGGTGGCGACTCGAAAATTCATTGTATCTCTTGCTTATGATTTAATCAATAAATCATATAGCGACGAATACACCGCTACAGTGTGCCTCAGGGTCGATTATTCAAGGTTTTCATGGAATGCGAGACTCCAATGTTCCTCTTCTTTCAATTTTATTATAAAAAGATCTTTTAATGTAACATTTATTTAGGAAAGTGGTTTGATAACGGTGAAGTGGTGAGATATTTACAAATCGTATTTAATTTTATTTTTTGAAAGGTTGATTTTATGTGGTCAAGTTATTTAATTAGTCAATTAAATCAAATTAATCAATGAAAATAAAATTAATCAATTAATCAAGCTAATTAATAAATAAATAAATAACAAAGTTAATAAATTAAAATATATTTAATCAATTAATTAAATTAATTAAAAATCAATTAATAAAATTAATCAATTAAAATAAATTTAATCAATTAATTAAATTAATAAAATTAATCAATTAAAATAATTTTAATCAATTAAATAAGTTAATTAAAAAATTAATTAACAAAATTAATTAATTAAAACTAATTTTATTAATTAATTATAAAAAATAAAAAAATAAAAAAAAGAAAATAATAGAATTAGAAGAAGAAAAAAAACAAGGTGGTGGTTATGTGGCCCCACACTTCATTTTTCTTCCAATTTTCAAATGCAATGCATTACAACAATAGTAGCAGGAATTGAATTGGAATGTTTTT
Source organism: Lathyrus oleraceus (assembly GCF_024323335.1). NCBI lineage: Eukaryota > Viridiplantae > Streptophyta > Magnoliopsida > Fabales > Fabaceae > Lathyrus > Lathyrus oleraceus. The sequence goes on from NC_066585.1 coordinate 105,217,585, forward strand.
TTCTATAAGTAAGAATTCATTTATGGGGAGTATTAGGGATACTCCAACCCAATAAACAAATAACACTACCATCGCCTACAATTAACTAATCACCTACAGATCATCAACTGGACATTTATATCATTCATAATAGTTACAATTTATTTTCTGTTTGGTACCTAAAGTCAACCACCACCATGAGAATAGTATAATCCTCTGCACTATTACATCAGGATTGCCTACTTTATTGTTGAAAATAATTTGATTTCTCGACCACCAAATAGACCGGCAAGTAGCAAACCATATAATACATACAATCTTTTTTGAAGAATTCCCTATCAAACTTACAAACCAGGACATGAGATGATCACAACAATTATCTTCAATCATCCAAGGTATCCCAACCCAATTGACAACCTTCTTCCAAACCAGTCTGATACGGGGGATAAGAGATGAAGACATGGTTGTTGTCTTCTACAAAGTTAAAGCAAAAAACACAAACCTTATCATGGATATTAGATATCGCACCTCTCACGACAAGATTTGAACGTGTAGGAAGTCTATCAAGTAGCAATCTCCAACCAAAAATCTTCACTTTCATTGGGATCTTCGTGTTCCATATTAATTCCAATGTCGTCTTGAGAGCACTCTCAAACTCCACCAAACTAGCAGCCTGTTGCAGTTTATCATAATATGATTTTACAGAGAAAAAATTAAGATAACCACAAGGCCACAGAAAAATATCAGGACTCCCAATGATATGGCATATTTCAGACAACATTCCCATTAGTTTCACATATTCCAAACCCAATACACTACTCTCCTCCAAGTTGGTAAAACCTAAATTCCAACGTCATGCATTTCCTTCCCACTCCCTCAAATCCCTAACCACCTCATGTTTCATATCAGAAACATCGAAAAGTCCAGGATAGAGGCACTTCGGAGTTGTATGATCGATCCATCTAGATGTCCAAAATGCTGAAGTACTTCCATTTTCTGGTCTGCATGAGATCAACACAGTGAAACCATCATCCTCCAAAGAGTCTCCATATTCCATCAAATCCCTTCACCAAAGTGATTCTTGGTACAAAACTCGTGACGTATCTTGGACAGAATTCTTCTAATAATGTTGTTGTATCTAGATTCCAAAATCCCACAGCAACTAGCATATGTTTCCTTTATGAAACACCATAGCCATTTTGATAGTAGAGCCTTGTTGAATAAACCAATATCTTTGATCCTAATTCCTCAAAACTCCTTAGATTTACACATAGAATTCCAACTTACACAAGCCATGCTTCTCTTATCCATCGAACCCGACCACAAAAACTTTCCGAGTTGAAACAATTTCTTGTATAATTTTGAGTGGTGCTTTACAAAATGATAGCTGATGGACATGCAAGTTGATCAAAACATAATTAATGAGTGTGGCCCTTCTCCCCTATGGAAAGAATCCTTCCCTTCCAAGTTGATAAATGTGTCTTGAAGCATGTAATGACAGTCTCCCAAAAAGATGTTCTTCGATGATTTCCTCCTACTATAAGGCCAAGAAAATTAAAAGGCAAAACTTCCTTCTTACAGGCCAAAAATTGAGTAACAACCACCAAGAAAGATTCCTCCACACCAACCCTATATAGACAATTATTCCAAGAATTGATTTTCAACCCAGACACCATTTCGGAACCTCTTAGGATAACTTTCCACCCCCAAATATTTGACCACGACCTATCACTCACAAGAATGGTAGCATCAGCAAATTGGAGCAAACGGTATGAAACTTCACCATTTAATTTGAAGCCATTGAGAATACCCAACCTAGTTACCCTACTCACCAGTAAAGTAAACCCTTCAACCACAATTAAGAACAAGAAAGGAGACAATGAATCTCCTTGTCTCAGGCCCCTCGACACCTTGAAATCTTGAGTTGTGCTTTCATTCACCCAAACTGACATGTAACTAGTAAAAACTCCGCCCTTCATCCATTGCATTCGTTTATCACCAAACCCCATAGCAAACAAAACCTTCTCTAAAAAGTCTCAATCCACACAATCGTATTCATGTGCAAAATCTACTTTGAATAATAAACAACTCATTTTCTTCCTCTTAGCGAAATCAAGTAATCCATTTGCTACCGCAACACTATCAAGTTATTGTCTACCTGGAATGAAGGTTGTCTGCGTATTAGAAATAAACCTTCCTATGATCTTTCTCAAGCGGGCTAACAAGATTTTTGATATCACTTTGTACACATAACCTATAAGGCATATAGTCCTATATTCATCCAAGCCCTGAGGATTCTCAGACTTAGGAATCAAGGCAATGAAAGAAGAAAGCATGGTTGTAGGTAGAATTGCAGAACAATGAAACTCTTTTATGAACTTTATTGCATCATTTCCAACAACGTCCCAAAATTGTTTCAAGAACTCCAAGTTAAAGCCATCTGCGCCTGGACTTTTGTTTCCATCACAATCAAACACAACCTCTTGGATTTCATCTATAGTAAAAATCTCCTCCAACCTCGAATTTTCTTCTATGGCAAGCTTAGGTAATCCAAAAAAATAAATGGTTGGTCTCTGAATACCAATCCTCTGAAACCTTGATGTAAAATGTTCCTTTATAGTCTTCTTGACATAGCCAACTTCTTCCACCAATTCAGACCCTACTTTAATAGATGTAATTGCATTTATCATAAATAATTTTGAAAATACACAACTAGTCTACTTGATTCATGTAACTATCTCAATTTTTCATGAAATCACATAAGTGAATAATGAAAATTTATCTAATTGATCTCAGTAATACAATGACATGCTAAAAAAAATCAATAAACAACAATTAAAATTTTCGAAAATGTTACACTGGGATGCACAAGAACATCGATTTTTCGAAAGTCACATTTTAAGTTATTTTACTCAAATGATTAAAGGATACGAAAAATAATAAATATAGCAAAAATTTTATGTCAAGAAATCAAGTAAAAAGCAATAATCAAAGCCTACTCACACGAAAAGCCTCGAGAATGCGAAGAACACCAATGAGTTTTTCGACGAGTTTGCAAATTTCGGTCACCCTTCGATGAAGCTCCAAACATGTACCAATCAATGTGATCTGAATCACTCTTCAATCCTCTCCTTCTCCTCTTTCAAATTCTTCGATTATTCTCCATTTTTTTAGCAAAATTCAAGCAGTGAATATGTTATCCTTTTTACTCTTTTTGTGTGTGGTGATATGGTGTTGTTTAAATAGGCTAAGATGAATGTGAATGAATTCAAATGTGAGGGTGCATTTTGAAGAGAGTTAGAATTTTAAAAATAAAAATGGAGAATGGTTAGGATTGCACCAATTAGTGATCCTATGAAAAAAGTGTTTAATCAAGGATTAGGATCGCACCGAAGTGTGTTTGTTGAAATGGGATTGTAATTTGATTATGGTAGAGAAACATGGATAGTGCTCCAAGTGAAAATGATGAGAACAATTTGTGAGTTGTTGATTAAATTCAATCCAATGGCCAATAGAGTTAGCACAAAATAATAAGTAAATTATAATTTTCACAATCAAATGCATTGCCAAAAAAACCCTTGGATTTTTTAGATAAAAAATAAAGTTAAATGCAATAAAATGATATAAAATATTTTTTTAAATAAAAACAAATAAAAATCAAATGATTATTGATTTGTTCCTATTTATTATTTTTTTGACATTTTGACCAAAAAATAAATAAAAATAAAGGGATTGAAATGAATAAAAATCAGGCGCAAAAATGCGCGGAAGAGTAAAATGAATGCATTAAAATGAACTACGCAAATATAATTCCGTAAAATAGATAGATAAATATCAAATTTTGCAATAAAAATGATCGGTTGAAAAAGCTCAGACTGATCAAAATGTGAATGAAGACAAGATCGAAAAATTTAAACGAGCACGCCGGTTTAAACTATGTGAATCGTAGGTCAATAAAACTGACGTCTGAAAGCCTGATATGTACATTTTCCGTCTCATAATTTCACGTACAGTTGTAAATTGATTCAATCAATTTGTCTATAAAACCAAAAATTTATTCTAAGTAAAACTATATGAAGTTGGATACATGAGAGTTTGAAATGTCCAGAAAAATTTGGGATATGACACAAGGCATCCTCTGGTTTTTTCAAACTCCCTCATGAAATTCTCTAGGTCAACTCCCAGATAGTCTATCATCATCTCTGGTACCTCGACTCTACTACTCCTCCCATGATCTAGAAGTTTCTCCCTGATCGGAAGATGCAACAAACACGACACATCATAAAGTGTGATAGACATCTCACCAAGCGGGGGATGAAATAATGAGGTTTTGGTGTGCCATCTCTTCATGAAAGCATTAAGCATCCCATGGTTAACCGTAACACAATTGGTCATGCATAAGTCCTACATCATAGATAGGGACAAAGCAACCTGAAATCACTCCTCATTGTATTGACTCAAGCCAGTAATGTTCAACTCATGGTTAATAAACTTCAGCGGATCACAGTCCTGTAAAAAAAATATATGTAAAAAACTTGTAATATAATAATGAACATGATTTAAAAAGAATGAATCCAACTAATTTTACCTCTTTGTCCCAGATATGTCTGACATCATGGTTTGGGTACAGAGGTAGCAATGATAACTTTATAGGGTCTCATCCAAATGCCTAAGGTGACACTGACTCATCATCCTTAGTAGCCTGAGATGACCCTAGCTCAACAACCTCATCAGTCGAAGGTGGCACTGACTCATTAACATGAGGTCCCTCTGGTCCCTAGGATGGCACTTATGCCTCAGGTACCACTAACGACTCGGGTACCTCTACCTGAATAGGTGATACCTGTCGCATACGGGAGGATGGAGGCAGTGATGTATCAGTAGGTGAAACCCATCTGCTACATGAATAAAAAGATGGAGAAACGTGATCCCTAGAAGTAGATGCCTCTGAATGGTTAGACTAAATAAGAGCATCCAAAACCCGACTCTTCTCCCTCTGCACTGATGCATGTTGTGCAATCTTCTCGTGTCTCAGTCTATCGTCTCTGTTAGCCATAATGTTTGTAAGTAAACCATATAATTAGTACAAGTAACCATACAATCAAGAAAAGAAAAAAATAGACTGATACTTTACGGAGATGCATCTTCGGGTACTCTGGGAATCTAAACGTTGAGAAATTTCAGAGATGCATCTCCAAAATTTTCTGCAACTCTTAAGGTCCGCTAATGGCGGTAATGCAGATCACCAAACCCTAAAAATAATGTCTTGATCGTTATTTTTAACCATTAAGCATGTTCTACAATATGTATTAACTAGTATTCATGCAATTTCTACTCATTTATTATCCAAATAATCAACTTCTACTCATTTATATAAAAACTATAAAAAAAATCAAAACATCAAAAACTTACAAATTTAGAGTTTACTTCAGTGTTGAATAATGTCTCTAATGTACTCGATGATGATTGAAAAACCTTTGAGTTTGGTTGTTTGATTTTGGACTTGGTTGATGGAAGAAACTTTTCAGAGATTTGGAAATTTTTTGTGTGTTTTTAGAAATGAGGAAGGAGAAGGGTTCTGGCGCAATTTAAGCTTCAAAATCGTCCGAAAATGCATCTCCAAAATAATTTTGAAGATGCATCTCCAAAATAATTTTGAAGATGCATCTCCAAAGTTTTTTTACGTTAAGTCAAAATTCTATTTAATCAGGGTGCATCCAAAGATGTATCTCTGGATTCGGATGACATTTAAGTATTTTCACGTGGTGCACTAGTAATATATAAGGTGCATTAAAAAATTTCCTATCTTTTTGACTCAATCCACCGGACATGTGTTTTCCATGGACCAGGTCGGTCAAGTGGATTTTTGAATGGCCCATTAAAAATAATTTTAGTTAATTTTGGGAAAAAATATTGAGTTAAGATATGATTACATGAGTGTGCTTTCATATGAAAAGAAAAGTGAAAGAGGATGGAAATATGTTTTCAATATGATGTGATCAAATAATTGATCGTGAAATGAAGAGAAAGTTTGATGAGTATTATATTCAATTAATTTCTATTTTAGCATCATGGTATTCATATATATATATATATATATATATATATATATATATATATATATATATATATATATATATATATATATATGTATATGATTGTGGATTTGATGAATATTTTAAACATCACTTAATTAAATTTATGATTAATCTCTAATCATGTTATGTAGCTTTTACCAATTACAATTTTTTATAAATTTAAAACTATAGTATTAAAATATGGATCAAGATGATCATTTGAGCTAGTCTATCAGACCATGTATCGTGTCGATGACCCATTAAAAACTAGTCAAACTCATTTTTAATAGTCCATAAAATAATTGGATCAACTCACTTCAATCCATTAATATGTTTTAATCCTCTCGACGAAGCATGAAAGACCGGGTCAACCCATTTAAAAGCCCTAATCATATTGAATGAATTATGCCCATAGAATTAATTTTCCTCCAATTTTAATAAAAGAATATAAATAGATTGATAGAATTTCCCAATGGTGTTTTTACTAGGAAGTTTCGGACAAAGATAGCAAAGCCGACATTTCTTATGACAAATACCAGGCACTTTCATAACAAATACTGTACTTCTCCCCTTTCAAATATGTAATTTTGATCTTTATATTATTAAAAAAAAAAATACCCCAAACATTTTAATTTTCATAAAAAAAACAATATTCATAGAGTAGAGAGTACACTTGTCAATAGAACCTAAGAAGATAAAAACAACTCTGGTTGACTGTAGACATAGCTGGTTTCCTTCCAACACTCACATTCCTCGTAATTCATTCTCTTCTTCTTCCATAAATTCATCACACTTTGTTCAACAAATACAACTCAATCCATTTTCGTCATTACCGTGACACACACATCAACCATCTTGTTGCCTTCTTGCGAAAACAATGCATCTAGAGGTATACTTATTCTTGGTCTTCTCTCTTCTCTTTCATATTAATTTCCTTCTTCAACTTTGGTAACTTAATTTATGAGCAGTTATATATTTCCATTTTGATCACTTTGTTCTGCAATTGCTTGCAGCTTGATGCTTTCACTGCTTTGGTTATCATTCTGTGTTTTCTTGGATTGATTCTCAAGGAGACAGTGATGGGAGGTAATAGTTCAAAAGGCTCTCACAAGAGACATGTAACTTCACCATCTTCATCGTCAACGTATGGGTCTGTTGGTTCTTCATCTTCTTCGGATATTCATAACTATGGATATCCACAATCGTCATATCCATATCCACAACCGCAACATAAACCGTATCAAAGACCTAATCACCACCGTAATTCAGAAACTCCTTTGCATGATTATTCACGACCTAATAGGAAGTTAGATAGGAGGTATTCAAGGATTGCTGATGATTATCATTCTCTTGATGAGGTAATTGAGTGTATGTTTGGTTGGAACACTTAGAATTGATTCGGGATGTGTATCATTGATTTTGACTTGTTTGGATGCTCTTGAGTAGAATTGATTCTACTTCAGACATGATTTGTAGCTTCTAAGTCTAATCGTGATTTTTATACTGAAATTTACTGTTCAGTTCACTTTTGCAAGAATCTATTCAAACAAAAATAAGTTTACTTTCTACTCACTTTTAGCCAGAATTAGTTTTAAAGAATCAATTCACTTGGAATCAATTTTCTTCACTGCTTAATCAAACACACACGGCAAGATTGTTGTGTTGTGCTATGATTTGCTAGTGTATAGTTTGTGTTTTGTGTTAAATTGTTTTGGTAATGTATGAAAGTTTGTGTTTTGTGTATGAAATTTGATGTAAATTTGTGTTATACTAGTAACCTTATACACATTTTTGATCAATCAGTAGTCTTTTTGTGTGTGTGTCAAATAATGAAATAATCACGCAGGTTACTGCTGCTCTTTCACATGCTGGCTTGGAATCGTCGAATCTAATTGTTGGCATTGATTTCACGAAGAGCAACGAGTGGACAGGTTTTTATCTCTTACTAACATTTTGATGATTGAATTTCTTATAGTGAGTTGAGTTAGATAATATATGTAAGTATTCCCTTTGAAAATTAGGGAAGAGGTCATTCAATCGAAAAAGTTTACATCACATTGGAAATGGTCAAAATCCTTATGAACAAGCAATTGCGATTATCGGGAAAACTTTAACCTCTTTTGACGAGGATAACATGATTCCATGTTTTGGATTTGGAGATGGTAACTAAAAATCTTCGTGCTTTTCCACTTGTTCTTGTTTCTAAAATAGCAGAACTTGATTGTGTGTTTTTTTTTTCTTGTGCCAGCATCAACACATGATCAAGACGTTTTCAGTTTCCATTCGGATGAGAGGTTCTGCAATGGATTTGAAGAAGTTTTATCAAAATATAGAGAGATTGTTCCATGCCTCCGACTCGCAGGTGTTTCCTTTGTCGATAATATCAATATCATTTTTTTTTAAAATTAGGCTCGACGTTACTCATTATTGAATTTATGTACAGGACCAACCTCATTTGCCCCTATTATTGAAATGGCCATGACTATTGTTGAGAAAAGTGGTGGCCAATATCATGTCTTGCTTATAATAGCTGATGGACAGGTATCTTTATTGCACATTTCATTCCATTCAAATGTAGATATTCCTTTTTCCTTCCCTATGCAAGAACTGAAAAAATTGATACCGGAAATTTGCCATAGGTGACTAGAAGCGTTGACACAGAAAACGGCAAGCTAAGTTCACAGGAAAAGAAGACAATTGATGCAATAGTAAAAGCTAGGTATGTTTCGTAGTATTTCCCCTGCTTCCTAGAAGAAAAAGATCTTGATAATTCAAAGTTAGTCGGGTAGTAAGTAAAATCTGGCCAATGGTTGTTCCAGCCAGGATTTGATTTTGGTTTTATACTCATTAAATTGCAGCGAGTATCCACTATCGATAGTGTTGGTCGGAGTTGGAGATGGGCCATGGGATATGATGAGAGAGTTTGATGATAACATTCCAGCTCGAGCCTTTGACAACTTTCAGGTTTCACATCTCCAATGTCCATATATCTATTGGCTTTCGACATTCAAATCTTATTATTATGCAGAAATGTGAATATTTTAAATTTTGATTGTGTGTAGTTTGTGAATTTTACTGAAATAATGTCAAAGAATGTGGATTCAAACCGAAAAGAGACAGAGTTTGCTCTAGCAGCTTTGATGGAGATACCATCTCAATATAAGGCAACCATAGATCACAACCTATTGGGGTAAATTTTTGAATAGTTATATAGGAAAATGTAACACTTATGGCCTATTATACATGTTTTACTTAGATAATAACTAAATTTACATCATGTCATCGTCGATGAATGTAGGATACAGAGGGGACATTCGCCAGACAGGGTTCCGTTACCTCCACCTCAATATGATAGGGCTTCTTCTAGTAACGGTGCAGCATCTTTCCGTTCAAACAGTTTTCAGCAGCGGTCAAACAGTTTTCAGCAGAGTACACATACATATCCAAGCAACAACAATGAAACGAACACAGAACCGTCTTCATCTGGTTTATATGACAATAAGGTATTAAAATTTAGGACCATTCTTTCCAACTAAAACACCACTATCATTTCTGTGACTTTCAATAATGATTCACATATGGTTAAATGCAGGTTTGCCCGATCTGTCTTACTAATGCGAAGGATATGGCCTTTGGCTGCGGGCATCAGGTAACCGATTAAACTATGTGCTGCTGATTCTTCTCGAATTTAATCTAAGACTGTCTTACAAGGATATATAGGATTAACCGTTCTTTTCACTTTTGTTTCCTTACATGGGACAGACTTGTTGCGAATGTGGAGAAAGCCTTGAACTCTGCCCTATTTGCCGGAGTACAATCGATACCAGAATAAAGCTTTACTGAGCTTCCAACCTCAGCGCCTGATAAGGTTTCTTCCCTTGTTCTTGGACGTTGGACCTGGATCCTCTGCAACCGGATGCACCGAAAAGCCGAAGTGGAAGATATATTTTGTTCTTGGACACAACTATGTAACACACAATTTTGAACCAAAAAATATGTATGTAAGGTTAGGAAGATTTGTTTACCAAATGAACAGGTGTTGTCTCATTGTATGTATGAAGTTTGTGTTGTCTGACATGAAGGTTTGATGTTTTGAATTAATTCATTCAAAATTGATTTCTATATGAAGTTCATTTAACCATTTTTTATTTTTAAATACAGAAATAAAATAAAGGACTAATTGAATGGAAACACCAAAAATGTGAACAAGTTGTAGTAGAAGCAATACCCAAAAACTATGGAGTGTAGGACACGAATTGAATTGGCATGTTTAAGTTAAAGTGCTAATTTCTTAAATAAATAAAAAAATCAAGCGTTGTAAAAAAACATGTTCATTTAAATTTAAACTAGAAAATTGGATGGAGTCACGGTTCGGTCTATAATTCTATAATTCTATTTTATGTGTACAACATTTCCAATATGATGAAGGAACGTATAGGGGTGCATCTCAAATTCTTCATCAATTTACCTTAGTTAACGAGCACACACACTTATTTCAAGAATAGAATAGTGTAGATGAGCACATGTATTTTCAGCTATTTTGTCTCAGAATATGTACGAAAAAGATATTCAAAATAGTTCAGCCTAATTTGATTTTGGACGAAATAAATAAAAATTCAAAATTTTAAAGAAATCTGAAATTTAAACAATAAAAAAGAAAGTTCGAATTTGTATGTTTTTCTGAATTCGAAAGAGTCATATATATATATATATATATATATATATATATATATATATATATATATATATATATATATATATATATATATATATATATATATATATATATATATATATATATATATATATATATATATATATATATATAATATATATATATATATATATATATATATATATATATATATATATATATATATATATATATTGTGATATAACTTAAGTTTTAGTTCAATCCAAGTTAGTTAGGATTAGAGTTTGTTAGTTATTTAGTTACCAAGTTATTCAGTTAGTTTGTTACTTAGAGTGCAACTAACTTTGTATATAAATACATGTATATTGTAATTTAGTTTTACAACATTCAATAATAACAATCCTTATTCTTCATTCTCTCTCTCTCTCTCTCTCTCTCTCTCTCTCTCAAAGTGTCTCACGCACTAACAAATTGGTATCTAGAGCTCCAGTTAGTTTCTTGATCGTGTTTTCAAAAATCACACATTAATGATCGTATTTTCGGGATCATGGGTGGTTAATCGTGTTTGCTACAAAGATGAACGGTAACAATGACATTTTGAATTCTCTTCCAATTCTTGACAACAAAAAATGGATTTGATAGAGAAGAAAAATGCAATCTCTGTTTGGATTTCATGAAACCTTATAAGGGGTTACTAATTGCGTCCCAGAACTTGTTTGAGAATGCAATTGATGCTTAGAGAGTCGCGAACAAGGAGGCCAAAAAGAAAGACTACAAGATTGTGTTTATATTCAATCAGCGGTTAACGTGGAAAACTTTGATCGAATTTCTCATGTTGAATCGGCGAAGGAGGTATGGGATATTCTTGTCAAGTATTACGAAGGAGATGATGAGGTTAAAGTCATCAAATTGCAGACGATACGAAGGTAGTATGAATTACTACAAATGGAAGAAGAAGAAAATATTGCAGGATATGTCTTGAAGGTGCAAAATCTTGTCCATCTCATGAAAGGTTGTGGTGAAACCCTAACTGATAAGATGATAGTTGAGAAGGTAATGTGTATGTTGACCTCTCACTTTAATCACGTTATCATAGCCATTCAAGAATCCAACAATCTTGAAACCATGAAACTGGATGACTTGGTTGGTTCGTAGAAGGCACATGAGATGAGGATTATCGAAAGGAAAAGAGTTCAAGATTTGATACAAACAAGGCTCGGACATGAAAGAAACATACTAGTTCCAATAAGTTTAAGGGCAAGGAAGACAAGAATCATAGTAAGAATTCTTGGTCGAACTCTCAAAAGCATAAGATCGATGATAGAGCTTTTGAATCCTCCAAAAGAGGAGAAGGAAACTCCCATCATAAAGACAAAGAAGAGAAAAAAAGATGTGCAGTGCTATAACTATGAAAAATGGGGTCACTTGACCAAGAATTGTTGGTACAGGAAAGACAAAGGAGTGACAAAAGGCAATAATGAAGGAGCAAAACTTGCACGCCAAGATTCAGATGATTATAAAGATATGGTGGTTATGGTTGTAGTTGTAGATGATCACGTCGACTCCAAATTTTGGTTTCTCGACACAGGATGTTCAAATCACAAGACTGGTTGAAAAGTTTGGTTAGCATATTTTGACGAGTCGAAGAAGAGCAAGATCAAACATACTGATAATAGCTTGTTGCAAGTAGGAAGGACTGGAGACATAGTTATTCAAAGGAGTAATGAAGAAAAAACTATGATCAAATATGTACTCTATGTACCTGGTGTAACACCCCTTTTTCTATCCCAAATTATTTAACATATAATCAGAGCAAATAAGTACACATATAAAGAAAAGGGCGTCACATCGACGTTTTCGAAACTTAAAACTTTCAAAAACCAACAATACACCTGGTCATTCAAAATAACACATTTCACTCATCATGAATATTCAAGCAATATGCGTTCACAGCGAAAAATAAAGAATACTCATGTATTTCATAATATGATCCATGTCCCATACCATGATCATCTCTCAATAATCACTTCAAATAAAATAAAACAATTAATGACATAAAGCATATCAAAATAAGATATGAGTTCAATACTACTAATCTACCCAGTGTTACATGACCAGAGCATTGACTCATTACCTAACTTCAAACTAAATACGGAAATTCTCCAGCTATTCTTGAACAAGCTACCGTCCACCTACTCCAGCAATACTACTCTATAGTATCTGCACGATACCCATGTAAAGGTAACATTCAAACAGAAAGGGTGAGAATTCCAAATCATTATGAAATAGCATAATAAGGCACAATGAATTAAAACACAATTTAAGAATTCATCATACTTTGTATTATTATATCAATGATATTAACAAACAATCATCTCATATGCTTCAAACATGCATCACACCCACATCAATACATACATTCAATGATCACATAACTATAGACGACTCAATGCAAGACAATGTGACTCTATGCATGTGGTACCTCAATGTGAACTCAAAGTTTCACCGCTTTCCGATTCAATATCTAGAATCCAAGCCACGCTTCCGATCCGGACAAGACCAAAGCCCTACGTCTGTTTCCAATGAAGGATCACCGCTTAATACTACGCCTAATCCCAATTAAGGATTAACGTCTGCTACGTCTGTTTCCAATGAAGGATCACCGCTTAAATACTACGCCTAATCCCAATTAAGGATTAATGTCTGCTACGTCTGTTTCCAATGAAGGATCACCGCTTAAATACTACGCCTAATCCCAATTAAGGATTAACGTCTGCTACGTCTGTTTCCAATTAAGGATCACCGCTTGACCACTTCCACAATGAAGTCAACCATGCTATGAATGAATGCACACATACCAACACATATGCAATTAAGACCATCTATATACCGTCTTAACATCCCACATATCACCATGACTCACAATTGGTACATATACACATTCATCACAACACATCAATTACGATTACATATACACATCCATAACCATAAATCATTCACAATTCAATAATGGTATACATAGACATTCATACAATATATTATTCACCAATATAGGCCAATCATCAAATATGTACACATAGATTTCATTCCAACACATACACAACATTTAAATATCAATTTTTCACTTTTCAAACAGTGTTAACCGGTTAACGCCCTGGGTTAATCGGTTAACGCAAAACAGAATGCGCTTCTTGGCAATTCATAACAGTGTTAACCGGTTAACGCCCTGGGTTAACCGGTTAACGCAAGACAGAATTCAATTTTTTCAATATCGTAACAGTGTTAACCGGTTAACGCCCTGGGTTAACCGGTTAACGCAAAACAGAAAGCTGTTCCTGCGCTAACACGAAACAGAATGCAGATTTCCCCGCATTTTTCATCGTTGGAGGACTTCCGAACCTCCGATTTCGATTCCGTAAAAAGCTACACATTCAGAAAATTATGACTCATCCAAATATATATTCATTCACAGGTTTAGCATTATTTAATCATCACAGTTCAAGAGTATTTATCAAAACCTAATAATTCCAAACCATGCCAATTAAGGATTTCAACCTAAAACATGTTCCTACCCATTGACCCAATCATACTAACCCATAATGATAAGGATTTCCCCCCTTACCTTGTCAATTTGATGGACACCTTGACTCCTCTCGCTTTTCCTCTCCTCTTTCTCTATTGCTTTCAGTGCTCAAGTGAATTCTAATTCTCACTTCCTTCACTCTTACTATTTATAATAGTATTCTAGTTGGGCTTAAATCATCTAATTTAATCACTAGGCCCAATAATACCTAATATTTAAATACCTCTATTTAAATTCAAATAATTAACCACTCACTATGCACACTAGGTTAATTAATAATTATTTAATTATATCTTATATCACTAAATAATTAATTACCACACTAATTAAATTAATTAATCCATTATTATACTACCTCACAACCGCTTAATTACTTAACACTCCAAATAATTAAATATAATATAATAAAAATAATATAATAATTAATTCCTAAAAATTGGGTTGTTACACCTGGAATGAAGTGTAATATGCTAAGTGTTGGACAATTGGTCAAAAAAGGTTTCTTTCAGTGGTTATGAAATATGGAACCTTGAAACTATTCGACACTCAGAATAATCTGGTCTTAAAATCTCCTATGTCGAAGAATAGGACATTTAAGACCATAATTAGTTCAAATGAGCTTCAATTCCTAAAAATAGTTGTCGACCACAAGAATAATTACTCAATATATGGTAACTAGTATACCAAGTCTTGAGATGACCAACAAAATCTGTGAAGGTTGCTTAGTAGGGAAGTAATCCAGAAAGTATTTCATTTCGACTATGCTAATGGGATCCTTCTGCATACTAGAAGTTGTACATTCAGATGTATGTGGCCCATCTAAGGATCATGCAATTGGTGGAAGCAGGTATTTCATCTCATTTTTTGATGAGTACAGTCGAAAACTTTTGATCTATGTGATCAGATGCAAAGACGAAGTATTTTCAATCTTTAAGAAATTCAAGATGCTTTTCGAAAATCAAAGTGAAAAGAAGATCAAGGTTCTGCGAACAGATGGAGGTGGTGAATACACATCCAACATGTTTAAAGAGTTATGTGCAGAACATGGTAATGATCATGAGGTAACTTATCCTTACACACCTCAACATAATGGAATAGTAGAAAGAAGAAACATGACCATATTGGATATGGCGAGATGCATGTTGAAGCAGAAAAATTTGCCAAAATCCTTATGGCGAGAAGTTGTCACCACTGCAGTTTATATTCTAAACAGGTGTCCTACCAAGAAGCTAAAGAACAAGGTCCCTGAAGAAGTGTGAAGTGGAAAACGACCATCAATGTAGTCATATGAAGGTATTTGACTTTGTTTTCTACAAGCATGTTCCTGATGCAAAAAGAAGGAAGCTTGATGATAAAAGTGAACTTATGATTCTGGTAGGATGTCACAAAAATGGAGCATACAGGATACTCAATCCAATCAATAAGAAGATCATAATGAGTCGAGATATCGTGATTGGTGAAAATTCTTCTTGGGATTTGAATTATGACGATGGAATTAACAAGCCTTTGATGAGTTATGGAGTCGACGAATAAACTTATGAAGTCGAAATCGAAGTAGTTGCTGATACTCCAACAAAATTCGAAGTCGAAGATGATAATGGAGTCGAAGTTGAAGATGAAAATATAGTCGAAGTCAAATTAGACAACCGAGAGGGTGTGGCTAGTACAAGCCAAATACCTTAAAGAACCATAATACTCCCAACAAGACTTCAAGACTGTGAAGTGGTTGGTGATGATGAAGTCACACCAGATGGAGATTTGGTTCATTTCGCTTTACTTGCAGGTACTGAACAAATCAAATATATTGATGCTTTAAAGAATAACCAATAGAAGCCAATTATGGTTAAAGATTTACAAGCGATCGAAAGAAACAACGTATGGGAGCTAGTCGAATTGTCAGCACACACAAAAGCTATCAAAATGGAGTGGGTGTTCAAACTAAAGCATAACCATGATGGGTCGATTGTAAGACATAATGCAATATTAGTAGCTCGAGGATTTATTGAGAGAGAAGAACTTAACTACTCTGAAGTATATGCACCAATAACATTTGAGACGGTTTGATTGGTGGTAGCCTTGACATGTAAGCAAGGTTGGTCGATATTTCACTTATATGTGAAATCAACGTTTTTGAATGGTCCTCTAGATGAAGAGGTATATGTCACACAACCTTCTGGGTTTATGATACTGGAGGAAGCAAGAAAAGAATGCAGGCTGCACAAAGCGCTCTATGGCCTCAAGCAGACACGTAGGGCATGGAACAAGAAGATTGACTCAGACTTGGTCGAATTAGGATTCATCAAATGAAAATACGAGTATGGTGTTTATGTTCAGGTTGTGGAACAAGATATAACAATCATCTGCTTATATGTCGATAACTTGTTAGTAATTGGAAATAACTTGGATAACTTGTCGAAGTTTAAAGAGTTTATGAAGAAGGAATTTGAAATGTCAGAAGGAAAGTTTTCGTACTTCCTAGGCATGAAATTTTAAATGTCGAAGCAAGGTATGATGCTACATCAAAGAAAGTATGTCAAAGAGATACTTAAGAGATTTAGTATGGAAGACTCGAATCCTGCATCCTCACTTGTCGAACCAAATTTGAAGTTGGATAAACATGGAGAGAAAGACAAACTCGATGTCACTTTGTTCAAACAAATTGTCGAATCTATGAGATATGTGTGCAACAGTCGACTTGATATAGGTTTCTCAGTCGGATTAGTGAGCAGATACATGAGTGAACCAAGGGTGTCACACATGAAAGCTGCAAGAAGAATTATGAGATACTTAAAAGGATCGACAAACTATTGAATTATATTTCCACGAGATTCTGAAAGCAAAGAAGCTGAGATTACTTGCTATTCAGATGTTGATTGGTGTGGAGACAAGGAAGATCGAAGAAGTGCAACTGGTTACTTCTTTTAAGTATTTGGTGCCTCAATCTTATGGTGCTTGAGAAAGCAACATGTGGTGACATTATCATCATGTGAGGCTGAATATATAGCAAGATCATATATTATGTGTCAAGCAATTTGGATCAGACCTATGTTGGAAGAGGTAAATGTCGAAGTGAAGAAACCTCTGGTGCTGCAGATCGACAACAAGTCAGTCATTAATCTTGCAAAGAATTCAGTTATGCATGGGAGAAGTAAGCACATTGCGGCCAGGTTTCATTTCCTAACGGAGAAGGTAAACTAGGGTGAACTTGAAGTGAGATATTGTTCGAGTGAAGTACAGTTGACCGACATTTTCACCAAAGGCCTGAAGATCGATAAATTTCTAACTTTGATAAAAGAAATTATAAATAGTTCAGATTGATTATGATTAGTTTATGTTTGAAAACTTGGATTTTAAAAGGGTATGTTGTGATATAATCCAAGTTGTAGCTCAAGTCAAAATTAATTAGGATTAGGATTTATTAGTTACTAAATTAATCGGTTAGTTTATTACCTATAATATAAATAATTTTGTATATAAATACATATACATATTGTAATACAATTTTACGACATTCAATAATAACGAAATTTATTTTTCATTTTCTCTCTTTTTCCCTCTCTCACTCAAAATATCTCACACATTAATAATATAAACACTTTTTTATGGAATCAATTAATGTAGAATTCATTGATTCAATAAAATAGAAATTTACTCCATTTCAATTCTCTATCAACAAATATTAGATTAAATGCATTCAGTAGTGCAGTGAAATGTTAAAGAAAAAGACACTGCCCAATCTTAATACTACTATATGGCAATGGGGCATGGTGGATTAAAAGGGTAGCAGTGGAATCTCCACCTTGTAATTTGTCTTATGCTAACGACACTTGTATTAAATAGTGATGATTCTTTCGCATCATAAAAGTTGCAAATATTTTATTTATACCTTTCTTGCAATAACTGTTATGTCATGAGATTTTTTTTTTAAATATCCAGAATTTTTAAAAAAATTTCAAAATTAACCATTTTTTCAAAAATATTACACAAATGGGCAAAATTTGCCCTAAAAGTGTACATAGACGCCACCCTAGTTGGCGCCTACCCTTAATGGGTAGGGCAAGTCGCCACTAGGAGTGGCGCCTACACCCATTCCCATTTTTTTTTTTAACATGTTTTATTATTTTTTTTTTATTTTTTTTTTAAATATTAGATATTTGATAAATATATTTTTTTTATAAATTATATTAATTTATATTAACACTTATATATAAATAAAATTATTACAAGATATATATATATATATTAATTTATATATATATATATATATTAATTTATATATATATATATATATATATATATATATATTAATTTAATTTATAAACAATTAATATTATACACATGTAAATTAATATATATAAATATTTATTTACAAGATATAAATAAAATAAAATTTATATTAACACATATATATAAATAAAATGAATATTAACACATATATATAAATAAAATGAATATATATATATATATATTAATTTATATATATATTAATTTAATTTATAAGTAAATAATATTATTTATAAATTTTTGGGAGAATTATGGTTAATCATGTTAAGGTTAATCTATCAATTATAATTAGGGTTTATTGATCGGTTATAATCAGAGTTTGGTAGTTATGACCTAATTGAAACCCTAATTAATCAAGTGCGACACTAATTAGGGTTAAGTAGATTGGTGTACAACCCAGATCTTTTCCTATAAATAAAGTGTTATTTCCTTGCATTCGCTTCACCACTATTTCTTATCACTTTCTCTATCAAGTTGAGTTCATGGCATCTCCAAGACCGTCGTCATGGCAGCGAACATCATCAAGGCGCCCGGATCCTGAACAAGTAATCTTAAAAAGGGATGGGCATGTTATTTTTTCGCCTTTGAAACCCCCAATGGAGATGAAGTTTTGGAACATCCGTTCGTTGGACCAACTAAAAAGGTCCTTGATGTCTTGGTTAGAGGGAGATTACCAACCTGGTGAAGTCATAAGAAGGATTCAGAGGCTTAGAACAAGGTTCTCATTTGAAACTGGAGAAACAATACGTTGGTGGGTTGAAGTTGAAAGCGACATTGATTGCATCCAAATGATGCATGGATCAGACGATATAGTGTTAACTGTTGTAATTTCTTAGATTTTAATGGTTGTCTGTCATGTTGTTGTTGTATTTGTTATTGTTCTAGTACTTGTTCTTGTTTTAGTACTTGTTTTTGTTCTAGTGTTTGTTTTTGTTTCTCAGGTAATTGGTGTTGTAATGTTAGATGTTTGTGTTTGTTGTTCAAGTGTCATCTTCTATTTGGAATAAAAAGTAAACTTTAATGATAAACAGCATTGGTACACAGATTTATGAAAATGAAAACTAAGTTGTGGAACTAGATCCACGATATGGACATTTGTTCTTATTATGCCCTAGTTGTCTACATATGCTACACTTCCTCTGCATTTTCTCTGTGACGTCCATTTCAGTTCTAATGCGCCTGCTATTTGGGCGACCACTTTTATTCCGCCGCATCGATTCGTTGTGCCAAACAATTTCCCCGTCATACTCTGGCCAATACGCCTCCAATGCTACCACCGGAAAGGGATTGTCGTATACATTGAGCAATGTTGCAACTTTGTAGATTGGAGACACTAGCGATAATGCATCGAAGTGGCTGTGTGAACACGCTGCAATGACATGGGAACAAGGCATACGATAGGCCTGAAATTGACCACAGTCGCACCAACGGTCTGGTATTAGGACCCTATACTCTTGTCTGGGCAGCCCTTGGTTGTGGTCAATTGTTTCCTTGACACTAAAAGTGTGGCCATGGCGGTCGAATTCCGTAACCCGATGGCTGCTGGCTTTGGCAGATTCCTGCCTCATAAACTTCATGCAGGCATCACTATATACTTGACTCGTCTGCAACACTTCATTCCAGCGCCTGCCTCTTGTTACGAACAACGTTGCCATCCGAAAATAGGTCGCACTCACCAATGCGGTTACCGGGAGGTTACGTATGCCCTTAAACACGCCATTCATTGATTCCACAAGATTTGTTGTCATGTGGCCCCACCTCACCCCATCGTCGTATGATCTAGTCCACTTCGCTCTGTCGATATTATCGATCCACCTCCCTACATCAGAATTTGCCAACACTATTTCTCGGCGGTAGTATTGGAATCCAGGTTGGTTTAATGCATACCCCGCGTTTATCAAATGTTGCTTCAAGAAGTTATCCTTGAACTCCCGCATAAAATTTTGAGCAATATGCCTGATGCAGTAAACATGGGTAGACGGGGGGTCATGCCAACCATTTGCTGGATTATTGTATGCACTGTCTATTGAAGCGTGCCTGTCAGAAATCACACAGATGCCAGCTTGTGGAGTCACGTGCGTTCGGAGATTCTTAAGGAAGAAACTCCAAGCAGCAGCCGTTTCTCCTTCTACCAATGCAAAGGCTATTGGGAAAATATTAGAATTGCCATCTTGTGCGACCGCCATCAGTAACGATCCTTTGTATTTCCCATACAGCCAAGTTCCATCGACTTGAACAAGTGGTTTGCAGAATGTGAACCCGATGATGCAGGGACGGAATGCCCAGAAAAGTCTATGGAAAATTCCATTACCTTCTAGACGAGTTCCGTCAGGGGATTGTGCAGGCAAGGTCTCCATTATAGTAACCGTCCCAGGTGAGTACAATCGTAGTGCAGCCAGGTAGCGTGGTAGTTGTTTGTATGATTCCTCCCAGTTACCGTATACCAGTTCAATTGCCTTGGTTTTCGCTAACCAAGCCTTTCTGTATGACGGTGTATATTTGAAAACAGCCACACAATGGGAGATAATTGTTTTCACCTTCAGTGACGGGTCAGCCTCAACTAGAGGTAATATGGAATGGCAGATCATATCATGGCTAAGTTTGCGATGATCCTGTGCCATGTTGGTGTTGACGCAAATGTGAGCTTGAGATATGGACCCTATCACCCACGCATTATGTTTCTTCTTGTACGATGCCATCAACCTATACCCACACTCCGGATTTTTGCATACAATGACGTATCTTTCCGGATTTGATTTGATAACATCGTAGTCAACACAATTTTTCAAGTGCCAGTTCTTTATTGCTAACAGACACTCTTCCTTGGTCCGAAATTGGTCACCCTTCTTTAAGTCCTCATCAGACCTCATATATGGGTTGTAGAACATATCTGATGAGGGCTCATCCTCGCCCAAGTTAAGTGTTGTGAAGTGTGCAGGCGGTGAGTAGCGTTGCGCTATAGGTATTTGAGCTTGGTCTTCGTCTTCAGAATGACGGTTCACCAAGTCATCAACCACGTCTTCAGCATCATCAACCACATCGTCTTCAACGTGGTGCTCAACATCTTGTTCGTCATCAATCACAGGATCAATAACCTGTGATTGAATATTCTGAGTTGATTGAGGTTGTTCCAACACAATGTACAACACTATGTATTCGTAACCAGAGTACTCATGGTTACGAAGCATGTATTGTGTCTCCATGTCATTTTGAATCAATGACTTATAAAACTTGACAGAGTTGTTTTCTGAAAAAAAAAGGTTGTTGATAAAAAATTTGGGACACGGGTTGTCTTAGTTTGGACTCAATCTTCCTTTTCAGGTAAGAGAAGTCAGCTCCTCTATTTAGACAAAAACGAGTGCATTCGGTGTTTCTAAATAGGAAGCCAGACATATCACATTCATAAGTCTCACCATTGACGTGAGCTTTGATTTTGTATTGTGATGAAGATGCCATGTTTTGTGAAGATATTGTGAAGGTTTTGTGAAGGGTTTGTGAAGATTTTGTGAAGGTTTTGTGAAGGTCTTGTGAGGGTTTTGTGATGATATTGTGATGGTTTTTTGAAGGTTTTGTGATGATATTGTGAAGGTTTTGTGAAGATTGCTGTGAAGATATTGTGAATACCTTTGTGAAAATGTGTGTGCATATTTATACTGCAAGATTCCGACACATCTTTGCATGCATGTCTTCAACCAAGCCTTCCCCAAGAGAAACGCATGCAAAACTTGGACACGTGTAAAGCATGCAAGAAACCAAGCCTTCCCCAAGAGCAACGCATGCAAAACTTGGACACGTGTAAAGCATGCAAGAATCTTGCAGGCAAGGTGGAACTGCATGCATGTAATAATTTTGACACGTCTACTGCCTATCCATCAAATGTATTCTCCACATAGTCTGAACTTAGTCTCAGCTTTAGCTTTGCTTGCACCAAAAACTTAAACTTCTTGAACTTCCAATACTGAATATCACACTTCCAATACTAAACTACCTCTTTTTTCCATTATGTGTTTAAACAACCTGATTAATTATTTTAAATAATATTCCCACGCATGCATGAATAAATATTAAACAACCTCATTTATTCAATTTTATTTAAGCTTAATTATTTATTTTAAACAACCTGATTATTTATTTTAAACAATATTCCCACGCATGCCTTCCACGTGTCCAAGTTTTGCATCATCAGATTCCACCAAGCCTTCCCCAAGACAAGACAACTCCCACCTAGTCTCCACCAATGCATGCCAACACTACCACCTAGCCTGCACCTATTCTGCAAGATTCCCACGCATGCCTTCCACGTGTCCAAGTTTTGCATCATCAGATTCCACCAAGTCTTCCCCAAGACAAGACAACTCCCACCTAGTCTGCACCAATGCATGCCAACACTACCACCTAGCCTGCACCTATTCTGCAAGATTCCCACGCATGCCTTCCACGTGTCCAAGTTTTGCATCATCAGATTCCACCAAGCCTTCCCCAAGACAAGACAACTCCCACCTAGTCTCCACCAATGCATGCCAACACTACCACCTAGCCTGCACCTATTCTGCAAGATTCCCACGCATGCCTTCCACTTGTCACATTTTTGCATCATCAGATTCCACCAAGCCTTCCCCAAGACAAGACAACTCCCACCTAGTCTGCACCAATGCATGCCAACACTACCACCTAGCCTGCACCTATTCTGCAAGATTCCCACGCATGCCTTCCACTTGTCACATTTTTGCATCATCAGATTCCACCAAGCCTTCCCCAAGACAAGACAACTCCCACCTAGTCTGCACCAATGCATGCCAACACTACCACCTAGCCTGCACCTATTCTGCAAGATTCCCACGCAGAAATGAAGCCGACAAGGGAATATGTGGATTGGTATAGAGCAAATACAAATCCAGAAATGATTGTGTCTGACCCGTTCTATTTGGACGATCCCCGGATGCAACAGCCATATTTCCAACAACAACAACCACCACAGTATTCCCAACAACAACAACCACCACAGTATTCCCAACAACAACAACCACCACCTTATTACCAACAACAACCACCACCACCATTTTACCAACAACAACCACCACCACCTTATTACCAACAACAACCACCACCACCATATTACCAACAACAACCACCACAACACATGTCCACCCCCCAACCAAATCAACAATACATACCACAAACTCAACCCCAATACCATGAAGACTACCAACAACAAACTCAACATTCCCACCACCATCAACACTCCCAACACCTACCACAATATCAATCCCCCCACTTCCACCAATCCCAACACTTCCATCACGACAATGTCCCGAGCTCTTCCAGTCCTCCACCTAGCCCCGACACGGGTATACAAGAGGACTACCAACAGGACTACTACACACCACAACAAACACTGCACTTTGGCCAACCCGATTCAACCCTAAACTACCAAAGACCACAATTCGAGGGCGCACCCAACAGTAGTCAGTTTGTCCCACCCAGACAAAGCTTTGAGGGCGCAGAGGGGACCCGTCTTTCCTACAGCACTGAAGGGACTTCGACCCAACCACAACGGCAAACGGCAAGGGGACGCGTTAGGGCAAGGGGTGGTAATAGGGAAACACCACCACCACGTGAACCGTCTAGGCGAGTAATTAGACCTCCCCCGTGCGAATCGTACCAGGGACCGCATCATATGTGATTAATCATATCTTTGTAATATTTGTCTTGTCTATTATTTAAATAAAAATATTTTCTGTTTATTATCTTTATATCTTTATCTTTATCTTTAAAAATATTGTCTGTTTATGTACATGTGTATAAATATTTATTTACACGTATATAAATTAATTTTTTTTCCAAAAATTTACAAATAATATTAATTACTTATAAATTAAATAATATATATATATATATATATATATATATATATATATATATATAAATTAATATATATATATAAATTAATATATATATATATATATCTTGTAAAAAAATTTATTTATATATATGTGTTAATATAAATTAATATAACTAATAAAAAATATAAAATTTTAAATTAAAAAAAATTAAAAAAACAAAAAAAATAACATTTATAAAAAATAAAAAAAAATGGAATGGGCATAGGCGCCACTCCTAGTGGCGACTTGTGTAACACCCCGAATAAAATAAGAGAATTATTTAAATTAAGTTAATAATATATTTAATAATTTAATTAAATAAATTGAATTATTGGATTATTATTATTATTATTATTTGGAATAATAATTATTTGGAAAATATATAAGTTGGAATAAGGAAAAAAAAAGGGTTTTCAGTATTGGTAAAGAGGTTTTACGTGAAAACGGAGAAGCTGCAGAGAAGAGGAGAAAAGGGCAAAGAGGAAGAGCTAGAGAGCAAAGGTTGAAGAACGGAAAAGCTTGAAGCTTAGAGATTGCCGGATTATCTCAGGTAAGGGGGGTTTATCGTCGTTTAATGGGTATTATAGATTAACATGTCATGGGTAGTGATAGCCGTTGAATTGACCCTAATTGGGATTATGAATGCTGGAAAAATTACGTTGGATGAAACTGTGTTTAGGCTGTAATTGAATATGTGTTTGGGTTAGTTGTGAATTTCCGAACGTATAGCTTTTTACGGAAGTTGAATCGGAGGTCCGGAAGTCCTCCAACGGCGGAAAATGCGGAGAACTCTGCATTCTGCCTTGTGTTAGCGCAGGAACTGCTGTTTTGTCTGCGTTAACCGGTTAACCCAGGGCGTTAACCGGTTAACACTGTTATATTTTGTGGAAATGTGCTGTTTTGCCTGCGTTAACCGGTTAACCCAGGGCGTTAACCGGTTAACACTGTTGCGTTTTGCCAGAAAATGTATTTTTGTCCTGCGTTAACCGGTTAACCCAGGGCGTTAACCGGTTAACACTGTTGGAAATCAGAAAAATTGGTATTTTAATGTCGTGAACATAATTGGTGATTAGCCTATTATCGTTAATTTTGATGAGTAATTCTGTTGAGTTTATGTTATGAAGTGTTGATATAAATATGTGATAAGTTTTGTTAAAACTGTTGAAAATACTGAGTTGTAGGCTGGTGAGCCAAAGTTGATTATAAGTTGATTTTGTTGAAAATACTGAGTTGTAGGCTTGATGAGCCAACGTTGACTATAAGTTGATTATGTTGAAAACATTGTTGTGTTGCTGTTATTATTATGTTGTCGGAATTTAAAGTCGTGTATGCCATGTACATTCCATATGCATTAAGTCGGAGCTTTGCTCACACCACGTTGGCCTGGATTGGCAAAAATCGGAGCTTTGCTCACACCACGTTGGCCTGGATTGGCAAAAATCGGAGCTTTGCTCACACCACGTTGGCCTGGATTGGCAAAATTTTAAGTTGAAAGTTGAAGGCTTATGCCTTGATGCCCACTAAAATGGCAATGATTTTAAGTTGGGAGTTTTACTCTGATTGGTACCACATGCATGACGAGTCGAGTCTCATTTGAGTTGCATTTTATGTTGTTATTGAGTTGCATTTTACGTTGTTATTGAGTATGATATTTGAGTTGATGTGGCGTTACTGAATGCATGATATGATTAGGGTGATTAACGTGTAAATTTACTTAACATAACATGATAAATTATAATGTTTGTTATATCGATTGAGGAACTCACCCTTACAACTATTTTTCAGGTAACGAGCAATGAGTTGAGTAGAAGCTAATGCTTGGAGTCTAGTGTAGTCTACTTAGTGGGTCGTGCTCTGATAGATGTAACATCGGGACAGGATGTTTTAATTGTTTTATTGTTGGTTGTTGAACCTTTTTACCTGTAAAACGTTATATGTTTTGAATGGTTGGTTGATTTTTATCCGCTGCGAATTATGCAAAGATGTTATTTTGATTAAATAAAGAGCATGGCAGTTTTATGGTGTGAAATGTTGTGTGACACCCTTGGTGCATGATTACTCTGATATATATATATATATATATTTGTTGTTGTTATTAAATATTTGGGGTATTTTAGAAGGGTGTTACATTAGTGGTATCAGAGCAGGTCGGTCCGTCCGGCCAGTTGTCGTGTCGTTACTGTCTAACAATTGTGTAATTGTTACTAGTCTAACTTTTAAGTTGTGTTGTAGTGATAAGTTGAAATGGCTGGAAGGAATGACGCTGCAATGGCTGCCGCAATGCAAGCGATGGCACAAGCTGTGCAGAACTTGCCAAATGCTGGTGGGGATGCTGGATCACGTAGCTTGGCGACTTTTCAGAGAGAGAATCCGCCGGTGTTTAAAGGAAAGCATGATCCAGATGCAGCCTTGGGATGGTTGAAAGAGATTGAGAGAATCTTCCGTGTTATGGATTGCACTCCAACTCAGAAGGTTCGGTATGGTACTCACATGCTAGCAGTCGAAGCTGATGACTGGTGGCTAGAGACTCACGAGAGGTTGACCGTGGCAGGTGAAGTCATTACTTGGGATGTATTCCGTAGGGAATTCCTGAGGAAGTATTATCCGGAAGATGTCCGTGGTAAGAAGGAAATTGAGTTCCTTGAGCTGAAGCAAGGAAACATGTCTGTCACTGATTATGCTGCGAAATTTGTGGAGCTGTCCAAATTTTATCCTCATTACACTGGTGCTGGTGCTGAATTTTCAAAGTGCATCAAGTTTGAAAATGGACTGCGCTCTGAAATTAAGAAGGTTGTTGGGTATCAGAAGATACGTATTTTTACTGAATTGGTTGATAGCTGCAGGATATTTGAAGAAGACAATAATGCTCATTACAAGATTGTCAGTGACCGCAGGGGCAAGCAACATCAAAATCGTGGCAAGCCGTATGATGCCCCAGTGGGAAAAGGGAAACAAGGAGTTGCTCCGGCTCAGAGGACTAGTAGGGGAGGTGCTCCTGCTGGTATAGTTTGCTTCAAATGTGGTCAGGTTGGTCATAAGAGTAATGTATGCACTGCTGAAGTAAAAAGGTGTTTTCGCTGTGGTAAGACTGGTCATGCAATAGCTGATTGCAAGCACAAGGAAGTGATTTGTTTTAATTGTGGCGAAGAAGGGCATATTGGAAGTCAGTGTCAGAAGCCAAAGAAATCTCAGACGGGGAAGGTGTTCGCATTGACCGGAACTCAAAGTTCCAGTGAGGACAGACTTATCCGAGGTACGTGTTATATTAATGGCTTTCCTTGTAGCTATTATTGACACAGGTGCGACTCATTCCTTTATATCTTTGGAGTGTGCTGTGAAACTTGAGTTAGAGATATCTGAGATGTTTGGTAGTATGGTAATTGATACTTCTGCGAAGGGTTCAGTGACTACTACTTCGGTTTGTTTAAATTGTCCTTTGAGTATTTTTGGTAGAGACTTTAGAATGGATCTAGTGTGTCTTCCACTAGTGCAGATTGATGTTATTCTGGGTATGAACTGGTTGGTGTTTAACCGAGTTTCTATCAACTGTTTTGATAAGACGGTGGTCTTTCCTGAGATTGAGGAGGGAAAGAGTTTGTTTCTATCAGCAAGGCAAGTGAATGAGGAAGTAGCAGATGGGGCGGAGTTGTTTATGCTGTTAGCGACTCTGGAGGCTAAAGATAAACTGGTGATTGGCGATCTAGCCGTGGTGTGTGATTTTCCTGATGTGTTTCCGGAAGAGGTGAATGAATTACCACCAGAACGCGAAGTGGAGTTCTCGATTGATTTGGTACCTGGTACTAGGCCGATATCGATGGCTCCGTACCGTATGTCTGCTGTTGAGTTAACTGAATTGAAGAGTCAGTTGGAAGATCTGTTGGATAAGAAATTTATTCGTCCGAGTGTGTCACCGTGGGGTGCACCAGTGCTATTGGTTAAGAAGAAAGAAGGTACTATGAGGTTGTGTGTGGACTACAGGCAACTGAATAAAGTGACGATCAAGAATCGGTATCCTTTGCCGAGGATTGATGATTTGATGGATCAATTGGTGGATGCGAGTGTGTTCAGCAAGATAGATTTGAGATCTGGGTATCATCAGATCCGTGTGAAAACCGAGGATATTCAGAAGACTGCTTTCAGAACAAGGTATGGACATTATGAGTATTCTGTAATGCCTTTTGGTGTGACTAATGCGCCTGGAGTATTTATGGAGTACATGAATAGGATTTTCCATCCGTACCTAGACAAGTTTGTTGTGGTGTTTATTGATGATATTTTGGTGTATTCGAAATCTGAAGAAGAGCATGCTGAGCATTTGAGAGTGGTTTTAGAAGTTCTACGAGAAAAGAAGTTATTTGCTAAACTATCCAAGTGTGAATTTTGGTTAGAAGAGGTTAGTTTTCTTGGTCATGTGATTTCAAGAGGTGGTGTTGCTGTTGATCCTTCCAAGATAGAAGCGGTATCTAAGTGGGAAGCTCCGAAGTCTGTTGCTGAGATTCGAAGTTTCCTTGGTTTGGCTGGTTATTATAGGAAGTTCATTGAGGGATTTTCTAAGTTGGCGTTACCATTGACGATGTTGACTAGGAAGGGACGAGCGTTTGTTTGGGACTCAAAATGTGAAGGAGGTTTCCAAGAGTTAAAGAGAAGGTTAACTACTGCTCCTATTCTGATATTACCGAGTCCGTCGGAATCATTTGAGGTTTACTGTGATGCTTCATTGTTGGGTTTGGGTGGTGTGTTGATGCAGAATAAGCAGGTTATAGCTTATGCTTCGAGACAGCTAAGGGTTCATGAGAGGGACTACCCGACGCACGATTTAGAGTTGGCGGCTGTGGTGTTTGTTCTGAAGTTATGGAGGCATTACTTGTACGGGTCAAGATTTGAGGTTTTCAGTGACCATAAAAGTTTAAAGTATTTGTTTGATCAGAAAGAGCTGAATATGAGACAGAGGAGATGGTTAGAGTTTCTGAAGGATTATGACTTTGGTTTGAATTACCATCCGGGTAAAGCAAACGTAGTGGCTGATGCATTGAGTCGGAAATCATTACATATGTCTATGCTAATGGTTAAGGAATTGGATTTAATTGAGCAGTTTAGAGACTTGAGTTTGGTGTGTGAAAGTACTCACAATAGTGTTAAATTGGGAATGTTGAAGTTAACAAGTGGTATTCTGGATGAGATCAGAGAGGGTCAGAAATCCGATATGCTTTTGGTTGATAAGTTGACTTTAGTGAATCAAGGTCAAGGTGGGGAATTCAGAGTTGATGAAAATGGTATTCTGAAATTTGGTAGGCGAGTGTGTATTCCGGATGTTACCGAACTTAAGAAGAGTATTCTTGAAGAAGGACATCGTAGTGGTCTGAGTATTCATCCTGGAGCTACGAAGATGTACCATGATTTGAAAAAGTTATTTTGGTGGCCGGGAATGAAAAGAGAAATTGCGAGTTTTGTTTATTCTTGTTTGACTTGTCAGAAGTCGAAGATTGAGCATCAGAAGCCGTCTGGGCTAATGCAACCGTTGGCTATTCCAGAGTGGAAGTGGGATAGTATCAGTATGGATTTTGTTTCGGGTTTACCAAGGACAAGTAAGAATTTTGAAGCTATTTGGGTGATTGTTGACAGATTGACAAAGTCGGCTCATTTCATTCCGATCAGAATGGATTATCCGTTAGAGAGACTAGCTGAGTTGTATATTGAGAAGATCGTAAGTTTGCATGGTATTCTGTCTAGTATTGTTTCGGACAGAGATCCTAGATTTACATCGAAGTTCTGGGAAGGTTTGCAGAGAGCTTTGGGAACTAAGCTGAGATTGAGTTCTGCATATCATCCGCAGACTGATGGTCAGACTGAGAGGACAATTCAGTCACTAGAAGATCTTTTGAGAGCTTGTGTTTTGGAGAAGGGAGGTGCTTGGGATTGCTATTTACCTTTGATTGAGTTTACCTACAACAATAGTTTTCATTCGAGTATTGGTATGGCACCGTTTGAAGCTTTGTATGGTAGGAGATGTCAGACACCTTTATGTTGGTATGAGTCCGGTGAGAGTGTTGTGGTTGGACCGGAGATTGTTCAACAAACTACGGAAAAGATTAAGATGATTCAGGAGAAGATGAGAATTGCTCAGAGTCGTCAGAAGAGTTATCATGACAAGAGAAGGAAGTCACTTGAGTTTCAAGAGGGAGATCATGTGTTTCTTCGTGTTACTCCGATAACTGGTGTTGGTCGAGCTTTGAAGTCAAAGAAGTTGACACCTCGATTTATTGGTCCTTATCAGATTTTGGAGAGGATCGGAGAGGTAGCCTATCGTATCGCTTTACCGCCGTCACTCGCGAATTTGCATGAGGTTTTTCATGTGTCTCAGTTGAGGAGGTACATTCATGATCCGTCGCATGTAGTCCAAGTAGATGATGTACAGGTGAGAGATAACCTGACTGTTGAAACATCACCTATGAGGATCGAGGATC
Source organism: Lathyrus oleraceus (assembly GCF_024323335.1). Lineage (NCBI taxonomy): Eukaryota > Viridiplantae > Streptophyta > Magnoliopsida > Fabales > Fabaceae > Lathyrus > Lathyrus oleraceus. Next base: position 105,248,508 of record NC_066585.1, read on the forward strand.
GAGAGTTGAAGCAGTTGCGGGGTAAAGAGATTGCCTTAGTGAAAGTAGCTTGGGGAGGACCAGCAGGTGGCAATGTGACTTGGGAACTGGAGAGTCAGATGAAAGAGTCTTATCCAGAGTTATTTGCTTGAGGTATGTTTTCGAGGACGAAAACTCTTTTAGTGGGGGAGAGTTGTAACACCCCGAATAAAATAAGAGAATTATTTAAATTAAGTTAATAATATATTTAATAATTTAATTAAATAAATTGAATTATTGGATTATTATTATTATTATTATTTGGAATAATAATTATTTGGAAAATATATAAGTTGGAATAAGGAAAAAAAAGGGTTTTCAGTATTGGTAAAGAGGTTTTACGTGAAAACGGAGAAGCTGCAGAGAAGAGGAGAAAAGGGCAAAGAGGAAGAGCTAGAGAGCAAAGGTTGAAGAACGGAAAAGCTTGAAGCTTAGAGATTGCCGGATTATCTCAGGTAAGGGGGGTTTATCGTCGTTTAATGGGTATTATAGATTAACATGTCATGGGTAGTGATAGCCGTTGAATTGACCCTAATTGGGATTATGAATGCTGGAAAAATTACGTTGGATGAAACTGTGTTTAGGCTGTAATTGAATATGTGTTTGGGTTAGTTGTGAATTTCCGAACGTATAGCTTTTTACGGAAGTTGAATCGGAGGTCCGGAAGTCCTCCAACGGCGGAAAATGCGGAGAACTCTGCATTCTGCCTTGTGTTAGCGCAGGAACTGCTGTTTTGTCTGCGTTAACCGGTTAACACTGTTATATTTTGTGGAAATGTGCTGTTTTGCCTGCGTTAACCGGTTAACCCAGGGCGTTAACCGGTTAACACTGTTGCGTTTTGCCAGAAAATGTATTTTTGTCCTGCGTTAACCGGTTAACCCAGGGCGTTAACCGGTTAACACTGTTGGAAATCAGAAAAATTGGTATTTTAATGTCGTGAACATAATTGGTGATTAGCCTATTATCGTTAATTTTGATGAGTAATTCTGTTGAGTTTATGTTATGAAGTGTTGATATAAATATGTGATAAGTTTTGTTAAAACTGTTGAAAATACTGAGTTGTAGGCTGGTGAGCCAAAGTTGATTATAAGTTGATTTTGTTGAAAATACTGAGTTGTAGGCTTGATGAGCCAACGTTGACTATAAGTTGATTATGTTGAAAACATTGTTGTGTTGCTGTTATTATTATGTTGTCGGAATTTAAAGTCGTGTATGCCATGTACATTCCATATGCATTAAGTCGGAGCTTTGCTCACACCACGTTGGCCTGGATTGGCAAAAATCGGAGCTTTGCTCACACCACGTTGGCCTGGATTGGCAAAAATCGGAGCTTTGCTCACACCACGTTGGCCTGGATTGGCAAAATTTTAAGTTGAAAGTTGAAGGCTTATGCCTTGATGCCCACTAAAATGGCAATGATTTTAAGTTGGGAGTTTTACTCCGATTGGTACCACATGCATGACGAGTCGAGTCTCATTTGAGTTGCATTTTATGTTGTTATTGAGTTGCATTTTACGTTGTTATTGAGTATGATATTTGAGTTGATGTGCCGTTACTGAATGCATGATATGATTAGGGTGATTAACGTGTAAATTTACTTAACATAACATGATAAATTATAATGTTTGTTATATCGATTGAGGAACTCACCCTTACAACTATTTTTCAGGTAACGAGCAATGAGTTGAGTAGAAGCTAATGCTTGGAGTCTAGTGTAGTCTACTTAGTGGGTCGTGCTCTGATAGATGTAACATCGGGACGGGATGTTTTAATTGTTTTATTGTTGGTTGTTGAACCTTTTTACCTGTAAAACGTTATATGTTTTGAATGGTTGGTTGATTTTTATCCGCTGCGAATTATGGAAAGATGTTATTTTGATTAAATAAAGAGCATGGCAGTTTTATGGTGTGAAATGTTGTGTGACACCCTTGGTGCATGATTACTCTGATATATATATATATATATATATATATATATATATATATATATATATATATATATATATATATATATTTGTTGTTGTTATTAAATATTTGGGGTATTTTAGAAGGGTGTTACAACTTGCCCTACCCATTAAGGGTAGGCGCCAACTAGGGTGGCGCCTAAGGGTAAAATTTGGCCAAAAATGACCATTTGTATAATTATCTTAAAAAATGGTATATTTTTGAAATTTTTTTGAAATTTTTGGATATTTTAAAAAAAAATTCATGTCATGATCCCTTTTTAAAAAATTAAATTTGTGTACTGATAATTTTTACAATATCTTAGTCTAAAAGTGTCATGTATAGACTATTCACTTCCTGCCATGTGATATTTATTATTCTATTATTTAATTGATTTATTATATTTTAAATCATTACTCTTATATATTATTTATTGTAATTTAAATTATATAATTAGTCTATTACCTATTATTATTAATAAGATTATTTATTACAAGATATTTGTATTATAATTGAAATTAATATAATTAATTATTATCTTAAATTTTTTATTTTTAAAAACACTTATTATAAAGCGGAGTTAATAATCTATCAGCTAATTAATTTGCCATAAAGTTTACGGCCCTCGTTTATATAGTTTTACTTTTACAACTATTTGACATAACATATCAATAATAATAAGAAAACCGAAACATAAATTTCTCTAATTTAAATTTTCTCACATTTGGTGCTTAAGTTTTTTTGAGACTAAAATATTCAATTTTTACTTGGTGTAAGAATCGGTAAAGTCAAGAGTGAAACAAATGAACTGCAAATATACCGAATCAATTCAAATATAATTTGAAATTTAATTTAATAATTAAATCGTTGAATTGGATTCATAAATCAAATGAGTTGAATATGAAGAAAAATAATAATTTTTTTAATTAAATGAGCTGAAATAGAATTATAGATAGTTCAATTCGTTAAATTAATAGGTCAACTTGATTATATACGACAAAACTTATATTATCTTTAAGAGTAGATTTAAAAATGTATTCCAAATCTTAGCCTATATTTTTTTTTAATTTAATAATTTTAATTAATAATTTATATTCTCAAGTGAGTAAAATATTTTTAAAAATAATTATACAAATAAAATTAACATATGAATTATGTTTTTTAAGAAAATAATTTAAAAATCATCATATATTTTCTAATTTTAAAAATATTTAAAAATTTCTTTAAATTTAAGAAAATCAAATATATCTTCTAAATTCTTTTTAATTTTAAAAATATATATTAATTTAAAGAGATTAATTGAAATACACTGTCAGTGTAAAAGGGTTTTACACCATCACTTAATTATAGACGTTGGATATTAAAAGAAATTTGACTTTTATTTTAAAAATCTATAAAGTAATACAAACGGGGGATAGTGATGAACCGACGGTGTAAAACTTTTTACACCAACAGGGTATAGTAATTAATCTCTAATTTAAAATGTCAAATAGATATATAAAAAAATTGACTTAAAAAAATATTTTTAAATTCGTAATATATATGAATTGAATCTAACGAAATTAACCTAACAAATTGAACCGAATCAATTCTTGAATTAAATTTCAACTCGACTCATTTTCAGTTCTACTTGTTAGAAAAACCTTTTAAACAGTTAGATTTTATCAATCCAACAAAACTGTTATAATTAAAAATAAGAATATTTACACAATCTCACACACAATTTTCTCAAACTATAAACTAAACCATGTAACTTGTCTTTTTATCTTTAATCTCTTGGAACAAAACACAACAAATAAAAATACTTAAAACTCTGATGAAATGAACATTGAGTGTGTGACTTTAATAATAGAAGTGTGTAGAGTTCTAGTTGATCACCATATCCGATAATAGAAAAAAAATCGAATTTTGTAGTATGTTTATGTTTTCTTCTCACTTCCCTCAAATTTTCTAAACTTCTTGAATGGGAAAATTTATGTACAATTGCAATTAGATTATTTCTAATTACATGATGAGAATTTTATTTAAAAAGTTCCGATTGCTTTGTTTCTACATGATTTAAGATAACAACGGTTTTGCTTCAACATAGCCGTGGGTGTCAATAAAGGGAACGTGTCCTTAATTGTTTTCATAAAAAATTTACAAAAACAAAAGTTGAGTATCATTTTAAGAAATTCTCAGATTTGCTGGAAAAACAAACTTGGGATCAACCATGAAGATAAATTGTATGCTAGATATCTAAATCCATCAAATATTTAACACAAGGAGATTTATACACTTAAATATTAATTGCGTCCAATTATTTTTGTTTAATGTGTATTGTTTTTGTTGGTGATTTTAGTATCATCAATGTATTTTAGTAGTAATGTGATTTACTATAGGCCGATGCAATTATACGTTAAAGCTTGGAAACGAGTTAGGGGTAGTGCGGAGTGCACGCTCGTCGAACCAACGTATAATTGAAACGGGGTTCCAATGGGTGAAGCCCCTGGCGGGGTGCGGGGCAGCGCCCCGTTCGAAATTTTTGAACAGTTGAACCCTTTCCCAACCGACGTAACCGTTTCTGAACAGTTGCGTCTTTTCGGTTTCTGTTATTGATCTCCTATATAAGGAGTCATTTGGCCTCAGTTTAAAAAAAGGAATAACGAAACCAAACTTTCTCTCTACATTCCTGAACATTTCTCTTTGCCAGAAACAAATTGTTCTTCAAGAATTATCCCCACAAAGATTTCGTGAACCCAGGCAAGAATAGGGTCGAAATACTTTGTTCGAAAAGTGTACGAACACGATTCTTCGAAGTTATCCAGGATTATCATACCCGATTCTCTAACAAACGAACAAAGTAATTTCTGATAATCATGGCTGGAGGAAGCACCGTCAAGGAGATGACTACAAACTTCAGAAAATTGGACAAGTTTCAAGGACAAGACTTCAGGCGTTGGCAGAAGAAGATGCATTTCATGTTGACAACGTTGAAGGTGGTGCACGTCCTGTCTACACCGATTCCAGAACTTCTGGAGGAAGACACGGTTGAAAATCTGAGACGCAGATCAAAATGGGAGAACGACGACTACATATGCAGAAGGCACATTCTTAATGGTATGTCTGATCCCTTATTTGATATTTATCAAAACATAGAATCTGCAAAGGAATTGTGGGATTGTCTCGAATTCAAGTACATGGCAAAGGACTCATCCAGTAAGAAGTTCCTGGTAACCGATTTCAACAATTACAAAATGGTTGAATCGAGGTCTGTCATGGAACAATTCAATGAACTCCTCTGAATCCTTGGACAGTTCACACAACACGGATTGAAGATGGATGAAACAATATCTCTCTCAAGCATCATAGACAAGTTGCCTCCTTCGTGGAAGGATTTCAAACACAATCTGAAGCATGGAAAAGACGAACTGTCTTTGATCCAACTTGGAAGTCACTTGCGCATAGAAGAATCTCTAAGAGCGCTGGAGGATGACAAAGGAAAAGGCAAAGAAATTGCTGGACCCTCGGTTAATATGGTCGAAGAGGGTGGTAAGAACGGTAACAACAAAAACAAAGGAAAGAAGCGTGCTTTCAAGAACAATAAGGGCAGTTTCGGTGCTAACAAGAAACCGAAACTAGAATGCTGGAAGTGTGGCAAAACAGGCCACTTCAAGAAGGATTGCCGTTCCGGCAAAAAGCATAATAACGCGAATGCAAGTGGTTCAGGAAAGGGGTCTAAGGACCAATCCGAAAACCAAGGTCAGAAATCAATTCGTGATTTGAATAGTTTGATTAAACATTCGATTTCACTAAATTCTGAAGCATTCTATGTGCAGGATGATGCTATCGCGTGGTGGATTGATTCTGGCGCTACAACACATGTTTGCAAGGATCGTTTCTGGTTCAAGACTCTTGTTCCAGTGGAAGATGGTTTTGTCCTCTACATGGGAGATGATCACTTCGCTCCCGTTGAAGGCAAAGGAAACGTGGTGCTAGAATTCAGTTCTGGAAAGACTATTACTTTGTTTAATGTTTTGTATGTTCCTAAGCTACGTAAGAATTTAATTTCTGGTCCTATATTAAATAAGCTTGGATACAAGCAAGTGTGTGAATCCGATAAATATGTTTTATCGAAGTCTGGTGTGTTTGTAGGATTTGGATATTATAATAATGGTATGTTTATGATGAATTTGAATGGAGTTCCTAATGATTCTGGTTCTGTATTTATGTCCTCTTCGAATGTTATCAATTCATCGTTATGGCATGCTCGTCTAGGACACGTACATTATAAAAGAATGCATGAAATGTCTAAAGATGATTTAATTCCTGTTTTTGATAAAAATGTAGAAAATTGTAAAACTTGCATGTTAACAAAGATCACTAGGCAACCTTTTAAAAGTATAACAAGGAAATCTGTCATTCTTGAGTTGATACATAGTGATTTATGTGATTTGCATGCTACTCCATCATTAGAACATAAAAAAAATATTTTGTCATTTTCATAGATGATGCATCTAGATTCTGCTATGTTTATTTACTGCACGCTAAGGACGAATCCTTAGATAAATTCAAAATTTATAAAACTGAAGTTGAAGTGCAACAGAATGTGTTGATTAAAACATTACGTACAGATAGAGGTGGTGAATATTATGATCCTGTATTTTTCCAATCCGTAGGAATCATTCATGAGACTACGGCACCTTATACACCTCAACAAAATGGTGTGGCTGAAAGGAAAAATAGAGTGCTTAAGGAAATGGTGAATGCCATGTTATCTTACTCTGGTTTGAGTGAAGGGTTTTGGGGAGAAGCTATGTTAACGGCTTGCTATTTGTTAAATAGGGTTCCTAATAAAAGGAACAAGACTACCCCATATGAACTTTGGTATAAGAAATGACCCAACTTAACATTTCTACGTGTTTGGGGTTGTAGGGCCGTGGTTAGACTCCCGGACCCAAAAAGGAAAACTTTGGGTGAAAAGGGTGTAGCTTGCATCTTTGTTGGATATGCTGAGCACTCCAAGGCCTATAGGTTTTATGTTATAGAACCTAATGACTCGATTTCTATTAACATAATTATAGAATCGAGAGATGCCATATTTGATGAGAATTGTTTCTCTTCTATACCTAGACCAAAGGACTCTATACCTAATTCAAATGAATCTCTAAGGGATGATCATTCAAATGATGTGCCAAGTGTGACACTTGAACCCCGTAGGAGCAAAAGAGCTAGAAAATCTAGATCTTATGGATCTGATTTTCAACTATATTTAGTTGAGGGATCAAAGGATTAGATTGACACTCAATACTATTATTGCTATAGTATAGAGGAGGATCCAAGAACGTATGATGAAGCTGTGAAATCTCGAGATTCTGCTTTTTGGAAAGAAGCAATTGACGAAGAGATTGGTTCTATCATGGAAAATAATACTTGGGTATTATCTGATTTACCACCAGGTTGCAAACCATTGGGTTGCAAATGGATCTTCAAAAAGAAGATGAAAGTCAATGGTACAATTGACAAGTTTAAGGCTAGATTAGTTATCCAAGGCTTCAGACAAAAGGAAGGGATTGATTATTTCGATACCTATGCTCCTGTTGCCCGTATCACTACTATTAGATTGTTGATTGTCTTGGTGGCTATTCATAATCTAGTGATTCATCAAATGGACGTCAAAACAGCATTTCTGAATGGTGATTTGGAGGAAGAAGTGTATATGAAGCAACCTGAAGGATTTGTAATGCCTGGTAATGAGCATAAAGTGTGTAAGCTAGTTAAGTCGTTGTATGGGCTGAAACAAGCTCCGAAGCAGTGGCATCAAAAGTTTGATGAGGTTGTTTTGTCTAATGGTTTCATTCTAAACCAAGCTGACAAATGTGTATATAGCAAATTTGATACTTCCGGTAAAGGAGTTTTCATTTGTTTATATGTTGATGACATGTTGATCTTTGGCACCGACCAAAATCAAGTTGATAAAACGAAGAATTTCTTGTCATCAAAGTTCTCCATGAAGGATATGGGAGAAGCGGACGTTATTCTTGGTATTAAGATTAAACGGGAGAATAAGGGGATTGTAATTACGCAATCTAATTACATTGAGAAAATACTCAAGAAGTTCAATTATGAAAGTTGTTCTCCAGTAAGTACTCCCATGGATCCGGGAGAAAAGCTTATGCCAAATACAGGTAAACCTGTGGATCAACTCGAATATTCAAAAGCTATAGGCTCTTTGATGTATGCTATGATTAGCACTAGACCGGATATTGCTTATGCGGTTGGAAAGTTGACCAGATTCACTAGTAATCCTAGTAGACATCATTGGCATGCGATAACTAGGGTATTCAAGTACTTGAAGGGTACAACGAATTATGGATTGTCATATATGGGATTTCCTTCGGTGTTAGAGGGTTATTCGGATGCTAGTTGGATAAATAATGCTGAAGATTCATCCTCTACAAGTGGATGGGTGTTCTTGCTTGGAGGAGGTGCCATCTCATGGGCTTCCAAGAAGCAAACATGTATAACTGGTTCCATAATGGAATTTGAGTTTGTAGCATTAGCTGCTGCTGGTAAAGAAGCGGAATGGCTAAGGAATTTGGTATATGAGATTCCGATATGGACTAAATCGATATCACCAATTTCTATCTGTTGTGATAGTACTGCCACATTGGCTAAAGCTTATAGTCAAATATACAATGGAAAGTCTAGACATTTGGGTGTTAGACATAGTATGATTAGGGAATTAATCATGAATGGGGTGATATCTATTGAGTTTGTTCGGTCGCAACAAAACTTAGCTGACCACTTGACGAAGGGGTTAGCTAGAGACTTAGTGAAGAAGTCGGTAATTGGGATGGGATTAAAGTCCATTTAAATCTATTAGCTATGGTATACTCAATTCCCTTCTAATACAACATTAGAAGCAGAATTCAATGTGGAAAGATCATAATTAGAGATTGGAGCAATTGTGTTTATCTTCCCAAGGTATGTGCTCAGACCTGCAAGTGATGGCTAGGTTGAATTATATCTTCTTAATGGTTCTTTTGGAAAATTGCAAATGCAGGTGCAAGATTAAAAGAATCACCTATGTGAGCATGAAGTTTTGCCGCTTCAAGAAGCTTGGACTTGGCTTCCTATATGCTTATTAATGGATAAGGACACATGGCTTGTAAAGTGTCAAGTATGAATAGTAGAGTATTGTAAGAAACATATGTGTACTATATCTTCAGACACTCAAATGGATTGACGGGTTCAATCGCTATGACACCCTGATTTTTGAGTATTTGGAATGTGTATTTGTACTAAGATGAAAATTCAATCGCAAGACATTTTCATTTATGCATTTGTTTGATCGTTATACCTGTGTGTTATACCCTTGTATATATTATTGTATATACTTAGTATATCAAGGATTACACTAAAATGGGGGGGATTTGTTGGTGATTTTAGTATCATCAATGTATTTTAGTAGTAATGTGATTTACTATAGGCCGATGCAATTATACGTTAAAGCTTGGAAACGAGTTAGGGGTAGTGCGGAGTGCACGCTCGTCGAGCCAACGTATAATTGAATGCGAATAATTGAAACGGGGTTCCAATGGGCGAAGCCCCTGGCGGGGTGCGGGACAGCGCCCCGTTCGAAATTTTTGAACAGTTGAACCCTTTCCCAACCGACGTAACCGTTTCTGAACAGTTGCGTCTTTTCGGTTTCTGTTATTGATCTCCTATATAAGGAGTCATTTGGCCTCAGTTAAAAAAAGGAATAACGAAACCAAACTTTCTTTCTACATTCCTGAACATTTCTCTTTGCCAGAAACAAATTGTTCTTCAAGAATTATCCCCACAAAGATTTCGTGAACCCAGGCAAGAATAGGGTCGAAATACTTTGTTCGGAAAGTGTACGAACACGATTCTTCGAAGTTATCCAGGATTATCATACCCGATTGTCTAACAGTTTTCAGGTGGGAAGTTAACGATGATGAAAAGAGATAATGGGAGAAAATTGTATGTGACATTGTTCAAATATTCTTATTTTGTTATAATATTGATGCATGGATCAAATTTAATGGTATGTTTTAGAGTTTTTATCGGTGAGGAATTTAATTAAACCCTCATCCTTGACAAGAATGTAATTGTAATTTTGATGAGGAATTTAATTAAACCCCCATCCTTGATAAGTAAAATCTCTTTTTAATTGGGGAGATCACCGTTATTAAAATTCTAACTCGGTTGTTAAAAGTTTTTAGTTGGTTGTGGAGATTTCTATCCTTAAAACTCTATCTTTGTTGGGAAATTAATCACTAAAAACTTCAATATTTGTATGTAGAGGGTCATACTATTAGAGATAAGGTTTGTCATAATCACTTTTATAGACAATTATTTAGGCTGTTATTTCTTTTTCCTTTTTATCTCTTATGTTAGTTAGTTAGTTATTATTTCTTAGGTTCAATAGCTTATATAAACAACCAATTGTAATATTTATTTTATGAGAAACATAGATGAATAAATCTTTGTAACCTTTATTTTATGAGAAACATAGATGAATAAATCTCTATAATTAATCTTCAATATGGCATCCGAGCACGGCGATTCCGATGATGATCAATCTGAGCAAGAACCTCAATCCACCATCATCTCACCCAACCCCGCATACACTCTGAATAATTCTGATAACCCAAGAACCCCTCTTGTTTCTTCAACCTTGAATGACAATAATTATCATACATGGCTTTGAACCATGAAAACCGCTCTGCACGCAAAGGTGAAACTCGGCTTCGTTGATGGTTCTATCAAGAAATCTTCCCGCAGAATAGCCCGCAATTCTGTAGATTTTTCCAGCTGGGAGAAAGCAGATTTCATGGTCATGGCATGGATTATCAATGCGATCGATCCAAATCTGCATGGAAGCATCTCGCACCCATCAACTACCCGTGAAATTTGGATTGATCTTGAAGAAAGATTTGTCCAGATCAACGCACCACGCATTCATCAGTTATGCCGTACCATATATCTTCTGCAGGAAGATTCTGACATGAGTATAACAAAATATTACACCAAATTCAAGAGCCTTTTCGACGAACTTATGAACTCCAACCGATACCGGAGTGCAACTATGGAGCCTCCAAATCTTTAACCAAAAGAGATGATGAACAACACATGCATCCGTTTCTTGGTGGTCTTGACAACGACCAATTTGCTCAAATCAAGGGCATCATTCTCAACTTGGATCCCCTCTCACTAATGCGACGCGTTTTCAACCTTATACAACAAGAGGAATCACGGTTAACAACTGATATAACAAGAAGCGTTAACACCAATACATGTTCAACTTTTCACTCTTCCAAACATGACAAATCAAAATGGCGCGAATACCCGAAAGTCGAGTGTGATCACTATGGTAAAAATGGCCATGTCAAAGAAAAATGCTTTGAAATTGCCGGCTATCATGCACATTGGGAAACCAGAAGAACTCCAACAAAAGACCACAGAGCATCAGTTGGAAAACGTGATGTTGCAGAAGGTTCAACATTAGGGCATGCTTTACATGGCACTCGCACCAAAAATCCAGTTCCTCCTCTCGATAAATAAACGGTAATGTACATTCAACTCATACATGGATACTTGATAGTGGTGCATCTCATCACATGACTTATTTACCATCTATTTTGCATAATATTAAGCAATTGTCAAAGTCTTTCCAAATCATTACTCCCACTAGAACATCCACCATTGTTGATTGCATATGAGATGTATTTTTGGCCCCTAATTTCATACTACATAATATGCTTATAGTTCCTTCATTCAACTGCAACTTGATTTCCATTCATTGATTGACTCGTGATTTATCTTGTACGGTAACTTATGACCAAAATTGTTGCATAATCCAGGACCCTCTAACGAATAAGAAGATTGGATTTGGTAACATGTATGAAGGTGTCTATCTGTTCACAAAGTCATCTCAACATGGATTCTTAGGGGAAGCTAAGAAAGACTTAACGACTTTGTGGCACACTAGAACGGGACACCCTTCTCCTCTAGCTTTACAATAAATTTTGTATCATCTTAAATGTACTTTTGAGTCACATAAATCAGTCTGCTGTGATATATGTCATAAAGCAAAACAATGTAGAATCTCATTTCCTTCTAGTAATAATAAAGCTACTGCAGCTTTTGATTTGATCCATTGTGATCTTTTGGGTAAATACAATATTGTTGCGCATAATGGAGCACAATTTTTCTCACAGTTATTGATGAATACACTAGAGACACTTGGGTGTACCTAATGAAATCAAAAACTGAAACACTGCATCACTTGACTACTTTCTGTAATCTGATCAAGCGACAATTCAATAAAATTATCAAGAAAATCCGCAACGACAATGGTACAAAATTTGTTAACTTTAAATTCTTAAGTTTCATTCACCAAAAGGGCATAATTCATGAAACTTCTTGTGTTTAGACCCCACAGCAAAATGGACGCGTCGAACGTAAGCATTGACATATATTGAATATAGCGTGAGCATTAGGTTTTCAAGCCAACCTTCCATTACACTTTTGGGGTGACTGTATTTTGACTGCAACATACTTAATCAATCGTACCCCTATTGTTGCTAATAAAGGCCTCACTCCCTATGAGCTTCTTTTTGAAAAGGCGCCCCAATATGATCATCTACGCAATTTTGGATGTTTATGCTACATTAAGAATGTCTCCAAACCACTAGACAAATTTGATCCACGAGCTGACAAATGTTTATTCCTTGGATATCCACAAGGACAAAAAGGCTAGAAAGTTTATAATCTTCAAAATCATACTTTCCATATATCATAAGACGTCTTCTTCTATGAGGATACTTATCTCTTCCTTCAAGCATCAAACCCATCTTCCACCAATATTGTTCATAATTCTGTAGAATACTATAGTGATGAAGAACCAAAAACTGATTTGGTTCCATCTCTTGTAGACATTCCTCCTATCAATTCACAAGAACTTCACATTGCATCGATAAATCCTGACACTCTTGTTGTTGACAATTTGCACCTAGACCATGCAAATTACTCACCAGAATCACCTAGCAACATTCCTGCATAAGATGATCATAATTCAACCAACCCAGTTTCAGCTTCCCAAATTTCATCCAATGAGGATGATGCGAATGAGGGGGAGCACACTAAGGACCATAATCATGTTGCAATAGAGTTACCACCAAGACTACGACAACCACCACAACACCTCAGAGACTTCTATTTCTACAATATGCATCCCAATATCAAATATCCTATTTCAGATTTTGTCCACTATGACAACTTCTCCCAGAATCACAAAGCTTATCTCGCAGCAATTAGTAACACTGAAGAACCTACATCATACACTCAGGAAAGTAAACTGCAAGTGTGCAGATATGCAATGGCTAAAGAACTTCAAGCATTGATAGACAATCAAACATGGGAACTAATCACTCTTCCACCTGAAAAAAAGTTAATAGACTTTTGATGGATGTACAAAATTAAGCACAAAGCCACGGGAGAAATTGAGAAGCATAAAGCTCGTTTGGTTGCAAAAGGGTTTACTCAAACTTAAGGAGAGGACTTCCATGAAACCTTTGCACCCGTTGCAAAAATGACAACCATTTGATGCTTACTAACTATTACAGCCACCAAATAATGGATCCATCATCAAGTGGATGTTAGCAATGCTTTCCTTCATAGCGATTTAGATGAAGATGTCTATATGAAACCTCCACAAGGTTACAAAACTACACATCCTAACACGGTGTGCCGGTTGAAGAAGTCATTATACAGTTTACGCAAGCCTCTCGAAATTGGTATTCCAAATTATCAAAAGCTTTGATTGACTATGGTTTCCAGGAGAGCCATGTTGATCATAACCTCTTCACGTACACCAAACCATCCATTTTCATAGTTGTCGTCGTTTACGTTGATGACTTAATCATTGTTGAAAACCATGAAGAAGCTTGTGCTAAATTCAAGCACTACTTGAGTCAATGTTTTCATATGAAAGATCTTGGAAAACTTAAGTACTTCCTCGCTATCGAACTAGCACACGACCAAGAAGGCTTATTCATCTGTCAACAAATATATACACTTGATATTCTCACTGAATGTGTCATGCTTAGTTCCAAGCCTTCCCCATTCCCCATGGAGGCCAATCACAAACTTACCTTGTCTAATGGACCACCCTACTCGGATCCGTTAAAATATAGATGACTAATTGGTCTCCTCATATACCTCATAATCACAAGGTCATAATTAACATATTATGTCCATGTGTTGAGCCAGTTCATGCAAACACCCCTCCAAGATCATTAGGACGCAGCCATGAGAGTCCTTCAATACCTTAAATCCTCCCCTGGTCAAGGCATCGTCTTACCTAAAAACAATGACCTACAACTGGTTATCTTTTGTGATTCAGATTGGGCGTCATGTCCCATAACACGAAAATCCACATCAGTATATTTGATGAAACTTGGCAACTCCCCCATTTCATGGAAAACAAAGAAACAAGTGATCATCTCTCGCTCCTCTAGTGAAGCTGAATATAGAGCCATGCCACATGCTACAAGTGAAATTATTTGGCTTTGCAACTTATTGTATACTCTTCAAGTCCCATGCACACATCCTACTCCATTATACTGTGATAATCAAGCAGCCATTCACTTAGCCGCCAATCATGTCTTCCACGAAAGAACTAAACACATTGAAGTCGATTGTCACTTCATCAGAGATCATATCCAATCAGACACCATCACTACGGCTCATGTTTCAACTCAGCACCAACAAGCTGACGTATTCACCAAATCTTTAGGAGCTAAGATTTTCCATGACTTCTTGTCTAAGTTAGGAGTTCATAATCCTCACTCTCCAACTTGAGGGGGAGTATTAGAGATAAGGTTTATCATAACGACTTTTATAGGCTACTATTTAGGTTGTTATTTCTTTTCCCCTTTTATCTGTTATGTTCGTTAATTTATTACTATTTCTTAGGTCCAATAGTTTATATAAACAATCAATTGTAACATTTATTTTATAAAAAAACATAGATAAATAAATCTCTATAATTAATCTTGAATACATTCGCATAAGCTCTCATCATAGTTTTAGGTATATACTAAACAATTGATGGAATGAATTCTCACTTCTTTTCTTAATTTTAAAAGGAGGATTCCCTTTTCCTATTAATCCAAGGAATTTCACCTAACATACACATCAAGGCATTGCAGATTAAAAGGAATCTCTACCTTGTAATTTGTCTTATGATAAAGGAAAAACATGGCATAAAAACATCTTATATAGCAATGACACTTGTATTAAATAGTAATGATTCTTTCACATCACAAAAGTTGCACACATTTTATTTATACCTTTCTTGCAATAACTACTATGTCATGATCCCTCTTTTAAGAAATTAAATTTCTGTACTGATAATTTTTATTCATTGTTTGGACCCAAACACAAGCAAGGTAGAAATTCAACAGAATTTGGCTTCAATACATTAAACTATATATTACATTCTGCATGGAAAATATAACTAACACTAATTGAACCAGTAATCTGATCAAAAAGATGGAAATGGTGCCACGGAAGATGCAATCTAGAGCCATCCGCCACATTTTTTCGGCTTCAGATGACACGGTTATGACGAAACAAATTCGCGCAACTCATGCTCCTATTGAAGAACATGTTGATGTTAGACCTCTGCTTAATGTTGTTCAAGACATTTTTCTTCGCGCGACTTCTCTTATCCCCGACTATGTTCAGGTGTGTGTATGTATATATATTAATCTAGTACCATTTCGGATTTTCGTTGTTAACTAACCGACTTTTTCAGGACATGAAGGATACTACCAAGGAATCTGACTTATTTGAAATGCTGGAGATTTCATATCACTCAATCAACAAAATTTCGTGCGAGGTTTTCTTCCCGTCTCCGTGCATTAGCATGAATACTTACTTAGGACTATTTTTCTCGAACCAAATATGTCAAAATCGAGTTATTAATCTTTTGGCGCATCTTTGTGCCAGATATCTTGCAAGTGTTTGATGAATGGAGGAGATGCTCATGCAACAACCATAGGAATACTTGGAATGCTATCAAGCTATTCATGGGATGCCAAAGTGGTGATAGCATTAGCAGCATTTGCAGCCAACTTAGGAGAATTTTGGCTTGTGGCTCAACTTTACACGACGAACCGTCTTGCTAAGTCAGTTGCATTGTTGAAGCACATTCATGAAACACTGAATCAAGTTGATGATTTAGGACCTAAATTTGAATCTGTCAGCAAACTTCTCAAGGCTATGTTGGATGTTGCTAATTGCATTGTTGAGTTTCATGAGCTTCCTTCTGAGTATATTGATCATGAAGCACCTGAAACATTGACTGCTTCTACTCTTATTCCTAGTGCTGTTTATTGGACCATTAGGAGTATTGTGGCATGTGCATCACATATTTTAGGCATCATTGGCTTGGGTCAAGGGTACATCTATTGATTCATATCTTCTTCTTTTTCTGTTGCTAATTTAGTGATCACGATGATTTAAGGATTTGTCTGGATAAACATCTTAATTAAGTGCGTCTATTTCAGATATATGACATCAACAATTGAGACATGGGAGCTTTCGAGTTTGACTCATAAGCTAGAAAACATGAATGGTCACCTTCAAAAGCTTCTTACAATTTGTCGTCAACATTTAGGTAATGAATTCGATCTAACTACTCGTTTTAGTAACTCTACGCGAGTGTTAATCGTGAAGATGATGAAGAAATTAACACTGTCTTGTTTTTCTTTAGATAAAATTTCTTTAATCTATATGCTTTGGAACACTGTGTTATAATGCAGATGACAACAAACAGAGAGAAGTATTTGAAACACTTCACCACCTTTTTGAGACATCACACCAAGATAACATTAAGGTTCTCAAAGCTTTGATTCACTGCAAGGGTGATCCATTGCCACTGTTTGATGGTTCTACCAAACAAAGGGTTAGCATAGATTATGCATTAGAATCAACTAATCTATAATTCATAATCATTTTTCGGTTCAACTTAAGGTATTTTATCTGTTTTCAGGTTAGCATTGACGTATTGAGGAAGAAAATTGTGTTGCTCTACATAACAGACCTGCACCATATATCTGACCAAGAGCTAGTGATTTTTGAACAAATGTATCACGAGTCGCGTCAAGATTCAACGAGGCTAGAGAGTCAATACGAACTCGTTTGGATTCCGGTTGTGGAAAAGGGAGCTGCGTGGGCCGAAACGAAGAAGAAGTTCGAGAAGCTGCAATCAATGATGCCATGGTACTCAGTTTATGAGCCTTCACTTTTGGAGGCAGCAACCATTAGGTACATTAAGGAGGTATGGCTATTCAACACAAAGCCTATGCTTGTGGTGTTGGATCCACAAGGAAAGCTTGTGAACCTGAATGCAATACATATGATGTGGATTTGGGGAAGCATGGCTTATCCTTTCTCTAGCTTAAGGGAGGAAGCTCTTTGGAAAGAAGAAACATGGGGACTTGCACTATTGGCCGATACAATCGATCCGTTGCTCTTTGATTGGGTTAGAGCTAGATTTTTCGTTCTCTATATATGCATATCATCAATGTTTTATGTTATGATCATAAATGTTGAATGCAGGTATCAGCTGGAAAATACATATGTTTATATGGAGGGGATGATATGGATTGGATCCGTAAATTCACAAGCGCGACAAAATCCATGGCAAGAACTCTACAAATTCCACTCGAAATGATGTATGTAGGAAAAAACAACCCTGGACAAAAAGTTAAAAAGATCAACAAGACTATATATGAAGAAAACCTGAGCAACATCCTCGCCGATCCAACGATAATTTGGTTCTTCTGGGTTAGGCTAGAAAGCATGTGGCACTCCAAGTTACAACAAGGTAAGACAGTGGAGACTGACCAAATAATAATGGAAATAATGAGAATCTTGAGCTATGATAGCAGTGATCAAGGTTGGGCTGTGATAAGTCTAGGAACAATAAAAATGACACAAGGCAAAGGCGACTCGTTTCTGAAGTGTCTTGATGAGTTTGATGAGTGGAAGGATAATGTGAATGATAAAGGAGTTTTGCCTGCAATGGATGAGTATATACAAGGGATTCAACAGCCACACCATTGTAATAGATTGATACTGCCAGGAGTTGATGGCACAGTTCCAGATAAGATTGTGTGTGCTGAATGTGGTAAGGCAATGGAAAAATTCTACATGTATCGTTGCTGCAACGAATGAATAGTTACTATAGTATGAATAAATAAATAACATTGTATCTAAAAATAATAAGTAGAGAAAATCACATATAGAGATTTTATGTGTTGTATTATCTTTAGCATTTAAATTTAGAGGGTGTGAAATGATATTGATTATTGATATCTACTTATCTTTTGTTATAGACAAGTATTAATGGTTAGAAATGTTAATATTGATATCTACTCATTGAAGATGTTATCTTGTTATGAAATCCTCAATAATACCATGGAACATGGTGTATAATATATTAAATTTTAATGTCAAAATATCACAATTCCAAGATAAGATTAAATCAACAGTAAATTAACCAAAACAAAACTTCAAGATTAACTAGTGTAAATAAAACGAAATGTATTAGTAGATAACTAGTTAGTGCAACTGTACTTAGTGAAGAGAAAGAGAGAATATGTAAGATGTGGGAGAAGATGTCTAGGACAATGTATGAGAAGAGTTTGTATTATTGTTGGAGGAGTTAATTCAAAATGAATCTCAACACATCACTTATCTACAAATGTTGTGTGACTTGTAATCAAGTAACAAACGCAAATATCTACTAACTAACCACTTTCTAACTACCTTAAATAGATTAACTAACACTACGCCAAATAAGGGAAAAGAGGGCGCTTATTTTGGCCTATAACAGCGCTTTTAAGCACCCTCTAAAGTGGCGCTGACATAGGTAAAGACAGCGCTTTGTTTTCCTGGAGAAAGCGCTGTCTAAAGTGGCCCTTTAAGGGCCACATTATAGTGCGCTTTCAGAAAAAAGCGCCCTCTGGAGTGGTCCATAAAGGGACACCTTAGAGGGCGCTTTCTGGAAAAAGCGTCCTCTAAAGTTGTCAATGTAAAGTGTTTAGAGGGCGCTTCCTACAGAAAGCGCCCTCTAAAGTGTTAGTTATTTTAAAAAAAATTGTTTGAAAAACAGTGGATATTTAATTGGTAACCTGTTCGCATGCTGCAAAAGTGTAAAATTCATATTGATTTCATCCTTTAATCCAATGTTATACACCATTAATCCATTGATATATACAACATGAATCCATTTATATACAATATTAATCCTCCATATATACAACATTAATATATGATTCTTTGATCAACAATATACAACAACATATTCATGATTTAGTAAAAGTACAACAACAATATACAACATATATACAACAACAGCATACAACAACAACATTCCATACATATATGTACAACAATATACAACCTAGCTATATGATTCTTTGATCAACAATGAATTGACACAATTCATCCTTCATTTCATCCAAATGAGCTCTTGAGTAAGATTTGTATTCCTCAAAGTACTACAATTAAGAGAATAAAACATATTCATGATTTAGTAACAAATTAGATGAAATATCCGATAATATTAAAATAAATCCTAAGTTATTATTCCATACCATTTTTGGGATGTCTATACGATTCAACGCAATGATATCTCTCATAAATCTCAATACAAAAAATCCGCAATCGACCGAATTGTTTTGCTGAGGACACTACACAGAAAAACAAACAATATATATATAGTTAATTTCTTACAAACACTATTATAAGCAAAAAAACAAACACTATTATAAGCAAAAATAAGATACTTAATATATACCTGAACTCTGACCCAGGTAATGTCCTTCCTATTACGGTAATTCTTTTTCGATCTAAATTTTAGTATTGCCCTAACAAAATAAAAACGTATATTGAGATCAATCTGACAGACATAATTAAATATACAAATACACACGAATATTTAGGGGAATTTCACTTACGCGTCAACCGTCTTCTTCATACTCGGATATTTACTCCAATCACCCGATAACGAATCGAGATAATACACCATTAGTCTCGAAAGATCCATAGCAACCAACACCCAGTGACCACTGTAAAATAAAACAAAAATTTAGATGCATGAAAATTTTCTACGTAAAAGATATACATAGATTAGAATGAAATTATTAGAAAGAAAATTTAACCCGTTGCCAGAATTAAACGGTAAAAAATACAAACTGGGTGTAGTATTATCGCCGGCCGCCATGAATCTATCGACTAGTTCATTCTTTACGGATGTTGGATTTTTCGTTATTAACGTTGTATTGATACGGGAAGCAGCAATAAAATTGAATCGGTTACACAATTCAGTTTCCCGCATCAATGTGTCATACATATACCTTAAATAGAAACATAATAAACATTAGACTACTCATTGAAATGTGTAAATAAATTGTTCAACTAAGTAAATAATAGATTGATCGGAGTACCATAT
The DNA here is from genome assembly GCF_024323335.1 of Lathyrus oleraceus. Lineage (NCBI taxonomy): Eukaryota > Viridiplantae > Streptophyta > Magnoliopsida > Fabales > Fabaceae > Lathyrus > Lathyrus oleraceus. Next base: position 105,269,004 of record NC_066585.1, read on the forward strand.
GTATGTATGAATGACAGCGATGCCCAATTCTTCGTGTTCAAAAAGTTGTTGCATGTCCTCCTTTGCAATTATTTCGGAATGAGCAATTCCGAAAACACCTTCATCAAAATCTACACTACGGATGGCGCCGTGCATAATATCGGACTCTTCCACCATTTTCTCAAGACGCATCATAATTTGAGATTTTGTCCCGGACGTCGTTGGAATATCGTTACCAGCTTTTTTCAACTTTCGACCGGGAACCTAAAAATTCATATAAATTAAATCATGACTTTTTGTGATGCAACAGAATCGTTGCGTATATAATTCAATGGGTATATATATTTGTACCTCTTTTTGAGATGCAACCGACTCGATGCGTCTTGAAATCCCTTTACCAGCTTTATGTGTGGGTCTTGTAGGAGTCTAACATTACCATGTAATAAGGATTGATTAAATATCATAATTGTAGCTGAATTGAAATGTGAATACTAAATATTCATAATCATTTAGAACATATATACCTCGGCATCTGGGAAAATTAGATCTGACGGCCATCCAACAAAGGATCCGACTGCATCTCGCATCAACGTTGTCTCTGAAACAACGTCAGGTAATGGTAGAAGCGCGTCGGTATCTAATACAAGGTCAACCGAAACTTTCATATATCCCACCGGGAGGGGATTATGGTGAAGTAATTCATCCGAAGTGTTGTGCACTTTTCCCTTGCCAACCATGCGATAAGTTGGTGACGATAGATACAGCTGACAAGGTGTAATGCCCTAAACCAATAATAAATGTTATTGTTAACGTGTATATGTGTCAAGTAAAAAAGTGCTATTTTAATTTCATAATAACATATATAATTACCTCGGGAAATTTCGGTTGACAATTGATACTAGCTCGGTCACTAGTATCTTTTGCCTCGGAGCCGCACCTTTCCTCTCTATACCTTGCATTCTCCTTTTGCAGTTCGAGTACTTGTGCCTTTAACTCCGCCAAGGTCTCCATCACCTCTTTGTTGGTAGGATTTTTTGTTTTTGGTTTTTTATAAAATGACGACGGAGTCACACCAAAACCCTTACCCCTCACACGACCGGAATACTCAGGAGCATTTAGTACTCGACTAAGTATGCTCCTGCAATCCTGGACCTCGGTTGAAGGTAAGGTTTGAGATAAAGTCTCCTGAAATATTATTAGAGGAGATTAAAAATGAATTATATGTCTAACAAAATTTTCGATATAATTAAAGAAATAATGTTACATATACTTACACATTCGTCATAAACATTTTGAACAACTTCAACGACAGCCCCATCCTTCCCAACCCGAGCAGCCTTCCACAATACGTGCTCCAGAAGAGATGTTGCGTCACTTTTCTCCTCGGCTAGCTACAAATTGAATCAGATTATAAGATCATCAATTATAACATATTGTGACAATGTATAAGCTCATAGGATTTGAATATACTCACAATTCTTTGTTGTAACCGTGCATATCCCGTACGCCCTTTTTTATACGGATACGCGGGTTTTGATGCCCTTTTCCGATTTTTGTCGCTTACTTCCTGGATAAAAAAGTTTAAGGCATATTAGAATCAAGTAACTTAACAATTGTATAATACCATAATTAATAGACATTACATGGAATTTTTCGTTTCTTCGTTTGGCGACAAAGTTATCCCATTCTTCGGCTGAAATAATCTCCGCATACTTCATTGGCCGTTCTGCTTCAACAAAGTTTCCTTCCTCATCCTTGAGAAATTTGTTGGACAAAAAGGATCGAAATCCTCGGAGTCTTTTTCCGGCCAATTGAATACAATATTTTTGCCGGCTTTCATCGATGTGAAAGGATCTCTAAAAAACATACAAATGGAGTGTGTTATTATAAGTAATATTATAACAATATATGGTCAACAAATAGTCAACAAAAAAAACATATAATAATATATGGTAAGTACCTGTATCTCGGACCATATTTTTTCTTTGCCAACCTTCAATTCCGGACTTCTCCAATTATCACATGTAATCGGAATATGTTGTCGAACAAGGGAACCAATGTAACTTGCCAACATTGAACCGTTAGGCTCAATTAGTTGGTCTTCAGCACTCCAATGTACTTCGAATTTTTCACCCTTGTCTCTTGCACGAATGATTGACTTCATAACAGTCAATCCTCGTTTGATTTCTTTTTCAACATTGTTACGTGATCCACTCGCGTCATGGGTATCGTCTTGGTTAGCCATTTTATCTGTAATATAGAATGGATTCAATAAGACCCAAGTAAGACAATGACCATATTCGTGAAGCTACACAAAAAACACATTCATATACCTTCCATTTCTCTCATGTTACAACAATCTAAACTCTCTCTTTTTTTCATCATTATTGAATACAAACTCACACACACCTACTGCATACAAAAGACCAATGCAAACTTATGGTGTTTGGAACATGAACAAACTTGCATCCATAATCATCAAACTTCCAAGCAAAAGCTCAAACACACTCCAAATGACATCAGTTTTCAATCAGAAATAAAAAACCTTACAACAAGGTGCTCATGAACACCATATAGTGCTCGTTTACCCTAAACAACATTAATCAACATAATGCACAAAATGTAAAACTCAGTTTAGAAAATGCCCTAATCAAACACCTGAAGAAAGTGAACGGTAACGATGGAGAAGAGAAATACCTTCAAGGTGACGGTAACGATGGAGAAGAAAGTGAACAGCGACGGTGGACGCAGATAACTCAGTGAACGTGAACGCAGCAGCAAAAAAAGGCGACGGCGACGACGACGGTGAGGGAGGGAGAACGAACGGAGGACGAGAGTAATCGCAGTAGAGAGTAATCGCAGTAGAGAGAAAACCCAGTTACGTAAACGAAATAGCATATAGAGAGGGAAAATAAAGAGACATGCAGTATATATGTTATAATTTTAATGTTTAATAAAGGGGACCTTAGAGGGCGCTTGTGTAAAAAAAGCGCCCTCTAAAGGGGGCCTAAGAGGGCGCTTCTAAAAGCGCTCTCTAAGGCTTTCCAAAAGCTCTTTATAAACTGGAAATGTACATGGACTTAGAGAGCGCTTTTTAAAAAGCGCCCTCTAAGGGTACCCTTAGAGGGCGCTTTCATAAACGCGCCCTCTATTGGTGTCCCTCCATTTCCTCATTATTTTTTGGCTTCACTTTAGAGGGCGCTTTGTTACAAAAGCGCCCTCTAAAGTGCGCTGTTGTACATGGACTTAGAGAGCGCTTTCTTAAAAGCGCCCTCTAAGGGTACCTTAGAGGGCGCTTTCATAAACGCGCCCTCTATTGGTGTCCCTCCATTTCCTCATTATTTTTTTGCTTCACTTTAGAGGGCGCTTTGTTACAAAAGCGCCCTCTAAAGTGCGCTGTCTATTCCTCCTTATTTTTCTCTTCACTTTAGAGTGCGCTTCTTTAAGAAAGCGCCCTCTAAGGTGCGCTGTCTATTCCAGTTTTTGGTGTAGTGTAAAACATACCCCTTATAATCAATTCTAAGTATTACAACAAATCATCAAAACAATCTAACTATTGAATTGAATCACTCCTACCTTTTACTTAAGAGCCAAAAATCGGTTAACTTTCAATCATTTGGTGAAGATGTCATCCAACTGAGATTCACTTAAACAATGCCTTACTTCTAGATTTTCTTGAGTCACATACTCCTTCAAGAAAGAAACTCGGCTTCTATGTATTTGCTCATGCCATGAAGAACAAGATTACTTGCCAAGTTGATAGCTGACCTGTTATCCAATTGAAGAACAAGTGGTTTTCTAACTGTAACCTTTAATTCCTTCACCATTGATTTGATCCAGATTACTTAGCATGTTGCATAGGATCCTGCTATGTATTCAGATTCACATGAAGACAATGCCACAACTGATTGCTTCCTTGAGCACCATGAGATTGGTGCTCCAAATACTTTGAAAAAATAGTCAGTTGTGCTCCTACTGTCAGAGTTATCTCCACATCAATTTGAGTTTGAGTAGCATGTGATTTCAGCATCATCATTGTCATACCCCAAAATTTGCCCATTAATCTCGCAAAACATTTCTCGAAGCACTCCAACTTATTCTGCAAGGCACTGACCTTAAAGGAACAAAAGCCCAGCTCACAACAGGCCCAATCCAGAAAAAGGCCCAAACTAGCTCGCTCGCTAGGCGAGCAACTCCTTCGCCTAGCGAATCTTGCGAATACCAGAATTATTGGGCTTCATTCTGAGCCCATTAGGTCACAAATGGCCTGCTCGCTAGGCGAGCAAATCCTTCGTCTAGCGAACCCTTCGCTACAACGCTCGCCTAGCGAAGCTTGCGATATATCAGAATTTTTGGGCTTCATTCTGAGCCCATTAGGTCACCACAATCACTATAAATACCGACACTTCAGTCACGAAAAAGAGGATGGAAAAACGGAGGAAGACGGACAGAAACCCTGGAGACCAACTCAGAGAATTCCGAGTAAAGAAACCCTGAAGGCCGCTCATCCGCACCAAGGTTGCCTCCGCCCAATTCGACCCGATTTGCCAATCCAAAGCTGCAATTCCATTGCAAACAGGTTTGCGCATCTCTACTGTTTTATGCTTTTAATCGGTAATCGCTATATACATAAGGCATCATGATTAAATTTTCGGATATGTAATTTGATTTCACATGTGAATTTAAGTATGCCTGAATATCCTGAATGTTTGTCCATGTTATTCCTGTAATTAAATGCCATAAAGTTCAGGGTGCCGGAATCATGCTGCTATCAAACTCAAAACCCGTAGCAGCTCGCTAGCACATCGCTAAGCAAGCCTGTAGCGAGCGCTCGCTAAGCCTTCGCTAGGCGAAGCAGGAGCGAACGGGACAATGGCTGTTTTGTTTCTTTTCTGTTCTACCTTATGTTTATCTAATCAAGATTCATTATAATTCTGCATCATTTGGCCTGACTTTATGACTGTTGTTTTTATGTTGTGGTGCAATTTTCAATTGTACTTTATCTCTATGTTCTAACCCGTGTGCTGAATTGTGTAAAGGCTTACATATTCCCGAGGAAACGGCCGGCTAGGTATTCCACTTTATGTTTGGGATACCCTTATGGAGATGGATTCTGAATTACTTAATTTTTATGTGGAGATTCATCCTAAATTCCCTAGCTAATTTTAATGTATTGATTTCGTCAATTTTAATGTGGACCTAATTACTTAATCGATTACGGCTATCTAATTAATTGTAAAACTTTGCCTTTAAATATGCGATCTTGGACTTCTCTTTGTTGCCTTACGATATTACGGTATTATGGTCATGTCCCGCGAATGTGGGGATACACTTAGCAAAGACCCTTCGATTAAATCATCATAGTCCCTCGAATGTTGCCTTTGTCCCTCGATGACCCTTCGGTATAGCCTACGGTTAAATGATGATCGTCCCTTCGAATGCTAAGGTATCCTTACAAATGTTGCCTTCAATGACCAATCGATGACCCTACGATGACCCTTTTACATCCAAAGGATAAAACTACTTACTTCTCAATAGTAAGGACAGTTTTACCCTCATAAGGATAGGAAATGCCCGTAAAGACCTTGGACAGGTATAACTTTTAATTGCTTATTCACAACCTAAAATATTTTTCACACCCTACACCTTTCAAAACATCTTTTAGAAAATCACCACTTGGTATACATTCATACTAGAATCATTACCGAGTTATATTTTTCTAAACAACTTTCAAAACTAAACGAGATAACCACTTTGTATACATTCATACAAGAATCATTACAAAGTTAAATTCTCTTTTCAAAACATTTTCTAAACAATTCACAACCACTTTTTCCAGACAAACATAAGTGATCAAGCAATTAAGAGCCCATGGATAACCATGGATACAAAGGGTGCTAACACCTTCCCTTTGTATAATGTACCTCCCGAACCTAAAATCTAATTAAGGTCTTTCCTGTTCTTTTCCACCTTTCCTTATTGGATAAAAGAAAAGTCGGTGGCGACTCTTGCTATCCGCGACATTGCGATTAAAAGCAAAACACCTCAAGTCAGTTCACCGTATGACAGAACTGGCGACTCTGCTGGGGACTTAAAAAGAGAGGTTACCTTAAAAACAAGATCACTTATTTAAATTGTCTGATTTACTTTTAAGGGATTGCTTGGGTATTTTATGCTTGAGTGAAAGATCCTACACCCGGATCTAGTGTGCCTTAGGTAAGTAGCAATAGATCATCGCGACTATCCGGCGTATACTGGAATGGTCAAAATGATGGCTATGGTTAATGTGACACTTTGGATGTCCTGATGTTCCTCATGTTTACTTGAGGAAAAATTTGGCTTCCGCGTGGTGTCATCAAAGCATTAACCAGACCTTTAGAACCTTAATCGACTCATCCTAGCCATTAGAAAGTAGTGAGATAACTGACTTCGGTTCCGACTGGGGTCGGTTGAGACTCGATACTACACTCTTTGAGATTGGACTTTAGGGAAGCTTCGGTCAACCACTTGGTGTTGCACTGAAGTGGACTTAAAGAAAGGTCAATGATTGGAGATCCTTTTAGAACCCGGTTACTATTCTAGGACAGGTTGAACCAACCAAACTTCAGTGAGGAGGGTATTTACCTATGGAACTCATGCAAGCCTCAAAACCTAGGAATAATTGTGTGACTTGTTTATGCTTATTATTTGCATAACATCATAACATCATAACATCATGACATGGTACTAACGATTTCAAGGACTTAGGGATTTAGCTTTGCTCCGTTAAACAGGTTATGGCTTCCAGGAAGACTATCCGGATCAATTTTGTAGTCATCTCTCCTCAACTCAAGGATTTAGTGTCAGAACTTCCCGATCATGCTCAGTTCGTCAAGAAACATGGTTCTCTCCTCAATTTGGTTACCACCGGTTTCAAGGAAGATATGATGAGAGTTTTATTCCAGTTCTTCGACCCTAAACATCATTGCTTCACCTTCCCAGATTATCAGTTGGTGCCCACATTAGAAGAATTCTCCAGGATGCTTGGGATACCTATCCTTGATCAAACACCTTTCAGTGGTTTAGAAAAGATTATGAAGTCTGAAGAAGTTGCCGCGGCTTTACACATGACAAAGTCCGATATTGAAACCAATTGCGTAACAAGAAGTGGGGTTAAGGGTTTACTTGCCAAGTTTCTGATAAATAAGGCCCGAGAATTCTTAAAAGATATGAATGTCCATGCTTTCGAAGATGTTCTAGCATTGCTAATCTATGGTTTGGTGCTATTTCCTAACCCAGACCAATTCGTAGATATGAATGCTATTAAGATATTTCTCACTCATAACCCTGTGCCTACCTTGCTCGGAGACATTCTGCATTCCCTTCACACTCGTACTATGAAAAGGCAAGGGACTCTCATGTGCTGCATACCTCTATTGTCTAGGTGGTTTATTTCACACCTTCCTCAATCAGTCTTGAAGAACAAGCAAAATCTGAAATGGTCTCAAAGGATAATGTCACTCTCCCATTCAGACATCCGTTGGTGTCCTCATCTCGAAGGAAATGTTACCCTCATTGACCGTTGTGGAGAATTCTCTAATGTACCACTCCTGGGGATAAGAGGAGGTATTACTTATAACCCAGCTTTAGCCCTACGCCAGCTTGGTTATGCTCGAAGAGATGGTCCACATGAAATAATTATCCGGGGCACTGTGTTTGACTATGACAACGATTCCCAAGGTCTCCGTCAAAGATTTGTACGAGCTTGGGGCATGGTGAAAAGAAGTACTTTAGGATAGAAAAACTCTATTCCTATGGAACCTTATCTCAGGTGGGTACGCGCAAGAGCTCGTGAACTTGTCATGCCATATCTTGCGGTCGGACCATTGATTGTTGAACCAGAAGTTGAAGGAGGTACTCCTCAGATCATTCCTTATCCAGATATGCCTACCGATGTGGAAGAATTAAAGAGATCCTGGATCCAGTTGAGAGAGGAAAGGGATACTTTTGAAGCTCAGTTCTGTGCTGAAAGGAAGAAAGTGTTAGAACTCACCAGCCAACTTAATGAGGAACGAAGACTCAATGCATATCTTCGCCCAAAAAGAAGCCGTCCCTGGGAGACTTGAGCTTTCATTGTATTTTTATTATTATTTCTTGTAATGAACAATGATTAAAGAAACTATTAATAAAAATTTCTCTCTTTTTGGTAGTTTACGCAAAGTTAAATTCCAAAAGTCCTTGAAAACATTTCATACATTGCATTGCATAACATAACATTGCATAACAGGTATTCTAAAGGATCAATGTTCTCACGGTCTTCATTGCAAACAGAAAAATGGACCTCGAACAAACTGTCAAAGATCTCCAGACTCAGAATGCTCAATTCCAGGAGTTGATCTTGAGCTTATCCAAAGGGCAGGAGGAACTGAAGGCTCTTTTGCTCAAAAAGAAGAAAGACAAGAAAGCTGTGAGTTACATCAACACGGGAAGAAGGCTTAAAAGACAGGCCGCGGGAGTCAAGTTTGGAATTCTGAATGGTCCAGAAGAGGAGACGGAGAATGATTCAGAGGAGGAGAATGTTGATTTCTCCAACCCTGAGGATGACGATGAAGATTATGAAAATGAACAGTACTCTCCAAGAGATGATAAGTACAAGTTGCTGGAAGAACGTATGCTAGCCATGGAGGGTCAGAAGGCGCCCGGTCTGGATTTCGAAAGTTTGGGTCTGGTCTCCGATGTGACCATTCCTCGCAAATTCAAGATCCCCACTTTCACTAAGTACGATGGTGCGTCCTGTCCTCAGATGCATCTGAGAGCTTATGTGAGAAAGATTCAGCCGCATACCACTGATAGGAAGCTATGGATCCATTTCTTCCAAGAGAGTCTGTCTGGCACACAGTTGGAATGGTATTATCAGCTCGAGAGCTCTGACATCCGCACCTGGACCGATTTAGCAACAACCTTCTATAAACAGTACCAGTATAACTCTGAACTAGCGCCTACTCGGCTACAGTTGCAGATTATGACTATGGGATCCAAAGAAAGCTTCAAAGAATATGCTCAAAAATGGAGAGATTTGGCTGGCAGAGTCAAACCCCCTATGACCGATCGAGAATTAGTGGACATGTTCATGGGCACACTGACTGGCCCATTCTACAGCCATCTACTGGGAAGTTCTTCATCAGGTTTCACTGAACTTATATTGACAGGTGAGCGTGTTGAAAGCGGCATCCGAAGTGGAAAGATACAGGCGGCTACCTCTGCAAGCACCAAAAGGTCCTATCAGGGGAGGAATGAATCAAATGCTGTGTACGGTCAAAAGGGTCGTAACAAGAAAAATCGTGACCATACCATTGGAGCGGTTACGATTGCAGCACCGCCATCTCAAAGCTTCCAGCCCAAACAAGACAAGCCAAGAAGGCAGTTTACCAGGATCAATATGACCTTGGCACAGGCACTGCAGGGAATGCTAAAGGCAAATCTGATCACCCTCAGAGATCCTCCTACTAAACCCAACACTGCTTCTTCTTGTTATAATCCCAATGCCAGGTGTGCATATCACTCCGATAGCCCCGGACATGATACAAACGATTGCTGGTCATTGAAGAATAAGGTTCAGGATATGATCGAAGCTGGAGAAATTGAATTTGAGCCTCCGGAGACTCCTAACGTCATCACTACACCTATGCCTAATCATGACAAGGCTGTTAATGCTATGGATGACAATTCTCATATTTCTAATGTAGCTGATTTAACATCTCCTCTCCTGATCATCAAGAAGAATTTATTGCAAGCTGGTTTATTTCCAGGTTGTGCTGAAAATTGCGATCGCTGTATACTCCGACCCAATGAGTGCTTGAAGTTGAGGAATGGTATTCAACGGCTGATGGATGATCGCACAATTCTCTTCGAAAAGGTTCCTAAGGTGGAAAACCCTACTGAAGAAATATCTGTGATTGCTAGGTCCAAAGTTCCAGTGAAGATTACCACTACTAGAGCGCCTGTGAAGATTACTGCCGAGCCCAAGGTGGCTCCCCTAATCATTACTGCACCTGGCCCAGTACCGTATTCCTCCAGCAAAGCCATTTCGTGGAATTATGGAGGTGATGTTTACATCCATGGCGTAAAGCAAGTTGGTAATTCTGCTAATCCTAATGACATTGTTGGGACTAGTAAAGTTACTCGAAGTGGAAGGATCTTCTCTCCAGAAATCTCACCTCCCGTCCCTGAAACTCGAGGCGAGGAACCAGTCAACCCTTCTCAGTCAAAGACACCGGTCGAAGTTACTGCTGAAGATGTTGCCAAGCAGGAAGTGGAGGAAATGCTGAAAATCATCCGTAAGAGTGATTTTGATGTGGTAGAACAGCTGGGGCATACCCCGTCTAAAATTTCGATGTTATCCTTGCTGTTATCTTCTGAATCTCATGCCAATGCATTGATCAAATTCTTGAAGACGGCTCATGTACCTCAGGAGACATCTGTCGATCAGTTCGAAAACTATGTTGCTAACCTGACTGTTGACAATGGCCTAGGCTTTTCCGATGCTGATCTGACACCAGCAGGAAAGAATCATAACAAAGCTCTGCACATCTCCATTGAGTGCAAGGGGATCACCTTGGCTCATGTGTTGATCGATAATGGCTCTTCTTTGAATGTGCTACCGAAAGCAGTACTCGATAAGCTTGACTGTAAGAGCATCGAATTGAAACCTAGTGATACTGTGGTGCGTGCGTACGACGGTGCGAAAAGTGTTGTCCATGGTGAAGTGGTTCTCCCTATCAAGATAGGACCTCAAGTCTTCAACACTACCTTTCACGTGATGAACATCCGTCCTGCCTATTCATGCTTGCTGGGACGCCCTTGGATCCACGGGGCAAGTGTCGTAGCTTCATCTCTCCATCAAAAGCTGAAATACCCAATAGAGGGTAAGATTGTCACTGTGTGTGGAGAAGAAGAGTATATTGTCAGTAGTGTGCAGGCCTTCAGATACGTCGAGATGGATGGAGAATTCTTCGAGACTCCTTCTCAGTCATTTGAAGTGATTCCTCCGCCTAGTCCTGTCCTTAAGCCAACTCCCCTTGTGCCCAAGGTTATTCATGCTCCTCCTGCCATGATTTCTCTGAAGGACGCTCAAGCCGTGGTTGAAAATGGTGGTCGTACTGGTTGGGGTCAACTAATCAACGTACCGTACAAGTCTGACAAGTCTGGTCTGGGATTTAACTCTGAAAGGATGGTCAAAGATCAGATTAATGCTGTAGAAGATGCTGATAGCGATTGCGACCTGGATAACTGGATTTTCCCAACAATTGGTGACGGACTCAATAATTGGAAGGCTGAAGACACTATCCCGATTTCCTTTAGTCAGGAGTAATAGTTATTGTCTATTTTAGTGTTGCAAATTTTTTTAGTTTTTACAATTGAACTTCTTAAAGCATTGTGTCTATGCCCGGGGCACAGTAGCTAATTTGTTAAGGGTTTTGTCATTTTCATAAGCATATTCATATTCAATAAATCAATGGACTTTTTGCATTCAAATATTGCGCTCTTTCTCTTTCCTGTCATCTTCCAAAAAAGCTATGTTTTCTTACACACACTCACGTAACGAATTGCAGATCCATACCCACTCTAGATCCTGTTGATAATAGTTCTACTACTGTTCATTATGACTTTGAAAATCCGATCTACCAAGCCGAGGATGGAAGTGAGGAAGATTGTGAAGTACCTGGAGAACTTGCCAGACTAGTACTGCAAGAAGAAAGGACTATACAGCCGCATGAAGAGTCAGTCGAAATTGTAAACCTGGGCACTGAAGTGGACAGGAGAGAAGTCAAAATAGGAGCAAGCTTGGAAAACAGTATTAAAGAAAGATTGATTCATATGTTACATGACTATGTAGAGATTTTTGCTTGGTCTTATGAAGACATGCCAGGATTGGATACTGATATAGTAGTGCATCGTTTGCCAACGAAGGAAGATTGTCGTCCTGTTAAGCAAAAGGTTCGCCGCACGCGTCCTGAAATGTCTGAGAAAATCAAAGCCGAAGTTATGAAACAGTTCAATGCCGGTTTTCTAGCTGTTACTTCTTACCCCCAATGGGTTGCTAATGTGGTACCGGTACCGAAGAAGGATGGTAAGGTGCGAATGTGCGTCGATTACAGAGATTTGAAAAAAGCAAGTCCCAAAGATGACTTTCCACTCCCACACATCGATGTTTTGGTAGATAACACCGCTCAACACAAAGTATTCTCCTTCATGGATGGATTCTCGGGTTATAACCAGATTAAGATGGCACCTGAAGACATGGAGAAAACTACGTTTGTGACGCAATGGGGCACTTTCTGTTACAAAGTAATGCCATTCGGTTTAAAGAACGTCGGGGCAACGTACCAGCGTGCTATGGTGGTTTTGTTCCATGATATGATTCATCATGAAATAGAAGTATATGTGGATGACATGACAGCCAGATCTCATACTGAAGAAGAACATCTCGATCATTTGTACAAATTGTTTGAGAGGTTGAAGAAATACAAGCTGAGATTGAACCCGAACAAATGCACCTTTGGAGTAAGATCCGGTAAACTCTTGGGATGTATTGTCAGTGTTAAAGGAATTGAGGTTGACCCGGCTAAGGTGAGAGCTATTCAAGAAATGCCAGTGCCCCGTACAGATAAGGAAGTCAGAGGTTTCTTGGGACGTCTGAATTACATCGCCCGGTTTATCTCCTATTTAACTGCCACCTGCAGACCCATCTTCAAACTACTAAGGAAGAATCAAGAGATGATATGGAATGACGAATGTCAAGAAGCTTTTGACAAAATCAAGAAGTATCTCCAGGAACCTCCGATCCTGATACCACCAGTTGAAGGAAGACCTCTAATCATGTATTTGACCGTGTTAGAAAATTCAATGGGGTGTGTGTTGGGGCAACATGACGAGTCTGGTCGAAAAGAGCATGCCGTATACTACCTTAGCAAAAAGTTTACCGACTGTGAAACAAGATACTCACTGCTCGAGAGAACTTGCTGCACTTTGGCTTGGGCTGCTCGCCGACTAAGACAGTATATGTTGAATCATACCACTTTGTTTTATTTCTAAGATGGATCCCATCAAATACATATTTGAGAAACCTGCCCTCTCCGGAAGAATAGCGAGATGGCAGATGATTTTAACAGAGTATGATATCCAATATACTACCCAGAAAGCAATCAAAGGAAGCGTGCTAGCCGATCATTTGGCTCATCAAGCAGTGGATGATTACCAATCTATGAATTTTGAGTTCCCAGATGAGGACGTCATGCTTGTTACTGATTATGAAGAACCTGGACCGGATGAAGGACCCGAACCGGGATCCCGATGGACTATGGTTTTCGATGGATCTTCTAATGCGTTGGGTAATGGTGTTGGTGTTGTAATTATTTCTCCCAAGGGTTGCCATACGCCTTTCACTGCTAGACTATGTTTCGACTGTACCAATAATATGGCCGAGTATGAAGCATGTATTTTGGGACTCAGAGCTGCTATAGACCTGCGAATCAAGTTTTTGAGCATGTACGGGGACTCAGCATTAGTAATCAGTCAGATCAAAGGAGAATGGGACACTAAACATCCGAATCTCATCCCTTATCGAGAGCGGGTGTTGACATTAATCCCATACTTTGAAGAGATTACATTCGAACATATCCCACGAGAAGAGAATCAGTTGGCAGATGCATTGGCTACCATGTCATCTATGTTCAGAGTCAGATGGGACAGCGAAGCTCCCAAGATCACCATTGAACGATTAGAAGAACCAGCATATTGTCATAATACTGAGGGAGTAGAGGAGAGACCTTGGTTCCGCGAAGTGAAAGGATATTTAGAAACTCAGGAATACCCTGAAGGGGCATCCGTCAATGACAGAAAGTTCCTGAGGAAGTTCTCCGCTAAATTCTTTTTGAGTAATGGAGTGTTATACAAACGTAATCATGATTCGACTTTGCTTCGTTGTGTGGATAAAAAGGAAGCAGAAAAGATTATGGAAGACATGCATGACGGTATTTTTGGGACTCACTCTAGTGGACATACAATGGCCAAGAAGATTCTGAGATCAGGGTATTATTGGTCTACCATGGAAGCGGATTGCAACCATCACTCCAGAACTTGCCACAAGTGCCAGATCTATGCGGATAAAGTACATGTGCCTCCTGCTCCATTGAACGTGTTGACAGCCCCGTGGCCCTTTGCAATGTGGGGCATTGATATGATTGTGGAGATTAAACCTACTGCTTCTAACGGACATCGCTTCATTCTTGTTGCGATTGATTACTTTACAAAATGGGTAGAGGCAACCTCGTTTGCTTCTGTTACCAAGAATGTGGTGGCACGGTTCATCAAGAATAGTCTTATTTGCCGATATGGCGTCCCTGAAAGAGTTATCACTGATAATGGCACTAATTTGAACAATAAGATGATTACTGAACTCTGCACGCAATTCAAGATAAAACACCATAACTCTTCTCCGTACCGGCCAAAGATGAACGGCGCCGTGGAGGCTGTTAATAAGAATATCAAGAAGATCATACAAAAGATGACAGTAACGTACAAAGACTGGCACGAGATGTTACCATTTGCTCTTCATGGTTATCGCACTTCAGTACGCACTTCGACAGGGGCAACTCCTTTCTCTTTATTCTACGGAATGGAAGTCGTCTTACCGGTGGAAGTTCAGATTCCCTCTCTAAGAATCATGAAAGAGGCAGGTTTAGACGAGGATGAATGGATTCAAACTCGACTCGATCAGATAAATCTGATTGATGAAAAGAGACTTGCGGCTGTTTGTCATGGGCAGATATATCAGAAGCACATGACCCAGGCATTCAACAAAAAGGTCAAGAGACAGGTGTATCAAGTCGGCAAATTGGTGATAAAGCGTATCATTCTACCACAAGGTGATTCCAGAGGCAAATGGACTCCCACATACGAAGGGCCATTTGTAGTTAAGAAGGTATTCTCCGGTGGAGCCATGATACTTGCTACGATGGATGGCGAAGACTTCCCACATCCCGTGAACGCAGACATAGTTAAAAAATACTACGCATAAAAGAGACCCGCTAGGTCGACGTATCTAGGCAAAAGTAAGGGCATCCCGACGAACCAAAAGGGTTCGGGAAAAAATTAGGGATAAACATATAAAAATGTACACCCGGCAAGTCGAAAACCCGAAAGGGCGGCTTGGGCAAAAAAGGGTATCCTGGTGGACTGAAAACCTAAAAGGCGGTCCAGGCAAAAATTAGGGATGAAAGCCTATGACTATGTCCCGTTCTCGGTCAACTTCACCCAAGTCAAAGGGACTGAACAAGCCAATCACTTCTATCCGACAGCAGGAGATGAGACGCTTGAAGACATAATGACAATAGCAGAATTAAAATCGATAGGACTTTTCCTTCATAGTTTTCTCTTTGTTTTCTTGACAATTTCCTCTTACTAGGATTTTTGTCTCCGTGTATTCAAAGTGCCCGTGTATAGGCCCTCTTTCGAACTCAATACAATTTTATTTCCAAAAGATGCTTTTGTTTTACTTTTTCTGTTTTGTTTGCGTAAACGTCCATTGATTTAATTTGAATTAATATGTGCATTTGAATTTGATCGATGTAACACCCTTCTAAAATACCCCAAATATTTAATTAAAATAGCAATATATCAATCAGAGTAATTATGCAATTAAGGGTGTCACACAATCATTTCACACCATTCACCATAATAACTGTCATGCTCTTTTATTAATTCAAAACATAAAGCATTCGCACAATACGCAGCGGATAGAAATCAAATCAATCATTGAAAAACATGTAACACATTACATGTAAAATTATTCAACAAGGTAAAACATCCCGTCCCGATGTTACATCTATCAGAGCATGACCCGCTAAGGAGACTACACTAGACTCCAAGCACTAGCTTCTACTCAATCACTGCTCGTTACCTGAAAACATAACTGTAAGGGTGAGTTCCTCAATCGATATAATAAGCATTATAAAATATCATGTAATGCTAAGTAAATAACACATTAATCACCCTAATCATATCACACATTCGGTAACGGCACATCAACTCAAATATCATACTCAATACCAACACAATTCATACTCATACTCAATGCCAACACAAACACACGTATAATATTAGAATACATCCATTCATATTATACGCCATACATACATTATGCAATGAGACTCCATGCATGCGGTACCGACTATTCGTGAACATATAGTTCACCTCACCGATCAAATCCAGATGCGGCTACCAAGCCCACTAGTCCCACTCATTTGAGACCTAGTGACTCACTCACTAATTCCTCACCACGGGAATTAGCTACCACCAACTCACTAATTCCTCACCATGGGAATTAGCTACCACCATAAAGACTACAATATGCATGCTAAATCACCTAGCAATGCAAAATCATCAACAATAATCCACAATGATTTACTCCTTAATTCCTCACCATGGGAATTAGCTACCACCATAAAGGCCACAATATGCATGCTAATTCACCTAGCAATGCAACATCATTAACAACAATTCACAATGGACATATGCTCACACTCTAAGCCATAAAACAGTCCATTCACCAACACATGCATAATATATACATTCACAACATTATGCATATTTTCACACATCATCAACACATGTATCAAAACATCATATCATGTCAAATAATTAATCACAGTATTAGCACACTCCACTAATACCTATACTGCTCAAAACAGCGGGAATTAATCCCTATTACATCATACGCCAATATAGGCCAAACACCAATTATGCACACATTATTCAAATATTAATTTTTCCAATTTCCAACAGTGTTAACCGGTTAACGCCCTGGGTTAACCGGTTAACGCAACACAGAACACGCTTTCTGGCAAAACTCAACATTGTTAACCGGTTAACGCCCTGGGTTAACCGGTTAACGCAGACAGAACAGCAATATTTTCACAACTCACAACAGTGTTAACCGGTTAACGCCCTGGGTTAACCGGTTAACGCAAGCAAAACAGCAATACTTCACAATTCCTAACAGTGTTAACCGGTTAACACCCTGGGTTAACCGGTTAACGCAAGACAGAAAGCTGTTCCTGCGCTAACACGAAGCAGACTGCAGAATTCTCCGCATTTTCCGCCGTTGGAGGACTTCCGGACCTTCGATTCCGATTCCGTAAAAAGCTATACGTTCGGGAAATCACAACTCACACAAATACATATTCAATTACAGCTTTAACACAACTTATCCAACACAATTTTTCAGCATTCAACATCCCAATTAGGGTCAATTCAACGGCTTATCACTACCCATTACATGTTAACCCATAATACCCATTAAGCGACGATAAACCCCCTTTACCTGAGTTAATCCGGCAATCCTTTAGCCTCAAGCTCTTCTCTTCTCCAACCTTCTTCCTCTTGCTCTGCCTCTTTGCCCTTTTCCTCTTTTCAGCCGCTTCTCTGCTTTTCACGTAAAACCCTCTTTTACCAAAAATGAAACTCTTTTCTTATTTCCAACTTATATATATTTTCCAATAATTATTATTCCAATAATAATAATAATAATCCAATAATTCCAATTATTTAATTAAATTAATAAATATAATATTAACTTAAATTAAATAATTATCTTATTTTTATCGGGGTGTTACAACTCTCCCCCACTAAAAGAGTTTTCGTCCTCGAAAACATACCTCAAGCGAATAACTCCGGATAAGACTCCTTCATCTGACTCTCAAGTTCCCAAGTCACATTGCCACCTGCTGGTCCTCCCCAAGCTACCTTCACCAAGGCAATCTCTTTACCCCGCAACTGCTTCAACTCTCGATCCTCGATCCTCATAGGTGATGTTTCAACAGTCAGGTTATCTCTCACCTATACATCATCTACTTGGACCACATGCGACGGATCAGGAATGTACCTCCTCAACTGAGACACATGGAAAACCTCATGCAAATTCGCAAGTGACGGCGGTAAAGCGATACGATAGGCTACCTCCCCTATCCTCTCCAAAATCTGATAAGGACCAATAAATCGAGGTGTCAACTTCTTCGACTTCAAAGCTCGACCAACCCCAGTTATCGGAGTAACACGAAGAAACACATGATCTCCCTCTTGAAACTCAAGTGACTTCCTCCTCTTGTCGTGATAACTCTTCTGACGACTCTGAGCAATTCTCATCTTCTCCTGAATCATCTTAATCTTTTCCGTAGTCTGTTGAACAATCTCCGGTCCAACCACAGCACTCTCACCGGACTCATACAACATAAAGGTGTCCGACATCTCCTACCATACAAAGCTTCAAACGGTTCCATACCAATGCTCGAATGAAAACTATTGTTACAGGTAAACTCAATCAAAGGTAAGTAACAATCCCAAGCACCTCCCTTTTCCAAAACACAAGCCCTCAAAAGATCCTCCAGTGACTGAATCGTCCTCTCAGTCTGACCATCAGTCTGCGGATGATATGCAGAACTCAATCTCAGCTTAGTTCCCAAAGCCCTCTGCAAACCTTCCCAGAACTTCGATGTAAATCTAGGATCTCTGTCCGAAACAATACTCGACGGAATACCGTGCAAACTTACAATCTTCTCAATATACAACTCAGCTAATCTCTCTAACGGATAATCCATTCTGATCGGAATGAAATGAGCCGATTTCGTCAATCTATCGACAATCACCCAAATAGCTTCAAAATTCTTACTTGTCCTCGGTAAACCAGAAACAAAATCCATACTGATACTATCCCACTTCCACTCTGGAATAGCCAACGGTTGCATTAGCCCAGACGGCTTCTGATGCTCAATCTTTGACTTCTGACAAGTCAAACAAGAATAAACAAAACTCGCAATTTCTCTTTTCATTCCCGGCCACCAAAATAACTTTTTCAAATCATGATACATCTTCGTAGCCCCAGGATGAATACTCAGGCCACTACGATGTCCTTCCTTAAGAATACTCTTCTTAAGTTCGGTAACATCCGGAATACACACCCGATTACCAAATTTCAAAACACCATTCTCATCAACTCTGAATTCACCACCTTGACCTTGATTCACTAGAGTCAACTTATCAACCAAAAGCACATCGGATTTCTGACCCTCTCTAATCTCATCCAGAATACCACTCGTTAACTTCAACATTCCTAATTTAACACTATTGTGAGTATTCTCACACACCAAACTCAAGTCTCTAAACTGCTCAATTAAATCCAATTCCTTAACCATTAACATAGACATATGCAATGATTTCCGACTCAATGCATCAGCCACTACGTTTGCTTTACCCGGATGGTAATTCAAACCAAAGTCATAATCCTTCAGAAACTCTAACCATCTCCTCTGTCTCATATTCAGCTCTTTCTGATCAAACAAATACTTTAAACTTTTATGGTCACTGAAAACCTCAAATCTTGACCCGTACAAGTAATGCCTCCATAACTTCAGAACAAATACCACGGCTGCCAACTCCAAATCGTGTGTCGGATAGTTCCTCTCATGAACCCTCAGTTGTCTCGAAGCATAAGCTATAACCTGCTTATTCTGCATCAACACACCACCCAAACCCAACAATGAAGCATCACAGAAAACCTCAAATAATTCCGACGGACTCGGTAATATCAGAATAGGAGCAGTAGTTAACCTTCTCTTTAACTCTTGGAAACCTTCTTCACACTTTGAGTCCCAAACAAACGCTTGCCCCTTTCTAGTCAACATCGTTAACGGTAACGCCAACTTAGAAAATCCCTCGATGAACTTCCTATAATAACCAGCCAAACCAAGAAAACTCCTTATCTCAGAAACTGACTTCGGAGCTTCCCACTTAGATACCGCTTCTATGT
Source organism: Lathyrus oleraceus (assembly GCF_024323335.1). NCBI lineage: Eukaryota > Viridiplantae > Streptophyta > Magnoliopsida > Fabales > Fabaceae > Lathyrus > Lathyrus oleraceus. The sequence goes on from NC_066585.1 coordinate 105,288,826, forward strand.
TAGAAGGATCAACAGCAACACCATCTCTTGAAATCACATGACCAAGAAAACTAACCTCTTCTAACCAAAATTCACACTTAGAGAGTTTAGCAAATAACTTCTTTTCTCGTAGAACTCCTAAAACCACTCTCAAATGTTCAGCATGCTCTTCTTCAGATTTCGAATACACCAAAATATCGTCAATAAACACCACAACAAACTGATCTAGGTACGGATGGAAAATCCTATTCATATACTCCATAAATACTCCAGGCGCATTAGTCACACCAAAAGGCATTACAGAATACTCATAATGTCCATACCTTGTTCTGAAAGCAGTCTTCTGAATATCCTCAGTCTTCACACGTATCTGATGATACCCTGATCTCAAATCTATTTTGCTGAACACACTCGCACCAACCAACTGATCCATCAAATCATCAATCCTCGGCAAAGGATACCGATTCTTGATCGTCACTTTATTCAGTTGCCTGTAGTCCACACACAACCTCATAGTACCTTCTTTCTTCTTAACCAATAACACTGGTGCACCCCACGGTGACACACTCGGACGAATAAATTTCTTATCCAACAGATCTTCCAACTGACTCTTCAATTCAGTTAACTCAACAGCAGACATACGGTACGGAGCCATCGACATCGGCCTAGTACCAGGTACCAAATCAATCGAGAACTCAACTTCACGCTCTGGCGGTAATTCATTCACTTCTTCCGGAAACACATCAGGAAAATCACACACCACAGCTAGATCGCAAATCATCAGTTTATCTTTAGCCTCCAAAGTCGCTAACAGCATAAACAACTCTGCCCCATCTGCTACTGCCTCATTCACCTGCCTCGCTGATAGAAACAAACTCTTTCCTTCCTCAATCTCAGGAAAGATCACAGTCTTATCAAAACAATTGATATAGACTCGGTTAAACACCAACCAGTTCATACCCAGAATAACATCAACCTGCACTAGTGGAAGACACACTAGGTCCATCCCAAAGTCTCTACCAAAAATACTCAAAGGACAATTTAAACAAACTGAAGTAGTAGTCACTGAACCCTTCGCAGGAGTATCAATCACCATACTTCCATGCATCTCAGATATCTCTAACTTAAGTTTCACAGCACAATCCAAAGATATAAAGGAATGAGTCGCACCTGTGTCAATAATAGCTACAAGAGGAAAGCCATTAATATAACACGTACCTCGGATCAAACGATCATCTGCAAAAGTCTCAGAACCCGATAAAGCAAAGACCTTGCCTCCCGACTGGTTCTCTCTCTTCGGCTTAGGACACTGTGGGCTAATATGACCCAACTCTCCACAGTTGAAACAAGTCACAGTCTTCGACCGGCACTCTGCAGCCAAATGACCACCTTTTCCACACTTGAAACACTTCCTCTCAGCACTGGTACACTCATGGACACGATGTCCAGCCTGACCACATCTGTAACACTTAGCAGGGGCACTAGAGTCTCCCCCACTAGGCCTCTTCATCCCACTCTGTCTCTGGAAACCTTTGCCAACTGCATACGGCTTCCCACGATCATTCTGATTCTTGCCTTTCCTATCAATCCTCTGCTGATAGCTTTCCGCTCTGGCCTTGGTATCCTGTTCAAAAATCCTGCAACAGTCAACCAAATCAGAAAACACTCTAATCCGCTGATATCCAATAGCCTGCTTGATCTCGGGACGTAACCCGTTCTCAAACTTCACACATTTTGAAAATTCCCCAGTAGCCTCATCATAGGGAGTGTAATACTTCGACAACTCTGTGAACTTAGCAGCATACTCAGTAACAGACCGATTGCCCTGCTTCAATTCTAAGAACTCTATCTCTTTCTTTCCTCTAACATCCTCTAGAAAATACTTCCTCAGGAATCTCTCTCTGAACACAGCCCAAGTGATCTCAGCATTCCCAGCAGATTCCAACTCAGTGCGGTTAGCAACCCACCAATCATCTGCTTCTTCTGACAGCATATGCGTACCGAACCTGACCTTCTGGTTATCGGCACACTCAGTCACTCGGAAGATTCTCTCAATCTCCTTCAACCACTTCTGAGCACCATCTGGATCGTATGCTCCCTTGAACATTGGAGGATTGTTCTTCTGGAACTCACTCAGTTGACGAGCAGCTCCCATTCCCACAATATTCGGATTCCCTCCAAGTACTCCAGCTAGCATACCCAGAGCCTCAGCAATCGCAACATCATCTCTACCTCTTCTAGCCATCTCTATTCTGAAAACCCAACAAACTAAACAATAAGTACTGATAGGGTTACACAACACCTATCCCGTACAGGGAAACAGAATAATTACGACTCGACTCGACCGACTATGCTCTGATACCACTAATGTAACACCCTTCTAAAATACCCCAAATATTTAATTAAAATAGCAATATATCAATCAGAGTAATTATGCAATTAAGGGTGTCACACAATCATTTCACACCATTCACCATAATAACTGTCATGCTCTTTTATTAATTCAAAACATAAAGCATTTGTACAATACGCAGCGGATAGAAATCAAATCAATCATTGCAAAACATGTAACACATTACATGTAAAATTATTCAACAAGGTAAAACATCCCGTCCCGATGTTACATCTATCAGAGCATGACCCACTAAGGAGACTACACTAGACTCCAAGCACTAGCTTCTACTCAATCACTGCTCGTTACCTGAAAACATAACTGTAAGGGTGAGTTCCTCAATCGATATAATAAGCATTATAAAATATCATGTAATGCTAAGTAAATAACACATTAATCACCCTAATCATATCACACATTCGGTAACGGCACATCAACTCAAATATCATACTCAATACCAACACAATTCATACTCATACTCAATGCCAACACAAACACACGTATAATATTGGAATACATCCATTCATATTATACGCCATACATACATTATGCAATGAGACTCCATGCATGCGGTACCGACTATTCGTGAACATATAGTTCACCTCACCGATCAAATCCAGATGCGGCTACCAAGCCCACTAGTCCCACTCATTTGAGACCTAGTGACTCACTCACTAATTCCTCACCACGGGAATTAGCTACCACCAACTCACTAATTCCTCACCATGGGAATTAGCTACCACCATAAAGACTACAATATGCATGCTAAATCACCTAGCAATGCAAAATTGTCAACAATAATCCACAATGATTTACTCACTAATTCCTCACCATGGGAATTAGCTACCACCATAAAGGCCACAATATGCATGCTAATTCACCTAGCAATGCAACATCATTAACAACAATTCACAATGGACATATGCTCACACTCTAAGCCATAAAACAGTCCATTCACCAACACATGCATAATATATACATTCACAACATTATGCATATTTTCACACATCATCAACACATGTATCAAAACATCATATCATGTCAAATAATTAATCACAGTATTAGCACACTCCACTAATACCTATACTGCTCAAAACAGCGGGAATTAATCCCTATTACATCATACGCCAATATAGGCCAAACACCAATTATGCACACATTATTCAAATATTAATTTTTCCAATTTCCAACAGTGTTAACCGGTTAACGCCCTGGGTTAACCGGTTAACGCAACACAGAACACGCTTTCTGGCAAAACTCAACATTGTTAACCGGTTAACGCCCTGGGTTAACCGGTTAACGCCCTGGGTTAACCGGTTAACGCAGACAGAACAGCAATATTTTCACAACTCACAACAGTGTTAACCGGTTAACGCCCTGGGTTAACCGGTTAACGCAAGCAAAACAGCAATACTTCACAATTCCTAACAGTGTTAACCGGTTAACACCCTGGGTTAACCGGTTAACGCAAGACAGAAAGCTGTTCCTGCGCTAACACGAAGCAGAATGCAGAATTCTCCGCATTTTCCGCCGTTGGAGGATTTCCGGACCTCCGAATCTGATTCCGTAAAAAGCTATACGTTCGGGAAATCACAACTCACACAAATACATATTCAATTACAGCTTTAACACAACTTATCCAACACAATTTTTCAGCATTCAACATCCCAATTAGGGTCAATTCAACGGCTTATCACTACCCATTACATGTTAACCCATAATACCCATTAAGCGACGATAAACCCCCCTTACCTGAGTTAATCCGGCAATCCTTTAGCCTCAAGCTCTTCTCTTCTCCAACCTTCTTCCTCTTGCTCTGCCTCTTTGCCTTTTTCCTCTTTTCAGCCGCTTCTCTGCTTTTCACGTAAAACCCTCTTTTACCAAAAATGAAACTCTTTTCTTATTTCCAACTTATATATATTTTCCAATAATTATTATTCCAATAATAATAATAATAATAATCCAATAATTCCAATTATTTAATTAAATTAATAAATATAATATTAACTTAAATTAAATAATTATCTTATTTTTATCGGGGTGTTACAATCGATGTTTGTCAAAAATATATGCATAAAATAGAAATAGCGATTACTACAAGACTTCAGGATCGAGGAGCAGGTCTAGCCATGCGTTCCAATGAATCCGGTTGCTAATTCTATTCCCCAGCATAAACCAGCTATTCCCCCAGAAGAGGATGGCATCACCAGACTGGTCATCTCTTCCATACCCAGCCGGGCTCGGTTGAGTGTTTCCATCATCAGACAGAAATCAAGTATCCCCAGCTAAGAAAGGGTCATCAATACAAGTATCTCCAACCAGAGGATGGGGATTTATTTTCCCCAGGAAGTCGCCAGAAAAAACTGTTCAGACGCATGATTCATTCATTACATCATTTCACATCATTTCACATCATGCACATGCATACAATGACCGCATTTATGTTCAGAAGCATAAAACATCCCATGCATCATGACATGGCATAAAGCTAACTTTATTTTTCAGACGGATATCTTCATCGATTACATTCGAGATTCAGAGACATCTTTCAGATATAATCCATGTGAATATTCAGTCTGGCTAGCTCTGACATCCTCCTAACGAGGGCATCTTTAAACTCATCCCAGACGTTTACATCAAACACAACAAATATCATCAGATATAACCTAGCTTACGGTTCATTCTGATTCAGCCCAACATATGATTCCATCAACTATTTCAAGACGGTCTAGAGTACGGCTCATTCGAATGTTCATTCCCTCAGATACCACCTGTAAGACCCCAATTTTTTCCCTAAGATCCCTCATGGCATCATGTCATATCATAACATTGCCTCAAGGATCATTGTACATCTTTGCTTCCCTCCTAGTGGGTGGGTATCCTGTGACTGTGATTTTTGATCACCAAGCATGTATTGCATTTGTATATCATTGCTTTTCATTTGTTATCTAACCAAAAGTACAAAAATATTGTCATCTAACCTTGTTTCTTGCAGATGAAGCAAACTAGGTCAAAATAGTCAAATCAGCCATTGAGCAATGGATGGTGGCCATTCTTGAAGAATTTGGGCACCATGATCATTCATCATAAGTTCATATAAGTTGTGATATCATTTTGGATCAAGATCTCATGTGAAAGAGGCTTGGAATTCATCAGAACATGGCTCAGTCAACCAAAACCCTAGAAAAGTCAGCTATGGTCAACTGTGCATTTAATCAGGAATTGGAAGGTGTGAGATGGTTGGAAAGACCTCATTCATGTCCATATGAGCCTCATTTGGCATTTCAAAGATCAAGGTTGAAGAATTTGAAGTCAAACAAAAAGTTTCCCAAAATGGAAATGACCTGTAATTTTCACCTGCCAAAAATGGAAAGTCATGCTCCTCAAAATTACATCATGAACCAAGCTTCAAATCAAAATTTGTCCAACATGAAAGTTGAAGATCTTGTTCTTACCTTTCCAAAAAGTCCAAGAACACTCATTTCCCATTTATGGTTGGCAAGTTATGATCAAATCATGTTCAAGAATTTTGGAATTTCAAAGTGGCATATCTTTCAAACCATTAGGCCAAATTGGATGGTTCCTTTTTGAGCAAATCCCATTTGATGTGTACTATCCAAATGCATCATCACATTTCATCAAAAACCTTCACATGAAAAGGTCATTTTTCAAGTGGACCATTTAAAAATTGGTGGGAAAAAAAGGCCAAATTTCAAAATACAAGGAATTTTCACATGAAACCAATTGAAATAGCTTCTAAATGTGATTTGTGGTATGCTGCAAAAGAAAAATTACTGTTCCATTGGTTCTAAGTTCAAAAGGGCAAATTGGCCAAAGTGCATAATGTGCAATTTTGCTAATCACTCCAATTTGGCTAATCATGATTAAGGCATGGGTTAAGAGGAACTATAAAGGTCTAATCATAACAGAATGCTCAGAATCAACAATCACAATTCAGATCAAAATCACAAAATCTCACAAATTCTCTCAATTTTCACAATTTTGCACATTCACTTTTTTCACCAATTCACCAAGAATCCATCAATCTTTGTGCTATTTTTTGCCGTGATCATCATTTGCAGGTGATTTGGAGGAGCTGTTTTTGGTAATTGATTGAAGAATCGAGCAAAAACTCCAACTGTTACAAGCTTGCTCTCACATGGCAGTTGCAAGATTTCACTGATCCAAGCACGATTGAGCTGAACATTCATCACCATTCACCTTCCACAACATCCTACTCCATCTGTTTTCACGATTCGAGGCCAAAAACACACGGATTCAAGCACTGCACATCAAGAAGGTAAAATCTCGATTCCTTCGATTCTTGAAATCCACATGTGGCTTAGGTAGATCATTGAACATAGAGTATTCTGACATTTGAATCGTGCATTTTCGTCCACTATCCATGGAGAAATCTAGATCTGAAGTTCGTATGTCAAAACATTTCTTGATTAGATCTTTTTGTATGTTGACTTCTGGATGATTTCGTTACCATATCCGTGATCCTCGTGGAAAGACGAAGAGAACCATATATAATTTGTACATTTTCGTGCAAAATTGTTCTTCACGATTTCTGGAATTGATGAACAGTGATGAACACGTTGTTTCCGTCCAGTTTCGCGTGCGTAGATCCGTGTTGGCCTGGCTTTTCGTTCAAATTTCCGTTTCCCGCCGCGCCGAGCCAATCACAACGCGCCATGCAGTTTAATGAAACTGCAGCGTTTTAGCCCTGACCTTGATAATTACAATAGTGCCATTCGCTGATTTATTTAATTCATTTAAATCATTTCCAACTTAAATAATTATTTCACTCTTAATCAAAACTTCTAAAATTCGTAATTAATTCATCCCTAATCCAAATTGAATGGGGATTTTTGTGTTGATCTCCAAATTTTATCTAGTTTTTTTTAGGCATGATAATGGTAGTTGTGCCTGGTGTATTTTTTGATTTGCCTAATGATCTTGATCATGTATGATATGTGCATATGTTTTACCATTTCCTTCATAAAATAATCATGCATTATCCAAAATGAATGAAATTTCACATGCTTGTTCTTGACTCTTTCCTGGTGATTTTGATGTATAGTTTGCTATTTTTGAGTCCCTGGTTAGAGAGATATGATGTGATCTTCATGAGTGTGACAATATGTGTCACACTATGTTCTGCCATGTTCATGATTTTATTTTCCATGCTTATGCTAGGCCAATGGCTCTGATTTTTTGCATGTGATATCATATGTATGTCTAGTTTCACCATGATTTTTTGTAGGAATTGTTGATACATTTCCTATTTAATTGGTATTTTTGTTTGCTGTTTACCATTTTGTGAACTTTTCTTGAGTGATCAACTTACATGGCTTGTAAAATGCTCATTCCTTATCATATGAAGATGAAATTTGGTGGAGTGTTTATTAACATGTTTAGCTTCACTTTGGCTTTGGTCCCATTCATTTCTCATTTGTTTTCACTGTTTTACACTTGCCTAAAGTTGACATATGATTTGTGACATAGTTTAGGTTGATTTTTGCATACCATGACTTCCTGATTTAATTCCCCTACTTCCATTTATCCAAATGCCATGAAATTTGATATGTAGCTCATTGAATGTTTTCTGTTTGAGCTGGAACTTTTGTGGAATTTATTGAGCTGTTTTGGTATTAGTTTGAGTGTAATCATTCTGTTAGCTCCAATGTGATTCCAAAATGCATAGTTTGACATGTTTCGCTTATGAAATGCAATTGGTGAATGTTTTTGATATGGGACCAGCTGGAATTTATTCTTGTTTGTTAAATCTTGATTGTGATCAATTTTCACTTGCTGTTTTGAATTTTTCATCTCCTTTTGACCCTAGGCTTGTCCTAGTGGTCTTACTTCTCACCTTTGAGTTGTTTTTTCAGGTTAAGAAGCAAAATGCTTTGAAGAGTTTAATTCAAGTTGATTGATTTTGGTTTATTTGATTATCATGAACTAACTTGGTCTGTTTTGTAGGATGCTAACTCATTTCATTTGAGTTTGTGCTTTGCACATGTGATTGATTGTGTTGTTTGTTGGTTCTTAACTTGTCTGTTTTGTCTTTGTGACTTGAATACTGATTATACTTGATTGATTTCAGGTACCATAGCCGCTTTAGTTCCTTGAGAACTAGCTATTGCTTTGCTTTGCTTAAGCATTGAGGTAGACTCTCTTGTCTCCATGTAGTCTGGAAGACCTGGCTTGTTATTTAGCCAGGCAACTGTCTGAAGTCCTCCTTAAGAGGCGATGTTTGTGATTGTTTACTTTGTCCCCAAGCAGGTAAAGACCTCATATGAGGCAATTGGTAGACAAAAGAGATATGTAACCTATCTCCTACTATTCTGTGAGTCTCTCACCTTGCTCACACCACATGCGTTGATGCATAGTGAGTAAAAGCCCAAGATCTATCGAGTCTAACTTGTGGAGAGAGTTCCATCTTTCTGAACTCCCACACCTTCTGATATTCAATACTCTCTCTGACCAGAGATAAGAGTGATGAGGCACACCCCTCATATCCTTTCATCTGCTTCACCTTGGCTCTCGATGTCAAGGTTAAGAGCGCCATTCACCTATTCCAGTTGACTTTTTTTAAGTCAAACCCTTTGATTGAGCCTAATTGTTTGGTTATAGTGGGTGCTAAATGACTTTGTTTGTTTGATTGATTATTGGATTCATTTGAACATGATTGCTTACTTGCCATTGTGCATTCATCATTATTGATTGTTAATTCTTGTATGATCATTATTGCATACCCTTGTGGTTTGTTTGAGTTTACCCATTGAGGACAATTGTAAGACCATGTTCTTTGGCCATTGTTCCTGTGATATGGAAGGATAGAGTGTAAGACCTCATTGGTCACTCATATCTTCTTTGCTCTTGTTTGTTGTATGAGAGGATGCAATTGTAAGTCCCGGTGATGTGGCATTTGTATTCCTATGACCATACTTTGGAGGTTGGTTTAAGTCCAGATAGATTGGCATCCGACATCCAAGTTTTGTTTTACTTTAGGAGGTTGGTGTAAACCCAGTTATTGGTATCCGACATTCGCTTTTGCTTTGTGAGATTGGTATAAGACCATTGATGGCATCCGGTATCATTGTTTTATTTTAGGAGATTGGTGTAAACCCAGTTATTGGTATCCAACATCCGCTTTTGTTTGTGAGATTGGTATAAGACCATTGATGGCATCCGGTATCACCTTGCTTTTATTTTGCTTACTTACTTTGTTGCCCCACTCCTAAGGACACACTTGAATCATCTTCTATATGATTTCAAGAGGTGAACTTCTAGGAAGTTTTACACTTCATCCACGCCCTTTTTGTTTCAAAACCCCTTTTCACTTGTTGACTTTTAAAAACTTGTAAATGCATGTTGTGCAAACATTCTCATCCTCTTTTCAAATTAGAAACCCGGACCCTAAGTCCTTGACTTTTCAAACTTCTTTTCATAACACTTCTTTGAATCAATCTAACCATACTTTGACCATCCTTTGTGAATAATCATAATCAATTAATCCAACTCATTCAATTGTTTTGTGGCTTTGTCCATGCTTGTTAAATTTTCATACATTAGCCATAGGTTTGATTTATCCTAGTTGGTTGATGTTAATCTCACCTAATTGTCCTTAGTTGATTGAATTGTAAGTCTTCCTTGCTTATTATAGGGTTAACCCCTCACTAGCAAGTGGAAGCTTTTCTCACATGGTGGACTTGTTGTTTCATAAGGTTGAGTTTTCTCCCGTGGATAACGTAAAGCCTTAGTGCTATTGTTTTAAAATGAACTCACAAATGTTTTGGAAATCTTTTAGCCGAACTACGGCGTTTTGGTCCTTACCTTTGATGGAAGGTACGTAGGCAACGGGTTCATCCGTTCAAACACAAAAATAATTAACTTGTATATTCTTTTCTCATCATCCCATTCATGTTTGCACAATATGTCATAAACAAATAAACATTTCTTATACAACAAGTGTGAAAAGGGCTCCCTAGGAGTACCTAGGACGTGATGGGTGCCTAACACCTTCCCATTGCGTAATTTACCCCTTACCCAGACTCTCTGATCTTTTTATTAGTTTTCTACGTGTAAAACTTCTTAGGTTTTTGTTCGCTTTTTAACCAGTCCTTAGGATAAATAAAAGTGCGGTGGCGACTCGAATTCATTGTATACTTTGCTTATGGTTTAATCAATAAATCATATAGCGACGAATACACCGCTACAGAAAAGTGGCGACTCTGCTGGGGATCACATTAGACCTTCCCTGGCGGTATTGCCTACTTTTCACCCTTGTTGTGTGATATATTTGTTTATCTGTTATATGACATATTTTTGTACAATTTGGGATAACTGTATTGATTGTAATGTTTGAATTGCTTGATATACAATTGCTGTTTGCTTTGGTGATCTCTGTGAGATGAGTTCTATACCCGAACTCGAGTGCACTCTAGGATAGGAGAATGGCATAGTCTTGTTGACTGGTGTGGAGTATTCCTTAGCCAGTTGACTTGCGAGTCCATTCACTTGGTGGAGGTCATGTTGGATTAATAATGTCACACAAGTTATTTGTGGTTAGGCATTATTTTTTCAATCATGTGCCTTAGAAGCCAAGGACCTTAGTTTACCAAACCCATCTTGGCCTATTTTTAGGACGTAGTGCGGAGGTCGTTCAGATGTAAGATCTGATGCGATTGTTACGCGATACTACACTCATAAGAGTCTCTCTTGAGAATATTTTTGGAATACGAGTATTCGTTCCTCCGAAAATATCCGAGAGATGGGACGATGATTATGGGAACCTCTGGTAGAACATGTCTGGCAGGTTTAAACCCTAGTACACTCCCTTTGGGTGGTTCTTAACCGAGACTCCATGCTTGTGACTCTCAGCAAACCCGTGATTCGTGGTTGAGTCGTTCAAACATCGTTAATATCAATGGAACTTGGGCGTTGATAAGGTGAAAACCATAATCCGCCAAAATGGATGATTGATATTAAGGATGTTAGAGCCGGTTCATGTACCGTTAATATCAATGGAACTTGGGTGTCGATAAGGTGAAAACCTAAATCCACCAAAATGGATGATTGATATTAGGGATACAATGAGCTTTCCCACGACCTTTGTTTGGTGTGCTTTGCTTGATCCTTGAGTGTGATTGTTGCATTCATGCATTCATGCATTCATCTGCATCCATATCATCAGAAAATAAGAAAATTTTCAAGGAACTCAAAGGAGTTTATTTGCAAAAAATTTCAAACATGGAAAAACCAGGAAAAAAATTTCACCTGATATATCTGATGAGGTATTCTCATATACGATCAAATGCTTAAATATTTCAAAGTTTGCAAATAAAACCCTCGAGTTCCTTTGAAATGAAAACAAGCATATGCATAAACACTTCATGCATCATTTGCATAAGCGGGTGTTTTGTTCCGGTCTCCCGTCCTGTGGTCTGACTCTGCGGTCTTCATTTATTTTGAAGATGCACTTTGCCGGTACTATACAAGAGCCAACTCTGCCAGATTGATGGACCGTTCTGAGCAAGAAAGTTGTGAACTCAAGGGGGAATTCGCCAGACTAAGTACTGTTGATGGATTTATTTCTGGTTAACCGATCCCGGGATGGCATTGGCTATTCTTCTGGGGCATTTAATGAGCAAGGTTTGTTCAAGAGTGGAGGATTCATCCATGATGATCAGCCTGAAGAGGAAGTTGCTGCTATCTTGGAAGAGGATGCAGAGGACGTGAACAACTTCGTTATTCCTGGTGGTGTCTGCCACAATTGGGTCGCTGTAGATGTTCCTACAGTCATCCATAAATCAGAGTAATTGTTCGCTTTGTTTAAAACCCTTCTCCCATGCCAAAAGGAGGAGTGATGACATTGTTGGCAGCATTTAATACAATGATGTTTTCATTCAATTAATACATTGTTAAACATTTGTTTTTCCATTTGTTTTCACTTTTTGCTTTTTGCATGAAATCAATGATCACAAAAAACCCATAGAAACAAGAATAAAAGCAACATTTTTCATCTGCATAAATGATTTGCTTGTTAAAATTCAAAAGCTTTTCATTATCCAAAATCATTATGCAGGGATTTCTAAACCCATTGAACATAATGATCCAACGCCATCTCCCAATTTTGAATCCCCTGTATTCGAGGCAGAGGAAGATGATGTTGAAGGAATTCCTGATGAGATTACCCAACTTCTTGAGCATAAAGGAAGCTCATCCAACTGTATCATGAGAATCAGCAGAACAGTCAAACTGGGGCATTGGAAATGCAATCAAAAAAAAAAAAAAAAAAGAAAAGAAAAAAAAAAGAGAGAGGGTGAAAAAAAAAAGATGAAAAAATCAAAAATCGGAAAAAAAATTCAAATAGAAAAAGAAAAATTATACCCTCAAGTCCCAAATTGACTGATGCTGAATGGATTCAGAGTCGTTATGACCAATTGAATTTGATCGAAGAGAAGCGATTAACTGCCATGTGCCATGGTCAGTTATATCAGCAGAGAATGAAGAAAGCATTCGATAAGAAGGTTAAACCTCGTGTATTCCGAGAAGGAGACCTCGTGCTCAAGAAAGTTTTGTCTTTCGTACCCGATTCCAGGGGCAAGTGGACTCCAAACTATGAGGGTCCATATGTTGTTAAGAGAGCCTTTTCAGGCGGTGCTTTGATGCTTACAACAATGGATGGGGAGGATTTCACTCGTCCTGTGAATTCAGATGCAATCAAGAAATACTTTGCCTAAAAAAAAAAGTATATGCAAATGAAAAAACAGAATAACTCGCTAAGTTGAAAACCCGAAAGGGCGGCTTAGGCAAAAATGAGCGTCTCGGTGGAGAACCCGAAAGGGTAATCCAGGCAAAAATTAGAGACTTGGAAAAAAAGGAATTATTTGCATCCCGCTAGATTGAGTACCTCACCCTGGGGCAATCTAGGCAAAAATTAGGGATTCGGCAAGTAACTGCATCCTGACAAGACTTTCTGTTCCGCAGCCTTCTTTTCGTCAGAAGATTCTCGATTCGTCGTCAACTGAAGCTTCGCATACATCGAGATTCAAATTGGTAGAGAAATGATCATTATGTTCAATGTAGCCCTCTTCCAATATATATCACTGATTTCAAATTTGTATAGATCTATGGAGTCTTGCCATTTGCAGACTACCATTCCATCAAATCAATTTGCGCTTTTATCCAATTATTTGCACTCTTATTTGTTTCAATTCAACAAATGTTTTGCATGTTTTAATTGATAAAATGTCATTGTTTTAAACAAATAAATTTTTCAAAATTGATTGTTTTAAACAAAGTGAATATTCACAATGACAAAAGGATACTCAGGAATGTCTCAGTGCTCTCCCGAGGGTGGTATGATTCCCAACAGGTAAGACCTTAGTTTATATTCCTGGCGTTTGATTGTATCCTCTTTCTCCCGCTTTGTTGTTGGGGTTGTTCCCCAAGCCAAGCAGAGGTGGTTGTTGAAGACTCAGTTTCTTCTCCGGCAGTAATCTCCCCAGCATGTTTGTTCTCCTTGTGGTAGATTCAGTGGTTGGTGGATTGATATCCCGGTACTTTACTGCTTTCCTCAGCATTGTCGCAAGCAGAGCTGTTGGTGGGGTTGTTCCCCAGTATAGTCGCGAGCAGAGATGTTGTTGAAGACTTCGCGTTCTTCTCCAGCAGTAGTCTCTCCCCAGTGCAGTTGCCAGCGGAGTTGTTGTGTCTCTCCTCAGCATGGTTGCTTTCCGTTTTTTCCCAGCTTAGTCTGCAGAATGGTTGTTGTGGCAGTTTCTGCCTGTTGAAAGCTATCTCAATCCCCAGTAAGGTCGGTTGGTGGCTCTAGCATCCCAAGGTTGGAGGGACTTCCTGATTACTTTTGATCCTTAGTAGAGTGGCTTATTGCAGAATCTACTTGTGTGATCCGTCAGATGTATGTTCTCCCCGAGTAGAGTGACTTGTTGCAGAATCTACTTGTGTGTTGCTTTCTCCCTCAGTGGGTTGTTCCCCAAGAGAGTAGCTGACAGATTTCCCCAGTAGAGTTGCTTGTGCAGTTAGATTCTACTTGGATGATTCTCCTGCAGTGGGTTGTTCCCCAGAGTTGTTTGGAGTTGCCTTTGCGGCAGTTCTTGTTTGAGCCATGAATTCTTGTTTCTCAGTTGATGCTGAGATCCCCTGCAGATATCCTCAGGATTCTCCTGATCCCCTACAGATTGGTCTTGGTGGCAGTTTGCCTGTTGTGACTTTCTGTACCCTGTCTGGGTTGTTTCGCTGATCCATTGCTCAGAGATTTAGTGTATCCTGATCTCTTTGTATCCCCTGCAGTACCCGCAGATCTTTGCTTTACAGCATGTGGGTCTCTAGCAGATTGGCTTTCCAGTTGGTTTTTCCCCTGGAAGTATAGTACCGGGCGTTTGATTCTTGGGTCTGTTGTGTTAGATATGTTTGTTTTGTCAGCATTCATCAAACATAAATCACGCATATTCATGCATATTCATAAAACATTCAGATATACATATTGCATTTTTGCCATATATCTCTTGATTGTTGTTCTCCTGCTATGGGTGATATAGATCTCTTTATAGATCTTCCCAAGCAGATGTCGGGTGGTTAATCTCTTCATATAGAGTCAACCCGTAAGCAGAAAGTATCTGTATCTCTCCTTCTGCAGTTCCCCACTGAGATATATCCTCGTGGACGACGGTTTCTTCCGTTTCCTCCCAACACATATATTGGGATGGATTTTCCTATTGAGTTATATCCTCATAGGACGTGTTTTGATTCAGTCCGTCTTTTCGGATCAATCCCGGATTGGCGTTGTGTCATCTGTTTCTTGTGCTTCCCTGTGGAAGGAATGAATGGTTTGCCCAGTAACCGGCATCAATTCATTTATCCCCAGCGGAGTTTTGTTGGGCCTCTACCCAGTAACCGGTAATTGTAAGTCCTATGTTCCTTGCTTCTTGGCGGAATTTGTGGTTATATACCTTTTTATTCCTCAAGCAAGAGTTGTTGGTCTTCTACCCAGTAGTCGGTAGTCGTAAATCCTATTTGTCTGCTCTCCAGCAGTTTGTGGTTTGTTATAAACCCTATTTTGTTTCCCGTGCGGATTTGTGATTTTTCCCATCCCCATGCGGAGTTGTTGGTTTTCTACCCAGTATTCGGTAGATGTAAACCCTAATTTGTGGTTATTCCCACCGGAGTATGGCTACTACCCCGTATTCGATAGTTGTAAGTCCTATCTTGTTTTCCCCTAGCAGAGGTAACCTTTGTGGTTCGTTCTGGTTGTTGGTGGATCTTCTGTTGTTGTGGTTTTTTATCCCCACGCAGATTTTGCGTTTCCCTGTGGAATAAGTTGAATAAGTGCTCAGTATTTAGCCTTCATTCACCCTATCCCCCAGTGGAGTTCGTGGTCTTCTATCCCGTATTCGGTAGTTGTAAATCCCATGTTGTGATTGTTCTCCCCATTGGAGTTTGTGCCTTATGGTACAGGTGGATAATTGCCGGTTGCTAGCAATTTTATCCCAGCTGAGTCGTTGGTTTCTACCCAGTAGTCGGTAGTGGTAAACCTCTTGTTTCCTCAGCCAGATTTTTGGTCTTCTATACAATATTCGGTAGTTGTAAACCCTAATTTCTCCCCTTTACAGAGTTAACCTTGTTGTTCATCCTAACCGATGACGGTTACTCTTTGTGGTTATCTTCATTCGTTGTTTGATGTTGATATTCCTCGTTGCTTGCGGATAATTGCCGGATGCTAGCAATTTATCCCCAGCAAGTTGTCTTCTGAATCATTGCCGTATGCTCGTAATGTTATCCCTTTTTGAAGTTGCCAGTGGGTCTTTTCACCGTTTGCTAGTGATTTGTTCCCCGGATCATTGATTGTTTATCAATGTATCCCCAGCCAGTCCCTGTGGATAATTGCCGGATGCTTGCAATTCGTCCTCAGCAGATCGCCCTTCATTTACCCGTTTGCCCGGTAGTGATTGTTGCTCCTTTTGATTGGTCATCATTATATACCTATTTTGGTATCCCGATGCCTTTCTTCTCGGTCGATTTATCCTTTGTTAACCCTTGTACCGGTTGTGGATAATCTTCCATGCGAGTGTGTTATCCACGTTCTGACGGTAATGGATAATATATCTCATGCACTCTTCAGTCGAAGCCTTTTGTGTTTCCCCGATCGAGTAAGATTCGTTGTTTCCCTTTGCGGAATCGTATATTTGTTGGATAATTGTCGGATGCTTGCAATTTATCCCCTTTGAGTTGTCTTTTGTTTACCCGGATGCTTGGTATCGATTGTCTCTCTTTTTGGTTAGTCACCTATTATATACTTCGGTATCTCTGGTGTCTTTTCCTTTCGAGTATGTTATTCACGGTCTGCCGGTAATGAATAATATATCTCTTTCACTCCTTGGTTGGAATCCTTTGTTGATCTTCCCCCAGTAGAGTAAGATTTGTATTCTTTATAGAATCGAATACCCATCCTTTAACCAGTTTGTGTTTTGGATGACGAGTGTTTTGGCATATATACCAATCCACGTTTTCGGTAGATCACCTATTATATACTTTGGTATCCCTGGTGTTTCTTACCATGCGAGTGTATTATCTACGGTTTGCCGGTAATAGATGATATATCTCATGCGAGTATTCTATCCACGTTCTGACGGTAATGGATATTATATCTCATGCACTCTTTGGGTTTGTGTCCTCAGTTGAGTAAGATTCGTTTTTCCTGTTGTGGATTCGAATGTCCATCCTGTAAGTCGATTTGCTTTTTCAAGCCCTCCTTTCGGATGATGAGTGTTTTGGCATATATACCAATTCACGTCTTTGGTAGGTCACCTATTATATACTCCGGTATCTCTGGTGTCTCTTCCTTTTCGAGTATATTATTCACGGTCTGCCGGTAATGAATAATATGTCTCATGCGCTCTTGGGTTAATCTTTTGATTGTTTTCTCCGCAGAGTAAGATTCATATTCCTTGTGGAATTGGATATCCATCCTATAAATAAGTCTGCTTTTCTAACTTTCTTCAGGATGATGAGTGTCTTGGCATATATACCAATTCACGTTTCGGTCGGTCACCTATTATATACTTCGGTATCCCTGGTGTTCCTTCCTTTCTGCTCCCTATTATGACCTTGGTCCCCTGTGGAGTCAGATTTTCCTGAGTTGATGTACCTTTTTTAGGTCTTTCTCAGATGTTTGGATTGATTGATATCTCTTACCCTTATACCGGTCTTAGATATTCTTTCTTCCTGATTTTGTTGCCCTTATACCGGTAACATCTCACCTTTGGCTTCCCCTGGAAAGTCTTTTCGAGATTTCCCCAGCGGAATTGTATTGCTATTTGTGTTGCTGTATTGGAGTTATCCCCAGTACATGCATTTTTGAGTCAGCTTGAGTCCTTTCCAATGGGAGTGTTTTCCTTTGGAATTGCTTCTTTCCCCGGCTTGAGTCCTTTACTTCCCCAGTGAGGTCTCCAGTCTGATTTCTGTTATCCCCTAATCAGAGTCGTGTCTTGCGCACGTTGTGTCAGTTTTGTTTTCCCCAACCCGGAGTCGTGTCCTGCTCACGTATTCCTTTTCTTTTATTATCCCCAATAAGAATCCCCACGAGAGTCTTGTTAGAGTCTCTGTTCCTGGTGAGTGTATTACTCCGATGGATCGTCTTTTCTTCTGTGTGAACCATATTCCCCACAGAGTTTGTGTCTTTTGCATGCATACATTTGCATCATGAGGTCTCTTAGGGACCAAAATTTGTCTCTTTACTGTTATTTAAGTCCATTCTACCGCGTCGATATGAAGATTTCTAAACTTCACTTCTCCGGCTAGAATGACCTTAAATAGGGGCATCTGTAAGACCCCAATTTTTGCCCTAAGATCCCTCATGGCATCATGTCATATCATAACATTGCCTCAAGGATCATTGTACATCTTTGCTTCCCTCCTAGTGGGTGGGTATCCTGTGAGTGTGATTTTTGATCACCAAGCATGTATTACATTTGTATATCATTGCTTTTCATTTGTTATCTAACCAAAAGTACAAAAATATTGTCATCTAACCTTGTTTCTTGCAGATGAAGCAAACTAGGTCAAAATAGTCAAATCAGCCATTGAGCAATGGATGGTGGCCATTCTTGAAGAATTTGGGCACCATGATCATTCATCATAAGTTCATATAAGTTGTGATATCATTTTGGATCAAGATCTCATGTGAAAGAGGCTTGGAATTCATCAGAACATGGCTCAGTCAACCAAAACCCTAGAAAAGTCAGCTATGGTCAACTGTGCATTTAATCAGGAATTGGAAGGTGTGAGATGGTTGGAAAGACCTCATTCATGTCCATATGAGCCTCATTTGGCATTTCAAAGATCAAGGTTGAAGAATTTGAAGTCAAACAAAAAGTTTCCCAAAATGGAAATGACCTGTAATTTTCACCTGCCAAAAATGGAAAGTCATGCTCCTCAAAATTACATCATGAACCAAGCTTCAAATCAAAATTTGTCCAACATGAAAGTTGAAGATCTTGTTCTTACCTTTCCAAAAAGTCTAAGAACACTCATTTCCCATTTATGGTTGGCAAGTTATGATCAAATCATGTTCAAGAATTTTGGAATTTCAAAGTGGCATATCTTTCAAACCATTAGGCCAAATTGGATGGTTCCTTTTTGAGCAAATCCCATTTGATGTGTACTATCCAAATCCATCATCACATTTCATCAAAAACCTTCACATAAAAAGGTCATTTTTCAAGTGGACCATTTAAAAATTGGTGGGAAAAAAGGCCAAATTTCAAAATACAAGGAATTTTCACATGAAACCAATTGAAATAGCTTCTAAATGTGATTTGTGGTATGCTGCAAAAGAAAAATTACTGTTCCATTGGTTCTAAGTTCAAAAGGGCAAATTGGCCAAAGTGCATAATGTGCAATTTTGCTAATCACTCCAATTTGGCTAATCATGATTAAGGCATGGGTTAAGAGGAACTATAAAGGTCTAATCATAACAGAATGCTCAGAATCAACAATCACAATTCAGATCAAAATCATAAAATCTCACAAATTCTCTCAATTTTCACAATTTTGCACATTCACTTTTTTCACCAATTCACCAAGAATCCATCAATCTTTGTGCTATTTTTTGCTGTGATCATCATTTGCAGGTGATTTGGAGGAGCTGTTTTTGGTAATTGATTGAAGAATCGAGCAAAAACTCCAACTGTTACAAGCTTGCTCTCACATGGCAGTTGCAAGATTTCACTGATCCAAGCACGATTGAGCTGAACATTCATCACCATTCACCTTCCACAACATCCTACTCCATCTGTTTTCACGATTCGAGGCCAAAAACACACGGATTCAAGCACTGCACATCAAGAAGGTAAAATCTCGATTCCTTCGATTCTTGAAATCCACATGTGGCTTAGGTAGATCATTGAACATAGAGTATTCTGACATTTGAATCGTGCATTTTCGTCCACTATCCATGGAGAAATCTAGATCTGAAGTTCGTATGTCAAAACATTTCTTGATTAGATCTTTTTGTATGTTGACTTCTGGATGATTTCGTTACCATATCCGTGATCCTCGTGGAAAGACGAAGAGAACCATATATAATTTGTACATTTTCGTGCAAAATTGTTCTTCACGATTTCTGGAATTGATGAACAGTGATGAACACGTTGTTTCCGTCCAGTTTCGCGTGCGTAGATCCGTGTTGGCCTGGCTTTTCGTTCAAATTTCCGTTTCCCGCCGCGCCGAGCCAATCACAACGCGCCATGCAGTTTAATGAAACTGCAGCGTTTTAGCCCTGGCCTTGATAATTACAATAGTGCCATTAGCTGATTTATTTAATTCATTTAAATCATTTCCAACTTAAATAATTATTTCACTCTTAATCAAAACTTCTAAAATTCGTAATTAATTCATCCCTAATCCAAATTGAATGGGGATTTTTGTGTTGAACTCCAAATTTTATCTAGTTTTTTTTAGGCATGATAATGGTAGTTGTGCCTGGTGTATTTTTTGATTTGCCTAATGATCTTGATCATGTATGATATGTGCATATGTTTTACCATTTCCTTCATAAAATAATCATGCATTATCCAAAATGAATGAAATTTCACATGCTTGTTCTTGACTCTTTCCTGGTGATTTTGATGTATAGTTTGCTATTTTTGAGTCCCTGGTTAGAGAGATATGATGTGATCTTCATGAGTGTGACAATATGTGTCACACTATGTTATGCCATGTTCATGATTTTATTTTCCATGCTTATGCTAGGCCAATGGCTCTGATTTTTTGCATATGATATCATATGTATGTCTAGTTTCACCATGATTTTTTGTAGGAATTGTTGATACATTTCCTATTTAATTGGTATTTTTGTTTGCTGTTTACCATTTTGTGAACTTTTCTTGAGTGATCAACTTACATGGCTTGTAAAATGCTCATTCCTTATCATATGAAGATGAAATTTGGTGGAGTGTTTATTAACATGTTTAGCTTCACTTTGGCTTTGGTCCCATTCATTTCTCATTTGTTTTCACTGTTTTACACTTGCCTAAAGTTGACATATGATTTGTGACATAGTTTAGGTTGATTTTTGCATACCATGACTTCCTGATTTAATTCCCCTACTTCCATTTATCCAAATGCCATGAAATTTGATATGTAGCTCATTGAATGTTTTCTGTTTGAGCTGGAATTTTTGTGGAATTTATTGAGCTGTTTTGGTATTAGTTTGAGTGTAATCATTCTGTTAGCTCCAATGTGATTCCAAAATGCATAGTTTGACATGTTTAGCTTATGAAATGCAATTGGTGAATGTTTTTGATATGGGACCAGCTGGAATTTATTCTTGTTTGTTAAATCTTGATTGTGATCAATTTTCACTTGCTGTTTTGAATTTTTCATCTCCTTTTGACCCTAGGCTTGTCCTAGTGGTCTTACTTCTCACCTTTGAGTTGTTTTTTCAGGTTAAGAAGCAAAATGCTTTGAAGAGTTTAATTCAAGTTGATTGATTTTGGTTTATTTGATTATCATGAACTAACTTGGTCTGTTTTGTAGGATGCTAACTCATTTCATTTGAGTTTGTGCTTTGCACATGTGATTGATTGTGTTGTTTGTTGGTTCTTAACTTGTCTGTTTTGTCTTTGTGACTTGAATACTGATTATACTTGATTGATTTCAGGTACCATAGCCGCTTTAGTTCCTTGAGAACTAGCTATTGCTTTGCTTTGCTTAAGCATTGAGGTAGACTCTCTTGTCTCCATGTAGTCTGGAAGACCTGGCTTGTTATTTAGCCAGGCAACTGTCTGAAGTCCTCCTTAAGAGGCGATGTTTGTGATTGTTTACTTTGTCCCCAAGCAGGTAAAGACCTCATATGAGGCAATTGGTAGACAAAAGAGATATGTAACCTATCTCCTACTATTCTGTGAGTCTCTCACCTTGCTCACACCACATGTGTTGATGCATAGTGAGTAAAAGCCCAAGATCTATCGAGTCTAACTTGTGGAGAGAGTTCCATCTTTCTGAACTCCCACACCTTCTGATATTCAATACTCTCTCTGACCAGAGATAAGAGTGATGAGGCACACCCCTCATATCCTTTCATTTGCTTCACCTTGGCTCTCGATGTCAAGGTTAAGAGCACCATTCACCTATTCCAGTTGACTTTTTTTAAGTCAAACCCTTTGATTGAGCCTAATTGTTTGGTTATAGTGGGTGCTAAATGACTTTGTTTGTTTGATTGATTATTGGATTCATTTGAACATGATTGCTTACTTGCCATTGTGCATTCATCATTATTGATTGTTAATTCTTGTATGATCATTATTGCATACCCTTGTGGTTTGTTTGAGTTTACCCATTGAGGACAATTGTAAGACCATGTTCTTTGGCCATTGTTCCTGTGATATGGAAGGATAGAGTGTAAGACCTCATTGGTCACTCATATCTTCTTTGCTCTTGTTTGTTGTATGAGAGGATGCAATTGTAAGTCCCGGTGATGTGGCATTTGTATTCCTATGACCATACTTTGGAGGTTGGTTTAAGTCCAGATAGATTGGCATCCGACATCCAAGTTTTGTTTTACTTTAGGAGGTTGGTGTAAACCCAGTTATTGGTATCCGACATCCGCTTTTTCTTTGTGAGATTGGTATAAGACCATTGATGGCATCCGGTATCATTGTTTTATTTTAGGAGATTGGTGTAAACCCAGTTATTGGTATCCAACATTCGCTTTTGTTTGTGAGATTGGTATAAGACCATTGATGGCATCCGGTATCACCTTGCTTTTATTTTGCTTACTTACTTTGTTGCCCCACTCCTAAGGACACACTTGAATCATCTTCTATATGATTTCAAAAGGTGAACTTCTAGGAAGTTTTACACTTCATCCACACCCTTTTTGTTTCCAAACCCCTTTTCACTTGTTGACTTTTAAAAACTTGTAAATGCATGTTGTGCAAACATTCTCATCCTCTTTTCAAATTAGAAACCCGGACCCTAAGTCCTTGACTTTTCAAACTTCTTTTCATAACACTTCTTTGAATCAATCTAACCATACTTTGACCATCCTTTGTGAATAATCATAATCAATTAATCCAACTCATTCAATTGTTTTGTGGCTTTGTCCATGCTTGTTAAATTTTCATACATTAGCCATAGGTTTGATTTATCCTAGTTGGTTGATGTTAATCTCACCTAATTGTCCTTAGTTGATTGAATTGTAAGTCTTCCTTGCTTATTATAGGGTTAACCCCTCACTAGCAAGTGGAAGCTTTTCTCACATGGTGGACTTGTTGTTTCATAAGGTTGAGTTTTCTCCCGTGGATAACGTAAAGCCTTAGTGCTATTGTTTTAAAATGAACTCACAAATGTTTTGGAAATCTTTTAGCCGAACTACGGCGTTTTGATCCTTACCTTTGATGGAAGGTACGTAGGCAACGGGTTCATCCGTTCAAACACAAAAATAATTAACTTGTATATTCTTTTCTCATCATCTCATTCATGTTTGCACAATATGTCATAAACAAATAAACATTTCTTATACAACAAGTGTGAAAAGGGCTCCCTAGGAGTACCTAGGACGTGATGGGTGCCTAACACCTTCCCATTGCGTAATTTACCCCTTACCCAGACTCTCTGATCTTTTTATTAGTTTTCTACGTGTAAAACTTCTTAGGTTTTTGTTCGCTTTTTAACCAGTCCTTAGGATAAATAAAAGTGCGGTGGCGACTCGAATTCATTGTATACTTTGCTTATGGTTTAATCAATAAATCATATAGCGACGAATACACCGCTACACCACCTAGCGTACGGTACATTTCTGAAGGGTAGTCTAGCGTGTGACTACCCCCTTTTCGTAATCAGATTCAGCCTAACGGACGGCCCATTCTGCTCAGAGACGGTCTAGCGTACGACCCATTCGGATGTTCATCTCCTCACAGGCTACCTGGCGTACGGTACATCCTGAAGTGTAGTCTAGCATACGACTACCCCTTTCATCCTCAGATACAGCCTAATGGACGGCTCATTTTGCAACTCAGATACGATCTAGCGTACGATCCATTCGGATCTTTCCTCCCCAGCAAAGGCATCCGCCTAATGAACAACTCACTCTGCTATTCAGATACGGTCTAGCGTATGATCCATTCTGATCCCTTATCCCCAGCAGCGTATAACACACTCTGACTCCCCAGCGAAGTCGACAGCATAATGGAGGACTCACTATACGGTCTAGCGTATGACCCGGTATGATACCCATGGCTTCAGATATCGTCTAACGTACGACACAATCTGAAGCTCTCATCATCAAACTTCCTGGATGGCATCTTTAAGCCCATCTACATCAAGACTATTTGACAAGTGCAAATTTTTGGGGCATTCTAGTGTTCAATAATCTTCCACCTCCAGACCACGAATGGCATACCTGCCATCCTAACTCTCTCGGTTCAAGAATATTGAACAGGGGCAGCTGTCATACCCCAAAATTTGCCCATTAATCTCGCAAAACATTTCTCGAAGCACTCCAACTTATTCTGCAAGGCACTGACCTTAAAGGAACAAAAGCCCAGCTCACAACAGGCCCAATCCAGAAAAAGGCCCAAACTAGCTCGCGCGCTAGGCGAGCAACTCCTTCGCCTAGCGAATCTTGCGAATACCAGAATTATTGGGCTTCATTCTGAGCCCATTAGGTCACAAATGGCCTGCTCGCTAGGCGAGCAAATCCTTCGCCTAGCGAACCCTTCGCTACAACGCTCGCCTAGCGAAGCTTGCGATATATCAGAATTTTTGGGCTTCATTCTGAGCCCATTAGGTCACCACAATCACTATAAATACCGACACTTCAGTCACGAAAAAGAGGACGGAAAAACGGAGGAAGACGGACAGAAACCCTGGAGACCAACTCAGAGAATTCCGAGTAAAGAAACCCTGAAGGCCGCTCATCCGCACCAAGGTTGCCTCCGCCCAATTCGACCCGATTTGCCAATCCAAAGCTGCAATTCCATTGCAAACAGGTTTGCGCATCTCTACTGTTTTATGCTTTTAATCGGTAATCGCTACATACATAAGGCATCATGATTAAATTTTCGGATATGTAATTTGATTTCACATGTGAATTTAAGTATGCCTGAATATCCTGAATGTTTGTCCATGCTATTCCTGTAATTAAATGCCATAAAGTTCAGGGTTCCGGAATCATGCTGCTATCAAACTCAAAACCCGTAGCAGCTCGCTAGCACATCGCTAAGCGAGCCTGTAGCGAGCGCTCGCTAAGCCTTCGCTAGGCGAAGCAGGAGCGAACGGGACAGTGGTTGTTTTGTTTCTTTTCTGTTCTACCTTATGTTTATCTAATCAAGATTCATTATAATTCTGCATCATTTGGCCTGACTTTATGACTGTTGTTTTTATGTTGTGGTGCAATTTTCAATTGTACTTTATCTCGATGTTCTAACCCGTGTGCTGAATTGTGTAAAGGCTTACATATTCCCGAGGAAACGGCCGGCTAGGTATTCCACTTTATGTTTGGGATACCCTTATGGAGATGGATTCTGAATTACTTAATTTTTATGTGGAGATTCATCCTAAATTCCCTAGCTAATTTTAATGTATTGATTTCGTCAATTTTAATGTGGACCTAATTACTTAATCGATTACGGCTATCTAATTAATTGTAAAACTTTGCCTTTAAATATGCGATCTTGGACTTCTCTTTGTTGCCTTACGATATTACGGTATTATGGTCATGTCCCGCGAATGTGGGGATACACTTAGCAAAGACCCTTCGATTAAATCATCATAGTCCCTCGAATGTTGCCTTTGTCCCTCGATGACCCTTCGGTATAGCCTACGGTTAAATGATGATCGTCCCTTCGAATGCTAAGGTATCCTTACAAATGTTGCCTTCAATGACCAATCGATGACCCTACGATGACCCTTTTACATCCAAAGGATAAAACTACTTACTTCTCAATAGTAAGGACAATTTTACCCTCATAAGGATAGGAAATGCCCGTAAAGACCTTGGACAGGTATAACTCTTAATTGCTTATTCACAACCTAAAATATTTTTCACACCCCACACCTTTCAAAACATCTTTTAGAAAATCACCACTTGGTATACATTCATACTAGAATCATTACCGAGTTATATTTTTCTAAACAACTTTCAAAACTAAACGAGATAACCACTTTGTATACATTCATACAAGAATCATTACAAAGTTAAATTCTCTTTTCAAAACATTTTCTAAACAATTCACAACCACTTTTTCCAGACAAACATAAGTGATCAAGCAATTAAGAGCCCATGGATAACCATGGATACAAAGGGTGCTAACACCTTCCCTTTGTATAATGTACCTCCCGAACCTAAAATCTAATTAAGGTCTTTCCTGTTCTTTTCCACCTTTCCTTATTGGATAAAAGAAAAGTCGGTGGCGACTCTTGCTATCCGCGACATTGCGATTAAAAGCAAAACACCTCAAGTCAGTTCACCGTATGACAATCATCATCATATGTGTTGTTAGCAAATAGTATACCACAATTCATAGTTCCATTTAGGTACCTTAGAAGTCTCCTTGTTGCTTTCATGTGTGATACCTTAGGATCATCCATGTATCTACTTATCAAGGAAACAAAAAACATATGTCAAGTCTGTTATTGCATAGGTATCTCAAAAAGTATATTATCTGCTTAAACAAGGGTGTATTGACCTTGTCATCATCTCCATTCTTCTTAAGTTTCAAGTTTGCTTCACTGTATCTCAAAAAGTATATTATCTGTTTAAACAAGGTTGTATTGACCTTGTCATCATCTTCATTCTTCTCAAGTTTCAAGTTTGCTTTAATAGGTGAAGTTGCAGAGCTAGATTCAAGCATGTTAAACTCCTTAAGAACTTATTTGGCATACTTTCTTTTATGTAGAATCATACCTCTTCCAATTCTTAGAAGATCAGTGTCTTTAGAAATAAGATAGGTCTCCCAAATCTGATATTTCAAATTCCTTCATCATCAGCTGCTTGAACGTGTCCAGATCTTTGATATTATTTCTTGTGACTGACAAATCATCAACATACATATAGGTGATTGTTATGTCACCTTCTTTGGACTGCACATATACTTCATATTCAGATCTACATTTCGTAAAACCCAATTTCACCAAATATGATTCAATTTTCTTATTACATGCCCTTGGGGCCTGTTTGAGGCCATAAAGGGCTTTGTGCAACATATACACCATCTTTTCTTTCCCTTCTTTCACAAAACCTAGAGGTTGTATGATATATACCTCTTCATCTAATGTTTCATTGAGAAATGAAGATTTCACATCAAGATGGTATGTAATCCAACTTTTCTTGCAGGCCAAGGCAACTACCAACCTAAATGTTTCCAATCTAGCAATTGGAGCACACACTTCTGAGTTGTCAATACATGCTCTCTGTAGAAATCCTCTTGCTACTAACATGGCCTTATGCTTAGATATTGAGCTATCAAGGTTGTGCTTCATCTTACAGACCCATTTTACCTTAATTTTTTTGTGTTGGTTGGTAACTTGACAAGTTGCCATGTATGATTCATTTCTATTGTTGTCAACTCTTCAACCATAGCATTATTCCATGCTTCACTCTTCAAGGCTTCATTATGGTTGATAGGTTATGCATCAGCTAGTAAGAAAAAACGAACAAGATCCACATCCTTTGTAACCTCATTTCCCACAAATACCTCACAATCTTCTAATCTTGTTGGGAGTGTCCTTGTTTTCTGAGGCTTTTTAATGATCACGGGTACACCTTCATGTAAGTCAGTTGGTATATCGTCTTCTTCTTCTTCTGACTCTTCCTTCAACCCTGAGTTCAACAAAGGTTTACTACATGTGCTATTTGATGTCCAATTTCGTGCTTCATTTTCGTCAGTAATAATGTCTCTACTGATTATAATCTTCTCAGTGATTGGATTAAATAATCTATAAGCACCAGTTTTGTGAGCCAACCAGAATCATGGCTTCACTCTTGTCATCCAACTTTTTCCTTCTAGCACCAGGAAAGTGTTTGCAACAAACCGAGCCAAACACTATAAGATGATTCACAGGTGGTTTATTGGCACTTCATACCTCTTCTTAAACCTTATTCTTCAATTTCCTTATTGGACATCTGTTTAGCATATATGTAGCAGTAAACTACTGCTTCACCTTACAATGAGTTAGGTTTGTCTTTTTTCTTTAGCATACACCTGGCCGTATCTAGCATGCTTTTATTCCTCCTCTCAGCTATACCATTATGTTGAGGGGTATATGGAGTAGTCTCTTCATGATCAATTTCATTATGAGCCTAAAATTCTTCAAATATCTTGGAAATATACTTTCATCCACCATTTGTTATGAGTATTTTGATCTTCTTCTCACTTTCATTTTCCACAATCAACTTGAATCTTTTAAAGACTTCAAACACTTCATCTTTGTGATTGATCAAATACACCCAGAGTTTTTTATTATGCTCATCACAAAAGAAACAAAGTATATATTTTCACCAATTGTATGGTCTTTAAAAGGGCCACAAACATCTTAGTGTACAACCTCGAGAATGCTTGTTAATCTCATAGGAAAATAGGACTTGAATAAATTTCTAGATTGCTTTCCTACCAAGCAACCTTCATATAATTTCTCAGGAGTTGACAATTTTGGAATACCAAGCACCATCTCTTATGTCACCAGTTAATTGAGATATGAAATTTCAATTGACCAAATCTCAGATGCCACAACCAACTTTGTTTCTTCTTAATCACAACCTACAAACATTGAACTTATGTTGAACTTATTATAGTCTTAAAGGTTCTATTATTTTACAAATGAGATATCAAAATCAACTTGTTGGTTGGATCAAACAACTCAAGGCTTCATTTTTCAGTTATTGGGAATCCTTTCTCAATAAGTTGACCAACACTCAAAAAGTTACACTTCATGTCTGGCACATATAACACATCTTCCATTATGGCTAGATTAACATTGCTCCTTGTGATCACCATGTTACTTACTCCTTCTGCCTATAGTGATCTTCTATCTACAAGCCTGGTCTTGCTTCTTCTTGAGTCATCGAACTTGATCAACAATGACATATTGTAACACCTCAAAATTTGCCCTCCTCTCTTGGGACTAGCTTAACATATGGCATATCATTTTTTAGGTCATTAGGCATTGCATATTTGCATATCATGTGGTAACATTGTGCAAGTCATCTTCCTAAGTCTTGATCAGGAGATAAAGAGGTTAAGATGCAAGCTAGGGTTTCATTGAATGGATCACTAATCATCTGAGGATGTGTGGTACAAATTAGGGTTTCTTGATTCTCAAGGAGATTGGTCTTTATCTTGGTTGAAATGATACATCATCATCATGGTTTTGTCATCACCAAGAGATTGATCAGATACCTTGAGATTAGGGTTTTGACCACTGGTCAACCCTAATCATCTGCATTGGGCCAGTCAGGGCTTGGCAAGGAGATGGGGTCTACAATGGATATGGGGATCATTTCGTGATTGTATTGAGCTTATGGAAGCTAGGGTTGCATCATTGAGCCATTTCATCAGGAGTTGGAGGCTCAACTTGATCAGTGCATAGCCAAATTCATCTATCAGTCAGAAAAGTCAATTGTGGTCAACTGTGCCTGAATTGATGGATTTGGAGGTGGGAGAGAGTTAGATACACTTCATTCATGTCCAAACAAGTTTCATTTGGCATTTCAAACATCAAGAATGAAGAAAATAAAGTCAGATGGAAACTTTCCAAAAATAGAAAGTGACTTGTAATTGAAAACTGCCAAAAATGGAAAGTTTTTCTCCTCAAAATTACGTGTCCAAAAATGTTTCAAATGAAAATTTGTTCAACATGAAAGTTGTAGATCTTGCTCTCCCCTTTCCAAAAAGTCCAAGAACATAAATTTCTCATATGTGTTTGGCAAGTTATGGATTGATCGTTGTCCAAAAAAGTTGAATTTCAAAGTGGCATAACTCTTGATTCACAAGGCCAAATTGAGTGAGGTTTCTTTGAGCAAACTCCATTTGACATGTACTATCATGATCCATCATCACATTTCATCAAAAATCATCACATAAAAAGTCCATTTTTCAAGTGGACTTAATTTGAAAAAGTGGAGGGAAAAAGGTGTTTTTGAGAGATATTCATTATTTTCACATGATTCCACTTGCATTAGCTCACATATAGCATTTGTAACTTGCTGCAACAAAGAAATTTTACTGTTACATTGCATTGGCATAAGTGAGGTGAAATGACAAAATTGTCCATTTAGCATGAAAAGGCATTTTTACTAATCCACTTCATTAACACTAATTGTGATTACTAACATGATTAACATCACATATATAAACATAATCCTAACTGTTTTTTGATTAATCATAACAGAATTTCATTCTAGATCTGAAAATCTCAAAAACCTCTTCACTTTCTCTCTCACTTTTTTTCCAAAAATTTGCAATTTCTTCAAAAACTTTGCATTGATCTTCATCTACTCATCATCTATATGCATTATTGAAGCTAATTGAAGCAAGATTTCCTCATTTCCAAGCCAAATTTTGGACTGTTAAAGTGAGGTGCAACAATGGCAATTCAAGATTTCATCAAGATCGTGCACAATTAACATCCAAGACTTGCTTCATTCATCAACTCAAGCATCATAGAAGATCTGTTTTGGCATTACAAGGTGGAAAACGCACGAATTCACAACTGTACATCATTGAAGGTGATTTTTCGACCTCAATAATTCTTGAATTTGTTTGATGCTTTAGATAGATCTTTGAATGTAGAGAATTCTGCAATTTGAACCACTAAATTTGGTTGAGAAACGAGGAAGTTATGATGATTTGAAGTTTTGTGCACAAACATGTTTTGCTTCGATTTTTTTTATTTATCAAGAATTAGGAAAAATTAATTTGAGATTCATGATGTACGTTGAAAGACCTTTCCGTTGATATAAAGTTTGTCCAATTTGGTGAACATTTGTTCTTGAGCCTATGAATGTATGAATGTCATGAAGAACTTGAAAATTTTCAAAAAAACATGTGTTAGATCCATTCGCGCGGTACTGTTCATGAAATCCCGTGTTTGTGTGCGCTGCCTTATTAGACCACTGTTCGGTCCTGCTGTACAGCATGCCTCCTTGGCCTAGCGGTTGGTGAGAGCGCCTGTGACCACTACGTATAGGGTTCGAGTCCGTGCTATGTCACTTTTCCACTTTGTCTTTCCATTAATTTTCATTATGTTTTCATGTGCTTCACTTGCTTGTTCAACTTTTTTTTTTCTCAACATCAAAAATCCATATCTAACTCATTTTTGATCCAAATTTGATGAGACTTTTTTCACCATTCTCCTTGTGATGTGTACTTTTTTATGGTGATTTTTAATATTTTTGTGCACGTGTGGAAAAATAAAATGCCTAGGGATTGTTTGAATGTATCATTTGTGTATATGTTTTTCCATATTGATCATGAAATCTTGTGCCTTATCCAAAATGTTTGAAATTTTACATGCACATTCTTGACTCTTTCCTGGTGATTTTGATGTATAGTTTGCTAATTTTGAGTCCCTGGTTAGAGAGATATGATGTGATCAAGTTGAGTGTGACAATGTGTGTCACACTATGTTATGTCAACTTCATGAATTTTGTTCCCATGCTTATGCGTTTCCATTTGCTCTCAATTTTTGCATGTGATATCATCTAAATGTCTAGTTTGAGCTTGATTTTTTGTAGGATTTATTGATCTATTTCCTATTTGATTGGGATTTTTGTTTGCTGTTTAGTCATTTGTTGACTTTTTGTGACACATGTTGGCATTTGATTTGTGAAATTCTGGTTATTAATTGGATGGATGTGCAATTTTGTGGATTGATTCTTAACATGTTTAACTTCATTTTGGCTTTGGTCCCATTCATTTTTCTTATTCCATTTCTGTTTTACACTTGCCTAAAGTTGATACATGATTTGTGGCATTGTTTGAGCTTGTATAAGCATGACTTGACTTAGTGAATTTAATTTCCCTACTTCCTCTGGTCCAAATAGCATGAAATTTGATATGATGCTCATTGAATGCGTTCTGTTTAGGCTTGAATTTTTGTGGAATTTATTGAGCTGTTTTGATATTGATTTGATTGTGATCATTCTGTTTGCTCTAATGTGTTTCCAAAGTGCGTAGTTTGACATGTTTTGTGTATGAAATGGATTTGGTACATAGTTTTGATGTGAGACCAATTGGATTATCTTTTTGCTTGATAAATATTGGTTTTGATTAATTTTCACTTGCTGTTTTGAATTTTTCATCTCTTTTGGACCCTAGGCTTGTCCTAGTGGTCTTGTTTCTCACGTTTGAATGTGATTTTCAGGTTGAAGAAGCAAATGCTTTGAAGAGTTTAATTCAAGTTGATTAAGTTTGGTTTATATGCTTGTTATGAACTAACTTGGTTTATTTTGTAGGATGCTTGGCTCACTTGAGTTGATTGTGCTTTGCATAGTGCATTGTCTGATTGTGTTGTCTGTTGGTTCTTATCTTGTCTGTTTTGACTCTGTGATTGGTATACTGACTGAATTAGATTAATTTCAGGTACTTTAGTCGCTAACAGTTCATCTTTGAACTTGCTTTGTGCTGCTGCTTGGTTGTATAAACCAATTGAGGTAGACTCTCTTGTCTCCATGTAATCTGGAAGACCTGGCTTGTTATTTAGCCAGGCAACTGTCTGAAGTCCTCCTTAAGAGGCGATGATTGTGATTGTTTAACTTTGTCCCCAAGCAGGAAAAGACCTTGATTAAGGCAATTGGCAGAACCCAAGGGATGTGCAATCCATCCCCTGCTATTCTTGTTGAGTCGTCCCTCTGCTCACACCACTGTGTTGATGCATTGGGACATTAACCCAAGATCAGTTGAGTCAGAGTCTTGAGTGTAGAAGGGTTCCCACTTCCTGAACCCACGCTCCTTTGTCTGAAGCTCTCCCTGGCCAGGGATAAGAGCTGTGAAGTCTCATCTTCACTCACCTTTCATCTGCTTCACCCTGACTCTCAATGTCAGGGTTAAGAGCGAACACTACCATGTACAGTTGGCTTGCTCTTGCAGCCTCACCCTTGTTTGAGCCTCACTTGACTGGATATAGTGTGTGCTACTTGTGAATGTTTGCTTTATTTTGATTGAGCATGTGTGCTTTGTTTTTTCCTGGTTAGGATTAGCTTGCTGTTGTGCAAGTAGATAGCGAACCATAACATAGGGCAATGATGCATGATAACATCTAGGCTCGAGTCCAGCTCCCTAGTAGTGTGTCTCCCTTTGTATCTGGTTAGGTGAGAATTTCTTTCCTGTTCAGGGGAACTACGTCGCCCTGATCCTCATACCAGATGAGGTACGTATGCAGGAGACCGTGCGAGGTCTCTCCGGGCACTTTTTTTCTTTTTGTGTGTGTTTTTTGTTAACCCTCTTGTGTGTCAGGATATGGATGTAGGCCCAGCGATTGGCTGTCCGTATCCTGAGTGTGTTTGTTTGGTTCGGAAGCCGATGTAAGTCCAGCGATTGGCGTTCGGGTTCCAGGTTTGCATGTGTTTGTGTGTGTCTTGTTTGGCGTGCGTGAGCCGAACTACGGCAGCTCTGATTCTCGTTTCAGACGAGATACGTAGGCATAGGACGCGATGTCCTAGCGAGCCCTCTCCCCTCTTCTTCCACCTGTGTTGTCTTCAGTGTGTGTGTGTGATGTTTTGTTTTAGCAACCTTTTCTTTTTTTTAGAGCGTGGATTCCGTCGAGTACGACGGACGTGAGGGGTGCTAATACCTTCCACTTGCGTAACCGACTCCCATACCCTTTCTCTTTGGTCGCGAGACCATGCTTTTTCCAGGTTTACTCTGAGCGTTTCCTTTCCCTCCTTTGGGATAAATAACGCACGGTGGCGGCTCTGTGTTGTTTTTGTTTTAGCCCGCCGGTTGTTTTTCGCGGATGCGACAGCTGGCGACTCTGCTGGGGAATCTATAAGAGGTTGACCTGTGCTGGTCCATCTTCCCTAAGCGAGTCTCTCCTAGCGTTCTAGGATAGTTTAGGTTGCTTGTGTCGCTTTATTCATTGCATTGATTATTATGTTGTGTATATATTTGCATAAATATTTGCATGCATCATACTATCATGTTGCCGTCCTCTGTGCAGGTGGTTCCGTTGTTTTGGGGTGGGTGTTCTGAGTGGGGCTAAAACCCAGGCCCGAGTATACACCTAGGATTAGTGTGGTCTCATGTTGCCTCTTTCATGTTAGGTTAACATGTGCTTGGCAATGTGATGTACCACAAGCCGGACGAGGTTCATTTGATAGTGCTCTTCCTTTGTGGGGTACTCCACTCTGGTTGAGTCACCTCATCTGAGCTATTGACTATGGTGACCGATCATTTCCCGGATCTTTGGTTTAGACGATCTCAAGAGAGCTACAATGGCACACCCGAAAGGGCAAACCCATTGAGTATCTTAGCCCGATTGTCGAGGCTATTGTCCGCCTTAGGATAACCTTATTAGAATTTACCTGTGAGGGGAGGGTGATTCTTACAGATGCATGTTCAGATGGTGATTTTGATGGTGACTAATGGTTCCGTTGATCAGAGTCCTATTTATAAGTCGGATTTATGGCCATTTATTTCTGAGACGCCGGAGTGTTGTCCGTATTATTTATCAGTGGGGATCCGTTTATTTCAGGATTCCCCGGGCCGATTCAGAGGATTGTGGTTATCTGATCAGAGATTGTTTGGTGATGATGGTGATGTATCTTTCAGTTCCGTTTATTTCGGAGCTCCCGAGTCGGATTTATGGTTAATCAGTACCTTAGATGGTTATGATCAATTTAGAGATCGGGGCTCAGTACAACAGATGATCAGATGACTCGGAGGATGGCACAATGCATTGCGCGCATACATCTGCATCATCCACATTTTGCATTCATCTGCATTAAACCTACGTCTAGCCATATGGGGAGTGTTATTGATTGAGAAATCTGATGGAGAGACATTCTAAATGTCAGAATGTGGATGTCAAAATATTATCTGTCTCGATGAAACCAGGATCAAAAGACAGAAGCTTCCTCGTATGGATAGACGTTGCATTCATGCATATTAACCTGTTTGCTGTTTTGCAGGTGTCAGTTCTAACCTGTTTGATTGACACAGGAATGATGAATCCGCCCAACACAGACATTCTCGAGCTGAAAGAGAAGATGGGAGAGCTGATCAATGTCATGCAAGAGTTCGCCTTGGGGCAGAAAGCAATTGCCGAGAAGGTGGGGAGGATTGAAGACTGGCTGAAGAAAGGGGAAACGCAAGGAAACGCTTCGTCGTCTGGACCGAAGAAATCCTTTGGTAATGACCAGCGCAAGAATGAGGGTGAATCGAGTGTTGTGTATGCCCAGAGAGGACGCGGTAGGAATCGTTACTACCAGCACACTGCTGCGGTAACCACCCCTACTGGTAATCAGTCAGTCCAACAGCAGCAACCACCACCTCAATTGAGAGCACAGAGAGCTGGGAACCAAGTGAGAGGAAAGGGGGTTGATCGTCATTTTGATAGGCCACCCATGACGTATGCTCTTCTGTTCAAGAAGTTGATGGATCTCAGAATGGTACAATTGAGGACATTAGCTCCATTGAGATCATATCAGAGGCCACCTAATTATGATGAGAACGCCAAGTGTGAATTCCATTCTGGTGCGTCTGGGCATAACATTGAGGGTTGTAGAGCCTTTAAGCATGCTGTCCAAGACCTGGTGGATTCCAAGGCCCTCAATTTTACACTGTCATTGAATGTTAATGTCGATCCCGTGCCGGTGCAGGGTCAGGTGATGGTGGGTGTAATCGCTGAAAATTCAGATCGCGTCTGTGCGGTGGGGGAAGAGACTGACAGTGACTGTGAGCTGGAGTCGTGGATAAAAGCGTGCGTACCAGGGAACTGGAAGGCCTAAAAAGATCATCACTGTCACTCTACTGGAAGAGTAATAATTTCTGTTTTTCAGTTTTATTTGCATGAAAGCCATACGTTTTGCCCGAAACGTATTGGTCCATTGTAAGGGCCACCTCATGTTTCATTTTGCAACATTTTGCATCATTAATAAATGGATGTTTTTCAATTAAAAGCGGTGTTCCCTGTTTTTCATTTATTTTTACAGTTTAAAAACAAATAAAAAGGCAATGTTTGTTTTCATTTTTTTCCTTGTGTTTTGTCTCGTTCCGACTTCAAAAAATAATTCTCCGGATCTCATTGATAACAATTTGGTTACACCCTCATATGACTTCGACAATCCGATCTATCATGCCGAAGAAGAAGGCGAAGAAGATTGTGATCTGCTGGAAGATTAGCCAGGTTGTCGAAACAAGAGGAGAAGGTGATTCAGCCGCAGGAAGAGCGAGTTGAGATTGTTAACCTGTATACTGCCGAGGTCAGAAAGGGAGTGAAAATTGGGGCCGTTTCAGAGGCGAGTCGAGAGCAGAATGGTAGCCCTGTTGAAAGAACATGTGGATACCTTCGCCTGGTCGTGTCAGGATATGCCAGGGTCGGATACCGATGCCGTTGTGCACAAGCTATCATGGAGAGGAGACTGTCCTCTAGAGAAGCAGAACGCCGGTGCTACTTATCAGAGAGCTAGGGTGACTTTGTTTCATGATATGATTCATCATGAAATCGAATGCTATATTGATGACATGATAGCAAAGTCCTAAACAGAGGAGGGGCTTCTGGTAGATCTGGCCAAGCTGAGTGGACCAGTTGAGACAATTCAAACTGAGGTTGAATTCAGATAAGTGCACTATCAGAGTGCGGTCCGGTAAGATGTTGGGGTTCATTGTAAGAGAGGAATCGAGGTTGATCCTACTTTTAAAAAAAAACAAGAAGTGTCTGAACCGAGAACAGAGAAAGAGGTTCGTGGTCTATTAGGTAGATTGAACTACATGTCATGGTTCACATCTCATCTAATAGCCACGTGTGAACCTATACTCAAGTTGTTGAAAAAAAAAGAGATCAAACGGTCAGGTGAAATAATGATTGCCAAGGGGCATTGAAAAATAAAAGAATAAGCTGCAGGAACCTCTGATTCTGATACCTCCTGTGAAAGGAGCAATTGTTAATTTGGTACTTGACGGCCATCGAGGGGTCTATGAGGTGTGTATTGGGTCAGCATGACGAGTCTTGTCGAAAAGAGCATGCAATTTACCTTTGCAAAAAGTTTACCGACTGTGAAACAATACATTCACTGTTCGAGAAAACTTAATGTACTTTGGCATAGGCTGCTCGCCGACTGAGACAGTATATGCTGGTTCATACCACTTTGTGGATTTCGAGATGGATCTGATCAGGTAGATTTCTGAAAGAGCCAGCAATGACCGGACGGGTTGCGAAAGGGCCAATGATTTTGATTGAATACGATATTCGATATACCTCTCAGAAAGCAATCAAGGGGAGTGTATGGCCTGATTACCTCGCCCAGCAACCCGTGGAGGATTATCAACCGATGAAGTTTGAATTCCCTGATGAGGACATCTCGAGGTGCTCAAATCGAAAGATTGTGAGTAACCGATCCCGGAGGAGGGGCCTGACCCTGAATCCGAACGGATTCTGATGTCTGATGGGGCCATTAACATGAATGGAAATGGAGTTGGTGCTGCTTTGTTAATGCCAAAGAGATCCCCATATTCCTTGTGCTGCCTGACTAGCATTTGAATGCGCCGACGATGTGGCAAGAATGAAGCTTGTATACTGGGTATCGATCTCCGGTGTGTGTGCCTACTGGGGCAAAGCCTTTCTCGTTGGTATAGGGGATGGAAGCCGTGCTACCGGTTGAGGTTCAAATTCCCTCTTTGAGAGTCCTGATGGACGTAAAATTGCAAGAGGCTGAATGGGTAAGGACCCGGTACGAAGAGTTGAGCCTAATAGAAGAGAAGAGGCTGGCAGCCATCTGTCATGGGCAGTTGTACCAGCAAAGGATAAAGCGTGCTTTTGACAGAAAGGTACGACCTCGGGTATATCACGTAGGTGATATGGTGCTGAAAAGGATCCTTCCTCCTCAAAACGATCGTAGGGGCAAATGGACACCCAATTATGAAGGTCCATTCGTGGTCAAGAAGGTTTTCTCTGGCAGAGCCTTGTTGTTAACGACCATGGATGGCGAAGATTTTCCATCCCCTGTGAATGCGGACGCAGTAAAAAAATACTTCGTATAAAGAGACCCGCTGGACGAAAAGAACAAAATAGTCCAGGCAAAAAAGGGCATCCCGGCGAACCAAAAAACAGAAAGAAAGGTTCGGGCAAAAGTTAGGGATAAAAAGAAAAATGTACACCCGGCAAGTCGAAAACCTGAAAAGGCGACTTGGGCAAAAAAGGGTATCCCGGTGGACTGAAAACCCGAAAGGGCGGTCCAGGCAAAAGAGGGATTGAAACGAACCACTGCGTCTGGCATGATCGTTTGCGCTTTGGTTAAAGCATCATGGATAATACCTGGTAGGGATCAATCAGAAACGTCTTATTCAGAAGGCAGAAAGCACGGAGAGTCTGAGGACATATGGGGTGTAACCGAGTTGGAACTCGATGAGATCACGGGTTTCACATTGCCATTAGGATAGATTTTTCCTTTTGTGCGCAATTACCTCTTTTTAGGAATTGCTTCCTTTGTATTGCTCAATTTGAGCCACACTTTTTCAATCAATAAAATGCATATTCAGTCAAATAATTTTGTTTTTGTCTTTCATTACCGCTTTGATTGCAAAAACATCCAATGGTTTGTGATAAAGAATTTTGCATTTTAAGACATACAGGTCCCTTCCAATGCGTGCTTATAAGATTGAAAGCTTGAAATCTTATTTGGAAGGCTGAGTGGCCCAAGTGTTGAAATCTTGACACGCCTGGGGCACGGTTTTATCTAACGATCTCTTTTGCAGGAACTGTTAGATATTTTTCACTCACTTGCAGGTTGTGATGTGGAAGCTTTTGACAAAATGATCCCCCATGGAGTCCAGTCAAGGACGAATGAATTGAGGAACGATGAAAAGACGGCAAGGACGTACGACGCTCCTGGATATTAATCAAGAAGACTCTTCGAAGTCGGAAGATTGAAAAGTTTGTATAAATCCCAGGAGTTCGCTCTCCGTCGAGCGCGAAGCAGTTGGGAATACAAGATGATGGAGCAGAAAAGGTCCAGACGAGTCTGGGAGTTCTCAAAATTGGAAAGCTGACAATGGATTTGAATGATGGATGCCATGGTTCGACGAGTCGACGGGTGTTCAGAACCAGAATTTCCTTATCTCTCCAAGCAGAGTTGTGAGGACTAATTCCCCAGCAGATCCAAGGTCGGTGGCTTCCCTAGCAGGGTCAGGATGGTTATCCCCAGCAGGTTTCAGATTGATGCTTCCCCGGTCGCCAAGTCTGGAGGTTGCTGTTCCCCAAGCGGAGGTATTTGTGGGTGGTGGTTTCTCAAGCAGAGACGGGATTGTGGTATCCCCAGCAAGTCAAAGACCGTTGTTTCCCCACAGAGTGCAAAGGAGGTTTTTCCCCAGCAAGGGTTGTCTATTTCCCAGTAGCAGTGTTATTCCCCAGCAGGGTGGAGTTGAAGCAATGGCGAGTTCCTCAGCAGAGCGCCTCGCGCTTCTCAGAAGAGTCCCTTGAGAGGGATACTTTTTTATGCATGCATCATTTAGGAGATCATAGCATATTGCATAGTAAATCGCGTAGCATTTCCATAATTATGGAGCATTACGCAGAAAATCGTCATGCATCATAATTGCAAGCATAAGCTAGTCTCGAGCTGTGGTTATCGTTTGAGATATGGTTTTTCCAGTGGGTGAAGATGCTACTCAAGCCGTGGTTACCGTTTGAGAAGTGGTTTCGTTAATTGGAAAATCAGCAGCATTGCAAGTATCAGTTATTCAAGCCGTGGATACCGCTTGATATTTGGTTTCACTGGATGGTGAAGATGTTACTCGGATGAGTTTAACATCATGACGCGATCAGCGCGATTCAAGCCGTGGATACCGCTTGATATTTGGTTTCACCGGATGGTGAAGATGTTACTCGGATGAGTTTAACATCATGACGCGACCAGCGCGATTCAAGCCGTGGATACGCTTGATATTTGGTTTCACCGGATGGTGAAGATGTTACTCGGATGAGTTTAACATCATGACGCGATCAGCGCGATTCAAGTCGTGGTTACCGCTTGATATTTGGTTTCACCGGATGGTGAAGATGTTACTCGGATGAGTTTAACATCATGACGCGATCAGCGCGATTCAAGCCGTGGTTATCGCTTGATATTTGGTTTCACCGAATGGTGAAGATGTTACTCGGATGAGTTTAACATCATGACGCGATCAGCGCGATTCAAGCCATGGATACCGCTTGATATTTGGTTTCACCGGATGGTGAAGATGTTACTCGGATGAGTTTAACATCATGACGCGATCAGCGCGATTCAAGCCGTGGATACCGCTTGATATTTGGTTTCACCGGATGGTGAAGATGTTACTCGGATGAGTTTAACATCATGACGCGACCAGCGCGATTCAAGCCGTGGTTACCGCTTGATATTTGGTTTCACCGGATGGTGAAGATGGTACTCGAATGAGTTTAACATCATGACGCGACCAGCGCGATTCAAGCCGTGGATACCGCTTGATATTTGGTTTCACCGGATGGTGAAGATGGTACTCGGATGAGTTTAACATCATGACGCGATCAGCGCGATTCAAGCTGTGGTTACCGCTTGAGATTTGGTTTCACCGGATGGTGAAGATGTTACTCGGATGAGTTTAACATCATGACGTCAGGTCAGCAATGTTCCCCAGTAGTACGATACTGGAGGAAACTTTTCCGTCGGGCGGAGATGGGAATAGTTACGCGATCAGCGCGATTCAAGCCGTGGTTACCGCTTGATATTTGGTTTCACCGGATAGTGAAGATGTTACTCGAATGAGTTTAACATCATGACGCGACCAGCGCGATTCAAGCCGTGGATACCGCTTGATATTTGGTTTCACCGGATGGTGAAGATGGTACTCGGATGAGTTTAACATCATGACGCGATCAGCGCGATCCAAGCCGTGGTTACCGCTTGAGATTTGGTTTCACCGGATGGTGAAGATGTTACTCGGATGAGTTTAACATCATGACGTCAGGTCAGCAATGTTCCCCAGTAGTACGATACTGGAGGAAACTTTTCCGTCGGGCGGAGATGGGAATAAAATCAAAGGACGTTACGCGATCAGCGCGAAAATACAGTTCAATCAGAGAAAAGGAAAAGATTATCGATCAGAAAGTTTTCGGGGTTCAAGAAAAGCAGAAGAAGTAAAAGAGATGATAATCCCCAGCGGATGTGGTGTTCAGGCCATGGTTATCCCTGCGTTACCATTTATTTTGGTATCCAGGTCGACGTTGCTGTTTCGGTGATCAGGCCGACGTTCTCCGTTCCAGACGGGTGTTTCTTTCAAGATTGTTTCTTTACCGATTCTGACAGGCAATGTTAATTATTTCCCATCAAAGTGCAAATTGTTCGTTTGTTCTTGGTATTCAATCACTTTTCACCCTGATCATCTGAAAGCCGAGGCTATTTATATCGACAGGTTCACAGTGGATTGAATAGGGGCAGCTGTAACACCTCAAAATTTGCCCTCCTCTCTTGGGACTAGCTTAACATATGGCATATCATTTTTTAGGTCATTAGGCATTGCATATTTGCATATCATGTGGTAACATTGTGCAAGTCATCTTCCTAAGTCTTGATCAGAAGATAAAGAGGTTAAGATGCAAGCTAGGGTTTTATTGAATGGATCACTAATCATCTGAGGATGTGTGGTACAAATTAGGGTTTCTTGATTCTCAAGGAGATTGGTCTTTATCTTGGTTGAAATGATACATCATCATCATGGTTTTGTCATCACCAAGAGATTGATCAGATACCTTGAGATTAGGGTTTTGACCACTGGTCAACCCTAATCATCTGCATTGGGCCAGTCAGGGCTTGGCAAGGAGATGGGGTCTACAATGGATATGGGGATCATTTCGTGATTGTATTGAGCTTATGGAAGCTAGGGTTACATCATTGAGCCATTTCATCAGGAGTTGGAGGCTCAACTTGATCAGTGCATAGCCAAATTCATCTATCAATCAGAAAAGTCAACTGTGGTCAACTGTGCCTGAATTGATGGATTTGGAGGTGGGAGAGAGTTAGATACACTTCATTCATGTCCAAACAAGTTTCATTTGGTATTTCAAACATCAAGAATGAAGAAAATAAAGTCAGATGGAAACTTTCCAAAAATAGAAAGTGACTTGTAATTGAAAACTGCCAAAAATGGAAAGTTTTTCTCCTCAAAATTACGTGTCCAAAAATGTTTCGAATGAAAATTTGTTCAACATGAAAGTTGTAGATCTTGCTCTCCTCTTTCCAAAAAGTCCAAGAACATGAATTTCTCATATGTGTTTGGCAAGTTATGGATTGATCGTTGTCCAAAAAAGTTGAATTTCAAAGTGGCATAACTCTTGATTCACAAGGCCAAATTGAGTGAGGTTTCTTTGAGCAAACTCCATTTGACATGTACAATCATGATCCATCATCACATTTCATCAAAAATCATCACATAAAAAGTCCATTTTTCAAGTGGACTTAATTTGAAAAAGTGGAGGGAAAAAGGTGTTTTTGAGAGATATTCATTATTTTCACATGATTCCACTTGCATTAGCTCACATATAGCATTTGTAACTTGCTGCAACAAAGAAATTTTACTGTTACATTGCATTGGCATAAGTGAGGTGAAATGACAAAATTGAC
Organism: Lathyrus oleraceus; assembly: GCF_024323335.1. Classification (NCBI taxonomy): domain Eukaryota; kingdom Viridiplantae; phylum Streptophyta; class Magnoliopsida; order Fabales; family Fabaceae; genus Lathyrus; species Lathyrus oleraceus. Next base: position 105,331,524 of record NC_066585.1, read on the forward strand.
CATTTAGCATGAAAAGGCATTTTTACTAATCCACTACATTAACACTAATTGTGATTATTAACATGATTAACATCACATATATAAACATAATCCTAACTGTTTTTTGATTAATCATAACAGAATTTCATTCTAGATCTGAAAATCTCAAAAACCTCTTCACTTTCTCTCTCACTTTTTTTCCAAAAATTTGCAATTTCTTCAAAAACTTTGCATTGATCTTCATCCACTCATCATCTATATGCATTATTGAAGCTAATTGAAGCAAGATTTCCTCATTTCCAAGCCAAATTTTGGACTGTTAAAGTGAGGTGCAACAACGGCAATTCAAGATTTCATCAAGATCGTGCACAATTAACATCCAAGACTTGCTTCATTCATCAACTCAAGCATCATAGAAGATCTGTTTTGGCATTACAAGGTGGAAAACGCACGAATTCACAACTGTACATCATTGAAGGTGATTTTTCGACCTCAATAATTCTTGAATTTGTTTGATGCTTTAGATAGATCTTTGAATGTAGAGAATTCTGCAATTTGAACCACTAAATTTGGTTGAGAAACGAGGAAGTTATGATGATTTGAAGTTTTGTGCACAAATATGTTTTGCTTCGATTTTTTTTATTTATCAAGAATTAGGAAAAATTAATTTGAGATTCATGATGTACGTTGAAAGACCTTTCCGTTGATATAAAGTTTGTCCAATTTGATGAACATTTGTTCTTGAGCCTATGAATGTATGAATGTCATGAAGAACTTGAAAAATTTCAAAAAAACATGTGTTAGATCCATTCGCGCGGTACTGTTCATGAAATCCCGTGTTTGTGTGCGCTGCCTTATTAGACCACTGTTCGGTCCTGCTGTATAGCATGCCTCCTTGGCCTAGCGGTTGGTGAGAGCTCCTGTGACCACTGCGTACAGGGTTCAAGTCTGTGCTATGTCACTTTTCCACTTTGTCTTTCCATTAATTTTCATTATGTTTTCATGTGCTTCACTTGCTTGTTCAACTTTTTTTTTTTCTCAACATCAAAAATCCATATCTAACTCATTTTTGATCCAAATTTGATGAGACTTTTTTCACCATTCTCCTTGTGATGTGTACTTTTTTATGGTGATTTTTAATATTTTTGTGCACGTGTGGAAAAATAAAATGCCTAGGGATTGTTTGAATGTATCATTTGTGTATATGTTTTGCCATATTGATCATGAAATCTTGATGCCTTATCCAAAATGTTTGAAATTTTACATGCGCATTCTTGACTCTTTCCTGGTGATTTTGATGTATAGTTTGATAATTTTGAGTCCCTGGTTAGAGAGATATGATGTGATCAAGTTGAGTGTGACAATGTGTGTCACACTATGTTATGTCAACTTCATGAATTTTGTTCCCATGCTTATGCTTTGCCATTTGCTCTCAATTTTTGCATGTGATATCATCTAAATGTCTAGTTTGAGCTTGATTTTTTGTAGGATTTATTGATCTATTTCCTATTTGATTGGGATTTTTGTTTGCTGTTTAGTCATTTGTTGACTTTTTGTGACACATGTTGGCATTTGATTTGTGAAATTTTGGTTATTAATTGGATAGATGTGAAATTTTGTGGATTGATTCTTAACATGTTTAACTTCATTTTGGCATTGGTCCCATTCATTTTTCTTATGCCATTTCTGTTTTACACTTGCCTAAAGTTGATACATGATTTGTGGCATTGTTTGAGCTTGTATAAGCATGACTTGACTTAGTGAATTTAATTTCCCTACTTCCTCTGGTCCAAATAGCATGAAATTTGATATGATGCTCATTGAATGCGTTCTGTTTAGGCTTGAATTTTTGTGGAATTTATTGAGCTGTTTTGATATTGATTTGATTGTGATCATTCTGTTTGCTCTAATGTGTTTCCAAAGTGCGTAGTTTGACATGTTTTGTGTATGAAATGGATTTGGTACATAGTTTTGATGTGAGACCAATTGGATTATCTTTTTGCTTGATAAATATTGGTTTTGATTAATTTTCACTTGCTGTTTTGAATTTTTCATCTCTTTTGGACCCTAGGCTTGTCCTAGTGGTCTTGTTTCTCACGTTTGAATGTGATTTTCAGGTTGAAGAAGCAAATGCTTTGAAGAGTTTAATTCAAGTTGATTAAGTTTGGTTTATATGCTTGTTATGAACTAACTTGGTTTATTTTGTAGGATGCTTGGCTCACTTGAGTTGATTGTGCTTTGCATAGTGCATTGTCTGATTGTGTTGTCTGTTGGTTCTTATCTTGTCTGTTTTGACTCTGTGATTGGTATACTGACTGAATTAGATTAATTTCAGGTACTTTAGTCGCTAACAGTTCATCTTTGAACTTGCTTTGTGTTGCTGCTTGGTTGTATAAACCAATTGAGGTAGACTCTCTTGTCTCCATGTAGTCTGGAAGACCTGGCTTGTTATTTAGCCAGGCAACTGTCTGAAGTCCTCCTTAAGAGGCGATGATTGTGATTGTTTAACTTTGTCCCCAAGCAGGAAAAGACCTTGATTAAGGCAATTGGCAGAACCCAAGGGATGTGCAATCCATCCCCTGCTATTCTTGTTGAGTCGTTCCTCTGCTCACACCACTGTGTTGATGCATTGGGACATTAACCCAAGATCAGTTGAGTCAGAGTCTTGAGTGTAGAAGGGTTCCCACTTCCTGAACCCACGCTCCTTTGTCTGAAGCTCTCCCTGGCCAGGGATAAGAGCTGTGAAGTCTCATCTTCACTCACCTTTCATCTGCTTCACCCTGACTCTCAATGTCAGGGTTAAGAGCGAACACTACCCTGTACAGTTGGCTTGCTCTTGCAGCCTCACCCTTGTTTGAGCCTCACTTGACTGGATATAGTGTGTGCTACTTGTGAATGTTTGCTTTATTTTGATTGAGCATGTGTGCTTTGTTTTTTCCTGGTTAGGATTAGCTTGCTGTTGTGCAAGTAGATAGCGAACCATAACATAGGGCAATGATGCATGATAACATCTAGGCTCGAGTCCAGCTCCCTAGTAGTGTGTCTCCCTTTGTATCTGGTTAGGTGAGAATTTCTTTCCCGTTCAGGGGAACTACGTCGCCCTGATCCTCATACCAGATGAGGTACGTAGGCAGGAGACCGTGCGAGGTCTCTCCGGGCACTTTTTTTCTTTTTGTGTGTGTTTTCTTGTTAACCCTCTTGTGTGTCAGGATATGGATGTAAGCCCAGCGATTGGCTGTCCGTATCCTGAGTGTGTTTGTTTGGTTCGGAAGCCGATGTAAGTCCAGCGATTGGCGTTCGGGTTCCAGGTTTGCATGTGTTTGTGTGTGTCTTGTTTGGCGTGCGTGAGCCGAACTACGGCAGCTCTGATTCTCGTTTCAGACGAGATACGTAGGCATAGGACGCGATGTCCTAGCGAGCCCTCTCCCCTCTTCTTCCACCTGTGTTGTCTTCAGTGTGTGTGTGTGTGATGTTTTGTTTTAGCAACCTTTTCTTTCTTTTAGAGCGTGGATCCCGTCGAGTACGACGGACGTGAGGGGTGCTAATACCTTCCCCTTGCGTAACCAACTCCCGTACCCTTTCTCTTTGGTCGCGAGACCATGCTTTTTCCAGGTTTACTCTGAGCGTTTCCTTTCCCTCCTTTGGGATAAATAACGCACGGTGGCGGCTCTGTGTTGTTTTTGTTTCAGCCCGCCGGTTGTTTTTCGCGGATGCGACACATATGACATGTCATGTGATTTGAGCAACTTGTGTCTAAGGAGTAGGTATTGGAATTTGAACCTTCATCAAAAATTCCAGCCATCAACACCATAGTATCATAACCATATGAATCTTCATGTGCTATATTTTTCTCATTGCCATCTTTACTTATCGAAACTCCTTTTTCTTTGTTGTACCAACAACCTTTGGTCGTGTGACTCCATTTCTCATAATCAAAACATTGAATTGTCTTCTTATCAACCTTTCCTTTATGATGAGAAATAACTCATCTTTTAAAAGATTCAACTTTATCGTCATTTAATTTATTTTTATTGTGAGACCATGGACCGTTCTTGGTATTATTTTTATTAAATTGCCCTTTGAATTTGCCACTTCCATCATGCCCTTTCCAGGTCTGAGGTTGCAGAGCCTGAATGGCTTCTTGAACTCCTTTTCTTTCTACAATTTGCATCTCATGTGCTTCTAAGGAACCTACGAGATCCTCCAACTTCATGGTTGACAAATTACTAGCCTCTTGAATTTCCATGATGACATGATCAAAATGAGAAGTCAAACTTTTCATCACCTTCTCAATGATCGTTCTATCTGTCATGGCTTCACTGCACCCTTTCATCAATAGCACGAGATTATGTACCTTGGACACATATTTTGCAACTTTCTTCGTCTCTCCCATCTGCGGTAATTCATATTGCATGCACAACGATTATAGTTTCACACTTGAAAAGAACATCACATGCTTCTTTTGCAGGTTCAGCATGAGCATTCATTCAAAAATTTCACCGTCAACTGCAACTTGGATGCAATAAGATGCCTTGCAATCTTTCTTCTTGGAATCTTTGTGAGAAGTGCGTTGAGTTTCAGTTGCATCCACTGCAAGCTCCGCCACACCATTAGCGAATACCTCAAGGGCTTCTTGAAAGTCAAACAAAGACTTCATTTGTTTGCTCCAACGATCCCAGTTCTTGCCATCAAGAACGGGATAGGGGTGTGGAATTTCATTGCTTTCATTCATCGTTGATAAACCATCCAAGAATCATTTCCCTAGAGGTGAAGAATCTCCTTTGGAACTAGGAGCTCTGGATACCAAGTTGTTAGTGCAATTACACTTAGTGAAGACAAAGAGAGAATACGCAAGATGTGGGATAAGATGTATAGGACATGTGTGATAAGAGTTTATATTATTATTGGAGGAGTTAGTTCAAAATGAATCTCAATACATCATTTATATGCAAATGATGTGTGACTTGTGTAACGCCCCAAACTGCTTTTAGTATTACCGACTGACCCCGCAAACCAACATGGGTTTTTTCAATATGCTTTGTCCTCACTCACACGCTTTCTAGGAAACTTCCCAGAAGGCCGTCCATCCAAATACTACTCCAAGTCAAGCACACTTAACTATGGAGTTCTTATTTGTTAGACTACCAAAAAGAAGATGCATCTTGTTGGTATAGGTAGAACCAATCAATCCTTATAAGTATTCCTTCAACCATGCAATCTCATACCTGAACAACCTCAGGATCCTTTCATTCCTATGTAAATTCAGATGACCATTCCCCACCCTTTTAGGCCCCAGGTGTTATAACCATTCTCCGCCCTCATCGACCTAGGGTGTTACAGCCACTCTCTACCATATCCGGCCTAGGTTTTACATGCCCACCAGCAGAGGTCTGCTCTAATACCATTTGTAATGCCCCATAATGCTTTTATGATTACTGACTGACTCTACAAACCAACACGGGTCTTCTCAGCATGCTTTGTTCTTACCCACAAGCTTTCCAGGAAACTTCCCAGAAGGTCACTCATCCAAATACTACTCAAAGCCAAACACACTTGACTATGGAGCTCTTATTTGTTAGGATACCGAAAAAAAGACGTGTCTTGTTGGTATAGGTAATACCAATTAATTCTTATAAGTCTTACTTCAACCATGTAGTCTTATGCATGCACAACCTCGGGATCCTCCCATTCTAATGTGAATTTGGGCGACCATTCCCCGCCTTCTTCGGCTTCGAGTGTTATAACCATTCTCCATCCTCTTCGGCCTCGATGTTACAAATTGTAATCCAAATAACATATTCAAATAACTATTAACTAAGAAAATAACCACCTTTAATTACCTTAAATGGATAAACTAACACAACAGGTAATAGAGTGTAGCTAAAATAAATTACACCAAGTTGTTTGAGACGGGTTTTTTGGTTTAATTTATGCTTTGGGAAACTTGAAAACCTCTTGTTTTAAAAAAGAGGATTCGCCATTGGGAAGCAACAATTCTTAAAAATTGAATTTAAAATAAATTAGCTAAATGTAACAACACGACCGTGAAACAGACTATGATAGTGAAAATTCGTAGATATTTTTTTTTAAATTAAAAAATAATTAAGAAAGAGGTCGGTTATGGACCACCCAAACATGCACACTATAGGACAACTCTGACTCATGCCCTATGAGTGTGGTTTTTTTATTCCGGAGATGCATCTCCAAAACTGTTTGTAGATGCATCTCCATAGCATTCTAAATCAGAAACAGAAGCATCAGAAAACCATAAAGTTGTATTCTTACAAAATAAAATTACCATTCATAACATAAAATCAGCATTACATAGGTGATGTTAAAATAAAATCAGACATTATATTTCAATATCCAGGTGGCGCTTCAACATCTTCACAATATCTTCGATCGGTCTTAAAGTCGTGGCTTCCATCTCAATCTGAACTTTTGTTTCAAAATGGAAAAATATATTCCACATAGCCCTTACATTTGCATATGTCTTAAGTTGATAGTTGTTGAACTCAATCTTTCCTTCATTATTAATTGACGGTGAATGGTACTTTATCTTCATAATTTTTTGATTATCTTCGTAAGGTAGGAGATTAAGCACTTCGTATTGCAAATCTGTAAAAGAGGTGTACTCATTGAGCTTAAACTTTCGCTCGGGTGTAGCCTTGGAGAATGAGACATTTGCAATATACCAGATAATGTTTACTTGTGACATTTGAGACATTTTCTATTTGTATGAAGAAGAAAAACAAGAGCCCCTAAATAAATTTCGGAGATACAATTCCAGTACCACCCTGTTATCTTATTCCGGAGATACATCTCCAGAACCTCTTCTGAACCATACAGATAACAAAGCATGTGTGTTTTGTTTGGCAAATGAACAAATATTTTGGAAGGTATCAAAAAATGTATTAAAATATTTGAAATTGTATATATTAACTTCATTAATACTAATACACATTATATAAAGTTAATTGATGATGAAAAACTAAAACTAATCAAATGATTTGTCATCGGCTAAATCTATAAGTATGGGTGGTACCCCCTTTGAATTTTGTGCATATGATTCTCTTTCAATATTTCTCAATTTCTCGAACTCTTGCATCCTTTTCAGAAAATAGGTTGACCAAGTCTCAACTTTTTTTGTTGAATGAGCTTCCTACTTCGGTGAAGTAAGTGGAATAGGGCATCCCGATTTCAAGTAAACTTGAACAAAATATCGTGGTTTTGAAAGCCACCCAATACACAACATACGATCATTTGGATTTTGAGGTGAGGCGGTGTGCAGTGGAAAAAAGGTTTCCAAAAAATTGTAATGTGTAAGATAAATACATACTTTATCATACACACATGCTATGAGGTGACCCATTTCAGGGAAGCGCATCCATTTTTCCTCTGATGCTGGTCCACTAAGGCAAAGAACAAGAGACTTATAAATTGCATCAAAGTTTTCTTTCTTTCCGTAAAGTCATGTGTTGATTCTTTATGGGTCCTCAACTCATGGATAAGTTGATGGCGGACAAATGTGTGAATATCTTCTCCTTTACCGCGAGTAAAGCCGAAACAGTTCTATAATCATAATTATTGTCACCCTTAACATTGTCAATTCGCTCAATGTATTTGTGCATAAATATCGGTGGGTGCCTTTATTATACACTTGTTTTTCTATAAGAGATAGATGAGGAAAAATAAATGTGTTACTAAGTCCTTTATTTGAACAACACAATAAATTGTGTGCTTGTTACAAATTTACTATAAGTGTTGTTCAACTTAGTTGCATTCTAAATTTTGGGAATAACTTCCTCGTTCAATGTCTCCAAAGCATATATGTCTTTTCTAGTACTATGGATGAATTGATATGATATTTTCTAGTTATGGGCCAAATTTCTTGTCATGGTGTCCTTCTTACCTACGTCGGACCTTCTTTGGATTAGGTCTCCAAGATTGAACTCACGAGAAATTACTTTTTTGTTTTACTTTTGATGTCATCCTTTCCTTGATTGAGGTTTCGTTCATGATGACCCAAACACATCACTCTTTGAGGAGGATACGTTTTTTCTTGCTTTTATCTTTGTTTTTGTTCCCTTTGTAATGTGTTGGGTCCTCTAATTCAACTCTCTGATCTTGACCGAAATCTTAACCTAGGTCTGAAGCTGATTCAAAAAATGAGTTTCCACATTGGATAAATAAGGAGCAATTTGATATGTCCATAGGATGTCGGGAAGCTCTGTGACCAATTTCCTTTCGTGTTGTCTAGTCTTTGCCTAAGACATCTAGTTAGAACCATGTTTGCTTATTCTACCATGATGTTGGTTTTAGGATGTTCCACTTAAGTGAAATGTTCTATAACATGGAGGTCATCTGGTAGGTCGTTGAACCTTTTTATCGGTGAATTGTGCTTTGTTGTATGTCATCATGACCTCTTGAATGCCAAACCTTGTAGGGAAATTCTTCTTGAAGAAACGAATGATGTTGTTGTCATTTCTTTTCCCGAAGAGCTCGATCTATATCCATTTAAGTGAAGTATTTGATTCCCGCAATAAGATATCTTAGTTGGCTATGGCCTATTAGGAAAGGTTCCAATATATTCATTCCCACCAAACGAACGCCATGGTGAGGAGATTGTTTTCATCTCTATATGCAAGGGTATATGTAGGTCTTTGTGTCTTGGGCATTTGCCGCATCTAAGGAAATGTTGCTTAGTAGATATATTCCTCATTGACTGATACCACTTAACTCTTATAGCTTTCTTCTCCCAGGATTTTCCTCTTAGGCGTTGATTGGTTGTCCTTTCATGTATCTCATGTTTTTGCCTTCCTTCTGGATCAAACACTTCAATAGAGAGAGGGTTCGTAAGATCTCGAAGATATATATGGCCTTTTGGGAAATGAGCAACTACGATCTCGAAGATATATATGGCCTTTTGGGAAATGAGCAACTACGATCTCGAAGATATATATGGCCTTTTGGAAAATGAGCAACTACACATACAATTTCGAAGATATAGATGGCCCATTGGCATCATCCAAGTGGCTTATGGTGGCTCTCTACTCATTTCTCTAGTGTTTCATTTAGTATTGTTTTTTTACATTGCCCAGCCCTGGAGTTATCATGTCTGGAGAAGAGACCAGCCCTTGAAATTTACTCCTAGGAATGTGTTGCGCCTCTTTTTTTTTTTTTTAATTTCCATGGTGACATTTACAATAACAAAGTCCACATGATCAAGTCATTTTTCTAATAGTCTCATCTAATTTGTGACATCACCAGTTGTGAGAGGTTAGAAATTTGAACCTTAGTACCAAACAGCCCACTCTGACAGGTTATGAGAGGTTAGAAATTTGAATCTTAGTACCATATGAAATTTTAAGCCCAGTAACACTTTCTAACACAACCCCAGCCACATTGCCCTTGACATTGGAAGAACCGTCCAAATATACCGACATCGGATGAATTGCTACCAATATCGTCCACCAGGGGGACGTTGTGTTTCAAACATGGTCTCCACCAAAAATTTGGCAAGAATTTGGGCTTTTTGGGCTCTCAGGGGTTCATTAGTAACATCGAACTCAAATAGTTATTAAACGAAATATGGCAGTAAAAAGATCTATTTCAACAAATTTTAGATTGGCGATAAATCATATTAAATCAGATATGCCTACCCAAGAAATGCCTAGAAAGTGCTGTAAAGCATACGTTTAAGATAATTTAAACATTAATAACACAATACTAAGCTGTCAAATATTTACTTTAATAATTCATTTAAACAAAAATACAAAATTTACGAATAGATTAAATTGAATAATAGTGTACATACATACAAAACTAAAACTGAATCAAAAATGTCATTGAGGTGCAGATTTAGTGGCCGTAGTAACAGAATTCCAAATCTGAGCAATAGGAGAAATAATACGAGGCAATATAGCCCCAATTCCATTCAGAGCTGCACCAGAAACAACACCAATTGCAAACGTCTCAACATAACCAGGCTTAGTATCCAACTTCATGTCAAGTACCGCAAGTCTATTGTTTACAAAATCCATCATTCTAGAAGATTCATTCAAAACCCTATCGTTTTTACCTCTTCCAGATGAAATCACTCCAAATAAAGCTTTCTGCAAATCCTCAATTACCTTCAAAGACGCTTCATGTGAATCCATCCCTTGAGATTCATAATAAGATATCAACTCCTTAGGAGAAGGAATCTTCTTTTTCTGATTAGATTTGATTTTAATTTCGGGTATAGTCGGTACTTTTGGTGTAGTTGATTGTTCCATTTCAATTACTGTTAAACCAAAGAAAGCGTTAGAATTAATTATAATTAACAAATTTAAATTAATTAATCAAAACAAAACTTAAAGCTTAATTATAAAGGTGTTTAAAAAATGAAATGTACCAGTAGACAGGTAACGTAGTGTAGTTAAAAATTACACTAGGTTGTTTAAGACTGGTTTTTTAGGTTTTATTTATGCTTCGGGAAACTTGAAATCCTCTTATTTGAAAGAAGAGGTTTCACCATTGTGAAGCAACAATTCATAAAAATTAAATTGAAATTAAAATCAGTTATGTAAATATAACAACACGACCATGAAACAAGCTGCGATAGTGAAAATTCGCAGATGTTATTTTTTTAATTAACAAATAATTAAGAAAGAGGTCAGTGTTGAAATTGATATACGCTTTCGTTGACACGTACTTCGGCATGAAAAACTAACGAAGAACGCAACGCCTATCAAAAGCGATGAATAAGACGCAATAAAAAGAGCGTAATTCATGGAAGAAGAAAAAAGAACAAGGGAATTTGAGAACGAAACATACTATGAATCTCGAAGAGACTTAGGTTTCGTCTAGCGGCTAGGTTTATCTCATTAGTGGATGATGAAGTTCTTTGCACTGGCTCTGGTTTTATAGTGTAACAGAACTAAACCTAAACTAAACTGGTGAGTTTATGGGCTTTGAAAAAGTAAAATAGGATACTGGGTTTCTAAATGAATAAAGATTTATAATTGCACCCTAACACATATGTTTTTACCCCCTGAAAACCATTTAAATAATATGCTGTTTTTATATTCTTTTTGTTATTTAAATTTATTATAACTTTTTTTTTCATCTTCACTTTTGATATTTTTAGAATTGAGTTTTGGTAATGAAAGTTTTTTTTAAAATCGTTTGAGCACTTATTTCTATCTATTCATATTTTGTGCAGGAGTGTTGGGAAATTTTAACGGATTCTCAAGACTGTGAAGGAAGATGTATCCAATCATATATTTTGATATATTAGTATTATTATTTGATAAGTTTACTTATGCAACAAGTTTTGTTATTTGCATATGGCCTCAATCTGTTAGCTAGATTTCATGAAGAAATTTGAACGTGATTGTGTTTGTTTTTAAGAAGATTTGTTCACCCCAAGTTTCTGCTAAAGTGTTTGACATAAATACTTGGTTGTAAACTTTTTTAACAAGATGTTCAACACACGTTGTGTGACATCTTGGCATAAGGATTGGGTTATAATTATCTTCAGATTTCTTTTAGATTTATTGTAGTATTATTTTCTTTAGAAGATGCATAAGTTTGCTTTTGGAAGAAGTTTTTTTTAGTCCAAATCAATTTGGAAAAGATTTTATTAAATCATTAATATGGATGATATTAGTTAATTAAAAGATCTGGATTTGATTTAGTCAAAGAATAATTGATTGGATTTGCTTTGAAAGAATATTTTGTTCAAATTTAATCCAGTATTAACTCTACAAAGAAGATATATATAAAGAGAGTTAATTTGGATGTTCTGGTGCAACATGTGAAACGCGACGTTCCAGCATGTGTGCAGTGGAGCATCTGGGCCTTGTCAGCAGACCATGATGGATGATGTTAGGTGTGAAATTTATGATTGATTTCAATTAGATTTAATTGTTATACTTTAGCAATTCATTTATGTGGATTTGTTTGTTAGAGGTTGGTGGAGATCAAGTTAATTTAAATGAATATTTCAATTCGAATTTGAATCAAAACAAATCATATCTTTTGGAGGTTGCTAAGAAACAAATCAAAATAGGATCTCCTATATTTCTTGATGATTGATTATTTCTCGGCAAGTGTGTCGATATTGTCGAAGTAATAAAAAAGATCGAATCAACAAGGTTTGTTATTTAACAGGACAATAGTGTGTAATGCATAGAAAATACTAAATGGGGGGTTCGAGTTTTAATTGCGAAAAGAAAATAAAGTGTTCTGATAATAATACGAAAGCGGTCAGATTGTGTATAGAATCCTTTATTTCTCTATTCGTTATGTTCAACGTATTACATGACTGATATTATCAATATAATCCCACAACAAGTTAACAAGACCGTTATACTCAATCCCTTGGTGTATAAATCACTAATATATACTCGGAGTTTTCTATCCCTAGTCCACCAACGTAAGCAAGATTAGGAAATGCAATAGAACATTAATTCATAAGTCAATACTTTGAGTTTCCTATCCCTAGTCCATCAACGTAAGCAAAACAATTGTCCTAGGTCCAACACATATAATAATGGTGAGTATTCCCTATGTGTCCCAAATCAGATTAAAAGAGTATCTCACATAAAAAACATTAAGAAGAAGGTGCAGTGGAATAGAATTATAAATTAAAGTATTCATGCAATACCAAATCAAACATATGTCCCAACAGTATTAAAACAGGTTCATCAAACACAACCTAACCTAAAGAGAATTAGTTACTCATAATTCAAATTACAATCCAAATACAAATAAGAATGTTGCATGAGAAATTCCTTGAAGAATTGGCCTCTAATGGCTTCAAATGCTTTCACAATATGCCTTTTGGTGCTGCAAACCCTTCCTTCACGTGTAAAATTTTATAACCCTTGAAAAAATATCAGCTTTCCCCTTTTAAATCCTTCAGAATATATCAGAATACGTTAGAAAAAGCCCATAAAAAAGGCCATCACGCATGTGATATCATACATCTCACGCGCGATGCAGTCTTTAATCTTTTGTCGCGCGTGCGATGCTGCACGTGATTATTCCAGTGATTACACACTTTTTCTCCCTTTTCACCTAATTTTAACTAAGTCCATATCTCATTGCACCTAGTCATTTTTTTTCTCTTTCTTTTGCTTTTATGCTTCACTTTTGCTCCTTTTTAACTTGTTTTAATATGTTTCTTCAATCGAAAATATGCAATGATAGAGTGTCATCACAACCCCAAACTTGAATCGTTGTTTATCCTCAAGTAATTTGCCTACACTGCCAATTCCAAACAAAAAAATAAGTTGTACAATAACAATTGAACATCACCATATAATTTTTTCTTTACCTGACCATCGTTCTAGCTTCCAAATTCCATCCGACAAATTCAGAAAAACATCCTCAAACTTTGACAAGTACTCAACATGTCTTTCATGTCACCTTGACTCACTCAATGGATAAGGTAGTCTCTCAATCAACATGCAAAATAGTTTATACTGAGATTGATCGTGTCGTAATATCATTCGTCAAAGAAATCAAAACACACGCATTTGAGGGTTTTTTTTGTTGTATCGGTAGCGGTAAAATTTTTGAGATTAAGCTATTGATTTAACTTAACTTACAAAGTAAGAGTCGCCACCGCGCTTTTATTATTTCCAAAGGAAAGGGAAAAAGAATGAACAAAACCCCAAAAAGTTTTAAAACAAAACCAATAAAAATAGATAAGGGTTTGGGGGTTAGTTATGCAAAGGGAATGTATTAGCACCATAAACATCTATAGTACTCTATAGCAACCTCTTTGAAAATCTGTGCAGTTTGGCTTAAAAATGGTGTTGTTTGCAAATGATTGGGGAGATGAGAAGAGAGATGTTTTTATAATTTTTGTTTGTGTTTGCCAAGACTTCCCGAGTCTCATGCGTACATACCAACAAAGTACAATGCACGATCAAAACCTCGTAGTTCGTGGTAAAAATAACAAAGGTATTTGTTTTGATTCATTTTAAATGAAAGTACTTTTTTTTAAGGAGAATACACAACTAACCATCCACAAGTATGAGAACTTTGCATCATCATAGAGAAGGGCTCCAACTTGGATAAAGATTAACAAGTATGCCACTAACTCTCTTAGATGGAAAAGAATTATCATCAATATTACGGGGATATGAAAATTATGTCTCAACTATGAAAATGACTCATGTATAAATTTTGAAAAAAAGTTTTAAAAGAAAAAGTGCACAGAGGGCACAAAATGATTTGAATAAGTTATGTCTTTTGTAAGCCTTTTGAAATTGGTTTTGAATATGCTTAGAATGTGTTAACATTTACTAAGAAGAGTTTTTGAAAATCACTTGACATAAGTCAAGGTGTATTGAGAAAGTGGTTCAAGTTTGAAAATAAGAAGGTTTTGAAAAAGGGGAGAAGATTTTGAAAATTAAAGAAGGGGAGAAGAAAAATAGATTATCCTAGAACATAAAGTAAAATCTAATGAGGAAAGATGTGTAACACCTCAAAATTTGCCCTCCTCTCTTGGGACTAGCTTAACATATTACATATCATTTTTAGGTCATTAGGCATTGCATATTGCATATCATGTGGTTACATTGTGCAAGCCATTCTCCCAAGTCTTGATCAGAAGATGAAGAGGTCATGGTGCAAGCTGGGGTTTCATTGGACTGGTCATTAATCATCTGAGGATGTGGAGGTCCAAGTTAGGGTTTTTTGATTCTCAAGGAGATTGGTCTTCATCTTGATTGAAATGATTCATCATCATCATCATGGTTTGTCATCATCAAGTGTTGGAGCACATTCCTTGAGATTAGGGTTTTGACCACTAGTCAACCCTAATCAGTTGCATTGGGCCAATCAGGGCATAGTAAGGAGATGGGGTCTATGATGGATATGGGGATCATCATGTGGTTATATGGGGCTTATTGAGGCTAGGGTTTCATCCTTGGGCCATTTCATCAGAAGATTGGGGCTCAGATTGACCAGTGCATTGCCAAATTCATCTATCAGTTGAAAAAGTCAACTGTGGTCAACTGTGCTTGATTTTATGGATTTGGAGGTGGGAGAGAGTTGGATACACTTCATTCATGTTGAAACAAGTGTTATTTGACATGTCAAAGCTCAAGAATGGAGAAAATAAAGTCAGAACAAAAATTGCCAAAAATAGAAAGTGACTTGTAATGGAAGTTTCCAAAAATGGAAAGTTTTTGACCACAAAATTACGTGTCCAAAAATGCTTCAAATGAAAATTTGTTCAACATGAAAGTTGTAGATCTTGGTCTCACCTTTCCAAAAAGTCCAAGAACTTGAAATTCCCATGCATGGTTGACAAGTTATGGTCCATTCAATTTCAAAAAAGACCTATAATCAGGGGGGCATAACTTCCACATGGAGTGTCCAAATTGAGTGATCTTTCTATGTGCAAACTCCATTTAACATGTACTTTCATGGTGCATAATTGAAAATCATCAAAAATGGTCAATGCAAAAGGTCAATTTTCAAGTGCACAATTAAGAAGTCAAGGGCAAAATGGTCCAAGTTGAGAAATAATGGGAATTTTGGCATGGGGATTTTTGCAACACCTCACAAATGCAAATTAGAAATTGTTTCAACTGTCACAAGTGCTCAAAATGCAATATTTGGCCAAGTCATTTTTGAACTTGCACTTGAAATTACATAATTTGCCATAGCCTAGTGAAAATGCAAATTACAATGCCAATGACCATGGGACAAGTTGCAACACATCACACATGGCATTTTGAGAATGTGTGAGCTGTCATACAGCTGTCACAGAGCCTTAAGTGAAAAGCCATTTTTGCCCTTGCTTAGTAAAATGCATTTTTGCTAATCACATATCATTTTGCTAATTGGATGATTAAGAGCTGGATTAATTGGAAGTATATAGTCTTAATCATAACTAACTTTTGATCAGAATCACATTTCACAAGAAATTCAACAAACTTTTCCCTCCAAATTCTCCAAAAGCTCAAGAACATTCAAGAACAAAATTGAGCAAAACTCCTTCAATTCTCCACCAAAATCCAAAATTCCTTTTGCTTCTTGTTCCTTGATCTTTCTACTTCAACTGTTTCATCAATTCATTGGCCATAACAATCAAATTCGTGACTGTTGCAAAGGAGCTCAACAATGGCATTTCACAAATTCTCACAATTGGAGCGTGTTTGAGCTAACCTAAGCGTGCTAATCAACTTCCCTATCATCATTCTTCATCTGTTTTGAAGAATCATATCCAAATTCGTCAAGAATCATCACTGCCATCTCACAAGGTGCAAAATTCGAATCTCATGATTTCTTAAATTATTATATGCGTTTGAAAGATCGTTGCATGTAGATCAACGTGATAGGCTTGGCTTTTGATTTGATTAACTGTAGAGAGAGATATCATGCTTTGAATGTTTGAATGTGAACCTTTAATCGCTCGATCTGTGAGCTACAGTTAGAATTAGGATGAATTGATTACGTATTTGAGATCCTCACGCTCAGACCTTTCCAATGGATATCCGTTTGTGTATTTTGGTTGAGAAATGAGCAAAACCGCATTGGAAGGTGATGAACTTGTTTGAACGCGTGAAGATGAAGCGAAAATCTGGAAATTATGCTGTTTCGATCCATTGTTTTCGCATGCCAAATTCGAATTCTGTTTCCCTCCAAGCTGAGCCAATCAGCGTGTGACAACGCATTAAATGGCTGCACAGTCGTTTTGGTCCTTGGCACGGTATTTACAACAATGCCACTGAAGCTTAATAATTTCATTTTTATTCATTAACAAATTAAATAATTATTTCACAATTAACAAAACTTAGAAAAATCATAAAAAAATATTTACTAATCCAAAAATAGTGAGGTTTTTTTTGATAGATCCCAAATTTTCTCTAGTTTTTTATAGGCATGGTTACAAAAGTTGTGCATGGAAAAATGTTGACCTGGCCTATTGATCTTTGACTTGTGTACAATTTTTGCATGTTTTACCATATTCATCATGAAATGCTCATACATTTAAAGAAATGATTGAAAATTTTTGTGCTTATTCTGGACATGTTGATGGTGATTTCCATGTAAAGTTTATGATTTTTGGATACCTGATGATTGAGATATGATTTTTTGAATCTAGGTGTGACAATTTGTGTCGCACCTAGCTAGGTCAACTTCATGAATTTATTTGCATGACCTATGGTTGTTGGATTGGATTGAAATTTTGCATGAATGATCATTGGTATGTCAAGATAACATGTGAATTGTTCTGGATTTTTCTATGGCATTTTCCAATTGAGTGATAATTTTATTCACTGTATGCTCATTTGGTAATATTGTGTGACACATGTTGGCATATCTTTTGTGAAATTCTCATATGGTTTTGGATGAAGATGAAATTTGGTATGCTGATTGTAGACACATTGTAGGACATCATAGTTTTGGTCCCATTCATTTCTTAATTGATTTCACTGATTTATGAATTTTTGAAGTGAATGCTTGCTTGAATGTCTTGAATTGGCTTGAATAATTGTGTCTGGATTTCTTGATTTTCATTGACCTACTTTCTTTTGTCCAATTGAGCTGAAAATTGACATGATATACATTGATTGTGTCCTGTTTAGGTGTGAATTATTTGAGGATTTTTGGAATTGTTTTGGTATGCCTTTGATTGAAGTCATTCTGTTTGAGCTTTTGGTGTTGTATTTGACCTAGTTTGTGTTATATTGTGCATGAATTGATAATGGTGAATGGTATGAGCATGGGACCAATTGCATTTGCTTTTGAATTGTTTTAATGTGAGTTTGGATTGGTTTTGCTTGCTGTTTAGATTTTTTTCTCCCTTTTGGACCCTAGGCTTGGCCTAGTGGTCTAGTTTCTCACATTTGGTTTGACTTTTCAGGATGAAATGCACAATGCTTAAGGAGATTGCTTCAAGGCAATTTGAATTGAGTTTGGTTGATGTTTATAAACTAACTTGACTTTGTGTTGTAGGATTGGAAGCTTGAGCTTGAGCTTATAGCTTGCATTTGTGTGCATTAACTTGTGTTGTCTGTATAGATTAACATTTGCTGTTTATTGTTTGTCTGTCTGAGTACTGATGATACTTGATTGATTTCAGGTACATTTAGTCGCTTACAGTTCTTTAAGAACTTGCTTGCTGCTGCTTGGTTTTTAAACCACTTGAGGTAGGACTTCTATTCTCCATGTAGTCTGGAAGACCTGGCCTGTTACTTGGTCAGGCAACTGTCTGAAGTCCTCCTTAAGAGGCGATGTTTGTGGTTGTTTACATTTGTGCCAAGCAGGTAAAGACCTCTATGAGGCAATTGGTGGATCAAAGGGATATGCAATCTGTAACACCCCGGTAATAATAAAATAATTATTTAAATTGAGTTAATAATATATTTATTAATTTAATTAAATAATTGGAAATTTTATTATTATTATTATTGGAAAATATATATGTTGGAAATAAGGAAAAGAGCCCATTTGGAGTAAAAAGGTTTTTTTACGTGAAAAAAACAGAGAAGCGATCGTGAAAGAGGAAAAGGGCAAGAGGCAGAGCAAGAGGAAGAAGGTTGGAGAAGAGCTTGGAGCTTAGAGATTTTGCCGGATTAACTCAGGTAAGGGGGGTTTATCACCGATTAATGGGTATTATGGGATAATATGTGATGGGTAGTGAGAAACCATTGATATGCCTCTGATTGAATGATGTATGATGAATTTGTGAACTTTTGGGATGAACGAAATTTGGATTAAAATTGAAGAAATTCGTAGGAATTAGAGGTAGAAACGTTAGAAATTTGTGAAATCGAAAGTGGATAATTCGTGTTAGATGATATGAATGAATTGTGTGTAAAATTTGGACTGTGAAAGGTTGAATCGGATAGATCTCGTAGCAGAGAAAACCATTGCAGATCTGGAAATTCTGGTTTCTGGTCATACGCGTATGGCACTAGGCAATACGCGTATGAGATGGCATGGTACGCGTATGGCACTAGGCAATACGCGTATGGATGAGGAAGATGATGTTTTGAACGTGAAAATTGTCTCTGTTGGTACGTGTATGAGGATGTGGTACGCGTAGCATACGCGTATGGGCATGGGCAATACGCGTATGGACTTGGTCAGACGTGGGCAATACGCGTATGGGCAGATTTGTGATTTTCCTGAACTGTTGTTGTGCAGTTTTTGGTTGTTTAGGCTGAGTGATGTAACTTAGCTGATGTATGACGTAGTAGGGATCATTTCCCGCTGTTTTGAGCAGTATAGGTATTAGTAGAGTGTGTTAATACTGTAGTTAATTGATTGACATGATAATGATGTGTTGATACATGTATTGATGATGTATGATGATATGCATAATGCTATGAATGTATATATTATGCATGTATTTGTGAATGGACTGTTGTATGGCTTAGAGCGTGAGCATATGTCCATTGTGAATTGTTGTTGATGCTGCATTGCTAGATGATTAGCGTGCATAGCATAGCCTTCGGGGCTGTAGCTAATTCCCATGGTGAGGAATTAGTGAGTGAATCATTGTGGGTTTGTTGTTGATGTTTGCATGCTAGATGATTAGTGTGCATAGTCTAGCCTTCGGGGCTGTAGCTAATTCCCATGGTGAGGAATTAGTGAGTGAGTCACTAGGTCTCAAATGACTGGGACTAGTGAGCTTAGTAGCCGTATCTAGAGGGATCGGTGAGCTTGAACTATATGTTCAAGAATAGTCGGTACCGCATGTGTGGAGTCTCATTGCATAATGTATGTATGGCGTATAATATGAATGGATGTATTCCAATATTATACGTGTGTTTGTGTTGTTGTGGAGTATGATTTGAGATTATACTTGTGCTTTATGTTGGTGTTGAGTATGATGTTGAGCTGATGTGCTGTTACTGATTGTATGTTGCGATTAGGGTGATTAATGTGTTAAATTACTTAACATGACATTATATTCTATAATGCTTATTATATTGATTGAGGAACTCACCCTTACAACTATTTTTCAGGTAACGAGAAATGAGTTGAGTAGAAGCGAATGCTTGGAGTCTAGTGTAGTCTCCTTAGTGGGTCGTGCTCTGATAGATGTAACATCGGGAGGGAACCTTTTAATTATGTTGTTTTATGTTGTTGAATAATTTACATGTGAATGTTACATGTTTTACATGATTGAGGAGATCTCTATCCGCTGCGTTTTATGCAAATGTTTATGTTTTGAATTAATAAAAGAGCATGACCGTTATATTGTTGAATGGTGTGAATATTATGTGTGACACCCTTGAATGGCATAATTACTCTGAATTGTTATATGTTTATTACTTTTAATTAAATATTTGGGGTAGTTTAGAAGGGTGTTACATTAGTGGTATCAGAGCATAGTCGGTCGAGTCGAGTCGTAATTATTATGTTCCCCTGTACGGGATAGGTGTTGTGTAACCCTATCAGTACTTATTGTTTAGCTTGTTGGGTTTTCAGAATAGAGATGGCTGGAAGAGGTAGAGATGATGCTGCGATTGCTGAGGCTCTGGGTATGCTAGCTGGAGTACTTGGAGGAAATCCGAATGTTATGGGGATGGGAGCTGCTCGTCAACTGAGTGAGTTCCAGAAGAACAATCCTCCAATGTTCAAGGGAGCATACGATCCAGATGGTGCTCAGAAGTGGTTGAAGGAGATCGAGAGGATCTTCCGAGTGACTGAGTGTGCCGATAACCAGAAGGTCAGGTTCGGTACGCATATGCTGTCAGAAGAAGCTGATGATTGGTGGGTTGCTACCCGCACTGAGTTGGAAACTGCTGGGAATGCTGAGATCACTTGGGCTGTGTTCAGAGAGAGATTCCTGAGGAAGTACTTTCCAGAGGATGTCAGAGGAAAGAAAGAGATAGAGTTCTTAGAATTGAAGCAGGGTAACAGGTCTGTTACTGAGTATGCTGCTAAGTTCACAGAGCTGTCGAAGTATTACACTCCCTATAATGAGGCTGCTGGAGAATTTTCGAAATGTGTGAAGTTTGAGAACGGGTTGCGTCCCGAGATCAAACAGGCTATTGGATATCAGCGGATCAGAGTGTTTTCTGACTTGGTTGACTGTTGCAGGATTTTTGAACAGGATTCCAAAGCCAGAGCAGAGAGTTATCAACAGAGAGTTGATAGGAAAGGCAAGAATCAGAATGATCGTGGAAAACCGTATGCAGCTGGCAAAGGTTTCCAGAGGCAGAGTGGGATGAAGAGGCCTAGTGGGGGAGACTCTAGTGCCCCTGCTAAGTGTTATAGATGTGGTCGGGCTGGACATCGTGTCCATGAGTGTATCAGTGCTGAGATGAAGTGTTTCAAGTGTGGAAAAGGTGGTCATTTGGCTGCAGAGTGCCGGTTGAAGACTGTAACTTGTTTCAACTGTGGAGAGTTGGGTCATATCAGTCCACAGTGTCCTAAGCCGAAGAAAGAGAATCAGTCGGGAGGCAAGGTCTTTGCTTTATCGGGTTCTGAGACTTCTGCAGATGATCGTTTGATCCGAGGTACGTGTTATATTAATGGCTTTCCTCTTGTAGCTATTATTGACACCGGTGCTACTCATTCCTTTATATCTTTGGATTGTACTGTGAAACTTAAGTTAGAGATATCTGAGATGCTGGGAAGTATGGTGATTGATACTCCCGCAAAGGGTTCAGTGACTACTACTTCAGTTTGCTTGAGTTGTCCTTTGAGTATTTTTGGTAGAGATTTTGGGATAGACCTTGTGTGTCTTCCACTAGTGCAGATTGACGTTATCTTGGGTATGAACTGGTTGGTGTGTAACCGTGTTTCCATCAACTATTTTGATAAGACTGTAATATTTCCTGAGATTGAGGAAGGAAAGAGTTTGTTTCTATCAGCAAGGCAGGTGAATGAGGCAGTAGCAGATGGGGCAGAGTTGTTTATGCTGTTAGCGACTTTGGAAGCTAAAGATAAACTGGTGATTGGCGATCTAGCCGTAGTGTGTGATTTTCCTGATGTGTTTCCAGAAGAAGTGAATGAATTGCCGCCAGAGCGTGAAGTTGAGTTCTCGATTGATTTGGTACCTGGTACTAGACCGATATCGATGGCTCCGTACCGTATGTCTGCTGTTGAGTTAACTGAATTGAAGAGTCAGTTGGAAGATCTGTTGGATAAGAAATTTATTCGTCCGAGTGTGTCACCGTGGGGTGCACCAGTGTTATTGGTTAAGAAGAAAGAAGGTACTATGAGGTTGTATGTGGACTACAGGCAACTGAATAAAGTGACGATCAAGAATCGGTATCCTTTGCCGAGGATTGATGATTTGATGGATCAGTTGGTTGGTGCGAGTGTGTTCAGCAAGATAGATTTGAGATCTGGGTATCATCAGATACGTGTGAAAACTGAGGATATTCAGAAGACTGCTTTCAGAACAAGGTATGGACATTATGAGTATTCTGTAATGCCTTTTGGGGTGACTAATGCGCCTGGAGTATTTATGGAGTATATGAATAGGATTTTCCACCCGTACCTAGATAAGTTTGTTGTGGTGTTTATTGATGATATTTTGGTGTATTCGAAATCTGAAGAAGAGCATGCTGAGCATTTGAGAGTGGTTTTAGGAGTTCTGCGAGAAAAGAAGTTATTTGCTAAACTATCCAAGTGTGAATTTTGGCTAGAAGAGGTGAGTTTTCTTGGTCATGTGATTTCAAGAGGTGGTGTTGTTGTTGATCCTTCTAAGATAGAAGCGGTATCTAAGTGGGAAGCTCCTAAGTCTGTTGCTGAGATTCGAAGTTTCCTTGGTTTGGCTGGTTATTATAGGAAGTTCATTGAGGGATTTTCTAAGTTGGCGTTACCGTTGACGATGTTGACTAGAAAGGGGCATGCGTTTGTTTGGGACTCAAAATGTGAAGAAGGTTTCCAAGAGTTAAAGAGAAGGTTGACTACTGCTCCTATTCTGATATTACCGAGTTCGTCGGAACCATTTGAGGTTTACTGTGATGCTTCATTGTTGGGTTTGGGTGGTGTGTTGATGCAGAATAAGCAGGTTATAGCTTATGCTTCGAGACAACTGAGAGTTCACGAGAGGAACTATCCGACGCACGATTTAGAGTTGGCAGCTGTGGTATTTGTTCTGAAGTTGTGGAGGCATTATTTGTACGGGTCAAGATTTGAAGTTTTCAGTGACCATAAAAGTTTAAAGTATTTGTTTGATCAGAAAGAGCTGAATATGAGACAGAGGAGATGGTTAGAATTTCTGAAGGATTATGACTTTGGTTTGAATTACCATCCGGGTAAAGCAAATGTAGTAGTTGATGCGTTGAGCCGGAAATCGTTACATATGTCTATGTTAATGGTTAAGGAATTGGATTTGATTGAGCAGTTTAGAGATTTGAGTTTGGTGTGCGAGAGTACTCATAATAGTGTTAAATTGGGAATGTTGAAATTAACGAGTGGTATTCTGGATGAGATCAGAGAGGGTCAGAAATCCGATGTGTTTTTGGTTGATAAGTTGACTTTAGTGAATCAAGGCCAAGGTGGTGAATTCAGAGTTGATGAGAATGGTGTTTTGAAATTTGGTAATCGGGTGTGTATTCCGGATGTTACCGAACTTAAGAAGAGTATTCTGGAGGAAGGACATCGTAGTGGCCTGAGTATTCATCCTGGGGCTACGAAGATGTATCATGATTTGAAAAAGTTATTTTGGTGGCCGGGAATGAAAAGAGAAATTGCGAGTTTTGTTTATTCTTGTTTGACTTGTCAGAAGTCGAAGGTAGAGCATCAGAAGCCGTCTGGGTTAATGCAACCGTTGACTATTCCAGAGTGGAAGTGGGATAGTATCAGTATGGATTTTGTTTCTGGTTTACCGAGGACAAGTAAGAATTTCGAAGCTATTTGGGTGATTGTTGATAGATTGACGAAATCGGCTCATTTCATTCCGATCAGAATGGATTATCCGTTAGAGAGATTAGCTGAGTTGTATATTGAGAAAATTGTGAGTTTGCATGGTATTCCGTCGAGTATTGTTTCGGACAGAGATCCTAGATTTACATCGAAGTTCTAGGAAGGTTTGCAGAGGGATTTGGGAACTAAGTTGAGATTGAGTTCTGCATATCATCCGCAGACTGATGGTCAGACTGAGAGGACGATTCAGTCACTGGAGGATCTTTTGAGGGCTTGTGTTTTGGAAAAGGGAGGTGCTTGGGATTGTTATTTGCCTTTGATTGAGTTTACCTACAACAATAGTTTTCATTCGAGCATTGGTATGGCACCGTTTGAAGCTTTGTATGGTAGGAGATGTCGGACGCCTTTATGTTGGTATGAGTCCGGTGAGAGTGCTGTGGTGGGACCGGAGATTGTTCAACAGACTACAGAAAAGATTAAGATGATTCAGGAGAAGATGAGAATTGCTCAGAGTCGTCAGAAGAGTTATCATGATAAGAGGAGGAAGTCACTTGAGTTCCAAGAGGGAGATCATGTGTTTCTTCGTGTTACTCCGATAACTGGTGTTGGTCGAGCTTTGAAGTCGAAGAAGTTGACACCTCGATTTATTGGTCCTTATCAGATTTTGGAGAGGATAGGGGAGGTAGCCTATCGTGTCGCTTTACCGCCGTCACTTGCAAATTTGCATGAGGTTTTTCATGTGTCTCAGTTGAGGAGGTACATTCATGATCCGTCGCATGTAGTCCAAGTAGATGACGTACAGGTGAGAGATAACCTGACTGTTGAGACATCACCTATGAGGATTGAGGATCGAGAGTTGAAGCAGTTGCGGGGTAAAGAGATTGCCTTGGTGAAGGTAGCTTGGGGAGGACCAGCAGGTGGCAATGTGACTTGGGAACTGGAGGGTAAGATGAAGGAGTCTTACCCAGAGTTGTTCGCTTGAGGTATGTTTTCGAGGACGAAAACTCTTTTAGTGGGGGAGAGTTGTAACACCCCGATAATAATAAAATAATTATTTAAATTGAGTTAATAATATATTTATTAATTTAATTAAATAATTGGAAATTTTATTATTATTATTATTGGAAAATATATATGTTGGAAATAAGGAAAAGAGCCCATTTGGAGTAAAAAGGTTTTTTTACGTGAAAAAAACAGAGAAGCGATCGTGAAAGAGGAAAAGGGC
Source organism: Lathyrus oleraceus (assembly GCF_024323335.1). NCBI lineage: Eukaryota > Viridiplantae > Streptophyta > Magnoliopsida > Fabales > Fabaceae > Lathyrus > Lathyrus oleraceus. The sequence continues at coordinate 105,356,575 of NC_066585.1, forward strand.
AAGAGGCAGAGCAAGAGGAAGAAGGTTGGAGAAGAGCTTGGAGCTTAGAGATTTTACCGGATTAACTCAGGTAAGGGGGGTTTATCACCGATTAATGGGTATTATGGGATAATGTGTGATGGGTAGTGAGAAACCATTGATATGCCTCTGATTGAATGATGTATGATGAATTTGTGAACTTTTGGGATGAACGAAATTTGGATTAAAATTGAAGAAATTCGTAGGAATTAGAGGTAGAAACGTTAGAAATTTGTGAAATCGAAAGTGGATAATTCGTGTTAGATGAGATGAATGAATTGTGTGTAAAATTTGGACTGTGAAAGGTTGAATCGGATAGATCTCGTAGCAGAGAAAACCATTGCAGATCTGGAAATTCTGGTTTCTGGTCATACGCGTATGGCACTAGGCAATACGCGTATGAGATGGCATGGTACGCGTATGGCACTAGGCAATACGCGTATGGATGAGGAAGATGATGTTTTGAACGTGAAAATTGTCTCTGTTGGTACGCGTATGAGGATGTGGTACGCGTAGCATACGCGTATGGGCATGGGCAATACGCGTATGGACTTGGTCAGACGTGGGCAATACGCGTATGGGCATAGGCAATACGCGTATGGGCAGATTTGTGATTTTCCTGAACTGTTGTTGTGCAGTTTTTGGTTGTTTAGGCTGAGTGATGTAACTTAGCTGATGTATGACGTAGTAGGGATCATTTCCCGCTGTTTTGAGCAGTATAGGTATTAGTAGAGTGTGTTAATACTGTAGTTAATTGATTGACATGATAATGATGTGTTGATACATGTATTGATGATGTATGATGATATGCATAATGCTATGAATGTATATATTATGCATGTATTTGTGAATGGACTGTTGTATGGCTTAGAGCGTGAGCATATGTCCATTGTGAATTGTTGTTGATGCTGCATTGCTAGATGATTAGCGTGCATAGCATAGCCTTCGGGGCTGTAGCTAATTCCCATGGTGAGGAATTAGTGAGTGAATCATTGTGGGTTTGTTGTTGATGTTTGCATGCTAGATGATTAGTGTGCATAGTCTAGCCTTCGGGGCTGTAGCTAATTCCCATGGTGAGGAATTAGTGAGTGAGTCACTAGGTCTCAAATGACTGGGACTAGTGAGCTTAGTAGCCGTATCTAGAGGGATCGGTGAGCTTGAACTATATGTTCAAGAATAGTCGGTACCGCATGTGTGGAGTCTCATTGCATAATGTATGTATGGCGTATAATATGAATGGATGTATTCCAATATTATACGTGTGTTTGTGTTGTTGTGGAGTATGATTTGAGATTATACTTGTGCTTTATGTTGGTGTTGAGTATGATGTTGAGCTGATGTGCTGTTACTGATTGTATGTTACGATTAGGGTGATTAATGTGTTAAATTACTTAACATGACATTATATTCTATAATGCTTATTATATTGATTGAGGAACTCACCCTTACAACTATTTTTCAGGTAACGAGAAATGAGTTGAGTAGAAGCGAATGCTTGGAGTCTAGTGTAGTCTCCTTAGTGGGTCGTGCTCTGATAGATGTAACATCGGGAGGGAACCTTTTAATTATGTTGTTTTATGTTGTTGAATAATTTACATGTGAATGTTACATGTTTTACATGATTGAGGAGATCTCTATCCGCTGCGTTTTATGCAAATGTTTATGTTTTGAATTAATAAAAGAGCATGACCGTTATATTGTTGAATGGTGTGAATATTATGTGTGACACCCTTGAATGGCATAATTACTCTGAATTGTTATATGTTTATTACTTTTAATTAAATATTTGGGGTAGTTTAGAAGGGTGTTACACAATCTATCCCCCACTATTCGGTGAGTCGTCCCTCTGCTCACACGGCTGTGTGTTGACGCATTGGGACACAAACCCAAGATCTTGTGCTGTTGCACAATTGAGTCAGAGTCTTTGAGCGTAGAAGGGTCCCTCCATTCTGGACCCACGCTCCTTTGTCTGAAGCTCTCCCTGGTCAGGGATAAGAGCTGTGAAGTCTAATCTTCACTCACCTCTCATCTGCTTCACCTTAGCCCCGCAATGGCAAGGTTAAGAGCGAATACTACCCATGTACAGATGACTTGCTTCGGCAGTCAAACCCATTGTTTGAGCCTCACTTGACTGGCTATAGTGTGTGCTTTGTGAATATTTGTTTGCTCTGTTTGCTTGTATGCTTGTATGCTTGCTTTCTTCCTGGATAGGATTAGCTTGCAGTTGTGCAAGTAGGTAGAAACCACAACGTAGGGCAATGATGCATGACAACACTAGGCTCGAGTACAGCTCCCTGGTAGTGTGTCTTCCCTTGGTTTCTGGCTAGATTTTCTTTCCCTTTAGGGGGAACTACATCGCCCTGATCCTCGTTCCAGACGAGGTATGTAGGCAGGAGACCGCGCGAGGTCTCTCCGGGCACCCTTTTCTTTTTTGCGTGTGTTTTGTTTGGCAGCTATCAGGCTCGAGTTCCCGACTCCCTGTTAGCCTGTGTGTGTCGTTTCTTCTGACGTTTCAGCGTCTCTTCTGGCTTGCTTGATGACTTGTAGGCTCGAGTTCCCGACTCCCTACTAGTTTGCATGTTATTTCTTTCCCTTTGGGGGGAACTACATCGCCCTGATCCTCGTGCCAGACGAGGTATGTAGGCAGGAGACCGTGCGAGGTCTCTCCGGGCACTTTTTTTCTTTTTGTGTGCGTTTGCTTGTTATCTTCTTGTGTATGTTTGGTTCGGATGCCGATGTAAGTCCAGTGATTGGCAGTCGGGCTCCACGTTTGCCGTTTTGTACGTGTTTTGGTTCGGATGCTGATGTAAGTCCAGTGATTGGCATTCAGGCTCCCAGTTTGCCGGTGTGTCTTGTTTGGCGTGCGTGAGCCGAACTACGGCAGCTCTGATTCTCGTTCCAGACGAGATACGTAGGCATAGGATGCGACGTCCTATCGAGCTCTCTTCTTCTTAAACCCACCTGTGTTGTCTTTGGTGCGTGTGTGTGTGTGGTGTTTTAGCAACCTTTTCTTTTCTTAGAGCGTGGATCCCGTCGAGTACGACAGACGTGAGGGGTGCTAATACCTTCCCCTTGCGTAACCGACTCCCTTACCCTTTCTCTTTGGTCGCGAGACCATTTCCTTTCCAGGTTTCTCTGAGCGTTTCCTTTCCCTATTTTGGGATAAATAACGCGCAGTGGCGGCTCTGTGTTGTTTTTTGTTTCAGCTCGCCGGTTGTTTTTTCGCGGATGCGACAGCTGGCGACTCTGCTGGGGACTCCATAGATGTTGATCTGTGCTGGTCCATCTTCCCTAAGCGAGTTCTTCCTAGCGTTCTAGGATAGTTTAGGTTGCTTGATTTTCTTTATTTATTGCATTTATTATTCTGACTGTGTATATATTTGCATAAATATTTGCATGCATCATACTATCATGTTGCCGTCCTCTGTGCAGGTGGTTCCTCTGTTTTGGGGTGGGTGTTCTGAGTGGGGCTAAAACCCAGGCCCGAGTATACACCTAGGATTAGTGTGGTCTCACGTTCCTCATTTGCTATATCAGTATGATGTTGCAACGTGACATACCACAAGCCGGACGAGGTTCATTTGGTAGTGCTTTCCATTGTGGAATATTTCACTTTGGTTGAGTTACTTCATCTGAGCTGTTGACTCTGGTGACCGATCATTTCCCGGATCTTTGGTTCAGACGATCTTAAGGGAGCTACAATGGCACACCCGAAAGGGCAAACCCATTGAGTATCTCCGCCCGATTGTCGAGACTATTATCCGCCTTAGGGTGACCTGATTAGAATTTACCTGTGAGGGGAGGGTGATTCTTTCAGATGCATGTTCAGATGGTGACTCAGATGGTGACTAATGGTTCAGTTGATCAGAGTCCTATTTATAAGTCGGATTTATGGTCATTTATTGCGGTGACGCCGGAGTGCTGTCCGTGATATTTATCAGTGGGGATCTGTTTATTTCAGGATTCCTTGGGCCGAGTTATTTATCAGTGGGGATCCGTTTATTTCAGGATTCCCCGGGCCGATTCAGAGGTCGTTGACTGATGATGATGATGATGTATCTGTATTCCGTTTATTTCGGAACCCTTGAGATGGATTGGTGGTTACTTGTTCCCTCAGATGGTTATGATCAGTTCAGAGACCAGGTTTCAGTGCAGATGATCAGACGGCTTGGAGGATGGCAATGCATTGCATTCATTCATCAGCATCATTACATCTTGCATTAATTGCATTTAACACATGTTTATCCATATGCAGGGACATTTTTGATCGAGATCCTGGTTGAGAGACTTCCTATTCAGATATGAGGACCGGTCTGAAAAACAACATTGCCTACAGTTTCTTCGATCCTGAGATTGGTGTGCTGATGGAGATGACAGCATTGATTACTCCCGATCATGTGGGGATGTTCAGAGAGTCATACGGTAGTATCCTGAAGATGGTCTTCAAACTCACTGACAGTGACAGAAGCGCCATTCATACTCTTCTCCAGTTCTATGACCCGGGTCTGAGATGCTTCGTGTTTCCAGATTATTTGTTAGGGCCTCTGATGGAGGACTATGCTAGCATCCTAGGTATTCCGATCCGAGATCAGATTCCTTTCTGTGCTACTAGAGGAGAGCCTGATGTCCTTGGGATTTCCTGTGCTCTTTATTTGAGTCCGGAGATGATCAAGGAGGGTTTGAAGGAGAAAGGAAAGTTAGCCGGTTTTCATTTGAGTTTCTTGGAAGCTAAGGCCAAGGAACATGCTGCGATGGGTAATTGGAAGACGGTTTGTGCTTTGGTTGCCTTGAGCATTTATGGGGTTATTCTGTTTCCTAATCAGAAGAACTTTGTAGACCATAATGCTATCAGATTGTTCGTACAGAGGAACCCTATTCCTACTCTGATCGGAGATGTTTACTACTCGGTTCATAACAGGAATGAGAAGCGACGTGGAGGTTTGATCAGGTGCTGTGCCCAGTTGCTCTTCAGGTGGTTTATGGGGTATTTGCCTTCCCGAGGTGCTTTTGCTTCTATTGATCCTACTGTCAAGTGGTCATTCAGGTTGATGGGTTTGCGGGCTGATGATATAGCATGGACTCATAACGGTATGGCTGGCCGGGATTTCATATATAGCTGTGGGAGATTTCCCAATGTGCCTCTCATAGGTGTTCAGGGTTGCGTTAATTACAACCCGACGCTTCTTAGGAGACAGATGGGGTTTGCCATGGAGGTTCCTCCTCTCGAGCGGGAGATTCAGGAGTCCTTTTACTTCTCAGCTGAGGGCGACCAGGCCAAGCTGGTGCAGGTGTCTGGGGCATGGCGCAACATCCAGAGAAAGGGCAAGGTTCCATTTGGTAAGGTCAACAGTCGGTATTTTCCTCTATTCGAGGATTGGTTGCGGAAGAGGATAGAGCTCACGCTTCTACCATTTCCTGGAGGTGATCTTGGGTGTCCTAGGATTGAGGGTCCAAGTTCTTCTGTCAGTATGGAAGAATTCCTCGAGATGAAGAGGGCCAGAGATCAGTTGCTTGCAGAGAAAGCGGATTTGGAGATGACTATTGCTCGGATTCAGACGACCAACCAAGAGATTAGAGTGAAGATGGAAGATCAAGACAAGCGACATGCCCTAGAAGCAAAGCGCTTTGAGATGGATACTGCCTACTATGGGGAGATCAGTCAAGCCTTAGCATCGTCCAACAGAGAGCACGACATCACTAAGGAGAAGCTATCCAGAGCGTCAAAGGTTATTGAAGATGAGAAGAGGAGGCAGATCCTCGTGAGAGATCAGAGGGATGACAGAGTCCGAGTCCTCATTGCTGAGTGGGAGGCCAAATTGAAGGTCAAGGAAGCAGAGAATGTGAAGGTCATCACCGAGAGAGATCATTACATTACTGAGAGAGATCATTACTTCAGGCAGATGAAGATTCACCAGAAGGAGGTGGGGAGATTACAGCAGGAGAACACCGAGCTCAGGTTCGCCGCAGAGTTTGCTAGAATGGCTGATGATGTAGGGCCATCTGTGGGACCCTCATCAGGCTAGCTTTGTCGTTTGTGTGGATTCCTGTCAGGCTTGTTGACGGAATTCCTGTTGCTTGTATTTCCTTCTTGATTCTAGAGATTTGGTATCTGATTTGTATCAGCTTTGATGTATGACTATGGCACTTTTGGTGCAATTTTGCTATGTGATGGTTATTTTCATTTAGTGATTGATCTTCAAGCTTTATTTGCTTTACCGTATGCACTCGCACAAGCACACACGTGGTTGGGGTATTCATGCTAAATCATATATCTCTGATCTGTATGAGGGAAGTAAATGTTGAATATCAGAATATTGCGGTCGGATTATTATTTGTCTCAATGAAGCCAGGATCAAGAGACAAAGTGTCCCTCATGTGGATGGACATTGCATTCATGCATAATAACTTGTTTTCTGTTTTGCAGGTGTCAGTTTCTAACCTGTTTGATTGACACAGGAATGATGAATCCGTCCAACACCGACATTCTCGAGCTGAAAGAGAAGATGGGAGAGCTGATCAGTGTCATGCAAGAGTTCGCCTTGGGGCAGAAGGCGATTTCCGAGAAAGTGGGGAGGATTGAGGACTGGCTGAAGAAGGGGGAGATGCAGGGAAATGTTTCGTCGTCTGGACCGAAGAAATCCTTTGGTAATGACCAGCGCAAGGATGAGGGTGAATCGAGTGTTGTGCATGCCCAAAGAGGACGGGGTAGGGATCGTTACTACCAGCACACTGCTGCAGTAACCCTCCCTGATGGCAATCAGTCAATCCGACAGCAACATCAGCCAACCTCACAGAGAGCACAGGGAGCTGGGAGCCAAGTGAGAGGAAAGGGGGTCGATCGCCATTTTGACAAGCCGCCTGTGACATATGCTGCTCTGTTTAAAAAGTTGATGGATTTTGGGTTGGTTCAGCCGAGGGCGATGGTTCCGATGAGAACAGATCAGAAGCCTCCTAACTATGATGAGAATGCCCAGTGTGAATTTCATTCTGGAACACCGGGGCATAACATTGAGGGCTGTAGAGCATTCAAGAATGTTGTACAGGATCTGGTAGACTTCAAGGCCATCAATTTTGCGCCATCACCGAATGTTAATGCTAATCCCATGACGGCGCATGGTCAGGCGATGGTAAGTGCAATTGCTGAAGATTCGGATCACGCCTGTGCAATGGGTGGAGAGAACGACAGTGACTGCAAGTTTGATAGTTGGATAAAGCCGTGCGCACCAGGGATGGGAATCCAGAACTGGAAGGCTGAAAAGATCATCTGGGTCACTCTGCTGAAAGAGTAATAATTTCTGTTTTCAGTTTTTATCTGCATGAAAGCCTTACGTTTTGCCCGAAACGTATTGGTCCATTGTAAGGGCCACCTCATGTTTAAATTTGCATTTCTGCATCATTAATAAATGGATGTTTTTCAGTCAAAAAGCGGTGTTCCCTGTTTTTCATTTATTTTTGCAGTTTAAAAACAAATAAAAATGGCAATGTTTGTTTTCATTTTTTTTTTGATTTGTCTCGTCCCAAAGTCGAAAAATAATTCTCCGGATCTCGTTGATAACAATTTGGTTACACCTCATATGACTTCGACAAACCGATCTATCATGCCGAAGAAGAAGGCGAAGAAGATGGTGATCTGCTGGAATTAGCCAGGTTGTTGAAACAAGAGGAAAGGGTGATTCAGCCGCATGCGGAGCGGATTGAGATTGTTATTCCAAGCACCGCCGAGGTCAGGAAGGAAGTGAAATTAGGGCCGCTTCAGAGGCAAGTCGAGAGCAGAATGGTAGTCTTGTGGAAAGAGCATGTCGATACCGTCGCCTGGTCGTGTCAGGATATGCCAGGGTCGGATACCAATGTCTTTGTGCACAAGTTGCCATAGAGAGAAGATTGTCCTCTAGAGAAGCAGAACGCCAGTGCCTGTATCAGAGAGCCATGGTGACTTTGTTTCATGATATGATTCATCATGAAATTGAATGCTATGTTGATGACATGATGGCAAAGTCCCAAAACAGAAGAGGGGCATCTGGCAGATCTGGCCAAGCTGAGTGGATTAGTTGAGACAATTCAAACTGAGGTTGAATTCGAATGAGTGCACTATCAGAGTGCAGTCCGGTAAGATGTTGGGGTTCATTGTAAGGAAGGAATCGAGGTTCATCCTGCTTAAAAAAAAAAAAAAAAAAAAAAAAAAAGAAAAGAAAAAAAAGAACAATAAGAGAAACGCCTGAACCGAGAAAGAAAAAGAGAGGTTCGTGGTTTCTTAGAAAGATTGAACTACCTGTCATGGTTCACATCTCCTCTAACAGCCACGTGTGAACCTATACTCAAGCTGTTGAAAGGAAAAGAGATCAAACGGTCAGGTGGAATAATGATTGCCAAGGGGCATTGAAAGAATAAAAGAAAAAGTTGCAGGAACCTCCGATTCGGATGCCTCCCTATGGAGAGAGACTGTTAATCTGTACTTGACGGCCTTCGAGGGGTCTACGAGGTGTATTGGGTCAGCATGACGAGTCTTGTCGAAAAGAGCATGCAATTTACCTAAGCAAAAAGTTTACCGACTGTGAAACAATACATTCACTGTTCGAGAAAACTTGTTGTACTTTGGCATAGGCTACTCGCCGACTGAGACAGTATATGCTGGTTCATACCACTTTGTGGATTTCGAGATGGATCCGATCAAGTATGGGTTTGAGAATCCAGCATCGGCCGGACGGGTTGCGAAAGGGCCAATGATTTTGATTGAATGCGATATTCAGTACACCGCTCAGAAAGCAATCAAGGGGTGTATTGTCTGATTACATCGCCCCATAACCCATTGAGGATTGTCAACCGAGGAAGTTTGAGTTCCCTGATGAGGACGTCTCGAGGTGCTCCAATCGGAAGATTGAGAGTAACCGATCCCGGAGGAGGGGCCTGACCCCGAATCCGAACGGATTCTGATGTCTGATGGGGTTAATGTGGACGAGTTAGTGCTTTGGTTACGCCAAAGGGATCCCATGTTCCCTTCGTTTCCAGATTAGCATTTGAATGCGCCGACAATGTGGCAAGTACGAAGCTTGTATACCGGGTATCGAACCTCGGTGCGCCTACTGGGGCAACGCCTTTCTCGTTGGTGTATGGGATGGAAGTTGTGCCACCGATTGAGGTCCAGATTCCCTCTTTGAGAGTCCTGATGGACGTAAAATTGCAAGAGGCTGAATGGGTAAGGACTCGGTATGAAGAGTTAAGCCTGATTGAAGAAAAGAGGCTGACGGCTATCTGTCATGGGCAGTTATACCAGCAACGGATGAAGCGTGCTTTTGACAGAAAGGTACGGCCTCGGGTATATCACGTAGGTGATCTGGTGCTGAAAAGGATCCTTCCTCCTCAAAACGATCGAAGGGGCAAATGGACACCCAATTATGAAGGTCCATTCGTGGTTAAGAAGGTTTTCTCTGGTGGAGCCTTGTTGCTAACGACCATGGATGGCGAGGATTTTCCATCCCCTGGGAATGCGGACGCAGTTAAAAAATACTTCGTATAAAGAGACCCGCTGGACGAAAAGAATAAAATAGTCCAGGCAAAAATGGGCATCCCGGCGAACCAAAAAACAGAAAAGAAAAGGTTCGGGCAAAAATTAGGGATAAAAAGAAAAATGTACACCCGGCAAGTCGAGAGCCTGAAAAGGCGACTTGGGCAAAAAAGGGTATCCCGGTGGACTGAAAACCCGAAAGGGCGGTCCAGACAAAAGAGGGATTGAAACGAATAACTGCGTCTAGCATGATCGTTTGCGCTTTGGTTAAAGCATCATGGATAATACCCGGTGGGGATCAGTCAGAAGCGTCTTGTTCAGAAGGCAGAAAGCATGGAGAGTCTGAGGACATATGGGGTGTAACCGAGTTGGAACTCGATGAGATCACGAGTTTCACATTGCCATTAGGATAAATTTTTCCTTTTGTGCGCAATTACCTCTTTTCAGGAATTGCTTCCTTTGTATTGCTCATTTGAGCCACATTTTGTTTCAATCAATGAAATGCATGTTCAGTCAAAAAATTTTGTTTTTGTTTTTCATTACCGTTTTGATTGCAAAAACATCCGATTATTTTGATAAAGAATCTTGCATTTTAAGACATACATGTCCCTTTCAATGCATGTTTATAAGATTGAAAGCTGGAAATCTTATTCGGAAGGTTGAGTGACCCAAGTGTTGAAATCTTGACACGCCTGAGGCACGGTTTTATCTAACGATCTGTTTTGCAGGAACTGTTAGATATTTTTCACTCACTTGCAGGTTGTGATGTGGAAGCTGTTGGAAAACAAACCCCCAGGGAGTCCAGACAGGGACGAATGAATGAAAGGATGACGAAGACGTTGAGATGTACGACGATCCTTGATTTTAATCAAGAAGACTCTTCAAAATCGGAAGATTGGAAAGTCTGTAGAAATTCCCCGCAGGGTCCAATCAGGGACGAATGATGGGTAGAAAAGTGATGAGAAGACGTCGAGACGTCCGACGACCTTTGGAATTAATCAAGAAGACTCTTCAAAGTCGGAAGATTGAAAAGTATGTATAATCCCAGGAGTACGCTTTCCGTCGAGCGCGGAGCGATTGGGAGTACGAGATGATGGAGCAGAAAGGGTCCAGACGAGTCTGGGAGTTCTCAAAAGTGGAAAGCCGATACGAGATTGGGAGGTGGATACCATGGTTTGATGAGTCGACGGGTGGTCTGTACCAACTTTTCTCATTTCCCCAGCGAGGTCCCCAAGCAGAATTAGAGGACCAACTCCCTAGCAGATCCAAGGTCTGTGGATCCCTTAGCCGAGTCGAGGTGGTTATTTCCGGCTGGTTTAAAACGGTGTCCTCAGCAGCCAGGCCTGAAGGTTGCTATTCCCCGAGTGGAGCGGGTTTCAATGAAATATATCTCCAGCAGTGTTCATCCTACCAGTGGATTGGACGAGTTTCCGTAGCAGACGAATATTTGCATCCCCAGCTGAGTTGATTCTACCTATGGATTGCATGGGTAATCCCCAGCGGAGTGGCATTCGCTTCCCTAGCAGGGTCAGGATGGTATTCCCCAGCAGGTGTCAGATCGATGCTTCCCCAGTTGCCAGGCCTGGAGGTGACTGTTTTCCCAGCAGAGTATCTGTGAGCATTTCCCCAGTGAAGTCGTCAGGTATCTGTGAAGGTTCCCCGAAGCAGGTTCGGGACTGATGTCCCCAGCAAATCAAAGACTGTTGTATCCCCACAAAGCGTTGGTGGTGTCTTATCCCCAGCAAATTCCCGAGCAGATTGGGTGCAAAGGAGGTTCTTCCCCAGCAAAGGTTACCTTTTTCCAGCAGCAGTGGTATTCCCCAGCAGGGTGGAGATCGGAGTATTGCCGAGTTCCTCAACGGAGTGTCTTGTACTCCCCAGCAGAATCCCTTGAGGGGGACGCTTTTTATGCATTCATCATGTAGCGTAAGCATAGCATATTGCATAGAAAAATAATAAAGCGCGTAGCATTTCCATAATTATGGAGCATTACGCAGAAAAAATCAATCATGCATCATATTGCAAGCACAAGCTAGTCTCAAGCCGTGGTTACCGTTTGAGAGGTGGTTTTACCAGAAGTAGAGGTGTTACTCCGAGGAGTTTAGCCTCATGATTTGATCAAAGGTATTTCCCCAGTAGTGCGATACTGGAGGAGTTTTTCCGTCGGGCAGAGATGGAAGGGTTACGCGATCAGCGCGATTCAAGCTGTGGTTACCGCTTGAAGGTTTGGTTTCATCAGATGGTGAAGATGGTACTCCGAGGAGTTCAGCATCACGACGTCAGATCAGCGATGTTCCCTAGTAGTGCGATATTGGAGGAAATGTTTCCGTCGGACAGAGATGGAAATAAAATCAGAGGACGTTACGCGACCAGCGCGATTCCGGGGTTCAAATGGAGAAAAGGAGATGTTGAGGCATTTTCTGGAGATGGGGTTCAAATGAAGAAAGGGAAGTGTTGCGACATTTTCTGGAGATCGGGGTTCAATCAGAGAAGAGTATATGCTGAGGCATTTTCTGGGGTTCAAATGGAGATTGGAGTTGAAGATTTTATCCGGGATGAGGTCCTCAGGATTATCTTCTGTTCATGTGTCACCTTAGACTCTGGCTGAGGCCAATGGAGGTCGTTATAGGTGTCTTCTGAGGAAGAGATACGCATGCTACCTTCCTTTTGTGAAGGTATACCCTCTGACATGTCGCCCTCAGAGTGGTGTTTGGTGTTATTTCCGGCGTTGCCAGCGGAATTATCACGGAGAAAAGGAGATGTTGAGGCATTTTCTGGAGATGGGGTTCAAATGGAGAAAGGGAAATGTTGAGGCATTTTCTGGAGAACGGGGTTCACAATGGCGATCGTGAGTTATCGTCAGGCGACTGGGGTTCAAACTGGAGAATGGGGTTCATTATTTGGCAAACAGGAGAGCGGGGTTCCAATGCAGTGATTTGAGGATCATTTGCGCAGAAGAAAATTTCGGGGTTCAAGAAAATGAAAAAAAAAGCGATTATCAGAAATCTCGGGGTTCAAGAAAAGCATAAAAAAGAGAGGAATAATAATCCCCAGCGGATGTGTGGTGTTCAGGCCATAGTTATCCCTGTGTTACCATTTATTTTGGTATCCAGGTCGACATTTTTCGGTGATCAGGCCGACTTTCTCCGTACCAAACGGATTTTGGTTTAGAGATTGTTTCTTCGCCGATTCTGACCCATCAGAGTGCAAATTGTTCGTCTGTTCTTGGTATTCAATCACTCTTCATCCTGATCATCTGAAAGCCGAGGCTATTCATATCGACAGGTTCACAGTGGATTGAATAGGGGCAGCTGTAACACCTCAAAATTTGCCCTCCTCTCTTGGGACTAGCTTAACATATTACATATCATTTTTAGGTCATTAGGCATTGCATATTGCATATCATGTGGTTACATTGTGCAAGCCATTCTCCCAAGTCTTGATCAGAAGATGAAGAGGTCATGGTGCAAGCTGGGGTTTCATTGGACTGGTCATTAATCATCTGAGGATGTGGAGGTCCAAGTTAGGGTTTTTTGATTCTCAAGGAGATTGGTCTTCATCTTGATTGAAATGATTCATCATCATCATCATGGTTTGTCATCATCAAGTGTTGGAGCACATTCCTTGAGATTAGGGTTTTGACCACTAGTCAACCCTAATCAGTTGCATTGGGCCAATCAGGGCATAGTAAGGAGATGGGGTCTATGATGGATATGGGGATCATCATGTGGTTATATGGGGCTTATTGAGGCTAGGGTTTCATCCTTGGGCCATTTCATCAGAAGATTGGGGCTCAGATTGACCAGTGCATTGCCAAATTCATCTATCAGTTGAAAAAGTCAACTGTGATCAACTGTGCTTGATTTTATGGATTTGGAGGTGGGAGAGAGTTGGATACACTTCATTCATGTTGAAACAAGTGTTATTTGACATGTCAAAGCTCAAGAATGGAGAAAATAAAGTCAGAACAAAAATTGCCAAAAATAGAAAGTGACTTGTAATGGAAGTTTCCAAAAATGGAAAGTTTTTTACCACAAAATTACGTGTCCAAAAATGCTTCAAATGAAAATTTGTTCAACATGAAAGTTGTAGATCTTGGTCTCACCTTTCCAAAAAGTCCAAGAACTTGAAATTCCCATGCATGGTTGACAAGTTATGGTCCATTCAATTTCAAAAAAGACCTATAATCAGGGGGGCATAACTTCCACATGGAGTGTCCAAATTGAGTGATCTTTCTATGTGCAAACTCCATTTAACATGTACTTTCATGGTGCATAATTGAAAATCATCAAAAATGGTCAATGCAAAAGGTCAATTTTCAAGTGCACAATTAAGAAGTCAAGGGCAAAATGGTCCATGTTGAGAAATAATGGGAATTTTGGCATGGGGATTTTTGCAACACCTCACAAATGCAAATTAGAAATTGTTTCAACTGTCACAAGTGCTCAAAATGCAATATTTGGCCAAGTCATTTTTGAACTTGCACTTGAAATTACATAATTTGCCATAGCCTAGTGAAAATGCAAATTACAATGCCAATGACCATGGGACAAGTTGCAACACATCACACATGGCATTTTGAGAATGTGTGAGCTGTCATACATCTGTCACAGAGCCTTAAGTGAAAAGCCATTTTTGCCCTTGCTTAGTAAAATGCATTTTTGCTAATCACATATCATTTTGCTAATTGGATGATTAAGAGCTGGATTAATTGGAAGTATATAGTCTTAATCATAACTAACTTTTGATCAGAATCACATTTCACAAGAAATTCAACAAACTTTTCCCTCCAAATTCTCCAAAAGCTCAAGAACATTCAAGAACAAAATTGAGCAAAACTCCTTCAATTCTCCACCAAAATCCAAAATTCCTTTTGCTTCTTGTTCCTTGATCTTTCTACTTCAACTGTTTCATCAATTCATTGGCCATAACAATCAAATTCGTGACTGTTGCAAAGGAGCTCAACAATGGCATTTCACAAATTCTCACAATTGGAGCGTGTTTGAGCTAACCTAAGCGTGCTAATCAACTTCCCTATCATCATTCTTCATCTGTTTTGAAGAATCATATCCAAATTCGTCAAGAATCATCACTGCCATCTCACAAGGTGCAAAATTCGAATCTCATGATTTCTTAAATTATTATATGCGTTTGAAAGATCGTTGCATGTAGATCAACGTGATAGGCTTGGCTTTTGATTTGATTAACTGTAGAGAGAGATATCATGCTTTGAATGTTTGAATGTGAACCTTTAATCGCTCGATCCGTGAGCTACAGTTAGAATTAGGATGAATTGATTACGTATTTGAGATCCTCACGCTCAGACCTTTCCAATGGATATCCGTTTGTGTATTTTGGTTGAGAAATGAGCGAAACCGCATTGGAAGGTGATGAACTTGTTTGAACGCGTGAAGATGAAGCGAAAATCTGGAAATTATGCTGTTTCGATCCATTGTTTTCGCATGCCAAATTCGAATTCTGTTTCCCTCCAAGCTGAGCCAATCAGCGTGTGACAACGCATTAAATGGCTGCACAGTCGTTTTGGTCCTTGGCACGGTATTTACAACAATGCCGCTGAAGCTTAATAATTTCATTTTTATTCATTAACAAATTAAATAATTATTTCACAATTAACAAAACTTAGAAAAATCATAAAAAAATATTTACTAATCCAAAAATAGTGAGGTTTTTTTTGATAGATCCCAAATTTTCTCTAGTTTTTTATAGGCATGGTTACAAAAGTTGTGCATGGAAAAATGTTGACCTGGCCTATTGATCTTTGACTTGTGTACAATTTTTGCATGTTTTACCATATTCATCATGAAATGCTCATACATTTAAAGAAATGATTGAAAATTTTTGTGCTTATTCTGGACATGTTGATGGTGATTTCCATGTAAATTTTATGATTTTTGGATACCTGACGATTGAGATATGATTTTTTGAATCTAGGTGTGACAATTTGTGTCGCACCTAGCTAGGTCAACTTCATGAATTTATTTGCATGACCTATGATTGTTGGATTGGATAAAAATTTTGCATGATTGATCATTGGTATGTCAAGATAACATGTGAATTATTCTGGATTTTTCTATGGCATTTTCCAATTGATTGATAATTTTATTCACTATATGCTCATTTGGTAATATTGTGTGACACATGTTGGCATATCTTTTGTGAAATTCTCATATGGTTTTGGATGAAGATGAAATTTGGTATGCTGATTGTAGACACATTGTAGGACATCATAGTTTTGGTCCCATTCATTTCTTAATTGATTTCACTGATTTATGAATTTTTGAAGTGAATGCTTGCTTGAATGTCTTGAATTGGCTTGAATAATTGTGTCTGGATTTCTTGATTTTCATTGACCTACTTTCTTTTGTCCAATTGAGCTGAAAATTGACATGCTATACATTGATTGTGTCCTGTTTAGGTGTGAATTATTTGAGGATTTTTGGAATTGTTTTGGTATGCCTTTGATTTAAGTCATTCTGTTTGAGCTTTTGGTGTTGTATTTGACCTAGTTTGTGTTATATTGTGCATGAATTGATAATGGTGAATGGTATGAGCATGGGACCAATTGCATTTGCTTTTGAATTGTTTTAATGTGAGTTTGGATTGGTTTTGCTTGCTGTTTAGATTTTTTTCTCCCTTTTGGACCTTAGGCTTGGCCTAGTGGTCTAGTTTCTCACATTTGGTTTGACTTTTCAGGATGAAATGCACAATGCTTAAGGAGATTGCTTCAAGGCAATTTGAATTGAGTTTGGTTGATTTTTATAAACTAACTTGACTTTGTGTTGTAGGATTGGAAGCTTGAGCTTGAGCTTATAGCTTGCATTTGTGTGCATTAACTTGTGTTGTCTGTATAGATTAACATTTGCTGTTTATTGTTTGTCTGTCTGAGTACTGATGATACTTGATTGATTTCAGGTACATTTAGTCACTTACAGTTCTTTAAGAACTTGCTTGCTGCTGCTTGGTTTTTAAACCACTTGAGGTAGGACTTCTATTCTCCATGTAGTCTGGAAGACCTGGCCTGTTACTTGGCCAGGCAACTGTCTGAAGTCCTCCTTAAGAGGCGATGTTTGTGGTTGTTTACATTTGTGCCAAGCAGGTAAAGACCTCTATGAGGCAATTGGTGGATCAAAGGGATATGCAATCTATCCCCCACTATTCGGTGAGTCGTCCCTCTGCTCACACGGCTGTGTGTTGACGCATTGGGACACAAACCCAAGATCTTGTGCTGTTGCACAATTGAGTCAGAGTCTTTGAGCGTAGAAGGGTCCCTCCATTCTGGACCCACGCTCCTTTGTCTGAAGCTCTCCCTGGTCAGGGATAAGAGCTGTGAAGTCTAATCTTCACTCACCTCTCATCTGCTTCACCTTAGCCCCGCAATGGCAAGGTTAAGAGCGAATACTACCCATGTACAGATGACTTGCTTCGGCAGTCAAACCCATTGTTTGAGCCTCACTTGACTGGCTATAGTGTGTGCTTTGTGAATATTTGTTTGCTCTGTTTGCTTGTATGCTTGTATGCTTGCTTTCTTCCTGGATAGGATTAGCTTGCAGTTGTGCAAGTAGGTAGAAACCACAACGTAGGGCAATGATGCATGACAACACTAGGCTCGAGTCCAGCTCCCTGGTAGTGTGTCTTCCCTTGGTTTCTGGCTAGATTTTCTTTCCCTTTAGGGGGAACTACATCGCCCTGATCCTCGTTCCAGACGAGGTATGTAGGCAGGAGACCGCGCGAGGTCTCTCCGGGCACCCTTTTCTTTTTTGCGTGTGTTTTGTTTGGCAGCTATCAGGCTCGAGTTCCCGACTCCCTGTTAGCCTGTGTGTGCCGTTTCTTCTGACGTTTCAGCGTCTCTTCTGGCTTGCTTGATGACTTGTAGGCTCGAGTTCCCGACTCCCTACTAGTTTGCATGTTATTTCTTTCCCTTTGGGGGGAACTACATCGCCCTGATCCTCGTGCCAGACGAGGTATGTAGGCAGGAGACCGTGCGAGGTCTCTCC
The DNA here is from genome assembly GCF_024323335.1 of Lathyrus oleraceus. NCBI lineage: Eukaryota > Viridiplantae > Streptophyta > Magnoliopsida > Fabales > Fabaceae > Lathyrus > Lathyrus oleraceus. The sequence goes on from NC_066585.1 coordinate 105,374,110, forward strand.
GGGCACTTTTTTTCTTTTTGTGTGCGTTTGCTTGTTATCTTCTTGTGTATGTTTGGTTCGGATGCCGATGTAAGTCCAGTGATTGGCAGTCGGGCTCCACGTTTGCCGTTTTGTACGTGTTTTGGTTCGGATGCTGATGTAAGTCCAGTGATTGGCATTCAGGCTCCCAGTTTGCCGGTGTGTCTTGTTTGGCGTGCGTGAGCCGAACTACGGCAGCTCTGATTCTCGTTCCAGACGAGATACATAGGCATAGGATGCGACGTCATATCGAGCTCTCTTCTTCTTAACCCCACCTGTGTTGTCTTTGGTGCGTGTGTGTGTGTGGTGTTTTAGCAACCTTTTCTTTTCTTAGAGCGTGGATCCCGTCGAGTACGACGGACGTGAGGGGTGCTAATACCTTCCCCTTGCGTAACCGACTCCCTTACCCTTTCTCTTTGGTCGCGAGACCATTTCCTTTCCAGGTTTCTCTGAGCGTTTCCTTTCCCTATTTTGGGATAAATAACGCGCAGTGGCGGCTCTGTGTTGTTTTTTGTTTCAGCTCGCCGGTTGTTTTTTCGCGGATGCGACAAGATGTAACGAGAAAATAGCAAGTTTTATGACATAATTCAAGCAAGGATTCCCTCCTTTAGATTAATCCTCAAGCAAGCCAAATAAGTAAAGAATAGTCCATGTCTCAGATGAAAGCAAAGTAACCAAGCCAAGTCTTCAAAAGAAGTCAAAAGTTAAAGGTACCAGATGAATCCCAAGGTCTAAATTCACAATTTATCAAAGCAAGGATCAAGATCTTAATTCTAAGTCCATAACTCCACAATAATGCAAAGATCAGTGTTAATTCTTTGTATTTATGATTGGCAGTAATTTTGTTAAAACTAACTTAGCTGCAACATGTTGAACAAAATGTCTTAACATGTGGATCCGACATCGTGTCTGGAACAAGTTTTACTCTTGATAACGGTTGATTGATTAACTGATTACAAAATATTTTAGGAATATTAAGTAATCACATGTGACGTCCAAGAGTGAGGAATCAGGGATTCTCTTTGTCTTACTCTCTCTGATGGTGTATATTTCTAAAATTTCCAAAAGTTCTCCTCAAGCCTGAATGTTTCTGAACTATTTGTAGTAGTTATGCCATTCTGTTCTCGCCTGACAAGTTGTCGCCTCGCCTAACGATTAGCATTTCTTCACTTTGAAGTATCTTCCACATCAGCATCGCAAACCGCTTTGTCTCGCCTAGCAAGCAAAAGGCTCACCTAGCGAGCTTTCTTGTTGCAACTTCGCCTAGTGAGAATGACTTCTTTTTTATTTTGGAAAGTATGTGGCTCGTGTCGCCTGGTGTTTGCTGGAGCTCTGCTGGGCTAGATGACTCGCTTAAGGCTCACCTGGAGAGAAGGGAGATTTTTGCTTCTATTTCTCCACGCCCTGGCCTTGCTGTTAGCTTGTTGGCCGAGCTTTCGCCTGAGTCTTGTGTAACACCTCAAAATTTGCCCTCCTCTCTTGGGACCAGCTTAACATATTGCATAACATTTTTTAGGTCATTAGGCATTGCATATTGCATATCATGTGGTTACATTGTGCAAGCCATTCTCCCAAGTCTTGATCAGAAGATGAAGAGATCATGGTGCAAGCTAGGGTTTTATGGACGGATCATTAATCATCTGAGGATGTGGAGGTCCAAGTTAGGGTTTTGATTCTCAAGGAGATTGGTCTTCATCTTGTTTGCAATGATACATCATCATCATCATGGTCTTGATTTCATCAAGTGTTGAAGCTGATTCCTTGAGATTAGGGTTTTGACCACTGGTCAACCCTAATCAGTTGCATTGGGCCAGTCAGGGCATAATCAGGAGATGGGGTCTATGATGTATATGGGGATCATCCCATGGTTATATGGTGCTTATTGAGGCTAGGGTTTCACCCTTGAGCCATTTCATCAGGAGATTGGAGCTCATATTGATCAATGCATTGCCAAATTCATCTATCAGTTGAAAAAGTCAACTGTGGTCAACTGTACTTGATTTTATGGATTTGGAGGAGGAGAGAGTTGGATACACTTCATTCATGTTGAAACAAGTGTTATTTGACATGTCAAAGCTCAAGAATGGAGAAAATCAAGTCAGACAAGAAATTGCCAAAAATAGAAAGTGACTTGTAATGGAAGTTTCCAAAAATGGAAAGTTTTTGACCATAAAATTACATGTCCAAGGAAGCTTCAAATGAAAATTTGTTCAACATGAAAGTTGTAGATCTTGGTCTCACCTTTCCAAAAAGTCCTAGAACTTGAAATTCCCATGTATGGTTGGCAAGTTATGGTCCATTCAATTTCAAAAATGACCCATAATCAGAGGGGCATAACGTCCACATGGAGTGTCCAAATTGAGTGATCTTTTTATGTGCAAACTCCATTTGACATGTACTTTCATGGTGCATAATTGGAATTCATCAAAAATGGTCAATGCAAAAAGTCAATTTTCAAGTGTACAATTAAAGATCCAAGGGCAAAATGGTCCAACTTGAGAAATAATGAGAATTTTGGAATGGGGATTTTTGCAACACCTCACAAATGCAATTTGAAAATGGTTGGAATGGTCATAACATGTCAAGGTATCATATTTGGTCAAGTCACTTTTGAACTTCACTTGAAAAATGCATAAAGTGCCATGACATAGTGAAAATGCAAATTACACATCCAATGGCCATGGGACAAGTTGCAACAGATCACACATGTCATTTTGAGAGTGTGTGAGCTGTCAAATGAGCTGTCATTGGCCTGTGGTGAAATGGCATTTTTGCCCTTGCTTTGAAAATGACATTTATGCTAATTACCATTCATTTTGGTTAATTCATGATTAAGGATGTAATTAGTTGGAAGTATAAATTCTTAATTGTAACAAACTCTGGATCAGAATCACATTTCACAAGAATCTCAACCACTTTTCCCTCCAATTCTCCCAAAAACTCAAGAAACTTCAAGAACAAGATTGAGCATAACTCTTCCAATTCTCCATCAAATCACGATTTTCTTTTTGATTCAATCTCCAATCACCTTCTTCTTCAACTGTTTTGGAAGATCAACATCAAAATCATCACCAATCTCGACTGTTCATATCTTGTGCATCCATGGCATTTTGCAAATTCTCTTACTAGAAGCAATTTCGAGAGAACCTAACAGCTCCAGTCAACATCCTAAAGCTCATACTCCATCTGTTTTGGACTTTTACGCGCAAAGAACACACGAACCAACGCTGCCACCTCAAGGTACATGAAATTCGAATCTCATGATTTGATGAATTGTTGTATGCGTTTTATAGAGTGTTCAACATAGATGATTGTGCTGCCTTTAGTTTGTGAAATGGATGATTGTAGAGAGAGATATTTCGATTTGAAGTTGTGTTGTTAAACCTTTAATCGTTCGATCCGTGAGATATAGTGAGTGTTAGAGGAAATAGGTAGCATATTCGTCATGTACGTTGCAAGAGGAAGAGAACGGTTATTCATTTGTGCATTTTGGTGAAGAAATAAGCAAAACCGAATTGGAAGGTGATGAACATGTGAACACGCGTGGAGAGGAAGAAGATTTCTGGAATTTTCTTTGTTTGATCCGTCTCAGTGCATTGCCACATTTGAAATCTGTTTCCCGCTAGCCTCTCACCAATCACACGCCGACACCTCAATTAATGAAACTGTGTCGTTTTGCCTTGGCCAGGGATAATTACAACAATGCCACTGAATCTATTTAATTAAATAAAATACTTAATAATTATGTAACAATTCATTTAAACCTTAGAAAATTCATAAAAAAATATTTACAAGTCCAAAAATTATGAGAGTTTTTTTGTTAGTTTCCAATTTCCCTCTAGTTTTTTATAGGCATGGTTTTATAAGTTGTGCATGGTGAAATGTTGACCTGGCCTAGGGATCTTTGACTTATGTCATTTTTGTACATGTTTTGCCATTTTCATTGTGAAATGCTCATACATCAAAAGAAATTCATGAAATTTTTTGTGCTCATTCTGGACATGTTGATAGTGATTTACATATAAAGTTTGTGATTTTTGGATACCTGTGGAGTGAGATATGATTTTTTGAACTTAGGTGTGACAATTTGTGTCACACCTAGCTAGGTCAACTTCATGAATTTATTTGCATGGCCTATGATTGTTGGAATGGATTGAAATTTTGCATGAATGATAATTGATGTGTTGAGATAGCATGTGAATTTTTCTGGATTTTTCTATGGCATTTTCAATTTGATTGATATTTTTCTTCACTGTTGGTTCATTGTGCAAGCTTGTATGACATATGTTTGTATATCTTGTGTGAAATTCTCATATGGTTTTGGATAAATGTGAAATTTGGTGTGCTGATTGTAGACACATTGTAGGACATCACTGTTTTGGTCCCATTCATTTCTTAATTGTTCTCACTCTGTTATGAATTTTTGAAGTGGATGCTTATGTGGATGCTATGAATTGGCTTGAATAATTGTGTCTGGATTTCTTGATTTTCATTGGCCTAGTTCCTTTTGTCCAATTGAGCTGAAAATTGACATGCTATACCTTGAATAGGTCCTGTTTAGGTGTGAATTATTTGAGGATTTTTGGAATTGTTTTGGTATGCTTTTGATTGAAGTTATTCTGTTTGGACATTGGATGTTGCATTTGACCTAGTTTGACTTGTTTTGGTCATGAAATGAATATGGTGAATGATATGAGTATGGGATCAATTGCATTTGCTTTCTATTTGTGTTAATTTGATTTTGGTTGAGAATTGTTTGCTGTTTAGAATTATTTCTCCCTTTTGGACCCTAGGCTTGGCCTAGTGGTCTAGTTTCTCACATTTGGTGTGGATTTTCAGGATGAAATGCATAATGTTCAAGGAGAATGCTTCAAGTCAATTAAATTGAGATTGTTGGATGTTTTGAACTAATTTGACTTTGTTTTGTAGGTTGTGAAGCTTGAGCTTGAGCTTATAGCTTGCACTTGTGTGCATTAACTTGTGTTGCTTTGTACAGATTAATTGATTAACATTTGCTGTTTATTGTGGTTTGTCTGAGTACTGATGATACTTGATTGATTTCAGGTACATTTAGTCGCTTACAGTTCTTTAAGAACTTGCTTGCTGCTGCTTGGTTTTTTAACCACTTGAGGTAGGACTTCTATTCTTCATGTAGTCTGGAAGACCTGGCCTGTTACTTGGCCAGGCAACTGTCTGAAGTCCTCCTTAAGAGGCGATGTTTGTGGTTGTTTACATTTGTGCCAAGCAGGTAAAGACCTCTATGAGGCAATTGGTGGATCAAAGGGATATGCAATCTATCCCCCACTATTCTGTGAGTCGTCCCTCTGCTCACACGGCTGTGTGTGGATGCATTGGGACACAAACCCAAGATCCTGTGCTGTTGCACAATCGAGTCAGAGTCTTGAGCGTAGAAGGGTCCCTCCATTCTGGACCCACGCTCCTTTGTCTGAAGCTCTCCCTGGTCAGGGATAAGAGCTGTGAAGTCTAATCTTCACTTACCTTTCATCTGCTTCACCTTAGCCTCGCAATGGCAAGGTTAAGAGCGAATACTACCCATGTACAGATGACTTGCTTCGGCAGTCAAACCCATTGTGTGAGCCTCACTTGATTGGTTATAGTGTGTGCTATGTGAATATTTGTTTGAAATGCTTGGGTTGTTCTGTTTGTATGCTTGTATGCTTGCTTCTTTCCTGGATAGGATTAGCTTGCAGTTGTGCAAGTAGGTAGAAACCTGAACATAGGGTAATGATGCATGACAACACTAGGCTCGAGTCCAGCTCCCTGGTAGTGTGTCTTCCCTTGGTTTCTGGCTAGATTTTCTTTCCCTTGAGGGGGAACTACATCGCCCTGATCCTCGTTCCAGACGAGGTATGTAGGCAGGAGACCGTGCGAGGTCTCTCCGGGCACTTTTTTTCTTTTTGTGTGTGTTTGCTGTTATCTTCTTGTGTATGTTTGGTTCGGATGCCGACGTAAGTCCAGTGATTGGCGGTCGGGCTCCACGTTTGCCGTTTTGTGCGTTTTGGTTCGGATGCTGATGTAAGCCCAGTGATTGGCATTCAGGCTCCATGTTTGCCTGTGTTCGTGTTTGCTTGCTTGGCGTGCGTGAGCCGAACTACGGCAGCTCTGATTCTCGTTCCAGACGAGATACGTAGGCATAGGATGCGATGTCCTATCGAGCTCTCTCCCCCTTAACCCCACCTGTGTTCCTTGTGTGTGTGTGATGTTTTAGCAACCTTTTCTTTTCTTAGAGCGTGGATCCCGTCGAGTACGACGGACGTGAGGGGTGCTAATACCTTCCCCTTGCGTAACCGACTCCCTTACCCTTTCTCTTTGGTCGCGAGACCATTTCCTTTCCAGGTTTCTCTGAGCGTTTCCTTTCCCTATCTTGGGATAAATAACGTGCAGTGGCGGCTCTGTGTTGTGTTTTTATTTGAGTCCCGCCGGTTGTTTTTCGCGGATGCGACAGCTGGCGACTCTGCTGGGGATATACAGATGTTGACCTGTGCTGGTCCATCTTCCCTAAGCGAGTCCTTCCTAGCGTTTTAGGATAGTTTAGGTTGCTTGTGATGTTTGATTTATTGCATTTATTATTATTCTAACAATGTATATATTTGCATAAATATTTGCATGCATCATACTATCATGTTGCCGTCCTCTGTGCAGGTGGTTCCTCTGTTTGGGATGGGTGTTCTGAGTGGGGCTAAAACCCAGGCCCGAGTATACACCTAGGATTAGTGTGGTCTCATGTTGCCTCCTTCATGTTAGGTCAATATGTGCCTGGCAGCATGATGTACCATAAGCCGGACGAGGTTCATTTGATAGTGCTTGCCTCTGTGGGTATTCCACTTTGGTTGAGTTACTTCATCTGAACTGTTGACTCTGGTGACCGATCATTTCCCGGATCTTTGGTTTAGACGGTCTTAAGGGAGCTACAATGGCACACCCGAAAGGGCAAACCCATTGAGTATCTCGGCCCGATTGTCGAGACTATTATCCGCCTTAGGATGACCTGTTTAGAATTTACCTGTGAGGGGAGGGTGATTCTTTCAGATGCATGTTCAGATGGTGACTAATGGTTCCGCTGATCGGAGTTATATTTATAAGTCGGATTTATGGCCATTTATTGTCGGGACGCCGAAGTGCTGTCTGTGGTATTTATCAGTGGGGATCCGTTTATTTCAGGATTCCCCGGGCCGAGTTACTTATCAGTGGGGATCCGTTTATTTCAGGATTCCCCGGGCCGATTCAAAGATTATTAGGTATCTGCTCAGAGATTGTTTGGTGATGATGGTGATGTATCTGTCTTCCGTTTATTTCGGAACCCTGAGCCGGAGTGGAGGGTTGTTCAGTACCTCAGGTGATTGTGATCGGTTCAGAGATCAGGGCTGTGATTCAGAGCAACAAATGATCAGAGGACTTGGAGGATGGCAATGCACTGCATTCATTCATCAGCATCATTCTCATTTTGCATTCATCTGCACCAAACCCACGTTTAGCCATATGGGGAGTATTATTGATTGAGAATCTGGTTGAGAGACATTCGGATGTCAGAATGTTATTGGTGAAATATTATCTGTCTCGATGAAACCAGGATCAAAAGACGGAATCTTCCTCATATGGATAGACCTTGCATTCATGCATATTAACCCATTTGTTGTTTTGTAGGTGTCAACCGGTGCGCATAGCTTGTTTGCTCAGATATCCTGCTAGGGGCAACAAATCCAAACTGATGGATCCTCCCAACGCCGACATCCTCGAACTGAAAGAGATGGTGAGGGATTTGTTCAGTGTTGTGCAAGGGCTTGCCTTGGGGCAGAAAGCCATGGCCGAGAGACTGGAAAGGATTGAGGGCTGGATGATCAAGGAGAAAGTTCAGGGAAAGGCTCCGTCGTCCGAAGTAACAAATCCCTCTGGCTCTGTAGCAAAGAAACCCTCTGGCAATGGTCATCTTGAGAAGGAAGTCGAATCAGGTGGTGTGCAGGCCAAAAGAGAACGCGGTAAGAATCGTTATCACCCATATGCTGATACGGTAACGATCCCTACTAGTAATCAGTCTGCACAACAGCGGCAACCACCATCTCAACAGAGGACACAAAGAGCAGTGGGCCAAGTGAGAAGGAGGACGACAGATCGTCATTTCAATAAGCCGCCCGTGACTTACGCCTCTCTATTTAAAAAGTTGAAGGATCTTGGGTTGGTGCAGCCGAGGATGTTGACTCTGTTGAAACCTGATCAGAGGCCTGCCAGTTACGATGAGAATGTCAGGTGTGAGTTCCATGCTGGGGCACCCGGACATCACATTGAGGATTGCAAAGCTTTTAAGCATGTGGTCCAAGATTTGGTGGATTCTAAAGCCATCAATTTTGCGCTGATGTCGGATGTTAATGCTAACCCCATGCCGATGCATGGCCTTATGGGGGTGAATGTGATGTCCAAAGACAAGAGGAAAATAGATGAAACGAATGGGGGTCAGCTAAAAGCTCCGATGTCTGTGGTTCAGAGACCTCTGATGAAGAAGGGAGACTTCCCTGGTTGTGATGATTGTTGTGCGGCCATCGCTACAAAGGGGTGTGTAGTAATTGGGGAATCGGTCCAGAGAAAGATGAAAGTAGAAATGGACGATGTAAGGTGTAAGGCACCCAGTCTGGCAGTTGAAACCATCAAGGTGAAAAATGCCGTTGGTGTTGAGAAAGAGAAAAAGCCGTCCATTTCTTCTTACAAACAGGCGGTGGAAGTGGTGAGAAATGGAGGGATCCCAGGCTGGGGACAGATCATAGGCATTGTGGTAAAGGCAGATATGTTTGGGATTGGCTATCAGCCAGATCAAAGGTTGTCTGGGCAGAATAGAGGACGTCGTCCGTCGTTCACCTTTGTCAGTGCCGGAATGCTAGATTCGGATTGCACCTATGCAGTGAGTGAAGAGATTGACGGTGACCGCGAGCTGGAATCGTGGATAAAATCGTGTGTACCAGGAAACTGGAAGGCTTAAAAAGATCAGCACTGACACTCGTCCGGAAGAGTAATATTTCTTGTTTTCAGTTTATATGCATGAAAGCCATATGTGTTGCCCGACACGTAATGGTCCATTGTAAGGGCCACCTCATGTTTCATTTTGCAAACATTTCTGCATCATTAATAAATGGATATTTTTCAGTCAAAAAGCGGTGTTCCCTGTTTTTCATTTATTTTTGCAGTTTAAAAACAAATAAAAATGGCAATGTTTATTTTCATTTTTCCCCTTTTGATTTGTCTCGTTCCGATATCGAAAAGTAATTCTCCGGATCTCGTTGATAACAATTTGGTTACACCTCATATGACTTCGACAATCCAAACTGTCATGCCGAAGAAGAAGGCGAAGAAGATTGTGATCTGCTGGAGTTAGCCAGGTTGTTTAAACAAGAGGAGAAGGTGATTCAGCCGCATGAAGGGCAAGTTGAGCTTGTTAACCCGTATACTGCCGGGGTCAGAAAGGAAATGAAAGTTGGGGGCCGCTTCAGAGGCAAGTCGAGAGCAGAATGGTAGTCCTGTTGAAGGGACATGTGGATACCTTCTCCTGGTCGTGTCAGGAAATGCCAGGGTCGGATATCAATGTCGTTATAGGCGAGCTACCATGGAGAGAAGACTGTCCTCTAGAGAAGCAGAACGCCGGTGCCACGTATCAGAGTGACTTTGTTTCATGATATGATTCATCATGGAATCAAATGCTATGTTGATGACATGATAGCAAAGTCCCCAAACAGGAGGGGGGCATCTGGCAGACCGGGGCAAGTCGTTTGACCGGTTGAGACAATTCAAACCGAGGTTGAATTCAAGTGAGTGCACTATCAGAGTGCGATCCGGTAAGCTGTTGGGGTTCATTGTAAGAGAGGAATCGAGGTTAATCCTGCTAAAAAAAAAAAACAAAAAAAAAAAATGCCTGAACCGAGAACAGAAAGAGAGGTTCGTGGTCTTCTGGGTAGATTGAACTACATGTCATGGTTCACATCTCACCTAACAGCCACGTGGGAACCCATTCAAGAAAAAAAAAGAGATCAAACGGTCGGGTGAAATAATGATTGCCAAGGGGCATTGAAAAAATAAAAGGATAAGTTGCAGGAACCTCTGATTCCGATGTCTCCTATGGAAGGAGCAATGGTCAAATTTTGTACTTGACAAGCCTTCGAGGGGTCTACGAGGTGAAGTGGGTCAGCATGACGAGTCTTGTCGAAAAGAGCATACAATTTAACTTAGCAAAAAGTTTACCGACTGTGAAACAGTACATTCACTGTTCGAGAAAACTTGCTGTACTTTGGCATAGGCTGCTCGCCGACTGAGACAGTATATGCTGGTTCATACCACTTTGTGGATTTCGAGATGGATCTGATCAGGTAGATTTTTGAAGAGCCAGCAATAGCCGGACGGGTTGCGAAAGGGCCAATGATTTTGACTGATGTGATATCCAGTATATCCCTCAGAAAGCAATCAAGGGGTGTATTGTCTGATTACATCGCTCCGCAACCCATGGTGGATTATCAACCGATGAAGCTTGAGTTCCCTGATGAGGACATCTCGAGGTGCTCTAATCGAAGGATTGAGAGTAGCCGATCCCGGAGGAGGGGCATGACCCCGAATCCGAACGGATTCTGATGTCTGATGGGGGAGGTTAAGGTGAATAAGTTTTGTTGCCCGGATAACGTTTGAATGCGCCGACAATGTGGCAAGTACGAAGCTTGTATACTGGGTATCGAACCTCGGTGCGCCTACTGGGGCAACGCTTTTCTTGTTGGTGTATGGAATGGAGGCTGTAGAGGTTCAAATTCCCTCTTTGAGAGTCCTGATGGACGTGAAATTGCAAGAGGCGGAATGGGTAAGGACCCGGTACGAAGAGTTGAGCCTGATTGAGGAAAAGAGGCTAGCAGCCATCTGTCATGGGCAGTTGTACCAACAAAGGATGAAGCGTGCTTTTGACAAGAAGGTACGACCTCGGGTGTATCACGTAGGTGATATGGTGCTGAAGAGGATCTTTCCTCCTCAAAACGATCGAAGGGGCAAATGGACGCCGAATTATGAAGGTCCATTCGTGGTCAAGAAGGTTTTCTCTGGCGGAGCCTTGTTGCTAACGACCATGGATGGCGAGGATTTTCCATCCCCTGTGAATGCGGACGCAGTTAAAAAATACTTCGTATAAGAGACCCGCTGGACGAAAAGAATAAAATAGTCCAGGCAAAAATGGGCATCCCGGCGAACCAAAAACAGAAAGAAATGGTTTAGGCAAAAATTAGGGATAAAAATGAAAAGAATGTACACCCGGCAAGTCGAAAACCTAAAAAGGCGACTTGGGCAAAAATGGGTATCCCGGTGGACTGAAAACCCGAAAGGGCGGTCCAGGCAAAAGGGGGATTGAAACGAATAACTACGTCTAGCATGATCATTTGCGCTTTGGTTAAAGCATCATGGATAATACCCGGTAGGGATCAATCAGAAACGTCTTGTTCAGAAGGCAGAAAGCATGGAGAGTCTGAGGACATATGGGGTGTAACCGAGTTGGAACTCGATGAGATCACGGGTTTCACATTGCCATTAGGATAGATTTTTCCTTTTGTGCGCAATTACCTCTTTTCAGGAATTGCTTCCTCTGTATTTGCTCAACTTGAGCCACACACTTTTTCAATCAATAAAATGCATATTCAGTCAAATAATTTTGTTTTTGTTTTTCATTACCGCTTTGATTGCAAAAACATCCAAATGTTTTGATAAAGAATCTTGCATTTTGAAACGTACAGGTCCCTTCCAATGCATGCTTATAAGATTGAAAGCTTGAAATCTTATTTGGAAGGTTGAGTGACCCAAGTGTTGAAATCTTGACACGCTTGGGGCACGATTTTATCTAACAATCTGTTTTGCAGGAATTGTTAGATATTTTTCACTCACTTGCAGGTTGTGATGTGGAAGCTGTTGTCAAAAGTAAATCCCCAGAGAGTTCGCTCAGGGACGAATGTATGAAGGGATGACGAAGACGATGAGACGTACGACGATCCTTGATGATAATCAAGAAGACTCTTCAAAGTCGGAAGATTGGAAAGTCTGTAGAAATTGCCCGCAGGGTCCAGTCAGGGACGAGGGACGGTGAAGAGACGACGAGGGACGTCCGACGACCTTTGGAATTAATCAAGAAGACTCTTCAAAGTCGGAAAATTGAAATTTCAGTATAAAATCCCAGGAGTTCGCATTCCGTCGAGCGCGGCGCGACCTTGGAATACAAGATGATGGAGCAGAAAAGGTCCAGACGAGTCTGTTAATTCTCAAAAGTGGAAAGCTGATACGAGATTGGGAGGTGGATACCATGGTTCGACGAGTCGACGGGTGTTCTATACCAACTTTTCTCATTTCCCCAGCGAGGTCCCCAAGCAGAATTAGAGGACCAAATCACCAGCAGATCCAAGGTTTGTGGATTCCCCAGCCGAGTCAGGATGGTTATCCCCGGCAGGTAAACGGTGTCCTCAGCAGCCAAGCCTGAAGGTTGTTATTCCCCGAGTGGAGCGGGTTTCAATGAAATATATCTCCAGCAGTGTTCATCCTACCAGTGGATTGGATGAGTTTCCATAGCGGACTGATATCTGCATTCCCAGTTGAGTGTATCCTACTTGTGGATTGCATGGGTTGTCCCCAGCGGAGTGGCATTCGCTTCCCTAGCAGGGTCAGGATGGTTATCCCCAGCAGGTGTCAGATCGGTGCTTCCCCAGTCGCCAGGCCTGGAGGTTGTTGTTTCCCAGCAGAGTATCGGTGAGCATTTCCCCAGTGAAGTCGTCAGGTATCTGTGAGGGTTTCCCAAAGCAGAGTCGAGATTGATATCCCTAGCAAGTCAAAGACTGTTGTATCCCCACAGAGCGTTGGTGGTGCTTATCCCCAGCAGTTTCTAGAGCGGATTGGGTGCAAAGGAGGTTTTCCCCAGCAAGGGTGGCCTTTTCCCAACAGCAGTGCTATTCCCCAGCAGGGTGGAGTTGGAGCAATGTCGAGTTCCTCAGCAGAGTGTCTCGAGCTCTTCGGAAGAGTCCCTTGAGGGGGATACCTTTTTTATGCATTCATCATGTAAATAAGCATAGCATATTGCATAGAAAAATAAATCGCGTAGCATTTCCATAATTATGGAGCATTACGCAGAAAAAGATCATGCATCATATTGCAAGCACAAGCTAGTCTCAAGCCGTGGTTACCGTTTGAGAGGTGGTTTTACCAGACAGTGAAGGTGTTACTCCGAGGAGTCTAGCATCAGGTTTTTTATCAACAAGGTTCTCTAGTAGTGCGATACTGGAGGAATTCTTTTCCGTCGGACAGAGATGGAAATGAGGATCGGAGAGTATTACGCGATCAGCGCGATTCAAGCCGTGGTTACTGCTTGGGGTTTTTGGTTTCGCCGAATGGTGAAGATGTCACTCTGAGGAGTTTAGCATCATGATGTCAGATCAGCAATGTTCCCCAGTAGTGCGATACTGGAGGAGGTTTTTTCCGTCGGACAGAGATGGAAATAAAATCAGAGGACGTTACGCGATCAGCGCGATTTTCGGGGTTCAAACGGAGAAAAGGAAATGTGGAGACATTTTCTGGAGAGCGGGGTTCAAATAGAGATGGGAGTTGAAGATTTTATCCGGGATGAGGTCCTCAGGATTATCTTCTGTTCATGTGTCACCTTAGACTCTGGCTGAGGCCAATGGAGGTCGTTATAGGTGTCTTCTGAGGAAGAGATACACATGCTACCTTCCTTTTGTGAAGGTATACCCTCTGACATGTCGCCCTCAGAGTGGTGTTTGGTGTTATTTCCGATGTTGCCAGCGGAATTATCACGAGAGATTGGAGATCGGGGTTCAAACGGAGAAAAGAAGATGTTGAGGCATTTTCTGGAGATGGGGTTCAAATGGAGAAAGGGAGATGTTGCGGCATTTTCTGGAGAACGGGGTTCACATTGGCGATCGCGAGTAATCGTCAGGCGACTGGGGTTCAAACTGGAGAATGGGGTTCATTATGTGGCAAACAGGAGAGCGGGGTTCAAATGCGGTGATCCGAGGATCATTTGCGCAAGAGAAAATTTTGGGGTTCAAGAAAAAATGAAAAAAATAGAGAAAATTTCGGGGTTCAAGAAAAGCATAAAAAAGAAAGAGATGACAATCCCCAGTGGATGTGGTGTTCAGGCCATGGTTATCCCTGCGTTACCATTTATTTTGGTACCCAGGTCGACGTTGCTGTTTCGGTGATTAGGCCGACTTTCTCCGTACCGGACGGATTCTTTTGCAAGATTGTTCTTCGCCGATGCTGACAGGCGTTATTAATTATTTTCCCATCAGAGTGCAAATTGTTCGTCTGTTCTTGGTATTCAATCACTCTTCATCCTGATCATCTGAAAGCCGAGGCTATTCATATCAACAGGTTCACAGTGGATTGAATAGGGGCAGCTGTAACACCTCAAAATTTGCCCTCCTCTCTTGGGACCAGCTTAACATATTGCATAACATTTTTTAGGTCATTAGGCATTGCATATTGCATATCATGTGGTTACATTGTGCAAGCCATTCTCCCAAGTCTTGATCAGAAGATGAAGAGATCATGGTGCAAGCTAGGGTTTTATGGACGGATCATTAATCATCTGAGGATGTGGAGGTCCAAGTTAGGGTTTTGATTCTCAAGGAGATTGGTCTTCATCTTGTTTGCAATGATACATCATCATCATCATGGTCTTGATTTCATCAAGTGTTGAAGCTGATTCCTTGAGATTAGGGTTTTGACCACTGGTCAACCCTAATCAGTTGCATTGGGCCAGTCAGGGCATAATCAGGAGATGGGGTCTATGATGTATATGGGGATCATCCCATGGTTATATGGTGCTTATTGAGGCTAGGGTTTCACCCTTGAGCCATTTCATCAGGAGATTGGAGCTCATATTGATCAATGCATTGCCAAATTCATCTATCAGTTGAAAAAGTCAACTGTGGTCAACTGTACTTGATTTTATGGATTTGGAGGAGGAGAGAGTTGGATACACTTCATTCATGTTGAAACAAGTGTTATTTGACATGTCAAAGCTCAAGAATGGAGAAAATCAAGTCAGACAAGAAATTGCCAAAAATAGAAAGTGACTTGTAATGGAAGTTTCCAAAAATGGAAAGTTTTTGACCATAAAATTACATGTCCAAGGAAGCTTCAAATGAAAATTTGTTCAACATGAAAGTTGTAGATCTTGGTCTCACCTTTCCAAAAAGTCCTAGAACTTGAAATTCCCATGTATGGTTGGCAAGTTATGGTCCATTCAATTTCAAAAATGACCCATAATCAGAGGGGCATAACGTCCACATGGAGTGTCCAAATTGAGTGATCTTTTTATGTGCAAACTCCATTTGACATGTACTTTCATGGTGCATAATTGGAATTCATCAAAAATGGTCAATGCAAAAAGTCAATTTTCAAGTGTACAATTAAAGATCCAAGGGCAAAATGGTCCAACTTGAGAAATAATGAGAATTTTGGAATGGGGATTTTTGCAACACCTCACAAATGCAATTTGAAAATGGTTGGAATGGTCATAACATGTCAAGGTCTCATATTTGGTCAAGTCACTTTTGAACTTCACTTGAAAAATGCATAAAGTGTCATGACATAGTGAAAATGCAAATTACACATCCAATGGCCATGGGACAAGTTGCAACAGATCACACATGTCATTTTGAGAGTGTGTGAGCTGTCAAATGAGCTGTCATTGGCCTGTGGTGAAATGGCATTTTTGCCCTTGCTTTGAAAATGACATTTATGCTAATTACCATTCATTTTGGTTAATTCATGATTAAGGATGTAATTAGTTGGAAGTATAAATTCTTAATTGTAACAAACTCTGGATCAGAATCACATTTCACAAGAATCTCAACCACTTTTCCCTCCAATTCTCCCCAAAACTCAAGAAACTTCAAGAACAAGATTGAGCATAACTCTTCCAATTCTCCATCAAATCACGATTTTCTTTTTGATTCAATCTCCAATCACCTTCTTCTTCAACTGTTTTGGAAGATCAACATCAAAATCATCACCAATCTCGACTGTTCATATCTTGTGCATCCATGGCATTTTGCAAATTCTCTTACTAGAAGCAATTTCGAGAGAACCTAACAGCTCCAGTCAACATCCTAAAGCTCATACTCCATCTGTTTTGGACTTTTACGCGCAAAGAACACACGAACCAACGCTGCCACCTCAAGGTACATGAAATTCGAATCTCATGATTTGATGAATTGTTGTATGCGTTTTATAGAGTGTTCAACATAG
The DNA here is from genome assembly GCF_024323335.1 of Lathyrus oleraceus. Taxonomy (NCBI): domain Eukaryota; kingdom Viridiplantae; phylum Streptophyta; class Magnoliopsida; order Fabales; family Fabaceae; genus Lathyrus; species Lathyrus oleraceus. Next base: position 105,390,412 of record NC_066585.1, read on the forward strand.
ATGATTGTGCTGCCTTTAGTTTGTGAAATGGATGATTGTAGAGAGAGATATTTCGATTTGAAGTTGTGTTGTTAAACCTTTAATCGTTCGATCCGTGAGATATAGTGAGTGTTAGAGGAAATAGGTAGCATATTCGTCATGTACGTTGCAAGAGGAAGAGAACGGTTATTCATTTGTGCATTTTGGTGAAGAAATAAGCAAAACCGAATTGGAAGGTGATGAACATGTGAACACGCGTGGAGAGGAAGAAGATTTCTGGAATTTTCTTTGTTTGATCCGTCTCAGTGCATTGCCACATTTGAAATCTGTTTCCCGCTAGCCTCTCACCAATCACACGCCGACACCTCAATTAATGAAACTGTGTCGTTTTGCCTTGGCCAGGGATAATTACAACAATGCCACTGAATCTATTTAATTAAATAAAATACTTAATAATTATGTAACAATTCATTTAAACCTTAGAAAATTCATAAAAAAATATTTACAAGTCCAAAAATTATGAGAGTTTTTTTGTTAGTTTCCAATTTCCCTCTAGTTTTTTATAGGCATGGTTTTATAAGTTGTGCATGGTGAAATGTTGACCTGGCCTAGGGATCTTTGACTTATGTCATTTTTGTGCATGTTTTGCCATTTTCATTGTGAAATGCTCATACATCAAAAGAAATTCATGAAATTTTTTATGCTCATTCTGGACATGTTGATGGTGATTTACATATAAAGTTTGTGATTTTTGGATACCTGTGGAGTGAGATATGATTTTTTGAACTTAGGTGTGACAATTTGTGTCACACCTAGCTAGGTCAACTTCATGAATTTATTTGCATGGCCTATGATTGTTGGAATGGATTGAAATTTTGCATGAATGATAATTGATGTGTTGAGATAGCATGTGAATTTTTCTGGATTTTTCTATGGCATTTTCAATTTGATTGATATTTTTCTTCACTGTTGGTTCATTGTGCAAGCTTGTATGACATATGTTTGTATATCTTGTGTGAAATTCTCATATGGTTTTGGATAAATGTGAAATTTGGTGTGCTGATTGTAGACACATTGTAGGACATCACTGTTTTGGTCCCATTCATTTCTTAATTGTTCTCACTCTGTTATGAATTTTTGAAGTGGATGCTTATGTTGATGCTATGAATTGGCTTGAATAATTGTGTCTGGATTTCTTGATTTTCATTGGCCTAGTTCCTTTTGTCCAATTGAGCTGAAAATTGACATGCTATACCTTGAATAGGTCCTGTTTAGGTGTGAATTATTTGAGGATTTTTGGAATTGTTTTGGTATGCTTTTGATTGAAGTTATTCTGTTTGGACATTGGATGTTGCATTTGACCTAGTTTGACTTGTTTTGGTCATGAAATGAATATGGTGAATGATATGAGTATGGGATCAATTGCATTTGCTTTCTATTTGTGTTAATTTGATTTTGGTTGAGAATTGTTTGCTGTTTAGAATTTTTTCTCCCTTTTGGACCCTAGGCTTGGCCTAGTGGTCTAGTTTCTCACATTTGGTGTGGATTTTCAGGATGAAATGCATAATGTTCAAGGAGAATGCTTCAAGTCAATTAAATTGAGATTGTTGGATGTTTTGAACTAATTTGACTTTGTTTTGTAGGTTGTGAAGCTTGAGCTTGAGCTTATAGCTTGCACTTGTGTGCATTAACTTGTGTTGCTTTGTACAGATTAATTGATTAACATTTGCTGTTTATTGTGGTTTGTCTGAGTACTGATGATACTTGATTGATTTCAGGTACATTTAGTCGCTTACAGTTCTTTAAGAACTTGCTTGCTGCTGCTTGGTTTTTTAACCACTTGAGGTAGGACTTCTATTCTTCATGTAGTCTGGAAGACCTGGCCTGTTACTTGGCCAGGCAACTGTCTAAAGTCCTCCTTAAGAGGCGATGTTTGTGGTTGTTTACATTTGTGCCAAGCAGGTAAAGACCTCTATGAGGCAATTGGTGGATCAAAGGGATATGCAATCTATCCCCCACTATTCTGTGAGTCGTCCCTCTGCTCACACGGCTGTGTGTTGATGCATTGGGACACAAACCCAAGATCCTGTGCTGTTGCACAATCGAGTCAGAGTCTTGAGCGTAGAAGGGTCCCTCCATTCTGGACCCACGCTCCTTTGTCTAAAGCTCTCCCTGGTCAGGGATAAGAGCTGTGAAGTCTAATCTTCACTTACCTTTCATCTGCTTCACCTTAGCCTCGCAATGGCAAGGTTAAGAGCGAATACTACCCATGTACAGATGACTTGCTTCGGCAGTCAAACCCATTGCGTGAGCCTCACTTGATTGGTTATAGTGTGTGCTATGTGAATATTTGTTTGAAATGCTTGGGTTGTTCTGTTTGTATGCTTGTATGCTTGCTTCTTTCCTGGATAGGATTAGCTTGCAGTTGTGCAAGTAGGTAGAAACCTGAACATAGGGTAATGATGCATGACAACACTAGGCTCGAGTCCAGCTCCCTGGTAGTGTGTCTTCCCTTGGTTTCTGGCTAGATTTTCTTTCCCTTGAGGGGGAACTACATCGCCCTGATCCTCGTTCCAGACGAGGTATGTAGGCAGGAGACCGTGCGAGGTCTCTCCGGGCACTTTTTTTCTTTTTGTGTGTGTTTGCTGTTATCTTCTTGTGTATGTTTGGTTCGGATGCCGACGTAAGTCCAGTGATTGGCGGTCGGGCTCCACGTTTGCCGTTTTGTGCGTTTTGGTTCGGATGCTGATGTAAGCCCAGTGATTGGCATTCAGGCTCCATGTTTGCCTGTGTTCGTGTTTGCTTGCTTGGCGTGCGTGAGCCGAACTACGGCAGCTCTGATTCTCGTTCCAGACGAGATACGTAGGCATAGGATGCGATGTCCTATCGAGCTCTCTCCCCCTTAACCCCACGTGTGTTCCTTGTGTGTGTGTGTGTGATGTTTTAGCAACCTTTTCTTTTCTTAGAGCATGGATCCCGTCGAATACGACGGACGTGAGGGGTGCTAATACCTTCCCCTTGCGTAACCGACTCCCTTACCCTTTCTCTTTGGTCGCGAGACCATTTCCTTTCCAGGTTTCTCTGAGCGTTTCCTTTCCCTATCTTGGGATAAATAACGTGCAGTGGCGGCTCTGTGTTGTGTTTTTATTTGAGTCCCGCCGGTTGTTTTTCGCGGATGCGACATCTTGCTGGAAGCGCGCTTGAGTCTTGCAGATTCTTTTCTTTCTTCCTTTTGTGTTCTAATTTTGGTTTAAGTATGGAATTCATGCACAATAGCAAAGAAATTAAAAAGCATGACACTTATTTTTTTCAAACTAAATCCTATTCACAATTTGGGGAATTTAATGTTATAAAATGGTAAACCGAGTCAATAAGTGTCAAGATTTAATGTGATCAAATACCATATTTTGACACTTATCAGTAGTTTAAGTGAAGTATAAGTTTTAACATAATGCAGTTTGATTCAGTTTAGTTTGATTTGCAAAATACAAATCGCAAACCGTACCGATTTGTGTGATTTTGTTAAAAAAAATGGCCCAAACACATATGAAGCAAATGCAGTTTTTTGTGGATTTCGGTTTGATTTGGGATTTTCTATTTGGCCGGTTCGATTTTGAACACACCTTATTTTAGATATAATTGTAATAAAAGATAAGTTCTTTTACAAATTGATATTACAATTTTTTGTCATGATTGAGTGAAATTTAAATTTTTTGTGTGGTCTTAAACAAGTGGGATGTCGTATGTTTGAACTTGCACCTCTATCTTTGATGTCTCTACACAACTACAAACTAAGTTGACTTAATAAACTTTAAACTTTAAACTTTTATATATTAAATAATTATATCCATAATAACATACGATATTAAATAATTAAATATGTACATCCCTGAAACCGAGATCATAACATCTGAGACATCTTAAATCAAATGTATTTCGGATGATGAAGCATGGAAACAACTTAAGCGCTAAGGGGACTATATACATCTCAAATACCGGGATCGTAACATTTGAGACATCCTGAATCAAATATATCATGAATGATGAAGCACATAAGAATCTTAAGCGCTTCGCCACTCCAAGCCTCACGTTTGAAGGACTATGTACATCCCGAAAACCATAATCATAACATCCGAGACATTTCAGATAAAATGTACCCCTGATGATGAAGCACCCAAAAACCTTAAGTGTTTCGCCCCTTCGGGCCTCGCGCTTTGGAGACTATATCTATCTTGAATATCACATCACAAGACTAGGCGGTTTACATCTCTCATATTTATAAATCTAGAAGACTGAGAAACAGCATATAGGAATACGAGACAGACAAGCCACATACATTCATTCATGAACATTTATAATGATAAATGTTTAATAAAAAATTATAAATGTACATTATATTAGTCTATGGTGTCATACCCCAAAATTTGCCCGTTAATCTTTCAAGACATTCTTCAAGGCACTCCAACTCATTGTTCAAGACATTGATCTTAAAGGAACAGAGACCCAGCTCACAGGTGGCCAAATCCAGAAAATGACTCAAACTGGCATGCTCGCTAGGCGAGCAAATCCTTCGCCTAGCGAACTCTTCGCTGCACCACTCGCCTAGCGAAGCTTGCGAATACCAGAAATTTTGGGCTTCATTCTGAGCCCATCAGGTCACAAAAACTATTATAAATACCAAGACCTCATTCAAAAAAAGAGAGGACGAAAAACAGAGGAGAAAAGGAGAAACACAAACACGCACAGAGAACAAACCCTGGAGGCTAATCAAAAGAATTCAGAGCAACCCTAAAGGAAACCCTGAAGGAAACTCACCTGCACAAAGGTTACCTCCGCCCACTCGATCCGGCACAAACCCTAAGAGTGATCTGCCAATTCACTGCTGCAATTCAATCGCAAACAGGTTTGCACCATCACTACCGTTTTATACTTCCAATTTGTAATATCTAAATACATGATGCATTATGATTGAATTTTGGATATGTAGTTAGATTTTGCATGTGGATTTAAGTATGCATGAATGTCCTGAATGTTTAACCGTGTAATTTCTGTAATGGATGCCATAGGGTTCGGAGTTCGGGAAATCGTACTGTTATCAAACTCAAAACCTGCAGCCGTTCGCTAGCACCTCGCTCAGCGAACATGTAGCGAGTGTTCGCCAAGCCTTCGCTAGGCGAGGCAGTAGCGAACATGACAGTCGCTGATTTTGCCGTTCTGTTATGTGCTTATCTAACATGTTTTATTATAACCGTGTATTATTGGCCTGACATTCTTACTACTGCGATTCTTTTATTTGGTACAACTCTCGATTACACCCCCGTTTTGGTATTCTAACCCGTCTGTTGACTTTTTGTGAGGGTTCACTTACTCCCGAAGAAGGTAGCTTGTTAGGTATTCCACTTTATTTGTGGGATACCCTTGTGGAGTTCTATTCTAATTATCTAACTGATTACAAATGTTGCCTTTGAATACATGTGATCTTGGTCCTCTCTTTGTTGCCTTACGGTATTACGGTCATGTCCCGCGAACGTGGGGATACACTTAGCAAAGACCCTTCGATTAAATCATCACGTCCCTATAAGATAAATCATAGTCCCTCGGATGTTGCCTTCGAATATATGATTTTGTCCCTCGATGGCCCGTCGTTGTAGCCTACGGTTAAATGATGATCGTCCCTTCGAATGCTAAGGTATCCTTACAAATGTTGCCTTCAATGACCTATCGATGACCCTACGATGTCCCTTTACATCCAAAGGATAAGACTACTTACTTCTCAATAGTAAGGACAGTTTTACCCTCATAAGGATAGGAAATGCCCATAAAGACTTTGGGTAGGTATAACTCTTAAATGCTTACTCATAACTTAAAATACTTTTCACACCTCACACTTTGCAAAACATTTATTAGAAAATCACCATTTGGTATACATTCGTACTAGAATCATTGCCAAGTTATATTTTTCTAAACAGCTTTCAAAATTCAACGAGATAAATACTTTGTATACATTCGTACAAGAATCATTACAAAGTTAAACTCTCTTTTCAAAACATTTTCTAAACAGCTTCCCAAACACTTTTTCAAACAAGAAAAACATAAGTGATCAAGCAATTAAGAGCCCATGGATACAAAGGGTGCTAACACCTTCCCTTTGTATAATGTACCTCCCGAACCCAAAATCTAATCAAGGTCTTTCCTGTTCTTTTCCGTCTTTCCTTATTGGATAAAAGAAAAATCGGTGGCGACTCTTGCTATCCGCGACATTTGCTTTCCAAAGCAAAAGCACCCAAAGTCAGTTCACCGTATGACAGAACTGGCGACTCTGCTGGGGAATACTTAAAAAGAGAGGTTGCCTTCAAAAAAAAAAAGATCACTTATTTGAATTGTCTGATTTACTTTTAAGGGATTGCTTGGGTATTTTATGCTTGAGTGAAAGATCCTACACCCGGATCTAGTGTACCTTAGGTAAGTAGCAAGAGATCATCGCGATTATCCGGCGTATACTGGAATGGTTAAAATGATGGCTACGGTTAATGTGACACTTTAGATGTCCTGATGTTCCTCATGTTTACTTGAGGAGAAATTTGGCGTCTGCGTGGTGTCATCAAAGCATTAACCAGACCTTTAGAACCCTAATTGACTCGTCCTAGCCATTAGAAAGTAGTGAGATAACTGACTTCGGTTCCGACTGGGGTTGGTTGAGACTCGATACTACACTCTTTGAGATTGGACTTTAGGGAAACTTTGGTCAACCAATTGGTGTTGCACTGAAGTGGACTTAAGGGAAGGTCAATGATTAGAGATCCTTTTAGAACCCGATTACTATTCTAGGACAGGTCGAACCAACCAAACTTCAGTGGGGAGGGTACTTACCTATGGAACTCATGCAAGCCTTAAAACTTAGGAATGATTGTTGTGTGACTTGCTTGTGTTTGTTACTTACATAACATCATAACATCATAACATCATGGCATTGTACTAACTATTTCAAGGACTTAGGGATTTAACTTTGCTCTGTTACAGGGTTATGGCTTCCAGGAAGACCATCCGGATCAATCTTGTGGCGATCTCTCCTCAACTCAAGGATTTAGTGTCAGAACTTCCCGATCATGCTCAGTTCATCAAGAAACATGGTTCCCTCCTCAATTTAATTACCACCGGTTTCAAAGAAGATATGATGAGAGTTCTATTCCAGTTCTTCGATCCTAAACATCATTGCTTCACCTTCCTAGATTATCAGTTGGTACCCACATTAGAAGAATTCTCCAGGCTGCTTGGGGTACCTATCCTTAATCAAACACCTTTCAGTGGTTTAGAAAAGATTCCGAAGTCTGAAGAAGTTGCCGCAACTTTACACATGACAAAGTCCGACATTGAAACTAATTGGGTAACAAGAAGTGGAGTTAAGGGTTTACTTGCCAAATTTCTGATAAATAAGGCCCAAGAATTCTTAAAGGTTATGAATGTCTATGCTTTCGAGGATGTTCTAGCACTACTAATATATGGTTTGGTTCTATTTCCTAATCCGGATCAATTCATAGACATGAATGTTGTTAGGATATTTCTCACTCATAACCCTGTGCCTACCTTGCTTGGAGACATTTTGTATTCCCTTCACACTCGTACTATGAAAAGGCAAGGGACTCTCATGTGCTGCGTACCTTTATTATCCAGGTGGTTTATTTTGCACCTTCCTCCATCAGTCTTGAAGAATGAGCAAAATTTGAAATGGTCTCAAAGGATAATGTCGCTCTCCCATTCTGACATCCGTTGGTGTCCTCATCTCGAAGAAAACGTTATCATCATTGACCGTTGCGGAGAATTCTCTAACGTACCACTCCTGGGGATAAGAGGAGGTATTACTTATAACCCAGCTTTAGCCCTACGTCAGTTTGGTTATGCTCGAAGAGATGGTCCACATGAGATAATTATCCAAGGCACTGTGTTTGACTATGACAACAATTCCTAAGGTCTCCGGCAAAGATTTGTACGAGCTTGGAGCATGGTGAAAAGAAGCACTTTAGGACAGAAAAACTATATTCCTATGGAACCTTATCTCAGATGGGTACGCGCAAGAGCTCGTGAACTTGTCATGCCATATCTTGTAATTGGACCTCTGATTGTCGGACCGGAAGTTGAAGGAGGCGCACCTCAGATCATTCCTTATCCAGATATGCCTATCAATGTTGAAGAATTGAAGAAATCCTGGATCCAGTTGAGAGAGGAAAGGGATACTTTTGAAACTCAGTTCGGTGCAGAAAGGAAGAAGGTGTTAGAGCTCACCAGCCAGCTTAATGAGGAACGAAGACTCAATGCATATCTTCACCCAAAAAGAAGCCGTCCCTGGGAGACTTGAGCTTTCATTGTATTTTTATTATTCTTTTTGTAATGAACATCGATTAAAGAAATTATTAATAAAAGTTTCTCTCTTTTTGGTGGTTTACGCAAAGTTAAATTCCAAAAGTCCTTGAAAATATTTCATACATTGCATAGCATAACATTGCATAACAGGTATTCTAAAGGATCAATATTCTCACGGTCTTCCGTCTAAACAGAAAAATGGCTCTCGAACAAACTGTCAAAGATCTCCAGGCTCAAAATGCTCAATTCCAGGAGATGATCATGAACTTATCCAAGGGGCAGGAGGAGCTGAAGACTCTCTTGCTCGAGAAGAAGAAAGACAAGAAAGTTGTGAGTTACATTAACCCGGGAAGAAGGCTTAAAGGACAGGCCGCAGGAGCCAAGATTAGAATTCCGAAGGATCAAGAAGAGGAGACAGAGAATGATTCGGAAGAGGAGAATGGCGATCCCTTCAACCCTGAGGACGACGATGAAGATTATGAAAATGAACAGTACTCTCCAAAAGATGATAAATATAAGTTGCTGGAAGAACGCATGCTAGCTATGGAGGGTCAGAAGGCGCCCGGTCTGGATTTCGAAGGCTTAGGTCTGGTCTCTGATGTGGTCATTCCCCACAAATTCAAGGTCCCCGCGTTCACTAAATATGATGGTGCGTCTTGTCCTCAGATGCATCTGAGAGCTTATGTGAGAAAGATTCAGCCGTATACCACTGATAGAAAACTATGGATCCATTTCTTCCAAGAGAGTCTGTCTGGCACACAATTAGAGTGGTATTATCAGCTCGAGAGCTCTAACATCCGCACCTGGACTGATTTAGCGACAGCTTTCTACAAGCACTACCAGTATAGTTCTAAATTAGCGCCTACTCGGCTACAGTTGCAGAATATGACTATGGGATCTAAAGAAAGCTTCAAAGAATATGCTCAAAAATGGAGAGATGTAGCTGGCCGAGTCAAACCCCCTATGACTGATCGAGAATTAGTGGACATGTTCATGGGTACACTGACTGGCCCATTCTACAGCCATCTATTGGGAAGTTCCTCATCGGGTTTCACTGAACTTATACTAACAGGCGAACATGTTGAAAGTGGCATTCGAAGTGGAAAAATACAGGTGGCTACCTCTGCAAGCACCAAAAAGTCCTATCAGGGGAAGAACGAATCAAATGCTGTGTACGGTCAAAGGGGTCATAACAAGAAAAAGCGTGACCATGCTGTTGGAGTAGTGACGATTGCAGCACTGCCACCTTAAAACTTCCAGCACAGACAAGGCAGGCCCAGAAGACAGTTTACAAAGATCAATATGACTTTAGCACAAGCACTGCAGGGTATGCTAAAAGCGAATTTAATTACCCTCAGAGCCCCCCCTGCAAATCTCAACACTATTTCTCCTCGTTATAATGCCAATGCCAGGTGTGCATATCACTCCGATAGTCCCGGGCATGATACAAACGATTGTTGGTTGTTGAAGAATAAGATTCAGGATATGATCGACGTTGGAGAAATTGAATTTGATCCTCCGGAGACCCCTAATGTCATCACTGCTCATATGCCTAATCATGACAAGACCGTTAATGTTGTGGATGACAATTCTCACATTTCTAATGCAGCTGACTTAGCATCTCCTCTCCTAATCATCAAGGAGAATTTATTGCAAGCTGGTTTATTTCCAGGTTGTGCTGAAAGTTGTGATCTTTGTATACTCCGACCCAATGATTGCTTAAAGTTGAGGAATGGTATTCAACGGCTGATGGATGATCGTACAATTATCTTTGAAAAGATTCCTAAAATGGAAAACCCTGTTGAAGAAATATCTGTGATCGCTAGGTCCAAAGTTCCGGTGAAGATTACCGCTACTAGAGTGCCTGTGAAGATTACTGCTGAGCCCAAGGTAGCTCCCCTAATTATTACTGCACCTGGCCCAATACTGTATTCCTCAAGCAAAGCCATTTCGTGGAATTATGGAGGTGATGTTTACATCCATGGCGTGAAGCAAGATGATAATTCTACTAATCCTAATGACGTTGACATTGTTGGGACTAGTAAAACTACTTGAAGCGGAAGGATCTTTTCTCCAGAAATCTCTCCTCCCATCCCTGAAACTCGAGGAAAGGAACCAGTAATCAATCCTTCTCAGTCAAGGACACCAGTCGAAGTTACTACCGAAGATGTTGCCAAGCAGGAAATGAAAGAAATGCTGAAAATCATCCGCAAGAGTGATTTTGATGTGGTAGAACAGCTGGGGCATACTCCGTCTAAAATTTCGATGTTATCCTTGTTGTTATCTTCTGAATCTCATGCCAATGCATTTATGAAATTCTTGAAGACCGCTAATGTACCTCAGGAGACATCCGTCGATCAGTTCGAAAATTATGTTGCTAACTTGACGGTTGACAATGGCCTAGGCTTTTCCGAGGCTGACCTGACACCAGCAGGAAAGAATCACAATAAAGCTCTGCATATCTCCATTGAGTGTAAGGGGATCACCTTGGCTCATGTGTTGATCGATAATGGCTCTTCTTTGAATGTGCTACCGAAAGCTGTACTCGGTAAGCTTGACTGTAAAAGCATTGAACTGAAGCCTAGTGAAGTTGTGGTGCGTGCTTACGATGGTGCGAAGAGTGTTGTCCATGGTGAAGTGGTTCTCCCTATCAAGATAGGACCTCAAGTCTTCAACACTACCTTTCACGTAATGAACATTCGTCCTGCCTATTCCTGCTTGCTGGGACGCCCTTGGATTCATGGGGCAAGTGTTGTAGCTTCGTCTCTCCATCAAAAGCTGAGGTATCCAATAGAGGGTAAGATTGTCACTGTGTGTGGAGAAGAAGAGTATATGGTCAGTAGTGTGCATATCTTCAGATACGTCGAGATGGATGGTGAATTTGTTGAGACTCCTTCTCAGTCATTTGAAGTAGTTCCTCCGACTAGTCCTGTCCTTAAGCCAACTTCCCGTGTGCCCAAGGTTATTCGTGCTCCTCCTGCTATGATTTCTCTGAAAGATGCTCAAGCCGTGGTTGAAGATGGTGGTCGTACTGGCTGGGGTTACCTGATCGATGTACCGTACAAGTCTGATAGATTTGGCCTGGGATTTAGCTCTGAAAAGGCAGTCAAAGATCAAATTAATGTTGTAGAAGATGCTGATAGCGATTGCGACTTGGATAGCTGGATTTTCCCAACAATTGGTGACGGACTCAAAAATTGGAAGGATGAAGACACTATCTCGATTTCCTTTAGTCAGGAGTAATTGTTATTGCCTATTTTAGTGTTGCAAATTTTTAATTTTTACAATTGAACTTCTTAAAGCATTGTGTCTATGCCCGGGGCACAAATAGCTAATTTGTTAAGGGTTTTGTCATTTTCATAAGCATATCCACATTCAATAAATCAATGGACTTTTTGCATTCAAATATTGCGCTCTTTATCTTTCCTGTCATCTTTTAAACAAGCTATGCTTTCTTACACACACTCACGTAACAAATTGCAGATCCATATCCACTCTGGATCCTGTTGATAATAATTCTGCTACTGTTCATTATGACTTTGAAAATCCGATCTACCAAGTCGAGGATGGAAGTGAGGAAGATTGTGAAGTACCTGGAGAGCTTGCCAGACTATTACTGCAAGAGGAAAAGACTATACAGCCGCATGAGGAATCAATTGAGACTGTAAATCTGGGTACCGAAGTAGACAAGAAAGAAGTCAAAAAAGGAGCAGGCTCGGGAAAGAGTGTCAAAGAAAGATTGATTCAGATGTTACACGACTATATGGAGATTTTTGCTTGGTCTTATGAAGACATGTCAGGACTGGATACTGATATAGTAGTGCATCGTTTGCCAATGAAGGAAAATTGTCGTCCTGTTAAGCAAAAGGTTCATCGCATGCGTCCTGAAATGTCTGAGAAAATCAAAGCCGAGGTTATGAAACAATTTGAGGCAGGTTTTCTGGCTGTTACTTCTTATCCTCAATGGGTTGCTAATGTGGTCCCGGTGCCAAAGAAGGATGGTAAGGTGCGAATGTGTGTAGATTACAGAGATTTGAATAAAGCGAGTCCCAAAGATGACTTTCCACTTCCGCACATTGATGTTCTGGTAGATAACACCGCTCAACATAAGGTATTCTCATTCATGGATGGATTCTCAAGTTATAACCAGATTAAGATGGCGCCCGAAGACATGGAGAAAACTACGTTTGTGACGCAATGGGGCACTTTCTGTTACAAAGTAATGCCATTCGGTCTAAAGAATGCAGGGGCAACATACCAGCGTGCTATGGTGGCTTTGTTCCATGATATGATCCATCATGAAATAGAGGTATATGTGGATGACATGATAGCCAAATCTCATACTGAAGAAGAACATCTCGATCATTTATACAAACTGTTTGCTAGGTTGAAGAGGTACAAGTTGAGATTGAACCCGAACAAATGCACCTTTGGAGTAAGATCCGGTAAACTCTTGGGCTTTATTGTCAGTGGTAAAGGAATTGAGGTTGACCCGGCCAAGGTGAGAGCTATTCAAGAAATGCCAGTTCCCCGTACAGATAAAAAAGTCAGAGGTTTCTTGGGACGCTTGAATTACATTACCCGATTTATCTCCCATTTGACTGCTACCTGCAAACCCATCTTCAAATTACTGAGGAAAAATCAAGAGATGATATGGAATGATGAATGTCAAGAAGCTTTTGACAAAATAAGAAGTACCTCCAAGAACCTCCAATTCTGATGCCACCAGTTGAAGGAAGACCTCTAATCATGTATTTGACCGTGTTAGAAAATTCAATGGGGTGTGTGTTGGGGAAACATGACGATTCCGGTCGAAAAGAGCATGCCATATACTACCTTAGCAAAAAGTTTACCGACTGTGAAACAAGATACTCACTGCTTGAGAAAACTTGCTGTGCTTTGGCTTGGGCGGCTCGCCGACTAAGACATTATATGTTGAATCATACCACTTTATTGATTTCTAAGATGGATCCTATCAAATACATATTTGAGAAACCTGCCCTCTCCGGAAGAATAGCAAGATGGCAGATGATTTTAATAGAGTATGATATCCAATACACTACTCAGAAAGCAATCAAAGGAAGCGTGTTAGCCGATCATTTGGCTCATCAAGCAGTTGATGATTACCAATCTATGAATTTTGAGTTCCCAGATGAGGATGTCATGCTTGTTACTGATTATGAAGAACCTGGACCGGATGAAGGACCCGAACTGGGATCCCGATGGACTATGGTTTTTGATGGATCTTCTAATGCATTGGGCAATGGTGTTGGTGTTGTAATCATTTCCCCTGAGGGTTGCCATACGCCTTTCACTGCTAGACTATGTTTTGATTGTACCAATAACATGGCTGAGTATGAAGCATGTATTTTGGGACTCAGAGCTGCTATAGACCTAAGAATCAAGTTTTTGAGTGTGTACGGAGACTCATCATTAGTAATCAGTCAGATCAAAGGAGAATGGGACACTAAACATCCGAATCTCATACCTTATCGAGAGTGGGTGTTGACATTAATCCCATACTTTGAAGAGATTACATTCGAACATATCCCACGAGAAGAGAATCAGTTGGCAGACGCATTAGCTACCATGTCATTTATGTTCAGAGTCAGATGGGGCAATGAAGCTCCCATGATTACCATTGAACGGTTAAATGAACCAGCATATTGTTGTGAACTTAATGCTGATGAAGTAGAAGAGGAACCTTGGTTCCACGAAGTAAAAAGATATTTAGAAACTCAGGAATACCCTGAAGGAGCATCCATCAATGACAGAAAAATTCTGAGGAAGTTCTCCGCGAAATTCTTTTTGAGTAATGGAGTATTATACAAACGTAATCATGATTCGACTTTGCTTCGCTGTCTGAATAAAAGGGAAGCAGAAAGGATTATGGAAGACATACATAACGGTATTTTGGGGACTCATTCTAGTGGACATACGATGGCCAAGAAGATTCTGAGATCAGGGTATTATTGGTCTACCATGGAGGCTGATTGCCACCATCACTCCAGAACTTGCCACAAGTGCCAGATCTATGCGGACAAAGTACATGTACCCCCTACTCCATTGAACGTGTTGACAACACCTTGGCCCTTTGCAATGTGGGGCATTGATATGATTGGAGAGATTAAACCTACTGCTTCTAATGGACATCGTTTCATTCTTGTTGCTATTGATTATTTTACAAAGTGGGTAGAGGCGGCCTCATTTGCTTCTGTCACCAAGAATGTGGTGGCACGGTTCATCAAGAATAGTCTCATTTGTCGGTATGGTATCCCTGAAAGAGTTATCACAGACAATTGCACCAATTTGAACAACAAGATGATTACTGAACTCTGCACGCAGTTCAAAATAAAACAACATAACTCTTCTCCGTACCGGCCAAAGATGAACGGCGTCGTGGAAGCTGCTAATAAGAATATTAAGAATATCATACAAAAGATGACAGTAACATACAAAGACTGGCATGAGATGTTACCATTTGCTCTTCATGGTTATCGCACTTCAGTCTGAACCTCGACAGGGGCAACTCCTTTCTCTTTAGTCTACGGAATGGAAGCCGTCTTACCGGTGGAAGTTCAGATTCCCTCCCTAAGAATCATGAAAGAGGCAGGTTTAGACGAGGATGAATGGATTCAGACTCGACTCGATCAGATAAATTTGATTGATGAATAGAGACTTGCGACTGTTTGTCATGGGCAGATATATCAGAAGCGCATGACCCAGGCATTTAACAAAAAGGTCAAGAGACAGGTGTATCAAATTGGCGACTTGGTAATAAAGTGTATCATTCTACCACAAGGTGATTCTAGAGGCAAATGGATTCCCACATACGAAGGGCCGTTTGTAGTTAAGAAGGTATTCTCTGGTGGAGCCATGATGCTTGCTACAATGGATGGCAAAGACTTCCCACATCCCGTGAACGCAGACATAGTTAAAAAATATTACGCATAAAAGAGACCCGTCAGGTCGACGCATCTAGGCAAAAGTAAGGGCATCCCGGCAAACCAAAAGGGTTTGGCCAAAAATTAGGGATTAACATATAAAAATGTACACCCGGCAAGTCGAAAACCTGAAAAGGCGGCTTGGGCAAAAAAGGGTATCCTGGTGGACTGAAAACCTAAAAAGGCGGTCTAGGCAAAAATTAGGGATTAAAGCGTATGACTATGTCCCGTTCTAGGTCAGCTTCACCCAAGTCAAAGGGACTGAACAAGTCAATCACTTCTATCCGACAACACGAGATGAGAGGCTTGAAGACATAATGACAGTAGCAGAATTAAAATCAATAGGACTTTTTCTTCATAGCTTTTTCTTTGTTTTCTCGACAATTTCCTCTTACTAGGATTTCTGTCTCTTTGTACTCAAATTGCCTGTTTATAGGCCCTCTTTCAAAATCAATACAATTTTGTTCCCAAAAAGATACTTTTGTTTTACTTTCTCTGTTTTGTTTGCGTAAACGTCCATTGATTTAATTTGAATTAATATATGCATTTGAATACGATCGATGTTTACCAAAAATACATGCATAAAATAGAAATAGCGATTACTAAAAGACTTCAGGATCGAGGAGAAGGTCTAACCATGCTTTCCAATGAATCCGTTGCTAATTCTATTCCACAGCAAAGCCAGTTATTCCCCAGAAGAAATTGGCATTACTAGACAGACTGGTCATCTCTTCCATCCCCAGCCAGGCTTCTGGTGAATATTTCTACCATCAGACAGAAATCAAATACCCCCAGCTAAGAGAGATTCATCAATACAAATGTCTCCCACCGGAATCTCGGGATTTATTTTCCCCTGGCAGAACTTCTCAGACGCATAATTCATTCATTACATCATTTCACAGCATACGCATGCATACAATGTTCGCAAGCATCAAACATCTCATGCATCATGACATGGCATGAAGCTAACTTTATTTTTCAGGTTAATTATCCTCCTGATACATTCAAAATAAAGATCCGTTCAGACGGGTACTCTTATTGATTACATTCAAGGTTCAGATACGTCTTTCAGATATAATCCATATGAACATTCATCCTGACAAGCATCCCGATATCCTCCTAATGATGGCATCCTTAAGCCCATCCCGGACATTTATTGCAAATACAACGTATACAAATATTATCAGATACAGCCTAACGTATGGTTCATTATGATTCAGCCCAACATATGATTTCTTCAACTATTCCAATACGGTCTAGCGTACGACCCATTTGGATGTTCATCCCCTCAGATACTACCTAGCGTACGGTACATTCCGAGGTGTAGTCTAGCGTGTGACTACTTTCTTCAGATACAGCCTAACGTACGACTCATTCTGCAACTCAAATACAATCTAGCGTACGATCCATTCTGATTCTACCTTCATCAGATACAACCTAACGTACGGCTCATTCTGCAACTCAGATACGATCTAGCGTACGATCCATTCTGATTCTACCCGGTGTGGCACCCATGTCTTCAGATACGGTCTGATGTACGACACACTCTGAAGCTCTCATCATCAAACTTTCTGGATGGCATCTCTAAGCCCATCTCCGCCAAGACCATCTCAATTAACAAGTGCAAATTTTCGGGCATTCTAAGTGTTCAATAATCTTCCACCTCCAGATCACGAATGACGTACATACCATTCTAACTCTCTCGGTCTAAGAATATTGAACAGGGGCAGCTGTCATACCCCAAAATTTGCCCGTTAATCTTTCAAGACATTCTTCAAGGCACTCCAACTCATTGTTCAAGACATTGATCTTAAAGGAACAGAGACTCAGCTCACAGGTGGCCAAATCCAGAAAATGACTCAAACTGGCATGCTCGCTAGGCGAGCAAATCCTTCGCCTAACGAACTCTTCGCTGCACCACTCGCCTAGCGAAGCTTGCGAATACTAGAAATTTTGGGCTTCATTCTGAGCTCATCAGGTCACAAAAACTATTATAAATACAAAGACCTCATTCAGAAAAAGAGAGGACGAAAAACAGAGGAGAAAAGGAGAAACACAAACACGCACAAAGAACAAACCCTGGAGGCTAATCAAAAGAATTCAGAGCAACCCTAAAGGAAACCCTGAAGGAAACTCACCTGCACAAAGGTTACCTCCGCCCACTCGATCCGGCACAAACCCTAAGAGTGATCTGCCAATTCACTGGTGCAATTCAATCGCAAACAGGTTTGCACCATCACTACCGTTTTATACTTCCAATTTGTAATCTCTAAATACATGATGCATTATGATTGAATTTTGGATATGTAGTTAGATTTTGCATGTGGATTTAAGTATGCATGAATGTCCTGAATGCTTAACCGTGTAATTTCTGTAATGGATGCCATAGGGTTCGGAGTTCGGGAAATCGTACTGTTATCAAACTCAAAACCCGCAGCCGTTCGCTAGCACCTCGCTCAGCGAACATGTAGCGAGTGTTCGCCAAGCCTTCGCTAGGCGAGGCAGTAGCGAACATGACAGTCGCTGATTTTGCCGTTCTGTTCTGTGCTTATCTGACATGTTTTATTATAACCGTGTATTATTGGCCTGACATTCTTACTACTGCGATTCTTTTATTTGGTACAACTCTCGATTGCATCCCCGTTTTGGTATTCTAACCCGTATGTTGACTTTTTGTGAGGGTTCACTTGCTCCCGAAGAAGGTAGCTTGTTAGGTATTCCACTTTATTTGTGGGATACCCTTGTGGAGTTCTATTCTAATTATCTAACTGATTACAAATGTTGCCTTTGAATACATGTGATCTTGGTCCTCTCTTTGTTGCCTTACGGTATTACGGTCATGTCCCGCGAACGTGGGGATACACTTAGCAAAGACCCTTCGATTAAATCATCACGTCCCTATAAGATAAATCATAGTCCCTCGGATGTTGCCTTCGAATATATGATTTTGTCCCTCGATGGCCCGTCGTTGTAGCCTACGGTTAAATGATGATCGTCCCTTCGAATGCTAAGGTATCCTTACAAATGTTGCCTTCAATGACCTATCGATGACCCTACGATGTCCCTTTACATCCAAAGGATAAGACTACTTACTTCTCAATAGTAAGGACAGTTTTACCCTCATAAGGATAGGAAATGCCCATAAAGACTTTGGGTAGGTATAACTCTTAAATGCTTACTCACAACTTAAAATACTTTTCACACCTCACACTTTGCAAAACATCTATTAGAAAATCACCATTTGGTATACATTCGTACTAGAATCATTGCCAAGTTATATTTTTCTAAACAGCTTTCAAAATTCAACGAGATAAATACTTTGTATACATTCGTACAAGAATCATTACAAAGTTAAACTCTCTTTTCAAAACATTTTCTAAACAGCTTCCCAAACACTTTTTCAAACAAGAAAAACATAAGTGATCAAGCAATTAAGAGCCCATGGATAACCATGGATACAAAGGGTGCTAACACCTTCCCTTTGTATAATGTACCTCCCGAACCCAAAATCTAATCAAGGTCTTTCCTGTTCTTTTCCGTCTTTCCTTATTGGATAAAAGAAAAGTCGGTGGCGACTCTTGCTATCCGCGACATTTGTTTTCCAAAGCAAAAACACCCAAAGTCAGTTCACCGTATGACATATAACATTACAGATTCTTGTCTCACAAATAACACTTCAAAATGGAGACCTCATCAAAAAGAAAGGAATCCATAATTTTTATAGACAAATATTATAGAGAGTTAATCTCAGAGAAGTTATCAAATATTGTAATTTGCAACAAAATTCATAATAGTATACGAGGATGATTTTCTCCTTTTACTTACATTGAAATTATTCATTCACATCAAAGTAATTTTCAATATTGAAACTTACAAACTACACCCACAATTTTGCCTAAAATTGGAATGAAATTTTATAGATTCTTACCAAAAAAAAAAGTAGAAACACATGTTATCATATACTACTTTTTTTTATTTGACAAAACTAACTTTTTTTTTCTCTTTATATCAAACTTTTTCTTTCCTTAATCTGCTTTAATTTTACAAGCAACCTAGGAAATCATAAAATCTTGATCCTGATCAGCCAGAGACCCGATACAAAGTTGCCAAACCTTTATCTCACCATCTAACGAACCACTAAAAACAGAAACGATGCCGTTATTAGTTGAACTCTGATCATCATCATATTCCGGAATTGCCGCCAACGACTTCACGGGTTTCTGGTGACCATCAAGTACACCAACACAGCAAAACGATCCATCATAAGCCCGTTTCCAAATCCTAACCGTCCGATCAGCGGACCCACTAAGTAGCAAATCAGAGACGTTGATCAAACATAGTATCGCGTTCTGATGCCCCCTCAGAGCCCCACTCACAACCATATGATTCGCACTATCCTCTCTCTCCCACACCAATATCGAACGGTCGCATGCACCAGAAAATAACACTGAACCGTCGTCGTTTAGCGCCAAAGCATTAACCGCTGATTTATGCTTCTCCAAAGTCGCAACTAGAACGTGTTTTTTTTCTCCAACTGGTTTCGCCCAAACGCGTATTCTTCTATCGGATGATCCAGTGTAGACGGTTCCATCGTTAGAAACTGCAACCGCGTTGACCGCGTCTTCGTGAGCTTTGACAGATTCAACGCAACGAAGATCAGAGATTCTCCATATTTTAAGCGTTTTATCCCACGAAACGGAGTAGATAACGCCGTTTGAAACGGCAAGGTCAGAGACGGCGTCGGCGTGTTCAATCCAGAGTCGTTTATCGTGGCGACGGACGGTGATGTAGTTTTTCGGGAGGAGGAAGCGGCGGAGACGGTCGTTGACGGTGGGGAGAGTGGTTAACTTGCGGTGTTGGTTGTTTTTCCAGACGCGGATCTTGCAGTCTTGGTGAGTAGTGAAAACCATGTCTTTGGAGAAGGTGATGGTTTTGGTGGAGCCAGAGGAAGTTGCTTCGGAGTTGAAGGTGTGGAGATTGGTACACGTGTGACGATCGTAGACGTTGATTTGGTTCTCGGTTGCGGCGTAGAGGAGGTTGTTTTGGAGAGCGAGGGAGGTAACGGGGCGAGAAGGGTGAGGTGTGAGGGAGGTGAGACAGTGGTAGGAGATGGAGAAGTTGTTGAGGCTCTGAGGAGAGAGTTTCTGGAGAGAAGGAATGGAGGGGAGTGTTTGTATGGAGTAGTTGCTATGAAGAGTACTGGAAGTGCTGTCATCAGAGGTTAACATTGAAGAAGAAGAAGTACTTGAGTCAAATGCATGTTGTTGTTTTCGTGATGGGAGGAGTTCGACGGTAGAGTTGTGTGTGGCGGTGGCGCAGATGGCGGTGGAGCAAGTTTCTAGCCACGAAAGTAACCGCATGTTGAAAGATAGAATATGGATATGCTGCGAGGAAGAAAATATAGATATTTAGTGAGTGAAATGAGATGATAAGGAAAAGTTTAGATTAATGAGAAAAGCCATAAAAGGGGACAAGAAGTGAGCGTTGGGTCCGAGGCTAATTATTTTCTTAATGCGACGGGCGAGGGTATCTTTCACTTTTTGTATTTTTATTTGGTTGAGAGAGATGGAGTGTGAGCATTTACTAAACTTGCCGGATGATTATTCAAAAGCCAACTTGACAGATGGGAAAAGCTCAGTTTTGGCTTATTTGAAAATTGCTGTTGATGTATCCTCCACTAGATTTGTTTCTCGTTTATAATGAGTAAGAATACTACACCATTATGGTACATGTAAATATCATAATTTTAACAACTGCTGTAAAGTATCTAAAACAAGTAACTTGCAATGGTCATTTTGTAATTCTGATACAAGTCAAAAAATTAGAGTAGGTTAAAAGTTAAAAACTTGTGTTAATTCAACAGGTTTGAGATTCGACTTAAACTACAAACTGAATAAGCTTACGTGTTGAATAATTCTTCTATTTAAGTTAGAAAAAAATAGTAGTAGTGGTTTTTTTACGAATTCAGTCTGATCTTTTTGGTTCCAACTCTCCTTTTATACTGATTTTTTAGTATAATAATACTATAAGATAAGGGATATAAATGTAGTTAAGTTTTAATCAGCAATATTAATAATCAATTATTTCATTCTTATTGTGTTGAGGAGAAATATTTGGAGACATTGACATCATGTGATTAAGGTTAATAATTGTCTTAGATTTCTCAAATTTATGGCGGACTTGGAAATGGTTCATGTTTGTTTCGAATATGACTCGGTCCGTCAATTTTTGGGGTTAACCGTTATTTTTTGAGATGTACACAATCCTCAAACATAAAGTTTAGAATAATTAAATGCTTAAGAGAGAAATCATTATTCTGTTAGACTCTCATTTCAATCAATTGTAAATTTTTGAGATGTACATGGTAAATATTGGTAAAGAGAAAATATCAAAAAGCTTATTACTTAATTTGACAATTAATAAAAGGAGAAAATTTATATATAATTTTTTAGATGAAGTTATTACTAGTATTTTTTTAATGAAAATATGACAAGTATATAATTTTCTGTTACACATCTGAAATTTCTTCTTACTTTTTCTCTTAAACCACATTTGAGTATAGTTGTCATATTTTTATTAGAAAATAGTAAAAATTATATCTAAGAAATTGTATCTAAGATTTCCCTTTAATAAAAACCATTTTAATGTTATACTCTCTCAGTTTATTTAAGTGTCATTTTTTTATTTTTTATATTTATCAATAAAACTGATTATTATTATCACTCTTTAAATAATAATTTTTTTTACCTATAATACCCTTAATTATTTACTATTATATTTTTTTTATTTTTTTTATCTGTAATAATTATTTAGAAATAATTTTAACAAAACTGCACTTAATACTCTCTTGAACATTAAAAATGACCATTAAAAAAATTCAAAAAAATAACACTTAAAAAAAATAGAAAATATTGTTAACTCAGTTCAATTAATGTTGCCAATTAATAGTTGTACCGAGATATATCATGACACGAATTGGAGCCATTAAATTACATAATAATACATTATTTATTTTTTAAATTTATTAAATAATATGATATTTGTGTTTTTTTTAAGCTGATGAAACTAAAAAATAATAGAGGAGTGTCGTGTGAGTAGAACACGCATTTGCTGGATTCACTTAGATATTTGCACTTGCTAGATTTTCTTTATTACTATTTTGGGGTCAAATCACTGGCAATGTCCAAGTTGCCCTTTTTTATTCGTATATTTTGCACACTTGCATTTTTCCAAAATAAATAAACGGTTTTTGCGGTTAACTGGTTGTTCTCGGTTTCATCAGGCCAGCTGTATTGAATCATCGAAGATATCGCAAGTATTGTGTGGTACTCTAATAGCCAATGGGTGGTTGCCATTTGAGAAATAATTTAGCAAGTTGCAACTGCATTGGCTACATGATCTCATCTTATCGGTAATGTGGAAAGTAAAAGCGTGGTAGCCACGTACACAACTCCAAAACAAATTTCATTCGCCCCGCCCCGCCCCGCGGGTATTTTCCTATCATGGAAAACAAAAAAATAAATACTATTTCTTAGTATACCGCTACTAGTAGTAAGTTTTTGCTAAGCGTTATACCGTGACCTTTTGTCGTTTTGGCTTAATTCAAGAGTTAATGTCACGGAATAGATACTCTAATTGTTGAAATGTGTACTAAAACTCAAGTTAAATTGATAGAACCTAAGCTAAAAAGTCCAACCATTTGGCGAAATCTCACTTTGATGGCCATAACTATGTCTTTCATTATGTACTTTCTTCTTTTAAAATATGTGCTAGTTTAGTTTTTTTCTAATTGATGTGTTTTAGAAATTTGACTTGACCATTATAATCACGCTAATTAGCATGGCTCATCACAATAGACTCAGTAAAATCTAATAGTGGGGTAAAGCCAAAAATTCAAACTCTCGAAGACTCCTAACTCGATTATCATTTCAATAAAACATGTCTTACTCATGTCTTTTTCTATTAGAAACATCGAAGAAGATGTGAGTAACAACAAGTCGTATAAATTCAATATTTCAATCATTCATAGACAATATGAGACTTAATCATTCATGCTTGCACTCAACAATCTTTCTCACAAGTGTGAGTCTCGCAAATCCTATAATAGGATTTAACACATGATATAACTTTCGCTCCTCCACTAAGCTGAAATATAGCTTTGTGTTAGCATGTGATTTTCGACTCAAACTACGTTGAAATCCATTAAGTCTACTTTTGAAGAATCTCAAGAACAAATCCACACGATTATGATCATTCTCTCTTCAAAACATGTTCACAATCTCGAAAATTTTTGTAGTGATTTGGTATTGTTCGACAGGACTGGGGTGTGAGATAAAGACATAGTCTAAGTACAGGTGGATAAATCACAGTTTCGACATAAAGGATTCTCAACAAAAGTAGTTGAAAGACATGAGATTCGACAAATGCAGTTAAGAGACTTGAGAATTGTTAATATAAAATGATTTCATATGATTTGATTAATATAGAATGATTTCATATGATTCCTAGAATAGAGTAGAAAATCAAATAAGAAACATTTGTAATGAATTATGGTAAATGTTCATGCAATTATAAATATATGGAATACAATGAGGAATGGAAAGAAGCCAGGATTTGTGGACATGATATCAGAAGTTTCGATCAAACCAAACCTTTGAAATCGTGTTATCTTAGCCTTTCTCAACGACACCCACTGGGTCGTTGATAATTGTCTCTTTCTTCTGGTAGGTTGTCAGTTTGTCGGTGTCGTATCTTGATTTTATTTCGGTGGTTCTCGATTTGAAAGATTGAGATCGTAATTCTTGGCGGTATTCTAGATTATTGTTCTTCATTTGTGATTTTGAGTTCTGACTTCGATTTCCGTCTCTTGATTTCGTCCTTGATTCAAGATCCGGTGTTGCTTTGGGATCGTGATTTCGTGTTTGTAGATTTGTGATTCTAGTTTTATGTTTACTCACGATCCTTTGTTGCGGTATTGTGTTCTCCTTCATTGGTAACTTGCTTTTCATCTTTGTAGTTTTGCGTCCGTAACTTGTAACTTGTTTTCATTCTTCGTACCTTATTTTCAAGTAGTGATAGGAATATAATCCAACGGTCTTAGGCTTATACTATGACTTCAGAAAATGAGAAGAGTTTTTATGTCCGATTTACTGGTAAGAATTATTCAATTTGGGAATTTTAATTCAAAAATTATGTCAAGGAAAAGGGATTGTGGAGTCACCAAGATGCCGTCTCCAAGGCACCAACAGAGCAAGTTGCATTAGATACGTAGAAAACTAAAGATGCTCAAATAATCACTTTGATTCTCAGTACTATTGATCCTCAAATGATCAATAATTTATGCTCATTTTCAACTACTTAAGAAATGTGGAACTATTTGAAGCGTATTTACAACCAAGACAGTGTAGCCAAGCGTTTTCAATTGGAGTTAGAGATGGCTAATTACAAATAAGATATTTTATCCATTCAAGAATATTATTCTGGTTTTCTAAATTTGTGGACAAAACACTCTGCTATTATACATGTTTATATTCCCAAGACTTCTCTCGTGACAATCCAAGAGGTTTATAACATAAATAGTCGAGATCAATTTCTCATGAAGCTTTGCCTAGAATTTGAAGTTGTCAGAGGTGCCTTGCTGAATAGGAATCTCGTTCCTTCTTTAGATACATGTGCTCAAGAAATTCTAAGGGAGGAACAACGTCTCATTACTCAAGGATCCATGTCTCATGATGATGTCATTTCCGAGCCAGTGCAGTTAAGAGACTTGAGAATGTTTCTCGATAACAATAGTAGTTTTACAATATCTCAAAGACTGGAGACACGTGGAAACCTATTAGAAAACAAGAGCCCACGTACTAGGATATGTGTCGAGTCATAGAGAAGTAATTTTATCGCCAATTATTGACGCATTAGTATATAGGGCGATTTCATTCATGTAACAATGATTCACAATTTTTCATTAGTATTCTCTATAGAACTCGAGTATCCAAGTTACAAAGAGAAAATGATTTGTGAGAAATGTATGAATATGCATCCCTCTTTTAATTCTTTAATTCAAGCATTATATGTGTACATACCGGAATTCCCAAAGGCCGAGTTGTTGAGGTCGGGTAGGGAGGAATGAACATGTTGAGCTACATAAACATGAGCAAGTCGAATCCCGTACAAGTGGGGTATGGGTATATGGTATGAGCAAGTCGGTCCCGGTCTTATAAGAGCACTGGTGGACAACATGATCAGGTCATATCCGGTTTCTTGAAAGGTGTTAGAAGACGACATGAACACTCACCTACGAAGGTTAATAGATAACTTCATGATTGCATGGGGGTTATAGAAGTTGATGGAAGAGGCGTTTCTTGAGAGTTAGAGAGGATGGTGATCGTTATCATAAATCAATTAACACGGGATCTGAAGGGACATTCCTTAAATTAAATGGTCCTTGATGATATGGCAAGTATAACAGGGGGCTTTCATATGAGGAAGAGGACTGAAAACTTACACCTCCTACAGACATGACGATTATGATCTCATCTGACTCGCCTAAAAAAGATTATCCAAATAGTGATTATCAGGAACATTTGACGCCCACTGTGGGACTCCGATAAAACTTTACCAGGCCTTAGAAAATAATAGATTTTCACCATAACAATAAAATGTTTGGGCCATCTCCTAGCACGAGCGAATCTCGCACCCCACCAGACATGGCACAACTCCTTACAATTATGGAGAACTTGCACCAACAAAACAAATCTCTATAGGAAAGTGCCTTCACACTGCAATAGTCACTAAACACTAAGGAGGATGAAAAAGAGGAGGAACTCCTTGATCCTAAACCTCTCTCAGATATAATTTGGGGCGATCAAGTCCCAGAAAACTTCAAACCACCACCTTTGTCATCCTTTGATGGCAAAAGTGGTCCTCAAGAGTACATAATATCAATTAACAATCAAATGGAAATAGTTGAGGCTTCCGACTCCCTGAAATGCAAACTTATGGCAGGAACATTCAAAGATATGGCATTACGTTGATATATGAGTCTTCTTAGACTATCAATTACCAACTACCAAGACCTGACTAGGAATATGATACAACAATTTTCCGCCAGCAAGCATAGAAAGGTGAATACCACCAGCTTGTTCAACGTCCTCCAGGGACCCTCCGAGTCCCTCCAAGAATATATGGTATGGTTCAATGAAGATAATATAAATTTCTCCCATCCAAATCAAAAGATATTTGTTGAAGCCTCCCAAAACGGTCTAAAGGCCTGCCATTTCAATGAATCGTTAGCGCAGAAGTCGGCCACTAGCATGAAGGAAGTCATTAACTAAGCATAATGTTATATCAAGGGGAGGAAACAAATATGGAGAAAATATCTCAAGATTCTAAAGAAAATACATAATCTAGGCATGAAAGATCCGGACCCAAGAAGGAACATCACAAGCATGGGTTGAGAGAAAGGTCGACAAAGAACTTCTCAGAGACCATATGATAGCTTCACCGAGAACTTTACTTATCTCAATGAAAAGAAAGTTGACATTTTGTGAGAGGTGTATCATCTCAAGCTAATACCATAAACTACTCGTCCCATAAGGGTCAATATTGTACTAGGAAAGGATTAAGGAGCATGGTGCGCCTATCATCATTTTAGAGGCCACCACACTGAAGATTGTCAGCACTTAAAAAGAGAAATCAAGATCCTGATCCAAAGAGGTCGGTTACTCGAACCAATATTTGAGCTTAACTTAGAGAAGTCCTTATAGGAGAGAGCCAAACTCAGAGAATCTATCTGCCAATAAGGGAAATAGCACTGAGGAAGTACACGAGACCCGGATATCCCTAAACACACTCTTCACCATCTTAGGAGGTTTCGCTGGTGGAGGAGAAACAAGTTCGTCCATAAAAATATACGCCCGATCAGTAATGCATGTGTCACATAATTTGTTGTCAGACATGGAAGGAATACCTGTTGTCATCGGTTTTTCAAGACAGGATTTAGAATATGTATTGGGGCATAAAAAGGACCCGATGGTCATGAAAGTTCAAATTCATAATTGGAGTGTCAAGAGGGTGATAATTGATCTGGGTCGCTCGACCGACATATTGTATTGGGATGCTTTCAAGGGCATGAACATGGATATATTAGAGTTTATACCCTTCAAGGGCCTTAGTCGATTTCTTTGGGGAACAAGTCTAGGTATTGAGGCACCTACCCATCATGACCATCTTTGGAAGTGGAATGTCAAACGCACCAGGGTGAGATACCTAATAGTTAATGCGTCATCACCATACAACGTCACCATCGGAAGGCCGACTTTCAATGCTATATAAGTTGTATTATCCACTACTTACCTAACCATGAAGTATCCCCTAGAAGGTGTACAAGCCGAAGTAATTAAAGGTGATTAGGGATTGGCTAGGAAATGCCACAGAGATAGTCTAAAGCTAAAAAGGAAGACCCGGTAGGTGTATCCTACAATGGAAAACACTTTGAAGGTGAACTTGGTCGACCTTGATCCTTGGGAAGATCCAACAGATGATAGATTGACCTCTATTGAAGAATGAAAAGGGTGAAAATCAGTTATGAAGACTTTCAAGTCACATAGATAGGCTCAAAGCTATCCCAGGAAGAGAAAGAAGAGATTATCAAGGTACTAGGGGACAACATCGACCTCTTTGCATGGAAGCCATCAAATATGCCTGGGATCGATCTAAATGTTGTGTGTCCTTAACTTTCACTTGATCCATCGTCGAAGGCTGTACTGCAGAGGAAAGGAAAAAACAAAGAGGAAAAAAGGAAAGTTGTCACAAAGGAGGTTAGTAAGCTATTGAAGGCCGGATTCATCCAGGAAATAAAATATCCTACCTGATTTCCCAATGTTGTCATGGTAAAGAAGAAGTTAGGAAAATGGTATACATGTGTAGATTTCGCCGATCTTAACAAAGCTTGCCCAAAGGACCCCTATCCAATGTCATATATTGATAGTATAATCGATGCTGCATCTAGGTTCCATTTACTCAACTTCATGGACGCCTATTCAGGGTACAATCAAATACGAATGAGCCTGACTAATGCTCCCAAAACAACATAACAACTATTACTATGAAGTAATGTCATTCGATCTTAAAAATGTTAGGGGTGCATATCAGAGGTTGATGGATAGGGTCTTCTCATCACAGATAGGAAGAAACCTTGAAGTATATGTTGAGGATATGTTAGTTAAGACCTAGGAGGAAGTAAAACATGTATACGACTTAAAATAAACTTTTGAAGCAAAAAGGAAGTTCGACATGAGACTTAATCCCGACAAGTGCTCGTTCAGGGTACAAGCCGATCAATTTATAGGTTTCATGCTCACACATTGGGTAATAGAGGAAAATTAGAAGAAGTTCCTGACAATCATTAATCTAAGAAGCTTGGCATTAGTGAAAAAAGTCAATCAACTAACTGAGATATTAGTTGCCTTATCACGATTTATGTATTGCGCAAGAGGCAAGTCCATACATTTCTTCGTGGTCATAAAGAAGTTGAAAAAGTTCAAGTGGATAAAAGAATATGAGAGGGCATTCGTGGAGTTGAAGTAATTCCTCTCTACTCCGTTGATATTGGTTCTTCCGAAGTAGGGCTGAAATGAGTCAAGTCGAACTTGCCTCAGCTCGACTCGACTCGTTAAGAATTGGTTCAACTCAAATCTTGGTTTGAGTTTGACACGAACTTTTTTTAAGCTCAAAATTGACTCGATATAAGTTCACGGACAATTAAGTTCAAATCGTTAGGTTCATCTCGTAAGGTTCAGTTCACTTGCTTCACATACTTAAAAACCATTTTTAAGTCGATTTTTTTTATATATTTGACA
Organism: Lathyrus oleraceus; assembly: GCF_024323335.1. Classification (NCBI taxonomy): domain Eukaryota; kingdom Viridiplantae; phylum Streptophyta; class Magnoliopsida; order Fabales; family Fabaceae; genus Lathyrus; species Lathyrus oleraceus. Next base: position 105,419,549 of record NC_066585.1, read on the forward strand.
CTTTAAATTAATATTTTTTTAAAAATAAAATATTGAAATAAAATAAAAGTTATTAGATTGAAATTTAATTTTTTCTCAAAAATATAATAATTTAAAAATTACACAACTTTCAAGAGATACATTTGAAAATCTAATTCAATAAATACTCTATTGAAGTTTAAATTTGTCTAAAAAATCCACAACTTCATCTAAATATTTATAAACTTTACAAATATAGTAAAACCCCAAAAATTACTAGAAATTGATACATTTTTATCATAAAATGATTACACCACTTGCAATCTTTATTACACATATTATTTTAGCAAATGCCATAATGCCTCCAACAAGGATTACTAGAAATACAATTGTCAGCTTTATTGCCATAACTAGTACGGAAGGGACAATATATGGTTAATATTTGGATTAAATGTTTAAATCTACTCTTAGAGAAAATATAATCATTATTATATATAGTCGAGTTAACTCATGAATCTAACGAGTCGAACTGTGTATAGTTCAAGCTCAACTCATTTAGTAAACAAACTTATATTTTTGCTCATATCCAGCTTATTTGGTTCATGAACCTAGTTCAACAATTTAATTGTCGAACCAAGTTCTAAACTATTTTCAAGTTGGTTCGATTCAATTCTAGCCCTAGTCCGAAGAAAAATTCACTTATTACCTTGTATTTAGCAGTATCCGAGAAGGCTATTCGCTCGGTATTAGTTCAGGATAATGATGGAGATAAGAGGTCGGTTTACTTTGTCAACAAAGTTCTCAAAGGAGAAGAAATCTGTTATCAAAAGATCAAACAATTAGCTTTTGCAGTAGTAATTACAACCAGGAAACTCATACAGTACTTTCAGGTCCACCCTATTATAGTGAAGACAAATTATCCCATAAAACAAACCATGAAGAAGTCGGATCTGGCAGGAAGGATGGTAACCTAGGCGGTAGAACTGTCAGAATATGACATCATGTACGCACCCAAGAACAACATCAAGTATTGACAAATTTCTTAATGGAGTTGAGTTCGACTACATCAGAAGAAATTCTAGAGTAGTGGGTCCTATCGGTGGATAGCTCATCCAACCTCAAGGGTGCAGAGCAAGGATAATATTATAGGGACTGGGGGAGCTGATACTAGAGTAGTATCTCTGTTTCAATTTTCAAGATAGCAATAATCTAGCAGAATACAAAGCAATGATTGTTGGTTTGAATCTAGCCAGAGAAGTAAGAGTTTCTCATTTGCTTGTTTGCACTGGCTCATAGTTAATCGCCAGTCAAATCAGAGGATATTATCAAATAAATGATGCATTACTATTCAAGTATCTACAACAAGCTTTGTGATTAGCAAAGGGATTCACAAAATTTGAAGTATCACATATTCTCCAGGAAGAAAACACCATATCCGATTTGCTAGCCAGGTTAGCCAGCACGAAGGGCTATGGGTTAAATATAATGGTAATCCATGAAACTTTGAAAGCACCAAGTATGAAAATAGAGGAAGTCATAGTATTAGTACATGCAAGAGGCTGGATGACACCCATCATTCAATACCTAACCCAAGATAATCTTCCAGATGATGAGAACTGAGCCTGACACATCAAGATGATATCTTCCAGATACCTCATGGTAGCAAACCAACTATACAAGATGGGCATATCTTCTCCGATGTTGAGATGCATCACCAAAGAAGAAGTAGGGCTCATAATGAATTAAGTGAATGAAGGAGTGCGCAAAATCCATATTAGGGGAGAGCTTTATCTGGAAAGATACTCAGGGTCGGGTACTATTGGCCGAGTACGCTATAGGATTGTGCACGGTTTGTAAATCATTATGAGAAATGTCAGATCTATGTTCCATTCATACATTCTCCTACTGAGTTATTACATTCAGTAATATCCTCGTGGCCTTTTTACCAGTGGGGACCATATATTCTCAATCATTTTCCTTTAGCCGTCGGGCAACTAAAGTTTCTTATAGTGACAATGGACTATTTCACCAAGTTGGTGGAAGCCGATGTCGTATCTCGAATCATTGTAGAGAGGGTAAGGCGTTTTTATTGGAGAAATATCATATTTTTTTCTGGCTTACCAGGGATCATTGTATCTGATAATGGCTTACAATTTACGAGCTCGTATGTTATAGAATTTTGCAGTCACCTTTACATTCAGAACCAGTTTGTTTCGGTCGAGCGTCCCCATGCTAATGGATAAGCAGAAATAGCAAATAAGACCAACCTATTAGGAATGAAGAAGAAACTAGATGAAGAGAAATGGCTTTTGACCGAGTACTTGCATGAGATATGATGCTCCTATCACACTACTTCTCATTCAACCACTAAGGAGACACCCCTTTTGAACGGTGTATGAGGCCGATGCAATGATACCAATAGAAGTCAATTATCCAACCTAACATCGATTACACTTTGGCGACGACCTTAACAAGGAAGGGTTGGGAAACTCGTCTGACCTCATAGAAGAAATCAGAAGATTGGCTCACGTAAGAAAATGGGAAGCAGAACCAAGGATGTGAATAAGGTTCAACACTAGAGTTCGACCAAGAAGTTTTCAACAGGGTAACTTGGTTTTGAAGAATATTACAAACGCATAAAATAAGGGAAAACTCTCCCCAAACTGGGAGGGACCTTATCAGATCAGACAAAAGCTAAATAATGGAGCCTACAAACTTGAAAATTATGCCAAGGGCTTGGAATGTTTCCAACCTTAGGTCTTATTATAGTTAACATTATGTAATGACATTATTAAATGAGGCAAGGGTTTTTCCCTTGGAAAGGGCAAGGGTTTTTAATGAGGCACCCTTAATTTATATATTTAGGTGTCGTTTTTAGTCTCTTAAAGTAAAGCCTAGCTCGTCACCAGAGTGATAATGATAGTAGGCATCGCCAATGACCTAATGAAATTGGCCACGTAAATAAGAACCTCTGGCCGGGTTATGTTAATAAAACATCTGAGCTAATGAAATCGGCCACGTAAATAATAACCTCTGGCCAGGTTATGTTAATAAAAGTTTTGACCTAATGAAATCGGCCACGTAAATAAGAACCTCTGGTCAGGTTATGTCAATAAAACCTCTGACCTAATGAAATCGGCCACGTAAATAAGAATATATGGTCGGGTTATGTTAATAAAACATATGGCCTAATAAAACCAGCCACGTAAATAAGAATCTCTGACCGAGTTATGTTAATAAAACCTCTGACCTTATAAAACCAACCACATAAATAAGAACCTCTGACCGAGTTATGTTAATAAAACCTCTAACCTAACGAAACCGACCATGAAAATAAGAATCCATGGCCAGACTATCAAGCTTGTGATCAAATCGAAGGTCTAAAGAGCCTATCATAAACGATTAAATTGGTTGATCAATGAATCAAAAGGTCTAAATTATTAACAAAGTCAATTTGTTCAAAATCTATTAAAAAGGAGTAAGTCGTACGCAACAAGGCCAAGTTCTGAGGCATGCTGCTAAAACATAAGTCAGGGTAATTTAAAGAAATGCCCATGAATATATGCATAATAAGGGAGGAATTGGGTAGCAAAAAAATATTAGTATACCGAAAAGGGCCAACAAAAAGGATTAAACATGATACCGGAAATAAAAATATTATCCAAATTTTACAAAAAGCATATCCTCATTGATGGCTAACAACAAACTTTAACATCATGATATTCATCTTCTTGAGCCTCATGGGTTGGATTATTGGTCGTCACATCCTTCAAAACCTCAGCTTCAGGAGAAGTTTCATTTATATCCATAAGTCAGACATTCACCACGGTCTTAAAGAAATCCATCTCGGACATATTAAGGTTATGCATGATGCATAAGGCTTAGGCTTGGGCTCTCTCAAAAGCTTCATCACCAGTTGAGAGCAGGTCTACCTGGGCTTATTGCAAGGATTTATTCAGTGTCTCATTAAGAGTCCGAGCTTGATCCATATCTTCGACCAAACCGACGTGGCTGTTTTGAGCTCCAAACACATGGACTCTGCGGTCGCATTCTGCTTATTCATTTATGATAGCTTGGACTCCGCGGTTTCCTTCTGCTTACTCATTTTTGGCAATTTTTGGTTTAGTTACTCCACCTCATCGGCCTAAACCTTAAGGTTATCATTCAATTTAGTCATATCTTTAGTAAAACGGATTTCTTTCTGCTCATAAGCATCGTCAACTTTAAACAATCCCTAAGTCATAATTGCACACCTTACAAAGTATGCCCCGATGTTTCGGGTTAGATGTTGAGAACTTATAGTCTTTACCTTCTCGACATCCTTTATCCCATTTAGGTGATCATAAAGATACTTCAAGCCATAAAAGTTGTTGGACCAGAACTTGAATTTGGTTGATGGATCAGATTGATGGCTACTGCCTTAATCCCGCGTCAAGGAAGTAATTTCCAAGTCAGCGCGAATGACATGGTCGCTCATCAGAGTTTTCATCCTCTTTGGAGAACTAGGTTTTGATTTGCCAGAGGGTAGAATAGAGGCAGTTAGTGGCTCTGTTATAATAGGGGTTGCCTTGCCAACATCCGTTTTCTTCCTTTTGAGAGCTCAAGTCTAGATACCAGACATGTCACTCTTGGTAGAGGAATGTTCCCCGTGCCTCTCCCTCGCTTCACAACCATCAACTTCTTCTGTTCAGATAGCTTGAGGCTCGTAATATCAGCTATAAAGAAATGAACAAAGTAAAGTTCAAAAAGATAAAACAATAAGATCACCGAAGAAGAATAAAAGGCGTATATAAGCATTACCCAAGAATTTAGGAAATTCTTCTGGTTCATTGGTCACGTGTAGCAAGTCCTTGACTTTTACTACTCGAAATGAATCTAGAACATCCAATGCTCGGATTTCCAAAGCATCTAGCTTGTCGTAATCAAAACTGGACACTGATAACGAGTTATCTATCCAGTAAATTGGGAAATGATAGTTCTCGTCAAATGCATACATGACCTAAGGACATCTTTCTCCACTCATTACTTGAAGGAATTTATATTTGAAACCTTTATAGTTGGTAGTATAATCCTGAAGAAAGCTTTTCCCCGAGATTCCACAAAGGGAGACCCAACCTCATTTGTCTGTCCCCTTCAGTTCAAAGAAAAAAAATAACAAACCCAAAGTAAGGGTTATACTTACCGTCTCGCAAACAATCTCAAAAACTTTAATAAAACCCCAACCATTTGAGCGTAATTGAGAAGGGGCAATATTTGGGGTTTGGAGGAGCTCAGATTTAAAGGCAGTGAAAGGGATACATATTTTAAAATCCTAGATTATCCCTGAGTAAAAGTGAAAAAATACTCATTTAACACTCCCTTTGGATGAGTAATATAAACTCTCTCGCTAACACATGCAAGGGTCTAGCACGACGTCTTCCTTGTTCATGGTAGAGGAAATATGTTTGTTGGAGTAAAGTTTTGAGATGTAGTTATCGTCGATGACGTTGTGGTCATAACTTAAAACTTCTTTGTCAATCAAAGACTCTGTCATCTCCATCAAAATATCCACAAAACATGATGATGAAGACTTTGAGTCAGTTTTACTATGAGGTGAAAAGATCTCACCATAAACTTCCCTAATAATCTGATCAAACTCATCTTGCTTCAGATGGCCCCTACGCTCTCTCATGCATTCGTCCCATAGTTTTCTTATCTCATGGGCGGTGAGGGAAATCGGTGCTTCCCCCAAATCACCATAATCACGTATTATAACCATGATAAAAGAATAAAAAAGAGGGAGATGAAGTAAATAAGGCAGAGAAATAATAATTGAGACTTGAGCTTGCAGAAAACGATTGACAGGGAGAGCAAAGGTAAAATAGGTAGCAAGTCTTAAAATCGGAAACCACAAGTTAAGTAAAGGAGCAAAGAAGGAAAAAGTTTTTTTTATGGAAGTAAGTTTACAAATGTCAAGAAACTATATCAAATTAAAGCCATGATGATAAATATGGGTTTCCCATAAAAAATTACCATGATAAGAAGAGAGAAAATAACAATCATTATTTCCCTTTTAAAAACCACTATCACATGGTAACTTACCGAATAAGTGATCGACTCGAGGAGGAAGGAATTATGTGATTTTTCTGTCCGAACACTTCAACCTATTGGATCTCGTGATCGGGGGGCTCATGTACATCCTGGAATTCCTAAAGGCTGAGTTGTTGAGGCGGGTGAGGAGGTACGAACATGTCGAGTTGCATAAACATAAGCAAGTTGAATCCCAAAAAAAAGGAGTATATATGGAATGAGGAAGTCGGTCTTGGTCCCATAAGAGCACTGGTAGACTACATGATCAGGTCGGATCCAGGTTCTTAAAAGGTGTTAGAGGATGACATGAACAGTCACCTACGACGGTTATGAGATAACTCCATGATTGCATGGGAGTTGCAGAAGTTGATGGAAAAGGCGTTACTTGAGAGTTAGAGAGGACGACAAATGTTATAAAAAATAACTTAACATGATGTCTGAAGGAACATTACTTAAATGGTCCTTGATGATATGATAAGTACAAAAGGGGGCTTCCCAAATGAGGAAGAGTACATACAACTTACACCTCCTACAGATAGGATAATTGTGATCTCAACTGACTCGCCTCAGAGAGATTATCCAAATAGTATTTATCAGGAATAGTATTCAATTGATCTTTATCATTTATTTTCATTTACTTTACTATTTGATCAATTCTGCACTTTAATTTTGAAGCTTCTATCCGACTATCTTTCATCATTCTTATTGAGCTTTCTGCCCCATTTCTCTACATTCAAACATCAAACATCGAAGCACAAACACATTTTATCTAATTGTTATATTATTTTTTTTGCAAAAAATGACCTAGAATTTTTTCGAGTTTAATCCGGTAAGTGATTTAAGACTTATGATTGTTTACCAAAAACAACGGTAAATAAATTGGCATGCCCAATGGGACCCTTTTGTGCAAAAAATTTAATCTTTTGCATAAAAATGTGTGTGTTTTTACTGTTTTGTTCTTCATATATGCAATGTTTTCAATGTTTGAGTGTTTATGCGTCTGAAGAGTGGTAAAACTCTTGTTGATACAGATCTTCCAAAATTTAAAAGTATTTCCCTTCCCTAAAATAATGTTATGAATGTAGAAGAACAACCAAGCAAATCAACGGGTGGTGGTGTAGGAACTTCAACGCCTATTGGAGTAATTGTCCATGTGTTAAGTCAAATGTCAGTTTCGATGAAATTACCAAAAGTGGTGGTCCCACCACCACAACCAACCTGTTCTCCAACTACTCCCGAGGTTGCACAAACCAATGTAGGAAAACCTAGGCATTAGAGGTGATTCGGAGTTGGTTGTAAAACAACTGATAAAAGAGTACAAATGCATTAAGGAAATTTTACTGATGTATTTTGTCTATTTGGATTTTACTTGTTATCATTGCATATCAAGATTATAAAATATGACATGTGGATGTCAAGACTATTGTCCTTAATGGGAATCTTCTTAAGGATGTGGACATGACATAACATGCATGATTTGATATACCAGAAGAAACCTAAAAAATACGCAAGTTATAGCGATAAATATATGAATTAAAGCAAGCTTCCATAAGCTGGAATTTTTTGTTTCGATGAAACAATAAAACAATATAGATTCATTAAAAATAAAGATGAGCCTTATGTCTACAAAAAGGTTAGTGGGAGCACAATCATATTTCTGATATTATATGTAGATGACATATTACTAATTGCAAACGATGTCCCTACCTTACAGCAAGTGAAAAATTGGCTAGGAAAATGATTTTCTATGAAGTATTTGGGTGAAGAAACCTATATAGTAGGATCTAGATCTATAGAGATGGATCACAAAGACTACTTGACCTAAGTCAAAGTACGTACATAGACAAAGTGTTGAGACGATTCAATATGTAGGATTCCAATAAAGGATTTATATATGCAAGATGGTTGGGGTCTATATAAACATAATCCCCTTCAACTAAGGAAGAAAAGGATCGTACAAATAAGATTCCATATGCATCTGCAATGGGATCTATCATGTATGTCATGTTATATACTTAACCAATTGTCTCGTATGCTTTAAGTACAACAATTAGATACAAATATGATCTGATGATGCTCATTGTGTTGCTGCCAAGAAAATCCTTAAGTACTTGAGAAGGACTAATGACTCATTTTTGATATATGCAGGTCCGGAAGAGCTTGTTGTAATTGGATACACCAATGTTATCTTCTAGATAGATAATGATGACTTTATATTTCAATATGGTTATGTGTTTTGATTAAATGGTGGCGCTGTAAGTTGGAAAAGATCAAAGCATGATACAATTGTTGATTCTACAACTGAGGTCGAGTATATTGTTGCCTCAAATGCAACAAAGGAAGTTGTTTTGGATCAACAAGTTCATTAGTGAACTTGGCATAGTCCCTAAAATTGTGATCCCAATGATCTCTATTGTGATAACAATGGTGCTATCACTCAAGCTAAGGATCCTGGATCTCGCCAATGGTCCAGACACATACTTAAGCGATATCACCTCATTCGAGAGACAATAGATAGAGGAGATGTGAAGATATGCAGACTACCGACATTTGACAATATCAATGACCCACTAACAAAGAGTCTTACACAACAAAAGCACGATGGCCATACTAGATCTATGGGTATTAATGGTATGCCAAATTGGCTCTGGTGCTAATGGGAGATTGTTGGTGTAATCTATAAAGTCCAATTATTTTATTAGAACTTGGTACTTGTATCGAATTATTTATTAATAATGAAAAGATATTTATTTATTATATTTGTTTTTCCAAAATAATAAAGTCCCCACCGTTTAATGAAGCACAAAGTGTGACTTAATCATGAGATTCGATTAAACACAATGCCACTATTCTTAAAGTATTTGTAGTTGAGCTTTATTAAGAAGTGGGATAACATTAAAACATTAAGAATATCATGTAGATAGAGTGATGATCGCATCTCATGGATAATGGATAAAAAGTTATCAAGTATTCACATATGTATGAATATTAGGAGTAATATTTATATTGGACGGACCCACTATAAGAATACTGCATAGAATGTTATGCAAAGTGTCATAAGTTATTATCATGGTTATAGTGGTGTATACCACCCTTCGACCTGAAACCACTATGGACCCAAGATGTAGATTTGAGTACTTTTTTGTTGGTCAAATAATGTCAGAATTGGATGACCATAAAGACAATTGATGGGTACTCCATAAATCTTGATGATGGACAAGAGTGACCTAGATGGAATTTACTCAACCTGCATAATAGGATAAATGTATAAGGGCACAATATTGAATTGGATAAGGGTAACACTGTCCATGCCTTATGTTTAATATAAACATGAGGGGGAAAAGGAAATTGTACACACAAATATTATCACAAAAAGGATTTGTCAGATCACATGATATTTTCATGACATGGGTAGCATTCATGTGTTCCTAGATACCGCTCACTGTTTATTATATCAAATGTGTGATTTAATATAATTTTGAATGTCACGAGAACCTACAATATCACACATATAAGGACATATTGATGTGAGAGAGAATAAATAAGGAACATCGTAAGATACAATATGATTAAAAGAATTACGGAACACCGTAAGGTATAATGTGATTAAGTGAATGTAGAACACCGTAAGATACAATGCACTTAAGTGAAATACAGTACATCGTAAGGTATGGTGCAATTAAGTGAGTTTTTTTAGCTTACACGCCACACAAGTGGTTCTATAAATAGAATCCTTGTGTAAAAGCTTTTACACTTAATGAAATTTGGTTGTGAAACCCTGACCGTGATTTCTTTCTTTCTCTTTCACTCAAAGTCTTCATTCATAATAGCTAGCACTGAGACTGAAGGCATTTTGTTCGTATGGACTGAGTAGAGGTAGTGTTCTTCATTCAATGCTAGTGATCATTCCTCCAATTATGAATTAAAGGTTTTAATTTCCAGGAGAGGTAATCGTTTCTATAATTGATCATGCTCATTTGTAAGGGTCAACTTAAGGGAAATTTTTGTTTTCCGCTGCATATAACATCGTGATTTCCTTCACGTAGCATGGGAGAAACCCTCCCTATTTTATATAGTTTCCTAGATAGCAAGGTGTACTTGGAAGCCTATTTACGGATCCTTCTTGTTTCTCCCTCGTCTAGTAGAAGTTCTCTAAACCGTAGATAACATAATATGGCCATGGGTGACATCCAACTAGATTATAGGATAACTTTCTAGGAGTACACCTCGTTTACCTAAATGTTCAGAGAGGCGAGGGTCTCCCGGATAACTGTTATGTCGAGCCGTATTGTCTTTGATATGGCTAGCTTGGGCATAAGGTCTACTATGAAGTTTTGCTCATAGAGGACATGCTCTATTTCTAAGAAGGATAAGCAAGAGGATCGCTTTCGTACCTTTTACAAATATCTTATCACTTGAGGCTCATTGTCTCGGTATTTCCCAAATACTTGGTTGACGACCAATTAGGAGTAACTTTTCCCCTTTAATATGGAGGCTCCAATCTCTAAGGTGGTGATTATTCAGGCGACAAGGACCCCGTACTCCATCTGGTTGTTGGTGGTGGTGAACTTGAACTTTAAGGCTTACTCGATGAGTATGTGCACAGGTTATTCTAAGAATATCCTAGTGTCACTCCCTTTTATGTTGGAAACGCCATCTACAGATAACGCCCATTATGGGGGTGCCCCTCCTCTACAGCGAGCTGGATTCTGGCACAAAATATGCCAGACCTTGTGATTTTATGCTCCCCCTCGGGATATATTGGATGTCATATTATGAGAGTTCCACCATCCAAAATACCATCATCCCCTCTAGATCAAGCTTCTTCAAGACTTGCCGAACATGATGGTTGGTTTTTACACGATCTTGTGACCCTAAAAGTAGGGTCTTAATTTCCTCACCGCAACGAAGATGGCCAGCGCCAACATCTCAATATTCTGATAGCCCCCTTCGACGCCTATGCACACCTTGATTATGAAATACACCAGTTTCTCCATCTTATCTATTTCCTGGACAAGGACTGAGCTCATCTTCTGATATGTGACTGAGAGGTAGACGAGTAGCGGTGACCCATCTCTCGGGCGAGTCAGGATGAATGGTGATGTGAGGAAGTTTTTGATCTTGGTGAAAGCCTCATCGCACTAAGGGGGTCAATTCAAACATTTCCTTCTTCTTTAAGATGATGAAGAAAAGTAAGGCTTTGTAGCCTATGCAGAAAATATAGTGAGATAGGACGACAAGGCAACTTTTGAGCGGTTGTATCTCCTTTATGTTAGTGGGCTCCTCATTATGATGACAACTTGACACTTATCTAGATTAGCCTCAATGCCTCTTCTTGTACACATGAAGGCTAGAAACCTCCCTTCATGGACCCTAAAAGTGGCCTTGGTGGAGTTTAGGCGCATATCATACTTCTTGACTGATTGTAGGACATCTTCTAAATCCTATGCATGACTGCATCTTTTGGTAGTCTTAAGTATGATGTCTTTGACGTAGACCTCCAAGTTTCGACCAATCTGGTGGGCGAAGATAACATCCATGAGGCGCTGGTAGGTGACATCAACAATCTTAAGGTCGAAAGGCATGACATTGTAGTAGTACTTTCCATGATTCGTCATGAAGGTTGTTTTCGCATTTACCGTGTGGACCATATAATTTTTTTGTATGATTTTATTTTATTTGGACCATTTAAATGTTTTATAATTTCATTTGATGTATCAACTAAATGATCATATGTTTGTTTGTTGTCAACTCACAACCAATCATTTGTGAAATTTCTATCTAAACTAATTTGAATAAGAGCTCATTTTCCCGATTATCTTGTCAAGAAAATAAGTCGTGATAATATTGTAGAATTTTCATCTCACGCATTTAATGAGTATTACACGTCTACTAGAGTTGGCATTTAACATCCAGTAGCACGTGTTCATACATAAAACAAACTTGTAGAATCATTTATTAAATGTACAGAACTAATTGCAAGACCGCTTATCATGAGATGCAAAATACAAATTTATACTTAGGGACATGAAATTTTGTATGTTGCAACATTAATTTGCACCAGGCTAACAAGTTATTACACTTATTCCCTTTTACAATTTGTTTTTGGTTATGAACCTAATATTTTCCATCTAAGAATCTTTGGATGTACTACGTATGTTCCAATTTCTTTACCACATTGCACTAAGATTGATCCTCAAAGGAGGTAGTGAATATATGTTGGATATGAATCTCCATCTATTATAAAGTACTTTAAACCAACAACGTGAGATTTATTCACTACTCAATTTGTTGATTGTCATTTTAATAAATCAAATTTCCTAACATCAGGGAAATATAATAAGAGGCTTGAAAAAGATATCAGTTAGAATGAATTTTCACTATCTCATTTTTACATTCAGACTAAACATTGTGAACTAGAACTTTAAAATATAATTCACCTATAAAGCTTAGCAAATCAATTACTAAATGCATATACTGATCCAGAAAGTGTGACTAAATCATATATACAAACAACTAATGCTCCAATAAAAATGGATGTCCATGTTGGACAATCTAACAAGTCTCAACCACACATTAAGCATGGCCGATTAATTGGTTCCAAATATAAAAATCCTCAAACAATAACGAGAGTTAAAAAAAGACGGGCTGAGTGAGGATATAGAAAATCTAAAATATTCTTCAAATATAATAAACATGTTATCTCCATAAGTGACTAATCAAGTGCCAGTAATTCATGAAAATTAAAAAAAATCTAGATAAATAATATCCATAATGGAATACAATGGAACCGACACGAAGTCGACTTTAACGATATTTTTGCATACAATATAACGCTAAATGTGTTAAATGATAAAGAGGATCATGAACCAACACTTATTAGAAACTGTACACAAAATGAGGAATGACCAAAATGGAAAGATGCAATTGAAGTATGATTAAACTTATTTTACAAGAGATAATTTTTTGGACATGTAGTCCGAACACCTCAAAACACGAGGCTAGTTGGATACAAACGAATTTTCGTGAAAAAATAAAAATGAAAATAATGAAATTGTAAGATATAAAGCTCGACTTGTTGCTAAAGGATATTTGCAAGACCTATGATTGATTTTGATGAAAGATACTCACGTGTAGTGGATGCACGTATTTTTTGATATTTAATAAGCCTTATAGCCCTTGAAGAACTTAATTTTTACAATTTGAATGTTGTAACAACTTATTTGTATGATTAACTTGATAATAGCATCTACATGAAGATCTATAAAGGGTTTAATATACTCGAGGCACATAATTTTAAATCTCGAGAAAGCTACTTCATCAAATTGAACAACTTCTCTCTAAGAGATAAAATAATATGGACATGTATGGTATAATCGTCGCATTAAATATTTGGTAAGTGGAGATATACAAATAACTCCATTTTTATTTGTATTTTTATGAAAAGATATGGAAAAGATTTTTCTGTAATAACTGTCAATGTGAATGACATAAATACCATTGGAACTTCTGAAAAGCTTTCAAAAGCTATAAATTGCTTAAAGAAAGAGTTTGAGATGAAAGGTCTAGAAAAGATAAAGTTATGAATAGGTTTGCAAATTGAGCATTAAGACAATGAAATATTTGTACATCAAAAAACTGATATAGAAAGAGTGTTAAAATGTTCCTATATGGACAAATTTCACCAATTGTATACTCTAATGGTTGTTAGATCCTTGGTTATGGAAAGATACTTCCAGACCTTGAGAAAGGGATGATGAATTACTTGGTCCTGAATTGCCATATCTCATTGCTATTGGAGCAATGATGTATCTTGCTAATTAAACATACCATAATATATCATTTACTGTTAACCTATTAGAAAGATATAGTTTTTCACCTACACGAAGACATTAGAACATAGTCAAACATATACTTTGTTATCTTAGGGGTTCAATGAACATAATGTGTCTTATTCTAAAGTATCCATATTAGAATTAATAGGCTATGCAGATTGTCATACCCCAAAATTTGCCCGTTAATATTACAAGGCATTTTTCAGGACACTCCAACTTATTTTTCAAGACATTGACCCTAAAAGAACAAAAGCCCAGCTCACAAGTGGCCCAATCCAGAAAGTGGCCCAAACTGGCATGCTCGCTAGGCGAGCAAACCCTTCGCCTAGCGAACCCTTCGCTACAATACTCGCCTAGCGAAGCTTGCGATATATCAGAATTCTGGGCTTCATTCTGAGCCCATTAGGTCACAAAAACTATTATAAATACCAAGGACTTCATTCAGAATAGGGGGACGAAAAGGAAACAAAGAGGGAGGAAGACGGAAAGAAACCTTGGCGTAGCAAGCAAACCCTGGAGGCTAACCGAGGGAATTCAGAGCGACCCTGAAGGAAACCCTGAAGGCAACTCATCTGCACAAAGGTTACCTCCGCCCAACTCAATCCGATACCAAAAGTGATCTGCCAATTCAACGTTGCAATTCAATTGCAAACAGGTTTGCGCATCACTACTGTTTTATGCTTCCAATCGGTAATCTCTAAATACATAATGCATCATGATTGAATTTTTGGATATGTAATTAGATTTTGCATATGAGCTTGAGTATGCCTGAATACCCTGAATATTTGACCATGCTATTTCTGTAATTGAATGCCATAAGCCATGCAGCAGGTTGAGGTCGTACTGTTCTGAAATTCAAAACCCGCAGCCGCTCGCTAGCACATCGCTAAGCGAGCATGTAGCGAGCATTCGCTAAGCCTTCGCTAAGCGAGGCAGAGGCGAACGTGACAGTCACTAATATTTTGGTTGTTATGTCCTATGCTTATCTGATCGGTTCTATGTTAATCATGCGTTATTTTGCCTGACATTCATACTGCTGTGTTTCTTTTGCGGTGTAATCTTCGATTGCACCCTGATTTGGTATTCTGACATCTGTGCTGAATGTTGTAAAGGTTCACATATTCCCAGGAACAAGTAGCTTGCTAGGTATTCCACTTTATTTGTGGGATACCCTCATGGAGATTCATCGTAAATTACCTAATTATTTAGCTGATTTTAATGTGGAGATTCATCCTAATTATTTAATCGATTTTAATGTGGAAATTCTCCTTAATTACTGTAACACCTCAAAATTTGCCCTCCTCTCTTGGGACTAGCTTAACATATTACATATCATTTTTAGGTCATTAGGCATTGCATATTGCATATCATGTGGTTACATTGTGCAAGCCATTCTCTCAAGTCTTGATCAGAAGATAGGAGGTCATGTGCAAGCTAGGGTTTCATTGGACTGGTCATTAATCATCTGAGGATGTGGAGGTCCAAATTAGGGTTTTGTGATTCTCAAGGAGATTGGTCTTCATCCTGATTGAAATGATTCATCATTATCATCATGGTTTGTCATCATCAAGTGTGGGAGCACATTCTTTGAGATTAGGGTTTTGACCACTGGTCAACCCTAATCAGGTGCATTGAGCCAATCAGGGCATGGCAAGGAGATGGGGTCTACAATGGATATGGGGATCATTTCATGATTGTATTGAGCTTATGGAGGCTAGGGTTTCATCCTTGAGCCATTTCATCAGAGAATTGGGGTTCAGATTGATCAATGCATTGCCAAATTCATCTATCAGTAGAAAAGTCAACTGTGCTTGATTTTATGGATTTGGAGGTGGGAGAGAGTTGGATACACTTCATTCATGTTGGAACAAGTTTTATTTGACATGTCAAAGCTTAAGAATGAAGAAAATAAAGTCAGGACAAAAATTGCCAAAAATAGAAAGTGACTTGTAATGGAAGTTTCCAAAAATGGAAAGTTTTTGACCACAAATTTACATGTCCAAAAAAGCTTCAAATGAAACTTTGTTCAACATGAAAGTTGTAGATCTTGGTCTCACCTTTCTAAAAAGTCCAAGAACTTGAAATTCCCATGTATGGTTGGCAAGGTATGGTCCATTCAATTTCAAAAATGACCCATAATCAAAGTGGCATAACTTTCACATGGAGTGTCCAAATTGGATGATCTTTTTATGAGAAAACTCCATTTAACATGTACTTTCATGGTGCATAATTGAAATTCATCAAAAATGGTCAATGCAAAAGGTCAATTTTCAAGTGTACAATTAAAGATCCAAGGGCAAAATGGTCCAAATGGAGAAATAATGGGAATTTTGGAATGGGAGTTTTTGCAACACATCACATATGTCAAATAGAAATGGTTTGGACTGTCATAAGTTTTCAAGGTGCAATATTTGGCTAGGCCATTTTGGAACTTGCACTTAAAATGCAAAATTTGGCATGACATAGTGAAAATGAAAAATACAATGCCAATCAACATGGGATCAAAGCCAACACATCACAAATGATATTTAGGAGATGTATGAGCTGTCATACAGCTGTCATGAGCCCTTATGTGAAATACCAACTTTGCCCTTGCATTGAAAAAACCATATTTTGCTAATTACATGAAATTTGGATAATTGAGATTAGCAAGGTGATTAAAGCGGAGTATAAATCACTAATTATAACTGAATTGCAAATGATAATCACAATTCTCAAGATCCATAACAGAGTTTCATCAAATTCTCTCAAACTCTCCAAATTTTTATCAAACTTTTTTTCACCAAAACTTCATCAATTCTTGACCAAATTGAGAAATTCTTTTTGATTCATCTTCAATCAACCTTGCTCTACAACTGTTTTGGTGAATTGAGGGAAGAAGCTTCAGATTCGAGGACTGTTCATCATAGGTTCATCAATGGCAAATTGAAATTTCTCACACGTGGAGCTGTCTTGGATCAAGCTACGAGTTGCTTTCACCTTCCTAAGCCTTCTTCTTCATCTGTTTTGAAGAATTACACGAGGAAACACGAGATTTCACCACTGCCGTCTCCAAGGTACCTAAAATCGAATCTCACTATTCTTCGAATTGTTACATGGCTTTTGTAGTGCATTCAACGTAGATGAACATGATGTGATTAGTTTTCGATTTGGTTAACTGTGGAGAGAGATATATTGATTTTAAGTTTGATGTCCATTCCTTCTTTCGCTCGATCCGTCTAGCACAGTAGGATTTAGGAAGTTTCGTTAGCATATCTTGAACCTACGTGTTTAGACCTTTCCAACGGTATATCATTTGTGCAATTTCGTTGAGGAAATCTCGTAACCGCATCCGGTAGTGAAGAACATGAACACGAGGAAGAACACGCGAGCTTCTGGAAATTTTCTTCGTTTGATCTTCTTTCCGCGCCTTGCTTTTCAAATCCGTGTTTCCCTCCACTTCTAACCACTCACACGCTGCCAGCAAATTAATGAGTACTACGTCGTTTTGGCGTACTGCTCCACATTTACAAAACTGCCACTGCTACATTTAATTTATATTATTTCGTTTTTATTTTCTTGTGTTATTTCATTTTGTTACATGATCTTAGGAAAATCATATCTCACTCGTTTCTTATCCAATTTTGGTGAGATTTTTTGCATTATTCTTCTTGAAATGTGTAGAATTTTATCATGATTTTTGTGGAATTTTTGCATGTATAGAAAAATAATTGGCTTAGGGTTTGTGGAATGTGTCACATTTGTATATGTTTTGCCAAAACCATCACGAAATGCTCATACCTTTAAAGAAATGAATGAAAATTTTTGTGCTTATTCTGGACATGCTGGTGGTGATTTCCATGTAGAGTTTGTGAATTTTGGATACTTGGTTGATTAGATATAATTTTTTGAAGTAAGGTGTGACAATGTGTGTCACACCAAGCTAGGTCAACTTTCTGATTTTATTTAAAATGCTTAGGGATGTTGATTTGAGCTGAAATTTTGTGTGAATGATCTTTGATATGTCAGGATAACATGTGAATTTTTCTGGGATTTTTGGTTTCATTTTCAAATTGATTGATAATTTTCTTCTCTATTGGTTCATTTTGCAACATTGTGTGATACATGTTTGTATTTCTTTTGTGAAATTCTCATAGTGTATTGGATGAAGATGAAATTTGATATGTGGATTGTAGACACATTATATGACATCATGGTTTTGATCCCATTCATTTATAATATGTTGTCACTGTTTTATGAATTATTGAAGTGGATGCTTGCTTGAATGTCTTGGTTTGGCTTGAATAATTGTGTCTGGATTTCTTGATTTTCATTGACCTACTTTCTTTTGTCCAATTGAGCTGAAAATTGACATGCTATACATTGAATATGTCCTGTTTTGGTGTGAATTTTTGTGGAATTAATTGAATGGTTTTGGTATGCTTTTGAGTGAAATAATTCTGTTTGGACTTTTGGTGTTGTATTTGACCTAGTTTGTACCAAATTGGTCATGAAATGATAATGGAGAATGGTATAAGCATGGGACCAATTGCATTTGCTTTTGAATGGTTTTAATTTGATTTTGGATTGGTTTGGCTTGCTGTTTAGATTTTTTTCTCCCTTTTGGACCCTAGGCTTGGCCTAGTGGTCTAGTTTCTCACATTTGGTTTGGATTTTCAGGATGAAATGCACAATGCTTAAGGAGATTGCTTCAAGGCAATTTGAATTGAGTTTGGTTGATGTTTATAAACTAACTTGACTTTGTGTTGTAGGATTGGATGCTTGAGCTTGAGCTTATAGTTTGCACTTATGTGCATTAACTTGTGTTGTCTGTATAGATTAACATTTGCTGTTTACTGTTTGTCTGTCTGAGTACTGATGATACTTGATTGATTTCAGGTACATTTAGTCGCTTACAGTTCTTTAAGAACTTGCTTGCTGCTGCTTGGTTTTTAAACCACTTGAGGTAGGACTTCTATTCTTCATGTAGTCTGGAAGACCTGGCCTGTTACTTGGCCAGGCAACTGTCTGAAGTCCTCCTTAAGAGGCGATGTTTGTGGTTGTTTACATTTGTGCCAAGCAGGTAAAGACCTCTATGAGGCAATTGGTGGATCAAAGGGATATGCAATCTATCCCCCACTATTCTGTGAGTTGTCCCTCTGCTCACACGGCTGTGTGTTGATGCATTGGGACACAAACCCAAGATCTGGTGCTGTTGCACAATCGAGTCAGAGTCTTGAGCGTAGAAGGGTCCCTCCATTCTGGACCCACGCTCCTTTGTCTGAAGCTCTCCCTGGTCAGGGATAAGAGCTGTGAAGTCTAATCTTCACTCACCTTTCATCTGCTTCACCTTAGCCTCGCAATGGCAAGGTTAAGATCGAATACTACCCTTGTACAGATGACTTGCTTCGGCAGTCAAACCCATTGTTTGAGCCTCACTTGACTGGTTATAGTGTGTGCTATATGAATATTTGCTTGAAATGCTTGTTTTGATCTGTATGCTTGTATGCTTGCTTTCTTCCTGGATAGGATTAGCTTGCAGTTGTGCAAGTAGGTAGAAACCTGAACATAGGGTAATGATGCATGACAACACTAGGCTCGAGTCCAGCTCCCTGGTAGTGTGTCTTCCCTTGGTTTCTGGCTAGTTTTTCTTTCCCTTGAGGGGGAACTACATCGCCCTGATCCTCGTTCCAGACGAGGTATGTAGGCAGGAGGTCGTGCGAGACCTCTCCGGGCACTTTTTTTCTTTTTTGTGTGTGTTTGCTTGTTATCTCCTTGTGTATGTTTGGTTCGGATGCCGACGTAAGTCCAGTGATTGGCGGTCGGGCTCCACGTTTGCCTTCTTGCGTGTGTTTTGGTTCGGATGCTGATGTAAGCCCAGTGATTGGCATTCAGGCTCCATGTTTGCCTGTGTGTTTGTTTGCTTGTTTGGCGTGCGTGAGCCGAACTACGGCAACTCTGATTCTCGTTCCAGACGAGATACGTAGGCATAGGATGCGACGTCCTATCGAGCTCTCTTTCCCTTAACCCCACCTGTGTTGTCTTCGGTGCGTGTGTGTGTGTGATGTTTAGCAACCTTTTCTTTTTTTTAGAACGTGGATCCCGTCGAGTACGACGGACGTGAGGGGTGCTAATACCTTCCCCTTGCGTAACCGACTCCCTTACCCTTTCTCTTTGGTCGCGAGACCATTTCCTTTCCAGGTTTCTCCGAGCGTTTCCTTTCCCTATCTTGGGATAAATAACGCACGGTGGCGGCTCTGTGTTGTTTTTGTTTCAGCCCGCCGGTTGTTTTTCGCGAATGCGACAGCTGGCGACTCTGCTGGGGACTTATAGGATGTTGACCTGTGCTGGTCCATCTTCCCTAAGCGAGTCCTTCCTAGCGTGCTAGGATAGTTTAGGTTGTTTGTGATGCTTTATTTATTGCATTTATTATTCTGACTGTGTATATATTTGCATAAATATTTGCATGCATCATACTATCATGTTGCTATCTTCTGTGCAGGTGGTTCCTCTGTTTTGGGGTGGGTGTTCTGAGTGGGGCTAAAACCCAGGCCCGAGTATACACCTAGGATTAGCGTGGCCTCACGTCGCTCACATGCCGGTTGGGCACATTGTTGCGACGTGACATACCACAAACCGGACGAGGTTCATCTGAGAAGTGCTCTTCCAGTGGGGTTTTCCACTTTGGTTGGGTTATCTCTTTTGAACTATTGACTCCGGTGACCGATCATTTCCCGGATCTTTGGTTCAGACGATCTCAGGAGAGCTACAATGGCACACCCGAAAGGGCAAACCCATTGAGTATCTCCGCCCGATTGTCGAGACTATTATCCGCCTTAGGATGACCTGATTAGAATTTACCTGTGAGGGGAGGGTTGATTCTGTCAGATGCATGTTCGGATGGTGACTTTGATGGTGACTTTTTGTTCCATGGATCAGAGTCATATTTATCAGTCGGATTTATGGCCATTTATTGCCGAGACGCCGGAGTGCTGTCCGAGTTATTTATCAGTGGGGATCCGTTTATTTCAGGATTCCCCGGGCCGATTCAGAAATGGTTATGGGTATCTGCTCAGAGATTGTCTGATGATGATGATGATGTATCATTCAGTTCCGTTTATTTCGGAATCTCCAGTTGGATTTGTGGTTATATTTTCCTTCAGATGGTTGTGATCGGTTCAGAGATCAGGGCTGTGATTCAGAGCAACAGTTGATCAGATGACTTGGAGGATGGCACAGTGCATTGCATTCATACATCTGCATCGTTCTCATTTTGCATTCATCTGCACCAGACCTACGTCTAGCCATATGGGGAGTATTACTGATCGAGAATCTGGTTGAGAGACATCCGGATGTCAGAATATTATTGTCGATTTTTTATCTGTCTCGATGAAACCAGAATCAAAGGACAAAATCTTCCTCATATGGAGAGACGTTGCATTCATGCATATTAACCTGTTTGCTGTTTTGCAGGAATCATTGCTCGTGCTCGTAGAGCTGTACCTTTGCACTCAACCCGTCCTCACAGATACTTCACCAGACGCAATACTCCTCGACTGATGGATCTTCCGAACACTGACATTCTTGAGTTGAAGGACAAGATGACTGAGCTGATCAACATCATGCAGGGTTTTGCAGTTGATCAGAAGGCTCTGGCTGATAAGGTCGAGAAGCTCGAGCGAGCTTCAGCAGCAAACAGTGGTGTGAACCTGGATGGTGTCTCCAACCAGGGGCTGGGCGGATCCAGGGACGGTGAAAAAAGAGCAACTGTAGGTATGGTGAACAACAATGCTGGTGGATTTGGTGCTGCTACTGGTGGTGGGCCCGGTCTGGGGCATAATCTGAAGGATAGTCTGTTCCCGCCTTTCTTTGGGGTTGATGATGACAGGGAGGAGGACCGAGAAGCTGATCAATTCTCCATGCACAACGAGCCTTTTGGTCAGTACAGTGCTCCGCCACAAAACAAGGAGATTCAGCTGTTGGCTGAGAAGATTAAAGTGCTGGAAAGCTATGCTACTCCGGGGTTTGTCAACATGTCCAACATGGGGCTGGTCGAGGGGATTGTGATCCCACAAAAGTTCAAGGCGCCCGCATTTGACAAATATAATGGGAGTTCCTGCCCGGAGACTCACCTTCAAGCCTTCGTCCGCAAGATCTCTGCGTACACAATGGATCAGAAGCTATGGATGTACTTCTTCCAGGACAGTCTGTCCGGAGGCTCCCTAGAATGGTATACCAAGCTGAAATCTGCTGACATCAAGAGCTGGCAGGATCTGGGAGATGCATTCTTTAAACAGTATCAATTCAACGTTGATATGGCTCCGAGTCGTACCTAGCTGCAGGGTATGTCTCAGAAGAATAACGAGGGGTTTAAAGAGTATGCTCAGAGATGGAGGGAGTTGGCTGCCAGAGTTCAACCTCCGTTGGTGGATCGGGAGATGTCTGATCTATTCATGGGTACCCTGCAAGGGGTTTTTGCTGAAAGAATGGTGGGTTGTCCCGTCACTAACTTTGCTGACATTGTGGTGGCAGGGGAGAGAATTGAAAGTTGGCTGAGAATGGGGAAGATCCAGGGTGGTAATGCTTCGTCATCAGGATCGAAGAAGCCCTTCGGAAATGGTCAGCGCAAGAATGAGGGTGAATCAAGTGCTGCGTATGCCCAGAGAGGACACGGTAGGGATCGTTACTACCAGCACACTGCTGCGGTAACCATCCCTGCTGGTAATCAGTCAGTACGACAGCAACGTCAGCCACCTCAACAGAGAGCTGGGTACCAGGTGAGGGGAAAAGGGGTTGATCGCCATTTTGACAAGCCGCCTGTGACATACGATGTTCTGTTCAAAAAGCTGATGGATCTTGGGTTGGTTCAGCCGAGGGCGATGGTTCCGATGAGATCAGATCAGAGGCCACCCAATTATGATGAGAACGCCCAGTGCGAATTTCATTCTGGAACACCGGGGCATAACATTGAGGGCTGTAGAGCATTCAAGAATGTTGTCCAGGATCTGGTAGACTCCAAGGCTATCAATTTTGCGCCATCACCGAATGTTAATGCTAATCCCATGCCGGCACATGGTCAGGCGATGGTGAGTGCAATTGCTGAAGATTCGGATCACGCCTATACAGTGGGTGAAGAGAGTGACAGCGACCGCGAGCTGGAATCGTGGATAAAATCGTGCGTACCAGGGAACTGGAAGGCCTAAAAAATCATCACTGTCACTCATCCGGAAGAGTAATGATTTCTGTTTTCAGTTTCATTTGCATGACAGTCATACGTGTTGCCCGACACGTAATGGTTCATTGTAAGGGCCACCTCATGTTTACATTTGCAACATTTCTGCATCATTAATAAATGGATGTTTTTCAGTCAAAAAGCGGTGTTCCCTGTTTTTCATTTATTTTTGCAGTTTAAAAACGAATAAAAATGGCAATGTTTGTTTTCATTTTTCTTTTTTGATTTGTCTCGTCCCAAAGTCGAAAAATAATTCTCCGGATCTCGTTGATAACAATTTGGTTACACCTCATATGACTTCGACAATCTAAGCTATCATACTGAAGAAGAAGGCGAAGAAGATTGTGATCTGCTGGAATTAGCCAGGTTGTTGAAACAAGAGGAGAGGGTGATTCAGCCGCACGTGAAGCGGGTTGAGATTGTTATTCCAAGCGCCGCCGAGGTCAGGAAGGAAAAAAATTGGGGCCGCTTCAGAGGCAAGTCGAGAGCAGAATGGTAGTCCTGTTGAAAGAGCATGTGGATACCTTCGCCTGGTCATGTCAGGATATGCCAGGGTCGGATACCGATGTCGTTGTGCACAAGCTACCATGGAGAGAAGACTGTCCTCTAGAGAAGCGGAACGCCGGTGCCTGTATCAGAGAGCCATGGTGACTTTGTTTCATGATATGATTCATCATGAAGTTGAATGCTATGCTATGACATGATAGCAAAGTCCCGAGCAGGAGAGGGGCATCTGGTAGACTGAGGCAAGTCGTTTGACCAGTGGAGATAATTCAGACTGAGGTTGAATTCGAGTAAGTACACTATCAGAATGCGATCCGGTAAGCTGTGGGGTTCGTTGTAAGGGAGGAATCGAGGTTCATCCTGCTAAAAAAAAATAATAAAAAAAAAGAAGAATGCCTGAACCGAGAAAAATAAAGAAAGAGGTTCGTGGTTTCTTAGAAAGATTGAACTACCTGTCATGGTTCACATCTCATCTAACAGCCACGTGTGAACCAATATTCAAGTTGTTGAAAAGAGATCAAACGGTCAGGCGAAATAATGATTGCCAATGGGCATTGAAAAATAAAAGAATAAGTTGCAGGAACCTCTGATTCTGATACCTCCTGTGGAAGGAGCGATTGTTAATCTGTGCTTGACGGCCGTCGAGGGGTCTACGAGGTGTATTGGGTCAGCATGACGCGTCTTGTCGAAAAGAGCATGCAATTTACCTTAGCAAAAAGTTTACCGACTGTGAAACAGTACATTCACTGTTCGAGAAAACTTGATGTACTTTGGCATAGGCTGCTCGCCGACTGAGACAGTTTATGCTGGTTCATACCACTTTATGGATTTCGAGATGGATCTGATCAGGTAGATTTCTGAAAGCGCCAGCAGTGACCGGACGGGTTGCAAGAAGAGTGCAAAAGAATGTTGACTGATTTGTGATGCTCTCAGAAAGCAATTGAGGGGAGTGTATTGTCTGATTACATCGCCCCGCAACCCGTAGGGAATTATCAACCGATGAAGTGTGAGTTCCCTGATGAGGACATCTCGAGGTACTCTAATCGAAAGATTGAGAGTAACCGATCCCGGAGGAGGGGCCGGACCCCGAATCCGAACGGGTTTTGATGTCTGATGGGGTTAATGTGAAGGAGTTAGTGCTGTTGTGGCTACGCCAAAAGGATCCCATTCCTTTTGTGGCCAGGATGACAGTTGAATGCACCAACGATGGTGGCTGAGTATGAAGCTTGTATACCGGGTATCGAACCTCGGTGCGCCTACTGGGGCAACGCCTTTCTCATTGGTATATGGAATGGAGGCTGTATTACCTGTTGAGATTCAGATTCCCTCTTTGAGAGTCCTGATGGACGTAAAATTGCAAGAGGCGGAATGGGTAAGGACCCGGTACGAAGAATTAAGCCTGATCGAGGAAAAGAGGCTAGCAGCCATCTGTCATGGGCAGTTATACCAGCAAAGGATGAAGCGTGCTTTTGACAGAAAGGTGCGACCTCGGGTATATCACGTGGGATATGTGGTGCTGAAAAGGATCCTTCCTCTTCAAAACGATCGAAGGGGAAAATGGACGCCGAATTATGAAGGTCCATTCGTGGTCAAGAAGGTTTTCTCTGGCGGAGCCTTGTTGTTAACGACCATGGATGGTGAAGATTTTCCATCCCCTGTGAATGCGGACGCAGTTAAAAAATACTTCGTATGAATTGACCCGCTGGACGAGAAGAATAAAATAGTCCAGGCCAAAATGGGCATCCCGGCGAACCAAAAAACAGAGAAAAAAGGTTCGGGCAAAAACTAGGGATAAAAGGAAAAGTGTACACCCGACAAGTCGAAAACCTGAAAAGGCGACTTGGGCAAAAATGGGTATCCTGGTGGACTGAAAACCCGAGAGGGCGGTCCAGGCAAAAGAGGGATTGAAACGAACAACTGCGTCTAGCATGATCGTTTGCGCTTTGGTTAAAGCATCATGGATAATACCCGGTAGGGATCAGTCAGAATCGTCTTGTTCAGAAGGCAGAAAGCGAGGAGAGTCTGAGGACATATGGGGTGTAACCGAGTTGGAACTCGATGAGATCACGGGTTTCACATTGCCATTAGGATAGATTTTTTCCTTTTGTGCGCGATTACCTCTTTTCAGGAATTGCTTCCTTTGTATTGCTCGACTTGAGCCACACTTTTCCAATCAATAAAATGCATATTCAGTCAAATAATTTTGTTTTTGTTTTCATTACCGCTTTGATTGCAAAAACATCCAGATATTTTTGATAAAGAATCTTGCATTTTAAGACATACAGGTCCCTTCCAATGCATGTTTATAAGATTGAAAGCTTGAAATCTTATTCGGAAGGATGAGTGATCCAAGTGTTGAAATCTTGACGCGCCTGGGGCACGGTTTTATCTAACGATCTGTTTTGCAGGAACTGTTAGATATTTTCACTCACTTGCAGGTTGTGATGTGGAAGCTGTTGACAAAACAAATCCCCATGGAGTCCGACCAGGGACGAGTGAATGGGTAGTGAAGGGATGACGAGAAGACGTTGAGACGTCCGACGACCCTTGGAATTAATCAAGAAGACTCTTCAAAGTCGGAAAATTTAAAAGTCTATATAGTCCCCAGGAGTTCGTTCTTCGTCGAGCGCGGAGCGATTGGGAATACAAGATGATGGAGCAGAAAAGGTCCAGACGAGTCTGGGAGTTCTCAAAAGTGGAAAGTTGATACGAGATGGAAAGGCGGATACCGTGGTTCGATGAGTCGACGGGTGTTCTGTACCAACTTTTCTCATTTCCCCCAGCTAGTCCCCAAGCAGAGTTATGAGGACTAACTCCCCAGCAGATCCAAGGTCTGTGGATTCCCTAGCTGAGTCAGGATGGTTATCCCCGACAGGTTTAAAACGGTGTTTCCTCAGCAGTCAGGCCCGAAGGTTGCTATTCCCCGAGTGGAGCGGGTTTCAATGAAATATATCTCCAGCAGTGTTCATCCTACCAGTGGATGGGATGAGTTTCCGTAGCAGACTGATACCTGCATCCCCAGCTGAGTCGATTCTACCTATGGATTGCATGGGTTGTCCCCAGCGGAGTAGCATTCACTTCCCTAGCAGGGTCAGGATGGTTATCCCCAGCAGGTGTCAGGTCGATGCTTCCCCAGTTGCCAGGCCTGGAGGTGGCTGTTTCCCAGCAGAGTATCTGTGAGCATTTCCCCAGTGAAGTCGACAGGTATCTGTGAGGGTTCCTAGCAGGGTCAGGATGGTTATCCCCAGCAGGTGTCAGACCGATGCTTCCCCAGTCGCCAGGCCTGAAGGTGGCTGTTTCCCGGCAGAGTATCTGTGAGCATTTTCCCAGTGAAGTCGACAGGTATCTGTGAGGGTTCCCCAAGCAGATTCGGGATTGATATCCTCAGCAAGTCAAAGACTGTTGTATCCCCACAGAGCGTTGGTGGTTCTTATCCCCTGCAGTTTCCCGAGCGGATTGGGTGCAAAGGAGGTTCTTCCCCAGCAAGGGTTACATTTCCCCAGCAAGGGTTACTTTTCCAGCAGCAGCAGTGCTATTCCCCAGCGGGGTGGAGATCAGAGTATTGACGAGTTCCTCAACGGAGTGTCTCGTGCTCCCCAGCAGAATCCCTTGAGGGGGACGTTTTTATGCATTCATCATGTAGAATAAGCATAGCATGTTGCATAGAGAAATAAACCGCGTAGCATTTCCATAATTATGGAGCATTACGCAGAAAAAGTCATTCATCATTGCAAGCATAGGCTAGTCTCAAGCTGTGGTTATTGTTTGAGAGGTGGTTTCGACAGAAGTTGGAAGATGCTACTCTGATGGGTTTAGCATCATGATGTCAGATCAGCAATATTCCCCAGTAGTGCGATACTGGAAGGATTTGTTTCCGTCAGACAGAGATAGAAATGTTACGCGATCAGCGCGACTCGAGCCGTGGTTACCGCTTGAGATTTGGTTGTGCCAGACAGTGAAGACGATACTCCGAGGAGTTCAGCATTGTGAGTTTGGAGCAACAGTATTTCCCAGTCATCAGTTAGTGTCTGGTCGAGCTTTCTTTGGTGTCAGTAAACATCATCATTCGATGTCCAGTAAACGTCGAGTTATTTCCCAGTCATTGTTTAATGTCTGGTCGATCCTTGTTCGATGTCCTGTCAACATCATAGTTTGATGTCCTGTCAACATCCTTGTTTGATGTCCTGTCAACATCATTGTTTGATGTCCTGTCAACATCCTTGTTTGATGTCCTGTCAACATCCTTGTTTGATGTCCTGTCAACATCCTTGTTTGATGTCCTGTCAACATCCTTGTTTGATGCCTGTCAACATCATTGTTCGATGTCCAGTAAACGTCGAGTTTTCTCCCAGTCATCAGTCAGTGTCTGGTTGAAAGTGTTACTCTAAGGAGTTCAGCATCATGACGTCAGATCAGCAGTGTTCCCCAGTAGTGCGATATTGGAGGAAATTTTTCCGTCGAACAGAGATGGAAATAAAATCAGAGGACGTTACGCGATCAGCGCGATTTCGGGGTTCACACGGAGAAAGGGAAGTGTTGCGACATTTTCTGGAGATCGGAGTCCAAACAGAGATTGGAGTTGAAGATTATATCCGGGATGAGGTCCTCAGGATTATCTTCTGTTCATGTGTCACCTTAGACTTTGGCGGATGCCAGCAGAAGTCGTTATGGGGGTCTTCAGATGAAGAATTACACATGTTACCTTCCTTTTGTGAAGGTGTACCCTCTGATATGTCGCCCTCAGAGTGGTTTGGTGTTATTTCCGTCGTTGCCAGCGGAATTATCACAAGAGATGGGAGAACGGGGTTCAAATGGAGAAAGGGAGATGTTGAGGCATTTTCTGGAGACGGGGTTCAAATGGAGAAAGGGAGATGTTGCGGCATTTCCTGGAGAACGGGGTTCATATTGGCGATTGCGAGTTATCGTCAGGCGACTGGGGTTCAAATCGGAGAATGGGGTTCATTATTTGGCAAACAGGAGAACGAGGTTCAAATGCGGTGATCTGAGGATTATTTGCGCAGAAAAATTTCGGGGTTCAAGAAAAGCATAAAAAAGAGAGAATAATAATCCCGAGCGGATGAGTGGTGTTCAGGCCATAGTTATCCCTGTGTTACCATTTATTTTGGTATCCAGGTCGACATTTTTCGGTGATCAGGCCGACTTTCTCCGTACCAGACGGGATTTCTTTTTCAAGATTGTGTTTCTTCGCCGATTCTGACAGGCGTTGTTAATTATTTCCCATCAGAGTGCAAATTGTTCGTCTGTTCTTGGTATTCAATCACTCTTCATCCTGATCATCTGAAAGCCGAGGCTATTCATATCGACAGGTTCACAGTGGATTGAATAGGGGCAGCTGTAACACCTCAAAATTTGCCCTCCTCTCTTGGGACTAGCTTAACATATTACATATCATTTTTAGGTCATTAGGCATTGCATATTGCATATCATGTGGTTACATTGTGCAAGCCATTCTCTCAAGTCTTGATCAGAAGATAGGAGGTCATGTGCAAGCTAGGGTTTCATTGGACTGGTCATTAATCATCTGAGGATGTGGAGGTCCAAATTAGGGTTTTGTGATTCTCAAGGAGATTGGTCTTCATCCTGATTGAAATGATTCATCATTATCATCATGGTTTGTCATCATCAAGTGTGGGAGCACATTCTTTGAGATTAGGGTTTTGACCACTGGTCAACCCTAATCAGGTGCATTGAGCCAATCAGGGCATGGCAAGGAGATGGGGTCTACAATGGATATGGGGATCATTTCATGATTGTATTGAGCTTATGGAGGCTAGGGTTTCATCCTTGAGCCATTTCATCAGAGAATTGGGGTTCAGATTGATCAATGCATTGCCAAATTCATCTATCAGTAGAAAAGTCAACTGTGGTCAACTGTGCTTGATTTTATGGATTTGGAGGTGGGAGAGAGTTGGATACACTTCATTCATGTTGGAACAAGTTTTATTTGACATGTC
Organism: Lathyrus oleraceus; assembly: GCF_024323335.1. NCBI lineage: Eukaryota > Viridiplantae > Streptophyta > Magnoliopsida > Fabales > Fabaceae > Lathyrus > Lathyrus oleraceus. Next base: position 105,449,101 of record NC_066585.1, read on the forward strand.
AAAGCTCAAGAATGAAGAAAATAAAGTCAGGACAAAAATTGCCAAAAATAGAAAGTGACTTGTAATGGAAGTTTCCAAAAATGGAAAGTTTTTGACCACAAATTTACATGTCCAAAAAAGCTTCAAATGAAAATTTGTTCAACATGAAAGTTGTAGATCTTGGTCTCACCTTTCTAAAAAGTCCAAGAACTTGAAATTCCCATGTATGGTTGGCAAGGTATGGTCCATTCAATTTCAAAAATGACCCATAATCAAAGTGGCATAACTTTCACATGGAGTGTCCAAATTGGATGATCTTTTTATGAGAAAACTCCATTTAACATGTACTTTCATGGTGCATAATTGAAATTCATCAAAAATGGTCAATGCAAAAGGTCAATTTTCAAGTGTACAATTAAAGATCCAAGGGCAAAATGGTCCAAATGGAGAAATAATGGGAATTTTGGAATGGGAGTTTTTGCAACACATCACATATGTCAAATAGAAATGGTTTGGACTGTCATAAGTTTTCAAGGTGCAATATTTGGCTAGGCCATTTTGGAACTTGCACTTAAAATGCAAAATTTGGCATGACATAGTGAAAATGAAAAATACAATGCCAATCAACATGGGATCAAAGCCAACACATCACAAATGATATTTAGGAGATGTATGAGCTGTCATACAGCTGTCATGAGCCCTTATGTGAAATACCAACTTTGCCCTTGCATTGAAAAAACCATATTTTGCTAATTACATGAAATTTGGATAATTGAGATTAGCAAGGTGATTAAAGCGGAGTATAAATCACTAATTATAACTGAATTGCAAATGATAATCACAATTCTCAAGATCCATAACAAAATTTCATCAAATTCTCTCAAACTCTCCAAATTTTCATCAAACTTTTTTTCACCAAAACTTCATCAATTCTTGACCAAATTGAGAAATTCTTTTTGATTCATCTTCAATCAACCTTGCTCTACAACTGTTTTGGTGAATTGAGGGAAGAAGCTTCAGATTCGAGGACTGTTCATCATAGGTTCATCAATGGCAAATTGAAATTTCTCACACGTGGAGCTGTCTTGGATCAAGCTACGAGTTGCTTTCACCTTCCTAAGCCTTCTTCTTCATCTGTTTTGAAGAATTACACGAGGAAACACGAGATTTCACCACTGCCGTCTCCAAGGTACCTAAAATCGAATCTCACTATTCTTCGAATTGTTACATGGCTTTTGTAGTGCATTCAACGTAGATGAACATGATGTGATTAGTTTTCGATTTGGTTAACTGTGGAGAGAGATATATTGATTTTAAGTTTGATGTCCATTCCTTCTTTCGCTCGATCCGTCTAGCACAGTAGGATTTAGGAAGTTTCGTTAGCATATCTTGAACCTACGTGTTTAGACCTTTCCAACGGTATATCATTTGTGCAATTTCGTTGAGGAAATCTCGTAACCGCATCCGGTAGTGAAGAACATGAACACGAGGAAGAACACGCGAGCTTCTGGAAATTTTCTTCGTTTGATCTTCTTTCCGCGCCTTGCTTTTCAAATCCGTGTTTCCCTCCACTTCTAACCACTCACACGCTGCCAGCAAATTAATGAGTACTACGTCGTTTTGGCGTACTGCTCCACATTTACAAAACTGCCACTCCTACATTTAATTTATATTATTTCGTTTTTATTTTCTTGTGTTATTTCATTTTGTTACATGATCTTAGGAAAATCATATCTCACTCGTTTCTTATCCAATTTTGGTGAGATTTTTTGCATTGTTCTTCTTGAAATGTGTAGAATTTTATCATGATTTTTGTGGAATTTTTGCATGTATAGAAAAATAATTGGCTTAGGGTTTATGGAATGTGTCACATTTGTATATGTTTTGCCAAAACCATCACGAAATGCTCATACCTTTAAAGAAATGAATGAAAATTTTTGTGCTTATTCTGGACATGCTGGTGGTGATTTCCATGTAGAGTTTGTGAATTTTGGATACTTGGTTGATTAGATATAATTTTTTGAAGTAAGGTGTGACAATGTGTGTCACACCAAGCTAGGTCAACTTTCTGATTTTATTTAAAATGCTTAGGGATGTTGATTTGAGCTGAAATTTTGTGTGAATGATCTTTGATATGTAAGGATAACATGTGAATTTTGCTGGGATTTTTGGTTGCATTTTCAAATTTATTGATAATTTTCTTCTCTGTTGGTTCATTTTGCAACATTGTGTGATACATGTTTGTATTTCTTTTGTGAAATTCTCATAGTGTATTGGATGAAGATGAAATTTGATATGTGGATTGTAGACACATTATAGGACATCATGGTTTTGATCCCATTCATTTATAATATGTTGTCACTGTTTTATGAATTATTGAAGTGGATGCTTGCTTGAATGTCTTGGTTTGGCTTGAATAATTGTGTCTGGATTTCTTGATTTTCATTGACCTACTTTCTTTTGTCCAATTGAGTTTAAAATTGACATGCTATACATTGAATATGTCCTGTTTTGGTGTGAATTTTTGTGGAATTAATTGAATGGTTTTGGTATGCTTTTGAGTGAAATAATTCTGTTTGGACTTTTGGTGTTGTATTTGACCTAGTTTGTACCAAATTGGTCATGAAATGATAATGGAGAATGGTATAAGCATGGGACCAATTGCATTTGCTTTTGAATGGTTTTAATTTGATTTTGGATTGGTTTGGCTTGCTGTTTAGATTTTTTTCTCCCTTTTGGACCCTAGGCTTGGCCTAGTGGTCTAGTTTCTCACATTTGGTTTGGATTTTCAGGATGAAATGCACAATGCTTAAGGAGATTGCTTCAAGGCAATTTGAATTGAGTTTGGTTGATGTTTATAAACTAACTTGACTTTGTGTTGTAGGATTGGATGCTTGAGCTTGAGCTTATAGTTTGCACTTATGTGCATTAACTTGTGTTGTCTGTATAGATTAACATTTGCTGTTTACTGTTTGTCTGTCTGAGTACTGATGATACTTGATTGATTTCAGGTACATTTAGTCGCTTACAGTTCTTTAAGAACTTGCTTGCTGCTGCTTGGTTTTTAAACCACTTGAGGTAGGACTTCTATTCTTCATGTAGTCTGGAAGACCTGGCCTGTTACTTGGCCAGGCAACTGTCTGAAGTCCTCCTTAAGAGGCGATGTTTGTGGTTGTTTACATTTGTGCCAAGCAGGTAAAGACCTCTATGAGGCAATTGGTGGATCAAAGGGATATGCAATCTATCCCCCACTATTCTATGAGTCGTCCCTCTGCTCACACGGCTGTGTGTTGATGCATTGGGACACAAACCCAAGATCTGGTGCTGTTGCACAATCGAGTCAGAGTCTTGAGCGTAGAAGGGTCCCTCCATTCTGGACCCACGCTCCTTTGTCTGAAGCTCTCCCTGGTCAGGGATAAGAGCTGTGAAGTCTAATTTTCACTCACCTTTCATCTGCTTCACCTTAGCCTCGCAATGGCAAGGTTAAGAGCGAATACTACCCTTGTACAGATGACTTGCTTCGGCAGTCAAACCCATTGTTTGAGCCTCACTTGACTGGTTATAGTGTGTGGTATGTGAATATTTGCTTGAAATGCTTGTTTTGATCTGTATGCTTGTATGCTTGCTTTCTTCCTGGATAGGATTAGCTTGCAGTTGTGCAAGTAGGTAGAAACCTGAACATAGGGTAATGATGCATGACAACACTAGGCTCGAGTCCAGCTCCCTGGTAGTGTGTCTTCCCTTGGTTTTTGGCTAGTTTTTCTTTCCCTTGAGGGGGAACTACATCGCCCTGATCCTCGTTCCAGACGAGGTATGTAGGCAGGAGGTCGTGCGAGACCTCTCCGGGCACTTTTTTTCTTTTTTGCGTGTGTTTGCTTGTTATCTCCTTGTGTATGTTTGGTTCGGATGCCGACGTAAGTCCAGTGATTGGCGGTCGGGCTCCACGTTTGCCTTCTTGCGTGTGTTTTGGTTCTGATGCTGATGTAAGCCCAGTGATTGGCATTCAGGCTCCATGTTTTCCTGTGTGTTTGTTTGCTTGTTTGGCGTGCGTGAGCCGAACTACGGCAGCTCTGATTCTCGTTCCAGACGAGATACGTAGGCATAGGATGCGACGTCCTATCGAGCTCTCTTTCCCTTAACCCCACCTGTGTTGTCTTCGGTGCGTGTGTGTGTGATGTTTAGCAACCTTTTCTTTTTTTTAGAACGTGGATCCCGTCGAGTACGACGGACGTGAGGGGTGCTAATACCTTCCCCTTGCGTAACCGACTCCCTTACCCTTTCTCTTTGGTCGCGAGACCATTTCCTTTCCAGGTTTCTCCGAGCGTTTCCTTTCCCTATCTTGGGATAAATAACGCACGGTGGCGGCTCTGTGTTGTTTTTGTTTCAGCCCGCCGGTTGTTTTTCGCGGATGCGACAGCTGGCGACTCTGCTGGGGACTTATAGGATGTTGACCTGTGCTGGTCCATCTTCCCTAAGCGAGTCCTTCCTAGCGTGCTAGGATAGTTTAGGTTGTTTGTGATGCTTTATTTATTGCATTTATTATTCTGACTGTGTATATATTTGCATAAATATTTGCATGCATCATACTATCATGTTGCTATCTTCTGTGCAGGTGGTTCCTCTGTTTTGGGGTGGGTGTTCTGAGTGGGGCTAAAACCCAGGCCCGAGTATACACCTAGGATTAGCGTGGTCTCACGTCGCTCACATGCCGGTTGGGCACATTGTTGCGACGTGACATACCACAAACCGGACGAGGTTCATCTGAGAAGTGCTCTTCCAGTGGGGTTTTCCACTTTGGTTGGGTTATCTCTTTTGAACTATTGACTCCGGTGACCGATCATTTCCCGGATCTTTGGTTCAGACGATCTCAGGAGAGCTACAATGGCACACCCGAAAGGGCAAACCCATTGAGTATCTCCGCCCGATTGTCGAGACTATTATCCGCCTTAGGATGACCTGATTAGAATTTACCTGTGAGGGGAGGGTTGATTCTGTCAGATGCATGTTCGGATGGTGACTTTGATGGTGACTTTTTGTTCCATGGATCAGAGTCATATTTATCAGTCGGATTTATGGCCATTTATTGCCGAGACGCCGGAGTGCTGTCCGAGTTATTTATCAGTGGGGATCCGTTTATTTCAGGATTCCCCGGGCCGATTCAGAAATGGTTATGGGTATCTGCTCAGAGATTGTCTGATGATGATGATGATGATGTATCATTCAGTTCCGTTTATTTCGGAATCTCCAGTTGGATTTGTGGTTATATTTTCCTTCAGATGGTTGTGATCGGTTCAGAGATCAGGGCTGTGATTCAGAGCAACAGTTGATCAGATGACTTGGAGGATGGCACAGTGCATTGCATTCATACATCTGCATCGTTCTCATTTTGCATTCATCTGCACCAGACCTACGTCTAGCCATATGGGGAGTATTACTGATCGAGAATCTGGTTGAGAGACATCCGGATGTCAGAATATTATTGTCGATTTTTTATCTGTCTCAATGAAACCAGAATCAAAGGACAAAATCTTCCTCATATGGAGAGACGTTGCATTCATGCATATTAACCTGTTTGCTGTTTTGCAGGAATCATTGTTCGTGCTCGTAGAGCTGTACCTTTGCACTCAACCCGTCCTCACAGATACTTCACCAGACGCAATACTCCTCGACTGATGGATCTTCCGAACACTGACATTCTTGAGTTGAAGGACAAGATGACTGAGCTGATCAACATCATGCAGGGTTTTGCAGTTGATCAGAAGGCTCTGGCTGATAAGGTCGAGAAGCTCGAGCGAGCTTCAGCAGCAAACAGTGGTGTGAACCTGGATGGTGTCTCCAACCAGGGGCTGGGCGGATCCAGGGACGGTGAAAAAAGAGCAACTGTAGGTATGGTGAACAACAATGCTGGTGGATTTGGTGCTGCTACTGGTGGTGGGCCCGGTCTGGGGCATAATCTGAAGGATAGTCTGTTCCCGCCTTTCTTTGGGGTTGATGATGACAGGGAGGAGGACCGAGAAGCTGATCAATTCTCCATGCACAACGAGCCTTTTGGTCAGTACAGTGCTCCGCCACAAAACAAGGAGATTCAGCTGTTGGCTGAGAAGATTAAAGTGCTGGAAAGCTATGCTACTCCGGGGTTTGTCAACATGTCCAACATGGGGCTGGTCGAGGGGATTGTGATCCCACAAAAGTTCAAGGCGCCCGCATTTGACAAATATAATGGGAGTTCCTGCCCGGAGACTCACCTTCAAGCCTTCGTCCGCAAGATCTCTGCGTACACAATGGATCAGAAGCTATGAATGTACTTCTTCCAGGACAGTCTGTCCGGAGGCTCCCTGGAATGGTATACCAAGCTGAAATCTGCTGACATCAAGAGCTGGCAGGATCTGGGAGATGCATTCTTTAAACAGTATCAATTCAACGTTGATATGGCTCCGAGTCGTACCCAGCTGCAGGGTATGTCTCAGAAGAATAACGAGGGGTTTAAAGAGTATGCTCAGAGATGGAGGGAGTTGGCTGCCAGAGTTCAACCTCCGCTGGTGGATCGGGAGATGTCTGATCTATTCATGGGTACCCTGCAAGGGGTTTTTGCTGAAAGAATGGTGGGTTGTCCCGTCACTAACTTTGCTGACATTGTGGTGGCAGGGGAGAGAATTGAAAGTTGGCTGAGAATGGGGAAGATCCAGGGTGGTAATGCTTCGTCATCAGGATCGAAGAAGCCCTTCGGAAATGGTCAGCGCAAGAATGAGGGTGAATCAAGTGCTGTGTATGCCCAGAGAGGACACGGTAGGGATCGTTACTACCAGCACACTGCTGCGGTAACCATCCCTGCTGGTAATCAGTCAGTACGACAGCAACGTCAGCCACCTCAACAGAGAGCTGGGTACCAGGTGAGGGGAAAAGGGGTTGATCGCCATTTTGACAAGCCGCCTGTGACATACGATGTTCTGTTCAAAAAGCTGATGGATCTTGGGTTGGTTCAGCCGAGGGCGATGGTTCCGATGAGATCAGATCAGAGGCCACCCAATTATGATGAGAACGCCCAGTGCGAATTTCATTCTGGAACACCGGGGCATAACATTGAGGGCTGTAGAGCATTCAAGAATGTTGTCCAGGATCTGGTAGACTCCAAGGCTATCAATTTTGCGCCATCACCGAATGTTAATGCTAATCCCATGCCGGCACATGGTCAGGCGATGGTGAGTGCAATTGCTGAAGATTCGGATCACGCCTATACAGTGGGTGAAGAGAGTGACAGCGACCGCGAGCTGGAATCGTGGATAAAATCGTGCGTACCAGGGAACTGGAAGGCCTAAAAAATCATCACTGTCACTCATCCGGAAGAGTAATGATTTCTGTTTTCAGTTTCATTTGCATGACAGCCATACGTGTTGCCCGACACGTAATGGTTCATTGTAAGGGCCACCTCATGTTTACATTTGCAACATTTCTGCATCATTAATAAATGGATGTTTTTCAGTCAAAAAGCGGTGTTCCCTGTTTTTCATTTATTTTTGCAGTTTAAAAACGAATAAAAATGGCAATGTTTGTTTTCATTTTTCTTTTTTGATTTGTCTCGTCCCAAAGTCGAAAAATAATTCTCCGGATCTCGTTGATAACAATTTGGTTACACCTCATATGACTTCGACAATCTAAGCTATCATACTGAAGAAGAAGGCGAAGAAGATTGTGATCTGCTGGAATTAGCCAGGTTGTTGAAACAAGAGGAGAGGGTGATTCAGCCGCACGTGAAGCGGGTTGAGATTGTTATTCCAAGCGCCGCCGAGGTCAGGAAGGAAAAAAATTGGGGCCGCTTCAGAGGCAAGTCGAGAGCAGAATGGTAGTCCTGTTGAAAGAGCATGTGGATACCTTCGCCTGGTCATGTCAGGATATGCCAGGGTCGGATACCGATGTCGTTGTGCACAAGCTACCATGGAGAGAAGACTGTCCTCTAGAGAAGCGGAACGCCGATGCCTGTATCAGAGAGCCATGGTGACTTTGTTTCATGATATGATTCATCATGAAGTTGAATGCTATGCTATGACATGATAGCAAAGTCCCGAGCAGGAGAGGGGCATCTGGTAGACTGAGGCAAGTCGTTTGACCAGTGGAGATAATTCAGACTGAGGTTGAATTCGAGTAAGTACACTATCAGAATGCGATCCGGTAAGCTGTGGGGTTCGTTGTAAGGGAGGAATCGAGGTTCATCCTGCTAAAAAAAAATAATAAAAAAAAAGAAGAATGCCTGAACCGAGAAAAATAAAGAAAGAGGTCCGTGGTTTCTTAGAAAGATTGAACTACCTGTCATGGTTCACATCTCATCTAACAGCCACGTGTGAACCAATATTCAAGTTGTTGAAAAGAGATCAAACGGTCAGGCGAAATAATGATTGCCAAGGGGCATTGAAAAATAAAAGAATAAGTTGCAGGAACCTCTGATTCTGATACCTCCTGTGGAAGGAGCGATTGTTAATCTGTGCTTGACGGCCGTCGAGGGGTCTACGAGGTGTATTGGGTCAGCATGACGCGTCTTGTCGAAAAGAGCATGCAATTTACCTTAGCAAAAAGTTTACCGACTGTGAAACAGTACATTCACTGTTCGAGAAAACTTGATGTACTTTGGCATAGGCTGCTCGCCGACTGAGACAGTTTATGCTGGTTCATACCACTTTGTGGATTTCGAGATGGATCTGATCAGGTAGATTTCTGAAAGAGCCAGCAGTGACCGGACGGGTTGCAAGAAGAGTGCAAAAGAATGTTGACTGATTTGTGATGCTCTCAGAAAGCAATTGAGGGGAGTGTATTGTCTGATTACATCGCCCCGCAACCCGTAGAGAATTATCAACCGATGAAGTGTGAGTTCCCTGATGAGGACATCTCGAGGTACTCTAATCGAAAGATTGAGAGTAACCGATCCCGGAGGAGGGGCCGGACCCCGAATCCGAACGGGTTTTGATGTCTGATGGGGTTAATGTGAAGGAGTTAGTGCTGCTGTGGCTACGCCAAAAGGATCCCATTCCTTTTGTGGCCAGGATGACAGTTGAATGCACCAACGATGGTGGCTGAGTATGAAGCTTGTATACCGGGTATCGAACCTCGGTGCGCCTACTGGGGCAACGCCTTTCTCATTGGTATATGGAATGGAGGCTGTATTACCTGTTGAGATTCAGATTCCCTCTTTGAGAGTCCTGATGGACGTAAAATTGCAAGAGGCGGAATGGGTAAGGACCCGGTACGAAGAATTAAGCCTGATCGAGGAAAAGAGGCTAGCAGCCATCTGTCATGGGCAGTTATACCAGCAAAGGATGAAGCGTGCTTTTGACAGAAAGGTGCGACCTCGGGTATATCACGTGGGATATGTGGTGCTGAAAAGGATCCTTCCTCTTCAAAATGATCGAAGGGGAAAATGGACGCCGAATTATGAAGGTCCATTCGTGGTCAAGAAGGTTTTCTCTGGCGGAGCCTTGTTGTTAACGACCATGGATGGTGAAGATTTTCCATCCCCTGTGAATGCGGACGCAGTTAAAAAATACTTCGTATGAATTGACCCGCTGGACGAGAAGAATAAAATAGTCCAGGCCAAAATGGGCATCCCGGCGAACCAAAAAACAGAGAAAAAAGGTTCGGGCAAAAATTAGGGATAAAAGGAAAAGTGTACACCCGGCAAGTCGAAAACCTGAAAAGGCGACTTGGGCAAAAATGGGTATCCTGGTGGACTGAAAACCCGAGAGGGCGGTCCAGGCAAAAGAGGGATTGAAACGAACAACTGCGTCGAGCATGATCGTTTGCGCTTTGGTTAAAGCATCATGGATAATACCCGGTAGGGATCAGTCAGAATCGTCTTGTTCAGAAGGCAGAAAGCGAGGAGAGTCTGAGGACATATGGGGTGTAACCGAGTTGGAACTCGATGAGATCACGGGTTTCACATTGCCATTAGGATAGATTTTTTCCTTTTGTGCGCGATTACCTCTTTTCAGGAATTGCTTCCTTTGTATTGCTCGACTTGAGCCACACTTTTCCAATCAATAAAATGCATATTCAGTCAAATAATTTTGTTTTTGTTTTCATTACCGCTTTGATTGCAAAAACATCCAGATATTTTTGATAAAGAATCTTGCATTTTAAGACATACAGGTCCCTTCCAATGCATGTTTATAAGATTGAAAGCTTGAAATCTTATTCGGAAGGATGAGTGATCCAAGTGTTGAAATCTTGACGCGCCTGGGGCACGGTTTTATCTAACGATCTGTTTTGCAGGAACTGTTAGATATTTTCACTCACTTGCAGGTTGTGATGTGGAAGCTGTTGACAAAACAAATCCCCATGGAGTCCGACCAGGGACGAGTGAATGGGTAGTGAAGGGATGACGAGAAGACGTTGAGACGTCCGACGACCCTTGGAATTAATCAAGAAGACTCTTCAAAGTCGGAAAATTGAAAAGTCTATATAGTCCCCAGGAGTTCGTTCTTCGTCGAGCGCGGAGCGATTGGGAATACAAGATGATGGAGCAGAAAAGGTCCAGACGAGTCTGGGAGTTCTCAAAAGTGGAAAGTTGATACGAGATGGAGAGGCGGATACCGTGGTTCGATGAGTCGACGGGTGTTCTGTACCAACTTTTCTCATTTCCCCCAGCTAGTCCCCAAGCAGAGTTATGAGGACTAACTCCCCAGCAGATCCAAGGTCTGTGGATTCCCTAGCTGAGTCAGGATGGTTATCCCCGGCAGGTTTAAAACGGTGTTTCCTCAGCAGTCAGGCCCGAAGGTTGCTATTCCCCGAGTGGAGCGGGTTTCAATGAAATATATCTCCAGCAGTGTTCATCCTACCAGTGGATGGGATGAGTTTCCGTAGCAGACTGATACCTGCATCCCCAGCTGAGTCGATTCTACCTATGGATTGCATGGGTTGTCCCCAGCGGAGTAGCATTCACTTCCCTAGCAGGGTCAGGATGGTTATCCCCAGCAGGTGTCAGGTCGATGCTTCCCCAATTGCCAGGCCTGGAGGTGGCTATTTCCCAGCAGAGTATCTGTGAGCATTTCCCCAGTGAAGTCGACAGGTATCTGTGAGGGTTCCTAGCAGGGTCAGGATGGTTATCCCCAGCAGGTGTCAGACCGATGCTTCCCCAGTCGCCAGGCCTGAAGGTGGCTGTTTCCCGGCAGAGTATCTGTGAGCATTTTCCCAGTGAAGTCGACAGGTATCTGTGAGGGTTCCCCAAGCAGATTCGGGATTGATATCCTCAGCAAGTCAAAGACTGTTGTATCCCCACAGAGCGTTGGTGGTTCTTATCCCCTGCAGTTTCCCGAGCGGATTGGGTGCAAAGGAGGTTCTTCCCCAGCAAGGGTTACATTTCCCCAGCAAGGGTTACTTTTCCAGCAGCAGCAGTGCTATTCCCCAGCGGGGTGGAGATCGGAGTATTGACGAGTTCCTCAACGGAGTGTCTCGTGCTCCCCAGCAGAATCCCTTGAGGGGGACGTTTTTATGCATTCATCATGTAGAATAAGCATAGCATGTTGCATAGAGAAATAAACCGCGTAGCATTTCCATAATTATGGAGCATTACGCAGAAAAAGTCATTCATCATTGCAAGCATAGGCTAGTCTCAAGCTGTGGTTATTGTTTGAGAGGTGGTTTCGACAGAAGTTGGAAGATGCTACTCTGATGGGTTTAGCATCATGATGTCAGATCAGCAATATTCCCCAGTAGTGCGATACTGGAAGGATTTGTTTCCGTCAGACAGAGATAGAAATGTTACGCGATCAGCGCGACTCGAGCCGTGGTTACCGCTTGAGATTTGGTTGTGCCAGACAGTGAAGACGATACTCCGAGGAGTTCAGCATTGTGAGTTTGGAGCAACAGTATTTCCCAGTCATCAGTTAGTGTCTGGTCGAGCTTTCTTTGGTGTCAGTAAACATCATCATTCGATGTCCAGTAAACGTCGAGTTATTTCCCAGTCATTGTTTAATGTCTGGTCGATCCTTGTTCGATGTCCTGTCAACATCATAGTTTGATGTCCTGTCAACATCCTTGTTTGATGTCCTGTCAACATCATTGTTTGATGTCCTGTCAACATCCTTGTTTGATGTCCTGTCAACATCCTTGTTTGATGTCCTGTCAACATCCTTGTTTGATGTCCTGTCAACATCCTTGTTTGATGCCTGTCAACATCATTGTTCGATGTCCAGTTGTCATACGGTGAACTGGACTTTTTGTGTTTTTTATCGCAATGTCGCGGTTAGCAAGAGTCGCCACCGACTTTTCTTTTATCCAATAAGGAAAGGTGGAAAAGAACAGGAAAGACCTTAATTTAGATTTTGGGTTCGGGAGGTACATTATACAAAGGGAAGGTGTTAGCACCCTTTGTATCCATGGTTATCCATGGGCTCTTAATTGCTCGATCACTTATATTATTTTTGTCTAAAAAAGTGTTTGTGAATTGTTTGGAAAATTGTTTCGAAAAGAGAATTTAACTTTGTAATGATTCTTGTATGAATGTATACAAAGTGGTTATCCCGTTTTAGTTTTGAAAATTGTTTAGAAAAATATAACTCGGTAATGATTCTAGTATGAATGTATACCAAGTGGTGATTTTCTAAAGGCATTTTGAAAGGTGTGAGGTGCAAAAAAAAATGTTTTAAGTTGTGAGCCAGCAATTAAGAGTTATACCGACCCAAGGTCTTTACGGGCATTTCCTATCCTTATGAGGGTAAAACTGTCCTTATTATTGAGAAATAAGTAGTTTTATCCTTTGGATGTAAAAGGGTCATCGTAGGGTCATCGATTGGTCATTGAAGGCAACAGTTATGAGGATACCTTAGCATTCGAAGGGACTATCATCATTTAACCGTAGGCAACATCGGAGGGTCATCGAGGGACAAAGTTGTATATTCGAAGGCAACATCCGATGGACTATAATTTATTTTATGATGATTTAACCGAAGGGTCTTTGCTAAGGGTATCCCCACGTTCGCGGGACATGACCGTAATATCGTAATCGTAAGGCAACAAAGAGAGGTCCAAGATCACTTATTCAAAGGCAAAGTTTTACAATTAATTATATAATTAGGATGAAACTCCACATTAAAATTATTAAAAATAATATATTAAAAAATTAATACATTAGAAATTAATACATTAAAAAATTAATTTAGGGTGAAACTCCACAAGGGTATCCCACAAATAAAGTGGAATACCTAGCCAATAACCTTTTCCTGGGATATGTGAACCTTTACGAAACTCAAAAAAAAGAAACATGTCAGAACACCAAATCAGGGTGCAATCGAAGATTACACCGGAGAAATATCACAACAATAAATAGGATAGGATAAATAATGCATGGCTATGATAAAAACATAAAAAAAACAGACTAGAAGAATCAGGTAATGTCTCGTTCGCCTCTGCCTCGCCTAGCGAAGGCCACGGATTTTGAATTTGAAAACAGCCCCATGTTAGGAACTTTGAATTTTATGGCATTTTATCACAGGAATAACATGGTCAAACATTCAGGGTATTCAGGCATATTTAAATTCCCATACGAAAGCAAATTATATATCAACATTTAATCATGATGCATTATATATGTAGATATGGCCAATTGAAAGTATAAACAATAGAGATACGCAAACCTGTTTGCCAATTCAAGGTTGAAGGGATTGACCACTTGTAGTATCGGAATAAGTTAGGCAGCGGGAATTGGACGGCGATGGCTTCGGTGCAGATGGGCTGCCTTCAGGGTTTCTTTACTCTGAATTCTCCGGGTAGGCAGGGTTCCTATGCCAAAGTTTCTATCCGTCCTTCTCTGTTCTCTCTCTTTCTTTTTCCTCAAGGTTTTGTTCCAAGGAAACCTCAGAGTGTTTTGCTTCTCTTCCTTCTTTCTCCAGTAAATCTCCCAGTGTAAACTCCAAGTGTAACTCCCCCTACTGAAACTTCAGTATTTATAGACTAATTTCGTGGGTAATGGGCTTGGAATGAGGGAGACCCAAGTCCAAAATAATTTGTTATATTTTATTTATTTATTTATTTTAATTATTTAATTAATTAATTAATTAATTAATTAATTAAAAAAAAATTCTCTTTTTTTTTTTTTTTTTTTTTTTTTTTTTTTTTTTTTTTTTTTTTTTAGGAAAAATGATGGGTAATTTTTGGGGTATGACAGCTGCCCCTGTTCAATATTCTTGAACCGAGAGAGTTAGGATGGCGTGTATGCCATTCGTGGTCTGGAGGTGGAAGATTATTGAACACTAGAATGCCCCAAAAATTTGCACTTGAGAATCGACAGTTGGTCTTGATGGAGATGGGCTTAAAGATGCCATCCGGGAGGTTTGATGACGAAAGCTTCAGATCGCGCCGTATATTAGGCCAATTTGAAGACATGGGTGCCACACTGGGTCGTACGTTAGACCGTATAATGAGTCATCCATTAGGCTGCCGACTTCGCTGGGGAGTCGGAGTGTGTCATATGCTGTTGGGGATAAAGGATCAGAATGGACCATACGCTAGATCGTATCTGAGTTGCAGAATGAGCCGTACGTTAGGCTGAATCTGATGACGAAAGGGGTAGTCGTACGTTAGACTACATTTCAGAAATGTACCGTATGTTAGGTAGGATCTGATGATGAAAGGGGTAGTCGTACGTTAGACTACACTTCAGAAATGTACCGTATGTTAGGTAGCATCTGAGGGGATGGACATCCGAACGGGTCGTACGTTAGACCGTCGCAGAATGAGTCGTCTGTTAGGCCGCATATGATGATGAAAGCGGTAGTCGTACGCCAGACTACACTTCAGAAATGTACCGTACGTTAGGTAGCATCTGAGGGTTGTAAGATCCAAACGGGTCGTACGTTAGACCGCGTTGGGGTTGTTGAAGTTCAGAATGGATCGTACGTTAGATCGTATCCGAGTTGTAGAATGAGCCGTCCGTTAGGCTGCATCTGAAAAAGAAAGTAGTCGTACGCTAGACTACACCCCTGAATGTACCGTACGCTAGGCAGCATCTGAGGATTTGAAGGTCCAAATGGGTCGTACGTTAGACCGCATTGGAGTTGCTGAAGAAGTCATATGTTGGGCTGAATCAGAATGAACCGTACGTTAGGCTGTATCTGATAACCTGTATATGTTGTACTTGCAATAAATGTCTGGGATGGGCTTAAAGATGCCATCGTTAGGAGGATATCGAAGTGTTGTCAGAATGAATGTTCCCATGAACTGTATTTGAAATATGTATCTGAATCTTGAATGTGATTGATAAAGGTGTCTGTCTGAATGAACCTTTTATTTTGACTATATCAGGAGGATAAATAACCTGCAAAGAAAAGTTAGCTTCATGCTATGTCATGATGTATGAGATGTTTCGTGTTATGCTAAAATAAATGCGAATGTTGTATGCATGCGTATGCTGTGAAATGATGTAATGAATGAGTTATGCGTATGAGAAGTTCTGCTTGGGGACTCTACTGGGGAAAATAAATCCCCATCTACTGATTTGAGACATTTGTGTCGATGACCCTTTCTCGGCTGGGGATGCTTGATTTCTGTCTGATGGTGGAAATATTCAACAGAGCCTGGCTGGGGATGGATGAGATGATCAATCTGTCTGGTGACGCCGACCTCTGTTGGGGAGTAACTGGCTGTGCCTGGGGATACTGCCATTTTCTGAAGAAAAAAAAAAAAAGGCTTGCTGGGGAAGAGAATTGGTAGCGGATTCATTGGAAGCATGATTAGACCTTTTCCTTGATCCTGAAGTCGGGTAGTAATTGCTATTGCTATTCTATGCATGTATTTTTGGTAAACATCAGTCATATTCAAATGCACATATTAATTCAAATTAAATCAATGGACATTTACGCAACCAAAACAGAAAAAGAAAAAACAAAAGCATCTTTTGAAAGAAGGTTGTATTGATTTTGAAAGAAGGCCTATAAACAGGCAATTTGTGTACAAGGAGACAGAAATCCTAGTAAGAGGAAATTGTCGAAAACAAAGAGAAAGCTATGTGGAAGAAGTCCTATTGATTTTAAGCCTACTACTGTCATTATGTCTTCGAGCATCTCATCCCTTGCTGTCGGATAGAAGTGATTGGCTTGGTCAGTCCCTCGAACTTGGATGAAAGTTGACTGAGAACGGGACATAGTCATACGCTTTAATCCCTAATTTTTGCCTGGACCGCCTTTTCAGGTTTTCAGTCCACCAGGATACCCTTTTTTGCCCAAGCCGCCTTTTCAGGTTTTCGACTTGCCGGGTGTACATTTTTTTTATATATCCCTAATTTTTTCCCGAACCCTTTTGGTTCGCCGGGATGCCCTTACTTTTGCCTAGATACGTCGATCTAGCGGGTCTCTTTTATGCGTAGTATTTTTTAACTATGTCCGCGTTCACGGGATGTGGGAAGTCTTCACCATCCATTGTAGCGAGTATCATGGCTCCACCTGAGAATACCTTCTTAACTACAAATGGCCCTTCGTATGTGGGAGTCCATTTGCCTCTGGGGTCAGTTTGTGGTAGGATGATGCGTTTGATTACCAAGTCGCCAATTTGATACACTTGTCTCTTGACCTTTTTGTTGAATGCCCTGGTCATGCGCTTCTGATATATCTGCCCGTGACATACAGCCGCAAGTCTCTTCTCATCCATCAAATTTATCTGATCGAGTCGAGTCTGAATCCATTCGTCCTCGTCTAAGCCCGCCTCTTTCATGATCCTTAGAGAGGGAATCTGAACTTCCACTGGTAAAACGGCTTCCATTCCGTAGACTAAAGAGAAAGGAGTTGCCCCTGTCGAAGTTCGCACGGAAGTACGATAACCATGAAGAGCAAATGGTAACATCTCATGCCAGTCTTTGTATGTTACCGTCATCTTTTGTATAATCTTCTTAATATTCTTATTAGCCGCTTCTACAGCGCCGTTCATCTTTGGCCGGTACGGAGAAGAGTTATGGTGTTTTATTTTGAACTGCGTGCAGAGTTCAGTAATCATCTTGTTGTTCAAATTAGTGCCATTGTCAGTGATAATTCTCTCAGGAGACAGCAGGTTTCTCAAATAGGTATTTGATAGAATCCATCTTAGAAGTCAATAAGGTGGTATGATTCAACATATACTGTCTTAGTCGGCGAGCAGCCCAGGCCAAAGCACAGCAAGCTTTCTCGGGCTGTGAGTATCTTGTTTCACAGTCGGTACCTTTTGCTAAGGCAGTATATGGCATGCTCTTTTCGACCAGACTCGTCATGTTGCCCCAACACACCTCATTGAATTTTCTAACACGGTCAAATACGTAATTAAAGGTCTTCCTTCAACTGGTGGCATCGGAACTGGAGGTTCTTGGCGATATTTCCTGATTTTGTCATAAGCTTCTTGGCATTCATCATTCCATACCATCTCTTGATTTTGTCTCAGTAATTTGAAGATGGGTTTGCAGGTAGCAGTCAAGTGTGGAATGAATCGGGCAATGTAATTCGAGTGCCCCAAGAAACCTCTGACTTCTTTCTTGTTTATTTCAGTACCCAGATTTACAATTTCAATTGATTCCTCATGCGGCTGTATAGTCTTTTCTTCTTGCAGTCGTCGGGCAAGTTCTCCAGGGACTTCACAATCTTCCTCGCTTCCATCCTCGGCTTGGTAGATCGGATTTTCAAAGTCATAATGAACAGTAGCAGAGTCATTACCAACAGGATCCAGAGTGGATATGGATCGGCAAATTGTTACGTGAGTGTGTGCAAGAAACATAGCTTGTTTGAAAAATGACAGGAAAGATAAAGAGCGCAATATTTGAATGCAAAAAGTCCATTGATCTATTGAATATGAATATGCTTATGAAAATGACAAACCCCTAACAAATTAGCCATTGTGCCTCGGGCATAGACACAATGCTTTAAGAAGTTTGATTGTAAAAGAAAATTAAAATTTGCAATTCTAGAATAAACAATAACAATTACTCCTGACTAAAGGAAATCGGGATAATGTCTTCAGTCTTCCAATTGTTGAGTCCGTCACCAATTGTTGGGAAAATCCAGCTATCCAAGTCGCAATCACTATCAGCATCTTCCATAGCATTAATCTGATTTTTGACTATCTTTCCAGAGTTAAACCCCAGGCCAGCTTTATCAGACTTGTACGGTACATTGATCAGTTGACCCCAACCAGCACGATCACCATTTTCAATCGCGGCTTGAGCATCTTTGAGAGAGATCATGATAGGGGGAGCACGAACAACCTTGGGCACAAGGGGAGTTGGCTTAAGGACAGGACTGGGTGGAGGAACCACTTCAAATGACTGAGAAGGAGTCTCAAAGAATTCACCATCCATCTCGACGTATTTGAAGGCTTGCACACTACTGACAATATACTCTTCTTCTCCACATATAGTGACAACCATGCCTGCTATTGGATACTTCAGCTTTTGATGAAGCGACGAAGCTACCGCACCTGCCCCATGGATCCAAGGGCGCCCCAACAAGCAGGAGTAGGCGGGACGAATGTCCATCACGTGAAAGGTAGTGTTGAAGACTTGAGGTCCTATCTTGATAGGGAGAACCACTTCACCATAGACAACACTCTTCGCACCATCGTAAGCACGCACCACAACATCACTAGGTTTCAGTTCAATGCCTTTGTAGTCAAATTTATCGAGTACAGCTTTCGGGAGCACATTCAAGGAAGAGCCGTTGTCGATCAACACGTGAGCCAGGGTGATCCCCTCACACTCGATGGAGATATGCAGAGCTTTATTGTGATTCTTTCCTGCTGGCGTCAGGTCAGCATCGGAAAAGCCTAGGCCATTGTCAACAGTCAAATTAGCAACATAATGTTCGAATTGATCGACGGATGTTTCTTGAGGCACATGAGCGGTCTTCAAGAATTTCATCAATGCATTGGCATGGGATTCAGAGGATAATAACAAGGACAACATTGAGATTTTAGACGGAGTATGCCCCAATTGTTCCACTACATCAAAATCGCTCTTACGGATGATTTTCAGCATCTCTTCCATTTCCTGTTTGGCAACATCTTCAGAAGTAACTTTGACCGATGTCTCTGACTGAGGAGGATTGACTGGTCTTTTTCCTCGAATTTCGGGAGCGGGAGGTGAGATTTCTGGAGAGAAGATCCTTCCACTTCGAGTAATTTTACTAGTCCCCACAATATCATTAGGATTAGCAGAACTACCAACTTGCTTTATGCCATGGATGTAAACGTCGCCTCCATAGTTCCACGGAATAGCTTTGCTGGAGGAATATGGCACGGGGCCAGGTGCGGTAATAATCAGGGGAGCCACTTTGGGCTCAGCGGTAATCTTCACAGGCACTCTAGTAGCGGTAATCTTCACTGGAGCTTTGGACCTAGCAATCACAGATACCTCTTCAATAGAGTTGTCCACCTTAGGAACCCTTTCAAATAGAATTGTACGATCATCCATCAGCCGTTGAATGCCGTTCTTCAACTTCAAACAATCATTGGGTCGGAGTACACAGAGATCGCAATCTTCAGCACAACCTGGAAATAAACCAGCTTGCAATAAATTCTTCTTAACGATCAGGAGAGGAGATGCTAAATCAGCAACGTCAGTAACGTGAGAATTGTCGTCCACAACATTAACATTCTGGTCATGATTAGGCATAGGTGCTGTGATGACATTGGGGGTCGCCGGAGGATCAAATTCAATTTCTCCAGCGTCGATCATATCCTGAATCTTGTTCTTCAACAACCAGCAATCATTCGTATCATGCCCGGGGCTATCGGAGTGATAGGCACACCTGGCGTTGGGATTATAACGAGGAGAAGTAGTGTTGGGATTTGCAGGAGGGCCTCTGAGGGTAATCAAATTGGCCTTTAACATACTCTGCAGTGCTTGGGTTAAAGTCATATTGATCTTGGTAAACTGTCTTCTCGACCTGTCTTGTCTGTGTTGGAAGTTCTGAGATGGCGGTGCGGCAATTGTAACTGCCCCAACAGTATGGTCACGATTCTTCTTGTTATGCTTCCTCTCACTGTACACAGCATTTGATTCACTCTTTCCCTGATAGGACTTTTTGGTGCTTGCAGAAGTAGCTGCCTGTATCTTTCCACTTCGAATGCCGCTTTCAACCCGTTCACCTGTCAAGATAAGTTCAGTGAAACCTGACGAGGAACTTCCCAGTAGATGGCTGTAGAATGGGCCAGTCAGTGTACCCATGAACATGTCCACTAACTCTCGATCAGTCATAGGGGGTTTGACTCTGCCAGCCAAATCTCTCCACTTTTGAGCATATTCTTTGAAACTTTCTTTAGAGCCCATAGTCATATTTTGTAGCTGTAGCCGAGTAGGCGCTAACTCAGAATTATACTGGTAGTGCTTGTAGAAAGCTGTTGCTAAATCAGTCCATGTGCGGATGTTAGAGCTCTCAAGCTGATAATACCACTCTAACTGTGTGCCAGACAGACTCTCTTGGAAGAAATGGATCCACAGTTTCTTATCAGTAGTGTGCGGCTGAATCTTTCTCACATAAGCCCTTAGATGCATCTGAGGACAAGAGGCACCATCATACTTAGTGAAAATGGGAACCTTGAATTTGCGGGGAATGACCACATCAGAGACCAGACCCAAGTTTTCGAAATCCAGACCGGGCACTTTCTGCCCCTCCATAGCTAGCATACGTTCTTCCAGCAACTTGTACTTATCATCCTTCGGAGAGTACTGTTCATGTTCATAATCTTCATCGTCGTCCTCAGAATTGACGAGATTAGGATTCTCATCTTCCGAATCATTCTCGGTCTCTTCTTCCGAATCCTTCGGAATTCTAATCTTGACTCCTGTAACCTGTCCCTTAAGCCTTCTCCCCGGGTTGATGTAACCCACAGGTTTCTGGTCCTTCTTCTTCTCCATCAAAAGAGCTTTCAGTTCTTCCTGCCCCTTAGATAAGCTCAGCATCATTTCCTGGAATTGAGCATTCTGGGCCTGGAGATCTTTGACAGTTTGTTCGAGAGCCATTGTTCAATCTGTTTGAATCTGCTGGAATCTGTTTGATAGGAAAATCGTGAGAACACTGATCCTTTAGAATACCTGTTATGCGATGCAATGCAATGTATGAAATGTTTTCAAGGACTTTCGGGATTTAACTTTGCATAAACTAACAAAAAGAGCTTTTTTTTTCTTTTCTCTTTTGTTTTTGCTTTTGTTTTTGTTTTTTCTGTTTTTTTTTTAGCAGAGTTAAATCCCTAAATCCTTGAAATGGTTAGTACAATGCCATGATGTTATGATGTTATGTTGTTATGATGTCATGTTGTTAGATAAATAACAAGCACAAGCAAGTCACACAACAATCATTCCTAGGTTTTAAGGCTTGCGTGAGTTCCATAGGTAAATACCCTCCCCACTGAAGTTTGGTTGGTTCAACCTGTCTTAGAATAGTAACCGGGTTCTAGAAGGATCTCAAATCATTGACCTTTCCTTAAGTCCACTTCAGTGCAACACCAAGCGGTTGACCGAAGCTTCCCTAAAGTCCAATCTCAAAGAGTGTAGTATCGAGTCTCAACCAACTCCAGTCGGAACCGAAGCCAGTTATCTCACTACTTTCTAATGGCCAGGATGAGTCAATTAGGGTTCTAAAGGTCTGGTTAATGCTTTTATGACACCACGCGAATGCCAAATATTTCCTCAACTAACATGAGGAACATCAGGACATCCAAAGTGCCACATTAACCGTAGCCATCATTTTGACCATTCCAGTATACGCCGGACAGTCGCGATGATCTCTTGCTACTTACCTAAGGTACACTAGATCCGGGTGTAGGATCTTTCACTCAAGCATAACATACCCAAGCAACCCCTTAAAAATAAATCCGACAAATTGAATAAGTGATCTTGTTTTTAAGGTAACCTCTCTTTTTAAATATTTAGGGTCCCCAGCAGAGTCGCCAGTTCTGTCATACGGTGAACTGGACTTTTTGTGTTTTTTATCGCAATGTCGCGGTTAGCAAGAGTCGCCACCGACTTTTCTTTTATCCAATAAGGAAAGGTGGAAAAGAACAGGAAAGACCTTAATTTAGATTTTGGGTTCGGGAGGTACATTATACAAAGGGAAGGTGTTAGCACCCTTTGTATCCATGGTTATCCATGGGCTCTTAATTGCTCGATCACTTATATTATTTTTGTCTAAAAAAGTGTTTGTGAATTGTTTGGAAAATTGTTTCGAAAAGAGAATTTAACTTTGTAATGATTCTTGTATGAATGTATACAAAGTGGTTATCCCGTTTTAGTTTTGAAAATTGTTTAGAAAAATATAACTCGGTAATGATTCTAGTATGAATGTATACCAAGTGGTGATTTTCTAAAGGCATTTTGAAAGGTGTGAGGTGCAAAAAAAAAATGTTTTAAGTTGTGAGCCAGCAATTAAGAGTTATACCGACCCAAGGTCTTTACGGGCATTTCCTATCCTTATGAGGGTAAAACTGTCCTTATTATTGAGAAATAAGTAGTTTTATCCTTTGGATGTAAAAGGGTCATCGTAGGGTCATCGATTGGTCATTGAAGGCAACAGTTATGAGGATACCTTAGCATTCGAAGGGACTATCATCATTTAACCGTAGGCAACATCGGAGGGTCATCGAGGGACAAAGTTGTATATTCGAAGGCAACATCCGAGGGACTATAATTTATTTTATGATGATTTAACCGAAGGGTCTTTGCTAAGGGTATCCCCACGTTCGCGGGACATGACCGTAATATCGTAATCGTAAGGCAACAAAGAGAGGTCCAAGATCACTTATTCAAAGACAAAGTTTTACAATTAATTATATAATTAGGATGAAACTCCACATTAAAATTATTAAAAATAATATATTAAAAAATTAATACATTAGAAATTAATACATTAAAAAATTAATTTAGGGTGAAACTCCACAAGGGTATCCCACAAATAAAGTGGAATACCTAGCCAATAACCTTTTCCTGGGATATGTGAACCTTTACGAAACTCAAAAAAAAGAAACATGTCAGAACACCAAATCAGGGTGCAATCGAAGATTACACCGGAGAAATATCACAACAATAAATAGGATAGGATAAATAATGCATGGCTATGATAAAAACATAAAAAAAATAGACTAGAAGAATCAGGTACTGTCTCGTTCGCCTCTGCCTCGCCTAGCGAAGGCCACGGATTTTGAATTTGAAAACAGCCCCATGTTAGGAACTTTGAATTTTATGGCATTTTATCACAGGAATAACATGGTCAAACATTCAGGGTATTCAGGCATATTTAAATTCCCATACGAAAGCAAATTATATATCAACATTTAATCATGATGCATTATATATGTAGATATGGCCAATTGAAAGTATAAACAATAGAGATACGCAAACCTGTTTGCCAATTCAAGGTTGAAGGGATTGACCACTTGTAGTATCGGAATAAGTTAGGCAGCGGGAATTGGACGGCGATGGCTTCGGTGCAGATGGGCTGCCTTCAGGGTTTCTTTACTCTGAATTCTCCGGGTAGGCAGGGTTCCTATGCCAAAGTTTCTATTCGTCCTTCTCTGTTCTCTCTCTTTCTTTTTCCTCAAGGTTTTGTTCCAAGGAAACCTCAGAGTGTTTTGCTTCTCTTCCTTCTTTCTCCAGTAAATCTCCCAGTGTAAACTCCAAGTGTAACTCCCCCTACTGAAACTTCAGTATTTATAGACTAATTTCGTGGGTAATGGGCTTGGAATGAGGGAGACCCAAGTCCAAAATAATTTGTTATATTTTATTTATTTATTTATTTTAATTATTTAATTAATTAAAAAAAAAATTCTCTTTTTTTTTCTTTTTTTTTTTTCGTTTTTTTTTCGTTTTTTTTTCGTTTTTTTTTTTTTTTTTTAGGAAAAATGATGGGTAATTTTTGGGGTATGACACCAGTAAACGTCGAGTTTTCTCCCAGTCATCAGTCAGTGTCTGGTTGAAAGTGTTACTCTGAGGAGTTCAGCATCATGACGTCAGATCAGCAGTGTTCCCCAGTAGTGCGATATTGGAGGAAATTTTTCCGTCGAACAGAGATGGAAATAAAATCAGAGGACGTTACGCGATCAGCGCGATTTCGGGGTTCACACGGAGAAAGGGAAGTGTTGCGACATTTTCTGGAGATCGGGGTCCAAACAGAGATTGGAGTTGAAGATTATATCCGGGATGAGGTCCTCAGGATTATCTTTTGTTCATGTGTCACCTTAGACTTTGGCGGATGCCAGCAGAAGTCGTTATGGGGGTCTTCAAATGAAGAATTACACATGTTACCTTCCTTTTGTGAAGGTGTACCCTCTGATATGTCGCCCTCAGAGTGGTTTGGTGTTATTTCCGTCGTTGCCAGCGGAATTATCACAAGAGATGGGAGAACGAGGTTCAAATGGAGAAAGGGAGATGTTGAGGCATTTTCTGGAGACGGGGTTCAAATGGAGAAAGGGAGATGTTGCGGCATTTCCTGGAGAACGGGGTTCATATTGGCGATTGCGAGTTATCGTCAGGCGACTGGGGTTCAAATCGGAGAATGGGGTTCATTATTTGGCAAACAGGAGAACGGGGTTCAAATGCGGTGATCTGAGGATTATTTGCGCAGAAAAATTTCGGGGTTCAAGAAAAGCATAAAAAAGATAGAATAATAATCCCGAGCGGATGAGTGGTGTTCAGGCCATAGTTATCCCTGTGTTACCATTTATTTTGGTATCCAGGTCGACATTTTTCGGTGATCAGGCCGACTTTCTCCGTACCAGACGAGATTTCTTTTTCAAGATTGTGTTTCTTCGCCGATTCTGACAGGCGTTGTTAATTATTTCCCATCAGAGTGCAAATTGTTCGTCTGTTCTTGGTATTCAATCACTCTTCATCCTGATCATCTGAAAGCCGAGGCTATTCATATCGACAGGTTCACAGTGGATTGAATAGGGGCAGCTGTAACACCTCAAAATTTGCCCTCCTCTCTTGGGACTAGCTTAACATATTACATATCATTTTTAGGTCATTAGGCATTGCATATTGCATATCATGTGGTTACATTGTGCAGGCCATTCTCTCAAGTCTTGATCAGAAGATAGGAGGTCATGTGCAAGCTAGGGTTTCATTGGACTGGTCATTAATCATCTGAGGATGTGGAGGTCCAAATTAGGGTTTTGTGATTCTCAAGGAGATTGGTCTTCATCCTGATTGAAATGATTCATCATTATCATCATGGTTTGTCATCATCAAGTGTGGGAGCACATTCTTTGAGATTAGGGTTTTGACCACTGGTCAACCCTAATCAGGTGCATTGAGCCAATCAGGGCATGGCAAGGAGATGGGGTCTACAATGGATATGGGGATCATTTCATGATTGTATTGAGCTTATGGAGGCTAGGGTTTCATCCTTGAGCCATTTCATCAGAGAATTGGGGTTCAGATTGATCAATGCATTGCCAAATTCATCTATCAGTAGAAAAGTCAACTGTGGTCAACTGTGCTTGATTTTATGGATTTGGAGGTGGGAGAGAGTTGGATACACTTTATTCATGTTGGAACAAGTTTTATTTGACATGTCAAAGCTAAAGAATGAAGAAAATAAAGTCAGGACAAAAATTGCCAAAAATAGAAAGTGACTTGTAATGGAAGTTTCCAAAAATGGAAAGTTTTTGACCACAAATTTACATGTCCAAAAAAGCTTCAAATGAAAATTTGTTCAACATGAAAGTTGTAGATCTTGGTCTCACCTTTCTAAAAAGTCCAAGAACTTGAAATTCCCATGTATGGTTGGCAAGGTATGGTCCATTCAATTTCAAAAATGACCCATAATCAAAGTGGCATAACTTTCACATGGAGTGTCCAAATTGGATGATCTTTTTATGAGCAAACTCCATTTAACATGTACTTTCATGGTGCATAATTGAAATTCATCAAAAATGGTCAATGCAAAAGGTCAATTTTCAAGTGTACAATTAAAGATCCAAGGGCAAAATGGTCCAAATGGAGAAATAATGGGAATTTTGGAATGGGAGTTTTTGCAACACATCACATATGTCAAATAGAAATGGTTTGGACTGTCATAAGTTTTCAAGGTGCAATCTTTGGCTAGGCCATTTTGGAACTTGCACTTAAAATGCAAAATTTGGCATGACATAGTGAAAATGAAAAATACAATGCCAATCAACATGGGATCAAAGCCAACACATCACAAATGATATTTAGGAGATGTATGAGCTGTCATACAGCTGTCATGAGCCCTTATGTGAAATACCAACTTTGCCCTTGCATTGAAAAAACCATATTTTGCTAATTACATGAAATTTGGATAATTGAGATTAGCAAGGTGATTAAAGCGGAGTATAAATCACTAATTATAACTGAATTGCAAATGATAATCACAATTCTCAAGATCCATAACAGAATTTCATCAAATTCTCTCAAACTCTCCAAATTTTCATCAAACTTTTTTTCACCAAAACTTCATCAATTCTTGACCAAATTGAGAAATTCTTTTTGATTCATCTTCAATCAACCTTGCTCTACAACTGTTTTGGTGAATTGAGGGAAGAAGCTTCAGATTCGAGGACTGTTCATCATAGGTTCATCAATGGCAAATTGAAATTTCTCACACGTGGAGCTGTCTTGGATCAAGCTACGAGTTGCTTTCACCTTCCTAAGCCTTCTTCTTCATCTGTTTTAAAGAATTACACGAGGAAACACGAGATTTCACCACTGCCGTCTCCAAGGTACCTAAAATCGAATCTCACTATTCTTCGAATTGTTACATGGCTTTTGTAGTGCATTCAACGTAGATGAACATGATGTGATTAGTTTTCGATTTGGTTAACTGTGGAGAGAGATATATTGATTTTAAGTTTGATGTCCATTCCTTCTTTCGCTCGATCCGTCTAGCACAGTAGGATTTAGGAAGTTTCGTTAGCATATCTTGAACCTACGTGTTTAGACCTTTCCAACGGTATATCATTTGTGCAATTTCGTTGAGGAAATCTCGTAACCGCATCCGGTAGTGAAGAACATGAACACGAGGAAGAACACGCGAGCTTCTGGAAATTTTCTTCGTTTGATCTTCTTTCCGCGCCTTGCTTTTCAAATCCGTGTTTCCCTCCACTTCTAACCACTCACACGCTGCCAGCAAATTAATGAGTACTACGTCGTTTTGGCGTACTGCTCCACATTTACAAAACTGCCACTGCTACATTTAATTTATATTATTTCGTTTTTATTTTCTTGTGTTATTTCATTTTGTAACATGATCTTAGGAAAATCATATCTCACTCGTTTCTTATCCAATTTTGGTGAGATTTTTTGCATTGTTCTTCTTGAAATGTGTAGAATTTTATCATGATTTTTGTGGAATTTTTGCATGTATAGAAAAATAATTGGCTTAGGGTTTGTGGAATGTGTCACATTTGTATTTGTTTTGCCAAAACCTTCACGAAATGCTCATACCTTTAAAGAAATGAATGAAATTTTTTGTGCTTATTCTGGACATGCTGGTGGTGATTTCCATGTAGAGTTTGTGAATTTTGGATACTTGGTTGATTAGATATAATTTTTTGAAGTAAGGTGTGACAATGTGTGCCACACCAAGCTAGGTCAACTTTCTGATTTTATTTAAAATGCTTAGGGATGTTGATTTGAGCTGAAATTTTGTGTGAATGATCTTTGATATGTCAGGGTAACATGTGAATTTTTCTGGGATTTTTGGTTGCATTTTCAAATTGATTGATAATTTTCTTCTCTGTTGGTTCATTTTGCAACATTGTGTGATACATGTTTGTATTTCTTTTGTGAAATTCTCATAGTGTATTGGATGAAGATGAAATTTGATATGTGGATTGTAGACACATTATAGGACATCATGGTTTTGATCCCATTCATTTATAATATGTTGTCACTGTTTTATGAATTATTGAAGTGGATGCTTGCTTGAATGTCTTGGTTTGGCTTGAATAATTGTGTCTGGATTTCTTGATTTTCATTGACCTACTTTCTTTTGTCCAATTGAGCTGAAAATTGACATGCTATACATTGAATATGTCCTGTTTTGGTGTGAATTTTTGTGGAATTAATTGAATGGTTTTGGTATGCTTTTGAGTGAAATAATTCTGTTTGGACTTTTGGTGTTGTATTTGACCTAGTTTGTACCAAATTGGTCATGAAATGATAATGGAGAATGGTATAAGCATGGGACCAATTGCATTTGCTTTTGAATGGTTTTAATTTGATTTTGGATTGGTTTGGCTTGCTGTTTAGATTTTTTTCTCCCTTTTGGACCCTAGGCTTGGCCTAGTGGTCTAGTTTCTCACATTTGATTTGGATTTTCAGGATGAAATGCACAATGCTTAAGGAGATTGCTTCAAGGCAATTTGAATTGAGTTTGGTTGATGTTTATAAACTAACTTGACTTTGTGTTGTAGGATTGGATGCTTGAGCTTGAGCTTATAGTTTGCACTTATGTGCATTAACTTGTGTTGTCTGTATAGATTAACATTTGTTGTTTACTGTTTGTCTGTCTGAGTACTGATGATACTTGATTGATTTCAGGTACATTTAGTCGCTTACAGTTCTTTAAGAACTTGCTTGCTGCTGCTTGGTTTTTAAACCACTTGAGGTAGGGCTTCTATTCTTCATGTAGTCTGGAAGACCTGGCATGTTACTTGGCCAGGCAACTGTCTGAAGTCCTCCTTAAGAGGCGATGTTTGTGGTTATTTACATTTGTGCCAAGCAGGTAAAGACCTCTATGAGGCAATTGGTGGATCAAAGGGATATGCAATCTATCCCCCACTATTCTGTGAGTCGTCCCTCTGCTCACACGGCTGTGTGTTGATGCATTGGGACACAAACCCAAGATCTGGTGCTGTTGCACAATCGAGTCAGAGTCTTGAGCGTAGAAGGGTCCCTCCATTCTGGACCCACGCTCCTTTGTCTGAAGCTCTCCCTGGTCAGGGATAAGAGCTGTGAAGTCTAATCTTCACTCACCTTTCATCTGCTTCACCTTAGCCTCGCAATGGCAAGGTTAAGAGCGAATACTACCCTTGTACAGATGACTTGCTTCGGCAGTCAAACCCATTGTTTGAGCCTCACTTGACTGGTTATAGTGTGTGCTATGTGAATATTTGCTTGAAATGCTTGTTTTGATCTGTATGCTTGTATGCTTGCTTTCTTCTTGGATAGGATTAGCTTGCAGTTGTGCAAGTAGGTAGAAACCTGAACATAGGGTAATGATGCATGACAACACTAGGCTCGAGTCCAGCTCCCTGGTAGTGTGTCTTCCCTTGGTTTCTGGCTAGTTTTTCTTTCCCTTGAGGGGGAACTACATCGCCCTGATCCTCGTTCCAGACGAGGTATGTAGGCAGGAGGTCGTGCGAGACCTCTCCGGGCACTTTTTTTCTTTTTTGCGTGTGTTTGCTTGTTATCTCCTTGTGTATGTTTGGTTCGGATGCCGACGTAAGTCCAGTGATTGGCGGTCGGGCTCCACGTTTGCCTTCTTGCGTGTGTTTTGGTTCGGATGCTGATGTAAGCCCAGTGATTGGCATTCAGGCTCCATGTTTGCCTGTGTGTTTGTTTGCTTGTTTGGCGTGCGTGAGCCGAACTACGGCAGCTCTGATTCTCGTTCCAGACGAGATACGTAGGCATAGGATGCGACGTCCTATCGAGCTCTCTTTCCCTTAACCCCACCTGTGTTGTCTTCGGTGCGTGTGTGTGTGATGTTTAGCAACCTTTTCTTTTTTTTAGAACGTGGATCCCGTCGAGTACGACGGACGTGAGGGGTGCTAATACCTTCCCCTTGCGTAACCGACTCCCTTACCCTTTCTCTTTGGTCGCGAGACCATTTCCTTTCCAGGTTTCTCCGAGCGTTTCCTTTCCCTATCTTGGGATAAATAACGCACGGTGGCGGCTCTGTGTTGTTTTTGTTTCAGCCCGCCGGTTGTTTTTCGCGGATGCGACAGCTGGCGACTCTGCTGGGGACTTATAGGATGTTGACCTGTGCTGGTCCATCTTCCCTAAGCGAGTCCTTCCTAGCGTGCTAGGATAGTTTAGGTTGTTTGTGATGCTTTATTTATTGCATTTATTATTCTGACTGTGTATATATTTGCATAAATATTTGCATGCATCATACTATCATGTTGCTATCTTCTGTGCAGGTGGTTCCTCTGTTTTGGGGTGGGTGTTCTGAGTGGGGCTAAAACCCAGGCCCGAGTATACACCTAGGATTAGCGTGGTCTCACGTCGCTCACATGCCGGTTGGGCACATTGTTGCGACGTGACATACCACAAACCGGACGAGGTTCATCTGAGAAGTGCTCTTCCAGTGGGGTTTTCCACTTTGGTTGGGTTATCTCTTTTGAACTATTGACTCCGGTGACCGATCATTTCCCGGATCTTTGGTTCAGACGATCTCAGGAGAGCTACAATGGCACACCCGAAAGGGCAAACCCATTGAGTATCTCCGCCCGATTGTCGAGACTATTATCCGCCTTAGGATGACCTGATTAGAATTTACCTGTGAGGGGAGGGTTGATTCTGTCAGATGCATGTTCGGATGGTGACTTTGATGGTGACTTTTTGTTCCATGGATCAGAGTCATATTTATCAGTCGGATTTATGGCCATTTATTGCCGAGACGCCGGAGTGCTGTCCGAGTTATTTATCAGTGGGGATCCGTTTATTTCAGGATTCCCCGGGCCGATTCAGAAATGGTTATGGGTATCTGCTCAGAGATTGTCTGATGATGATGATGATGATGTATCATTCAGTTCCGTTTATTTCGGAATCTCCAGTTGGATTTGTGGTTATATTTTCCTTCAGATGGTTGTGATCGGTTCAGAGATCAGGGCTGTGATTCAGAGCAACAGTTGATCAGATGACTTGGAGGATGGCACAGTGCATTGCATTCATACATCTGCATCGTTCTCATTTTGCATTCATCTGCACCAGACCTACGTCTAGCCATATGGGGAGTATTACTGATCGAGAATCTGGTTGAGAGACATCCGGATGTCAGAATATTATTGTCGATTTTTTATCTGTCTCGATGAAACCAGAATCAAAGGACAAAATCTTCCTCATATGGAGAGACGTTGCATTCATGCATATTAACCTGTTTGCTGTTTTGCAGGAATCATTGCTCGTGCTCGTAGAGCTGTACCTTTGCACTCAACCCGTCCTCACAGATACTTCACCAGACGCAATACTCCTCGACTGATGGATCTTCCGAACACTGACATTCTTGAGTTGAAGGACAAGATGACTGAGCTGATCAACATCATGCAGGGTTTTGCAGTTGATCAGAAGGCTCTGGCTGATAAGGTCGAGAAGCTCGAGCGAGCTTCAGCAGCAAACAGTGGTGTGAACCTGGATGGTGTCTCCAACCAGGGGCTGGGCGGATCCAGGGACGGTGAAAAAAGAGCAACTATAGGTATGGTGAACAACAATGCTGGTGGATTTGGTGCTGCTACTGGTGGTGGGCCCGGTCTGGGGCATAATCTGAAGGATAGTCTGTTCCCGCCTTTCTTTGGGGTTGATGATGACAGGGAGGAGGACCGAGAAGCTGATCAATTCTCCATGCACAACGAGCCTTTTGGTCAGTACAGTGCTCCGCCACAAAACAAGGAGATTCAGCTGTTGGCTGAGAAGATTAAAGTGCTGGAAAGCTATGCTACTCCGGGGTTTGTCAACATGTCCAACATGGGGCTGGTCGAGGGGATTGTGATCCCACAAAAGTTCAAGGCGCCCGCATTTGACAAATATAATGGGAGTTCCTGCCCGGAGACTCACCTTCAAGCCTTCGTCCGCAAGATCTCTGCGTACACAATGGATCAGAAGCTATGGATGTACTTCTTCCAGGACAGTCTGTCCGGAGGCTCCCTAGAATGGTATACCAAGCTGAAATCTGCTGACATCAAGAGCTGGCAGGATCTGGGAGATGCATTCTTTAAACAGTATCAATTCAACGTTGATATGGCTCCGAGTCGTACCCAGCTGCAGGGTATGTCTCAGAAGAATAACGAGGGGTTTAAAGAGTATGCTCAGAGATGGAGGGAGTTGGCTGCCAGAGTTCAACCTCCGCTGGTGGATCGGGAGATGTCTGATCTATTCATGGGTACCCTGCAAGGGGTTTTTGCTGAAAGAATGGTGGGTTGTCCCGTCACTAACTTTGCTGACATTGTGGTGGCAGGGGAGAGAATTGAAAGTTGGCTGAGAATGGGGAAGATCCAGGGTGGTAATGCTTCGTCATCAGGATCGAAGAAGCCCTTCGGAAATGGTCAGCGCAAGAATGAGGGTGAATCAAGTGCTGTGTATGCCCAGAGAGGACACGGTAGGGATCGTTACTACCAGCACACTGCTGCGGTAACCATCCCTGCTGGTAATCAGTCAGTACGACAGCAACGTCAGCCACCTCAACAGAGAGCTGGGTACCAGGTGAGGGGAAAAGGGGTTGATCGCCATTTTGACAAGCCGCCTGTGACATACGATGTTCTGTTCAAAAAGCCGATGGATCTTGGGTTGGTTCAGCCGAGGGCGATGGTTCCGATGAGATCAGATCAGAGGCCACCCAATTATGATGAGAACGCCCAGTGCGAATTTTATTCTGGAACACCGGGGCATAACATTGAGGGCTGTAGAGCATTCAAGAATGTTGTCCAGGATCTGGTAGACTCCAAGGCTATCAATTTTGCGCCATCACCGAATGTTAATGCTAATCCCATGCCGGCACATGGTCAGGCGATGGTGAGTGCAATTGCTGAAGATTCGGATCACGCCTATACAGTGGGTGAAGAGAGTGACAGCGACCGCGAGCTGGAATCGTGGATAAAATCGTGCGTACCAGGGAACTGGAAGGCCTAAAAAATCATCACTGTCACTCATCCGGAAGAGTAATGATTTCTGTTTTCCGTTTCATTTGCATGACAGCCATACGTGTTGCCCGACACGTAATGGTTCATTGTAAGGGCCACCTCATGTTTACATTTGCAACATTTCTGCATCATTAATAAATGGATGTTTTTCAGTCAAAAAGCGGTGTTCCCTGTTTTTCATTTATTTTTGCAGTTTAAAAACGAATAAAAATGGCAATGTTTGTTTTCATTTTTCTTTTTTGATTTGTCTCGTCCCAAAGTCGAAAAATAATTCTCCGGATCTCGTTGATAACAATTTGGTTACACCTCATATGACTTCGACAATCTAAGCTATCATACTGAAGAAGAAGGCGAAGAAGATTGTGATCTGCTGGAATTAGCCAGGTTGTTGAAACAAGAGGAGAGGGTGATTCAGCCGCACGTGAAGCGGGTTGAGATTGTTATTCCAAGCGCCGCCGAGGTCAGGAAGGAAAAAAATTGGGGCCGCTTCAGAGGCAAGTCGAGAGCAGAATGGTAGTCCTGTTGAAAGAGCATGTGGATACCTTCGCCTGGTCATGTCAGGATATGCCAGGGTCGGATACCGATGTCGTTGTGCACAAGCTACCATGGAGAGAAGACTGTCCTCTAGAGAAGCGGAACGCCGGTGCCTGTATCAGAGAGCCATGGTGACTTTGTTTCATGATATGATTCATCATGAAGTTGAATGCTATGCTATGACATGATAGCAAAGTCCCGAGCAGGAGAGGGGCATCTGGTAGACTGAGGCAAGTCGTTTGACCAGTGGAGATAATTCAGACTGAGGTTGAATTCGAGTAAGTACACTATCAGAATGCGATCCGGTAAGCTGTGGGGTTCGTTGTAAGGGAGGAATCGAGGTTCATCCTGCTAAAAAAAAATAATAAAAAAAAAGAAGAATGCCTGAACCGAGAAAAATAAAGAAAGAGGTTCGTGGTTTCTTAGAAAAATTGAACTACCTGTCATGGTTCACATCTCATCTAACAGCCACGTGTGAACCAATATTCAAGTTGTTGAAAAGAGATCAAACGGTCAGGCGAAATAATGATTGCCAAGGGGCATTGAAAAATAAAAGAATAAGTTGCAGGAACCTCTGATTCTGATACCTCCTGTGGAAGGAGCGATTGTTAATCTGTGCTTGACGGCCGTCGAGGGGTCTACGAGGTGTATTGGGTCAGCATGACGCGTCTTGTCGAAAAGAGCATGCAATTTACCTTAGCAAAAAGTTTACCGACTGTGAAACAGTACATTCACTGTTCGAGAAAACTTGATGTACTTTGGCATAGGCTGCTCGCCGACTGAGACAGTTTATGCTGGTTCATACCACTTTGTGGATTTCGAGATGGATCTGATCAGGTAGATTTCTGAAAGAGCCAGCAGTGACCGGACGGGTTGCAAGAAGAGTGCAAAAGAATGTTGACTGATTTGTGATGCTCTCAGAAAGCAATTGAGGGGAGTGTATTGTCTGATTACATCGCCCCGCAACCCGTAGAGAATTATCAACCGATGAAGTGTGAGTTCCCTGATGAGGACATCTCGAGGTACTTTAATCGAAAGATTGAGAGTAACCGATCCCGGAGGAGGGGCCGGACCCCGAATCCGAACGGGTTTTGATGTCTGATGGGGTTAATGTGAAGGAGTTAGTGCTGTTGTGGCTACGCCAAAAGGATCCCATTCCTTTTGTGGCCAGGATGACAGTTGAATGCACCAACGATGGTGGCTGAGTATGAAGCTTGTATACCGGGTATCGAACCTCGGTGCGCCTACTGGGGCAACGCCTTTCTCATTGGTATATGGAATGGAGGCTGTATTACCTGTTGAGGTTCAGATTCCCTCTTTGAGAGTCCTGATGGACGTAAAATTGCAAGAGGCGGAATGGGTAAGGACCCGGTACGAAGAATTAAGCCTGATCGAGGAAAAGAGGCTAGCAGCCATCTGTCATGGGCAGTTATACCAGCAAAGGATGAAGCGTGCTTTTGACAGAAAGGTGCGACCTCGGGTATATCACGTGGGATATGTGGTGCTGAAAAGGATCCTTCCTCTTCAAAACGATCGAAGGGGAAAATGGACGCCGAATTATGAAGGTCCATTCGTGGTCAAGAAGGTTTTCTCTGGCGGAGCCTTGTTGTTAACGACCATGGATGGTGAAGATTTTCCATCCCCTGTGAATGCGGACGCAGTTAAAAAATACTTCGTATGAATTGACCCGCTGGACGAGAAGAATAAAATAGTCCAGGCCAAAATGGGCATCCCGGCGAACCAAAAAACAGAGAAAAAAGGTTCGGGCAAAAATTAGGGATAAAAGGAAAAGTGTACACCCGGCAAGTCGAAAACCTGAAAAGGCGACTTGGGCAAAAATGGGTATCCTGGTGGACTGAAAACCCGAGAGGGCGGTCCAGGCAAAAGAGGGATTGAAACGAACAACTGCGTCTAGCATGATCGTTTGCGCTTTGGTTAAAGCATCATGGATAATACCCGGTAGGGATCAGTCAGAATCGTCTTGTTCAGAAGGCAGAAAGCGAGGAGAGTCTGAGGACATATGGGGTGTAACCGAGTTGGAACTCGATGAGATCACGGGTTTCACATTGCCATTAGGATAGATTTTTTCCTTTTGTGCGCGATTACCTCTTTTCAGGAATTGCTTCCTTTGTATTGCTCGACTTGAGCCACACTTTTCCAATCAATAAAATGCATATTCAGTCAAATAATTTTGTTTTTGTTTTCATTACCGCTTTGATTGCAAAAACATCCAGATATTTTTGATAAAGAATCTTGCATTTTAAGACATACAGGTCCCTTCCAATGCATGTTTATAAGATTGAAAGCTTGAAATCTTATTCGGAAGGATGAGTGATCCAAGTGTTGAAATCTTGACGCGCCTGGGGCACGGTTTTATCTAACGATCTGTTTTGCAGGAACTGTTAGATATTTTCACTCACTTGCAGGTTGTGATGTGGAAGCTGTTGACAAAACAAATCCCCATGGAGTCCGACCAGGGACGAGTGAATGGGTAGTGAAGGGATGACGAGAAGACGTTGAGACGTCCGACGACCCTTGGAATTAATCAAGAAGACTCTTCAAAGTCGGAAAATTGAAAAGTCTATATAGTCCCCAGGAGTTCGTTCTTCGTCGAGCGCGGAGCGATTGGGAATACAAGATGATGGAGCAGAAAAGGTCCAGACGAGTCTGGGAGTTCTCAAAAGTGGAAAGCTGATACGAGATGGAGAGGCGGATACCGTGGTTCGATGAGTCGACGGGTGTTATGTACCAACTTTTCTCATTTCCCTCAGCTAGTCCCCAAGCAGAGTTATGAGGACTAACTCCCCAGCAGATCCAAGGTCTGTGGATTCCCTAGCTGAGTCAGGATGGTTATCCCCGGCAGGTTTAAAACGGTGTTTCCTCAGCAGCCAGGCCCGAAGGTTGCTATTCCCCGAGTGGAGCGGGTTTCAATGAAATATATCTCCAGCAGTGTTCATCCTACCAGTGGATGGGATGAGTTTCCGTAGCAGACTGATATCTGCATCCCCAGCTGAGTCGATTCTACCTATGGATTGCATGGGTTGTCCCCAGCGGAGTAGCATTCACTTCCCTAGCAGGGTCAGGATGGTTATCCCCAGCAGGTGTCAGGTCGATGCTTCCCCAGTTGCCAGGCCTGGAGGTGGCTGTTTCCCAGCAGAGTATCTGTGAGCATTTCCCCAGTGAAGTCGACAGGTATCTGTGAGGGTTCCTAGCAGGGTCGGGATGGTTATCCCCAGTAGGTGTCAGACCGATGTTTCCCCAGTCGCCAGGCCTGAAGGTGGCTGTTTCCCGGTAGAGTATCTGTGAGCATTTTCCCAGTGAAGTCGACAGGTATCTGTGAGGGTTCCCCAAGCAGATTCGGGATTGATATCCTCAGCAAGTCAAAGACTGTTGTATCCCCACAGAGCGTTGGTGGTTCTTATCCCCTGCAGTTTCCCGAGCAGATTGGGTGCAAAGGAGGTTCTTCCCCAGCAAGGGTTACATTTCCCCAGCAAGGGTTACTTTTCCAGCAGCAGCAGTGCTATTCCCCAGCGGGGTGGAGATCGGAGTATTGACGAGTTCCTCAACGGAGTGTCTCGTGCTCCCCAGCAGAATCCCTTGAGGGGGACGTTTTTATGCATTCATCATGTAGAATAAGCATAGCATGTTGCATAGAGAAATAAACCGCGTAGCATTTCCATAATTATGGAGCATTACGCAGAAAAAGTCATTCATCATTGCAAGCATAGGCTAGTCTCAAGCTGTGGTTATTGTTTGAGAGGTGGTTTCGACAGAAGTTGGAAGATGCTACTCTGATGGGTTTAGCATCATGATGTCAGATCAGCAATATTCCCCAGTAGTGCGATACTGGAAGGATTTGTTTCCGTCAGACAGAGATAGAAATGTTACGCGATCAGCGCGACTCGAGCCGTGGTTACCGCTTGAGATTTGGTTGTGCCGGACAGTGAAGACGATACTCCGAGGAGTTCAGCATTGTGAGTTTGGAGCAACAGTATTTCCCAGTCATCAGTTAGTGTCTGGTCGAGCTTTCTTTGGTGTCAGTAAACATCATCATTCGATGTCCAGTAAACGTCGAGTTATTTCCCAGTCATTGTTTAATGTCTGGTCGATCCTTGTTCGATGTCCTGTCAACATCATAGTTTGATGTCCTGTCAACATCCTTGTTTGATGTCCTGTCAACATCATTGTTTGATGTCCTGTCAACATCCTTGTTTGATGTCCTGTCAACATCCTTGTTTGATGTCCTGTCAACATCCTTGTTTGATGTCCTGTCAACATCCTTGTTTGATGCCTGTCAACATCATTGTTCGATGTCCAATAAACGTCGAGTTTTCTCCCAGTCATCAGTCAGTGTCTGGTTGAAAGTGTTACTCTGAGGAGTTCAGCATCATGACGTCAGATCAGCAGTGTTCCCCAGTAGTGCGATATTGGAGGAAATTTTTCCGTCGAACAGAGATGGAAATAAAATCAGAGGACGTTACGCGATCAGCGCGATTTCGGGGTTCACACGGAGAAAGGGAAGTGTTGCGACATTTTCTGGAGATCGGGGTCCAAACAGAGATTGGAGTTGAAGATTATATCCGGGATGAGGTCCTCAGGATTATCTTTTGTTCATGTGTCACCTTAGACTTTGGCGGATGCCAGCAGAAGTCGTTATGGGGGTCTTCAAATGAAGAATTACACATGTTACCTTCCTTTTGTGAAGGTGTACCCTCTGATATGTCGCCCTCAGAGTGGTTTGGTGTTATTTCCGTCGTTGCCAGCGGAATTATCACAAGAGATGGGAGAACGGGGTTCAAATGGAGAAAGGGAGATGTTGAGGCATTTTCTGGAGACGGGGTTCAAATGGAGAAAGGGAGATGTTGCGGCATTTCCTGGAGAACGGGGTTCATATTGGCGATTGCGAGTTATCGTCAGGCGACTGGGGTTCAAATCGGAGAATGGGGTTCATTATTTGGCAAACAGGAGAACGGGGTTCAAATGCGGTGATCTGAGGATTATTTGCGCAGAAAAATTTCGGGGTTCAAGAAAAGCATAAAAAAGATAGAATAATAATCCCGAGCGGATGAGTGGTGTTCAGGCCATAGTTATCCCTGTGTTACCATTTATTTTGGTATCCAGGTCGACATTTTTCGGTGATCAGGCCGACTTTCTCCGTACCAGACGAGATTTCTTTTTCAAGATTGTGTTTCTTCGCCGATTCTGACAGGCGTTGTTAATTATTTCCCATCAGAGTGCAAATTGTTCGTCTGTTCTTGGTATTCAATCACTCTTCATCCTGATCATCTGAAAGCCGAGGCTATTCATATCGACAGGTTCACAGTGGATTGAATAGGGGCAGCTGTAACACCTCAAAATTTGCCCTCCTCTCTTGGGACTAGCTTAACATATTACATATCATTTTTAGGTCATTAGGCATTGCATATTGCATATCATGTGGTTACATTGTGCAGGCCATTCTCTCAAGTCTTGATCAGAAGATAGGAGGTCATGTGCAAGCTAGGGTTTCATTGGACTGGTCATTAATCATCTGAGGATGTGGAGGTCCAAATTAGGGTTTTGTGATTCTCAAGGAGATTGGTCTTCATCCTGATTGAAATGATTCATCATTATCATCATGGTTTGTCATCATCAAGTGTGGGAGCACATTCTTTGAGATTAGGGTTTTGACCACTGGTCAACCCTAATCAGGTGCATTGAGCCAATCAGGGCATGGCAAGGAGATGGGGTCTACAATGGATATGGGGATCATTTCATGATTGTATTGAGCTTATGGAGGCTAGGGTTTCATCCTTGAGCCATTTCATCAGAGAATTGGGGTTCAGATTGATCAATGCATTGCCAAATTCATCTATCAGTAGAAAAGTCAACTGTGGTCAACTGTGCTTGATTTTATGGATTTGGAGGTGGGAGAGAGTTGGATACACTTTATTCATGTTGGAACAAGTTTTATTTGACATGTCAAAGCTAAAGAATGAAGAAAATAAAGTCAGGACAAAAATTGCCAAAAATAGAAAGTGACTTGTAATGGAAGTTTCCAAAAATGGAAAGTTTTTGACCACAAATTTACATGTCCAAAAAAGCTTCAAATGAAAATTTGTTCAACATGAAAGTTGTAGATCTTGGTCTCACCTTTCTAAAAAGTCCAAGAACTTGAAATTCCCATGTATGGTTGGCAAGGTATGGTCCATTCAATTTCAAAAATGACCCATAATCAAAGTGGCATAACTTTCACATGGAGTGTCCAAATTGGATGATCTTTTTATGAGCAAACTCCATTTAACATGTACTTTCATGGTGCATAATTGAAATTCATCAAAAATGGTCAATGCAAAAGGTCAATTTTCAAGTGT
The DNA here is from genome assembly GCF_024323335.1 of Lathyrus oleraceus. Classification (NCBI taxonomy): domain Eukaryota; kingdom Viridiplantae; phylum Streptophyta; class Magnoliopsida; order Fabales; family Fabaceae; genus Lathyrus; species Lathyrus oleraceus. The sequence continues at coordinate 105,488,778 of NC_066585.1, forward strand.
ACAATTAAAGATCCAAGGGCAAAATGGTCCAAATGGAGAAATAATGGGAATTTTGGAATGGGAGTTTTTGCAACACATCACATATGTCAAATAGAAATGGTTTGGACTGTCATAAGTTTTCAAGGTGCAATATTTGGCTAGGCCATTTTGGAACTTGCACTTAAAATGCAAAATTTGGCATGACATAGTGAAAATGAAAAATACAATGCCAATCAACATGGGATCAAAGCCAACACATCACAAATGATATTTAGGAGATGTATGAGCTGTCATACAGCTGTCATGAGCCCTTATGTGAAATACCAACTTTGCCCTTGCATTGAAAAAACCATATTTTGCTAATTACATGAAATTTGGATAATTGAGATTAGCAAGGTGATTAAAGCGGAGTATAAATCACTAATTATAACTGAATTGCAAATGATAATCACAATTCTCAAGATCCATAACAGAATTTCATCAAATTCTCTCAAACTCTCCAAATTTTCATCAAACTTTTTTCACCAAAACTTCATCAATTCTTGACCAAATTGAGAAATTCTTTTTGATTCATCTTCAATCAACCTTGCTCTACAACTGTTTTGGTGAATTGAGGGAAGAAGCTTCAGATTCGAGGACTGTTCATCATAGGTTCATCAATGGCAAATTGAAATTTCTCACACGTGGAGCTGTCTTGGATCAAGCTACGAGTTGCTTTCACCTTCCTAAGCCTTCTTCTTCATCTGTTTTAAAGAATTACACGAGGAAACACGAGATTTCACCACTGCCGTCTCCAAGGTACCTAAAATCGAATCTCACTATTCTTCGAATTGTTACATGGCTTTTGTAGTGCATTCAACGTAGATGAACATGATGTGATTAGTTTTCGATTTGGTTAACTGTGGAGAGAGATATATTGATTTTAAGTTTGATGTCCATTCCTTCTTTCGCTCGATCCGTCTAGCACAGTAGGATTTAGGAAGTTTCGTTAGCATATCTTGAACCTACGTGTTTAGACCTTTCCAACGGTATATCATTTGTGCAATTTCGTTGAGGAAATCTCGTAACCGCATCCGGTAGTGAAGAACATGAACACGAGGAAGAACACGCGAGCTTCTGGAAATTTTCTTCGTTTGATCTTCTTTCCGCGCCTTGCTTTTCAAATCCGTGTTTCCCTCCACTTCTAACCACTCACACGCTGCCAGCAAATTAATGAGTACTACGTCGTTTTGGCGTACTGCTCCACATTTACAAAACTGCCACTGCTACATTTAATTTATATTATTTCGTTTTTATTTTCTTGTGTTATTTCATTTTGTTACATGATCTTAGGAAAATCATATCTCACTCGTTTCTTATCCAATTTTGGTGAGATTTTTTGCATTGTTCTTCCTAAAATGTGTAGAATTTTATCATGATTTTTGTGGAATTTTTGCATGTATAGAAAAATAATTGGCTTAGGGTTTGTGGAATGTGTCACATTTGTATTTGTTTTGCCAAAACCATCACGAAATGCTCATACCTTTAAAGAAATGAATGAAAATTTTTGTGCTTATTCTGGACATGCTGGTGGTGATTTCCATGTAGAGTTTGTGAATTTTGGATACTTGGTTGATTAGATATAATTTTTTGAACTAAGGTGTGACAATGTGTGCCACACCAAGCTAGGTCAACTTTCTGATTTTATTTAAAATGCTTAGGGATGTTGATTTGAGCTGAAATTTTGTGTGAATGATCTTTGATATGTCAGGATAACATGTGAATTTTGCTGGGATTTTTGGTTGCATTTTCAAATTGATTGATAATTTTCTTCTCTGTTGGTTCATTTTGCAACATTGTGTGATACATGTTTGTATTTCTTTTGTGAAATTCTCATAGTGTATTGGATGAAGATGAAATTTGATATGTGGATTGTAGACACATTATAGGACATCATGGTTTTGATCCCATTCATTTATAATATGTTGTCACTGTTTTATGAATTATTGAAGTGGATGCTTGCTTGAATGTCTTGGTTTGGCTTGAATAATTGTGTCTGGATTTCTTGATTTTCATTGACCTACTTTCTTTTGTCCAATTGAGTTTAAAATTGACATGCTATACATTGAATATGTCCTGTTTTGGTGTGAATTTTTGTGGAATTAATTGAATGGTTTTGGTATGCTTTTGAGTGAAATAATTCTGTTTGGACTTTTGGTGTTGTATTTGACCTAGTTTGTACCAAATTGGTCATGAAATGATAATGGAGAATGGTATAAGCATGGGACCAATTGCATTTGCTTTTGAATGGTTTTAATTTGATTTTGGATTGGTTTGGCTTGCTGTTTAGATTTTTTTCTCCCTTTTGGACCCTAGGCTTGGCCTAGTGGTCTAGTTTCTCACATTTGATTTGGATTTTCAGGATGAAATGCACAATGCTTAAGGAGATTGCTTCAAGGCAATTTGAATTGAGTTTGGTTGATGTTTATAAACTAACTTGACTTTGTGTTGTAGGATTGGATGCTTGAGCTTGAGCTTATAGTTTGCACTTATGTGCATTAACTTGTGTTGTCTGTATAGATTAACATTTGTTGTTTACTGTTTGTCTGTCTGAGTACTGATGATACTTGATTGATTTCAGGTACATTTAGTCGCTTACAGTTCTTTAAGAACTTGCTTGCTGCTGCTTGGTTTTTAAACCACTTGAGGTAGGACTTATATTCTTCATGTAGTCTGGAAGACCTGGCATGTTACTTGGCCAGGCAACTGTCTGAAGTCCTCCTTAAGAGGCGATGTTTGTGGTTGTTTACATTTGTGCCAAGCAGGTAAAGACCTCTATGAGGCAATTGGTGGATCAAAGGGATATGCAATCTATCCCCCACTATTCTGTGAGTCGTCCCTCTGCTCACACGGCTGTGTGTTGATGCATTGGGACACAAACCCAAGATCTGGTGCTGTTGCACAATCGAGTCAGAGTCTTGAGCGTAGAAGGGTCCCTCCATTCTGGACCCACGCTCCTTTGTCTGAAGCTCTCCCTGGTCAGGGATAAGAGCTGTGAAGTCTAATCTTCACTCACCTTTCATCTGCTTCACCTTAGCCTCGCAATGGCAAGGTTAAGAGCGAATACTACCCTTGTACAGATGACTTGCTTCGGCAGTCAAACCCATTATTTGAGCCTCACTTGACTGGTTATAGTGTGTGCTATGTGAATATTTGCTTGAAATGCTTGTTTTGATCTGTATGCTTGTATGCTTGCTTTCTTCCTGGATAGGATTAGCTTGCAGTTGTGCAAGTAGGTAGAAACCTGAACATAGGGTAATGATGCATGACAACACTAGGCTCGAGTCCAGCTCCCTGGTAGTGTGTCTTCCCTTGGTTTCTGGCTAGTTTTTCTTTCCCTTGAGGGGGAACTACATCGCCCTGATCCTCGTTCCAGACGAGGTATGTAGGCAGGAGGTCGTGCGAGACCTCTCCGGGCACTTTTTTTCTTTTTTGCGTGTGTTTGCTTGTTATCTCCTTGTGTATGTTTGGTTCGGATGCCGACGTAAGTCCAGTGATTGGCGGTCGGGCTCCACGTTTGCCTTCTTGCGTGTGTTTTGGTTCGGATGCTGATGTAAGCCCAGTGATTGGCATTCAGGCTCCATGTTTGCCTGTGTGTTTGTTTGCTTGTTTGGCGTGCGTGAGCCGAACTACGGCAGCTCTGATTCTCGTTCCAGACGAGATACGTAGGCATAGGATGCAACGTCCTATCGAGCTCTCTTTCCCTTAACCCCACCTGTGTTGTCTTCGGTGCGTGTGTGTGTGATGTTTAGCAACCTTTTCTTTTTTTTAGAACGTGGATCCCGTCGAGTACGACGGACGTGAGGGGTGCTAATACCTTCCCCTTGCGTAACCGACTCCCTTACCCTTTCTCTTTGGTCGCGAGACCATTTCCTTTCCAGGTTTCTCCGAGCGTTTCCTTTCCCTATCTTGGGATAAATAACGCACGGTGGCTGTAACACCCTTCTACCCAAACGACATTTTTAAATAGATTATCAGAGTACAACATGTAGAAGAGTGTACATTTCTTACAACATAACAATTATCGCATCACAACATAAAACATATTATTTATTTTATTAAAACTTCGCAGCGGACAACAACATTAATATTATCATTCATCATATAACAATTCATAATAATGGTTCAACATTATCTCAACAAAACATCTCAACATGTTAGTCATCATAAACAACGTAAATAATAATCAATTATCTATCGAATCCCATAACCCCAGTGTCACATGACCAGAGCATTTGACTCGACTCTGTAGAATAACTCTACACTTATTCTTCAAACCTCAACAATAGCTACTCCTCTTTATCTGCACATTGCTCATCATAGATGAACATAAACACATGCAGAAGGGGTGAGAATTATATTATTAAATAATAATATAACGACAGAAATATAAACATAAATATATTTCACATATGCCAACACAGCTCATCATAATCATCATAATCAACATAGTCATGAACATCAACAAAACAACATATCAAATGCAATGCACACACCCATGCATGACTCAACACGACTCGGTATACCCATTTTGTGACCAACTACAGGATCACCACTCCCAGATTCACCACCATAGAATCCGAGTTCCCCGCAAGGAACCAAGCCTCTCAACAAGCCCGGAGTCAACAACATCATTGGAACTCAGTCCGTTCATCACTAGGCATCGGCCTTTCATGAATGCATGCACACCAAGCATGCATCATAATCAACATAGCAACAACAGCATCATATATTCATGTTATCATCATCATTAACACATTCTATCACAAAAGCATATCACATCATGCCACATAATCAAACACAGTATTATCACACTCTACTAATATCTATACCACTCAAAGCAACGGGAAATGATCCCTCGTATACCATGCATCAGCTAAGTTACCTCGCTCAGCCTAACCAACCAAAAACTGCACAACAACAGCCCAGGAAAGACCACAAGTCTGCCCATACGCGTATTGCCTATGCCCATACGCGTATTGCCCACGTCTGACCAAATCCATACGCGTATTGCCCATGTCCATACGCGTATGCTACGCGTATCACATTCCCATACGCGTACGAACAGAGACCAAAACACGTTCAAAACATCATCTTCCTCATCCATACGCGTATTGCCTAGTGCCATACGCGTACCAGCAATCTCATACGCGTATTGCCTAGTGTCATACGCGTATGACCAGAAACCAGATTTACAGATCTGCAATGGCTTTTTCTGCTACGAGATCTATCCAAATTCATCCTTCCACAGTCCAAATTTCACACAAAATCACTCATATCATCTAATACAAATAGTCCCCTATTCGATTTCACAAATCCTAACATCATTGCATATAATTTCTACGAATTCCTTCGATTAAAATCCCCATTTTCGTTCATCCAATATTTCACCATTTTCAGCATATTATTGTTTAATAAGGTTCAGACCCCTTACCTCTTTGGATTGAAGGAAGCTCTGAGCAATCTTTGGCCTTTTCCTCTTCCTTCTCTTTCTCTTCAGCGTTTCCCCCCTTTCTCTGACTCTGAGGCAAAACACGTGAAAAAACCTGAGTCCTCACTTTGGCCTCTTTTATCCAATTTCCACTTTTACCCTTCCACTCTTCATATTCCATTTATTTTATTTATTTAATTATTATTAAAATAAATAACATCTATAATAATAATAAAAATAATCCAATAATTCAACTTTATTTAATTAAATTAATAAAATAATATTAACTCAATTAAATAATTCTCTTATTTTAATCGGGGTGTTACAACTCTCCCCCACTAAAAGAGTTTTCGTCCTCGAAAACATACCTCAAGCAAATAGAGCCGGATACGACTCCTTCATCTGATCTTCACGCTCCCAAGTCAAGCTCTCACCAGCTGGACCTCCCCAAACAACTTTCACTAGAGCAATCTTCTTACCTCTCAGGGTCTTCTCTTCTCGGTCATCTATCCGAATTGGCAACACCTCAACGGTCAAATTATCCCTCACCTGGATATCATCCAACTGAACAACATGCGAAGGATCCGCAATATATTTTCTCAACTGAGATACATGAAACACATCATGCAGATTAGAAAGCGACGGCGGTAAACCTATCCGATACGCCACTTCCCCAACCCTCTTCAAAATCTGATACGGACCCACAAACCTCGGAGTAAGCTTTTTAGACTTTAAAGCTCTACCCACACCTGTCGTCGGAGTAACTCTCAAGAACACATGATCTCCCTCTTGGAACTCAAGTGCCTTTCTCCTGTTATCATGATAACTCTTCTGACAACTCTGAGAAATCTTCATTTTCTCCTGAATCATCTTAACCCTTTCAGTCGTCTGCTGCACAATCTCAGGTCCGAGTACAACACTCTCACCTGATTCATACCAACACAATGGAGTTCTACACCTCCTACCATACAATGCTTCATATGGAGCCATACCGATACTAGCATGAAAACTATTATTATAAGTAAACTCCACCAACGGCAAATAACTATCCCAAGAACCACTCTGCTCCAACACACAAGCTCTCAACAAATCCTCCAAGGATTGGATAGTTCTTTCGGTCTGACCATCAGTCTGAGGATGATAAGCTGAACTCAACCTCAACTTAGTTCCCAACGCTTTCTGCAAACTTTCCCAAAATCTAGAAGTAAATCTGGGATCTCTATCAGACACAATACTGGATGGAATACCATGCAGCCTCACTATCTCCTCAATATACAACTCTGCCAACTTCTCTAAAGAGTGATTAATCTTCATCGGCAAGAAATGCGCCGACTTAGTCAATCGATCCACAATCACCCAAATAGAATCATTACCTTTCGTCGTCCTCGGCAATCCCGTCACAAAATCCATGGAAATGCTATCCCACTTCCATTCAGGAATCTTCAAAGGTTGCATCATACCTGCCGGTTTCTGATGTTCCATCTTTGACTTCTGACAAGTCAAACAGGCATACACAAACTTAGCAACATCTCTTTTCATACCAGCCCACCAAAATAACTTCTTCAAATCTTGATACATTTTAGTTGCACCTAGGTGGATACTCAATCCACTCCTATGGCCCTCTTCAAGAATACTCTTTTTCAATTCAGACACCTCAGGAACACAAACTCTACCTTTAAATCGCAGGATGTCATTCTCATCAATCTCAAAATTACCACCATTACCCTGGTTAACCATAGTAATATGATCAACTAGAGCGACATCAACTTGCTGACCATTCCGAATATCTTCCAGAATTCCACTAGTCAACTTCAGCATACCCAACTTTACACTATCAGCGGAAACTTCACAACCCAAACTCATATCACGGAACTGTTCAATTAACTCGAGCTCCCGAACCATCATCATAGACATATGTAGAGACTTTCTACTCAGCGCATCTGCAACTACATTAGCCTTACCGGGATGATAACTCAATTCAAAGTCAAAATCCTTCAGTAATTCTAACCACCTTCTCTGCCTCATATTTAACTCTTTCTGATCAAACAGATACTTCAGACTCTTGTGATCACTGAACACTTCGAATCTGGAACCATACAGATAATGCCTCCACATTTTCAACACAAATACAACAGCTGCAAGTTCTAGATCATGCGTAGGATAATTCCTCTCATGAACTTTCAACTGTCTAGAAGCATAAGCTACAACTTTACCATTCTGCATCAAAACACCACCAAGACCCATCAAAGAAGCATCACAATAAACAACGAAGGACTCACCAGGATTAGGCAAGATCAACACTGGAGCACTGGTCAACCGCCTCTTCAACTCCACAAAACTCGCTTCACAAGCTGTATCCCACACATATACTTGACCCTTCTTAGTCAACTGCGTCAACGGCAATGCCAACTTAGAGAAGCCTTCAATAAATCTGCGATAATAACCAGCTAACCCCAGAAAACTGCGTATCTCAGTAGCAGACTTCGGAGTCTCCCACTGTAATACGGCATCAACTTTAGCAGGATCAACAGAAATCCCACCACTCGAAATCACATGGCCAAGGAAACTCACTTCCTTCAACCAGAACTCACATTTAGATAACTTTGCATATAATTTCTTTTCTCTTAACACCTGCAAAATAATTCTCAGATGTCCTGCATGCTCTTCTTCCGTCTTAGAATATATCAATATATCATCTATGAACACCACAACAAAATTATCAAGGTACGGATGAAATATACGATTCATATATTCCATAAACACACCTGGAGCATTAGATACACCGAACGGCATCACAGTGTATTCATAGTGACCATACCTCGTACGGAAAGCAGTCTTCGCAATATCGTCTGACTTCACTCGGATCTGATGATAACCCGACCGCAAATCAATCTTACTGAAAACATGAGCTCCAACCAACTGGTCCATCAAATCATCAATCCTCGGCAATGGATACCGATTCTTGATAGTCACCTTATTCAACTGCCGGTAATCGACACACAACCTCATCGTACCTTCTTTCTTCTTTACTAACAATACTGGTGCACCCCAAGGAGAAACACTTGGACGCACAAACTTCTTCTCAAGCAATTCTTCAAGTTGCTTCTTCAATTCAACTAATTCAGTTGCCGACATTCTATAAGGAGACATCGACACTGGACTCGTACCTGGTACTAAGTCAATGGCAAATTCGACTTCACGTTCTGGAGGTAATTCACTTACATCCTCCGGAAACACATCTTGAAATTCACAGACAACAGGCAAATCTACACCCACCACTTTCTTATCCGCTTGCAGAGACGCAAATAAAGCGAATATCTGAGCTTCATCTTTCACAAAATCCCCCACCTGCTTAGCAGATAGAAATCTTGCCTCATCATTCTCACCAACTTCAGAAAATCGCACCGTCTTCCTATAGCAGTTGATAAACACGCCATAGAATTCTAGCCAATTCATTCCCAGAATAATATCAATTTGGTGCAAGGGTAAGCACACCAAATCAACCACGAACTCTCTCTCAAAGATCGTCAACTGACAACCTCGACAGACCACAGAAGTCTTCACAGAACCATTAGCAGGAGTATCTATCACCATACTTCCGCCTAGGGACGACATAATCACACCAATCCTGGTCGCACACTCATACGAAATAAACGAATGGGTAGCACCAGTGTCAACAATAGCAAGCAATTCAACATTATTAATCAAGCAAGTACCTTTAATCAGATTATCTTCTTTAGGAGCTTCAGCCCCACTCAGAGCAAACACCCTACCAGTAGTATGAGCTGCAGTAGCCGCCTTCTTCGGTTTCGAGCACTGCGAACTGATATGGCCTTTCTCGCCACAATTAAAACATGTCGGACCAGCATCCTTACATTCCGTAACTCTATGACCAGCCTGACCGCATCGGAAACATCTCAGCACTTTCTTGGCACAACTATCAGCACGGTGGCCTGGCTCGCCACACTTGAAACATTTACCAGCTATGGGAGATCCTCCCCCACTTGGCTTCTTCGCATCTACCACTTTCTGCTTACCTTTACCATTCGGAGATGCATAAGGACTACCACGATCCTTATTCTTCTTCTCACTAAGACTCTTGTAGTGAGCAGTCCTAGCCTTGCTATCTTCATCAAATATCCTGCACTTGTTAACCAGTGTAGTAAACCTACGAATCTCCTGGTAACCAATGCCCTGTTTGATCTCGGGACGCAACCCGTTCTCAAACTTGACACACTTGGATTCCTCAGCATCAGCATTATTATAATGAGGACAATACTGCACCAGCTCCTCAAACTTCGAAGCGTAATCAGCAACAGACATGTTACCCTGCTTCAGTCCCAGAAATTCCATCTCCTTCTTACATCGCACATCAGCAGGAAAATATTTCTCTAGAAAGACCGTCTTGAACCTTTCCCAAGTCATCTCAGCACCTGGTACTTCAATCCTCTGTCGAGTGTTATCCCACCAGTTTTCAGCCTCTTCAGATAACATATGCGTACCAAACTGCACCTTCTGTGCTTCAGTACACGTCATCACCCGGAAAATCTTCTCAATTTCCTTCAGCCAAATCTGAGCACCATCTGGATCATAGCGCCCCTTGAATGTAGGAGGGTTATTCTTCAGAAACCTTCCCAAATTCCTAAACTCGTCGACCGGCGGATTCTGCTGCGCCTGCATAGCCTGCGCCATAGCAGCCAAAGCCTCAGCAATCGCACGGTCATTTTCTCCAGCCATACTCTGCACGACACAACTACAACCGTTAAATATCGACAGTGTCATTTACACTAATCGACCAACAGGGAAAACATCACATTATGACTCGACTGGACTGACCATGCTCTGATACCACTAATGTAACACCCTTCTACCCAAACGACATTTTTAAATAGATTATCAGAGTACAACATGTAGAAGAGTGTACATTTCTTACAACATAACAATTATCGCATCACAACATAAAACATATTATTTATTTTATTAAAACTTCGCAGCGGACAACAACATTAATATTATCATTCATCATATAACAATTCATAATAATGGTTCAACATTATCTCAACAAAACATCTCAACATGTTAGTCATCATAAACAACGTAAATAATAATCAATTATCTATCGAATCCCATAACCCCGGTGTCACATGACCAGAGCATTTGACTCGACTCTGTAGAATAACTCTACACTTATTCTTCAAACCTCAACAATAGCTACTCCTCTTTATCTGCACATTGCTCATCATAGATGAACATAAACACATGCAGAAGGGGTGAGAATTACATTATTAAATAATAATATAACGACAGAAATATAAACATAAATATATTTCACATATGCCAACACAACTCATCATAATCATCATAATCAACATAGTCATGAACATCAACAAAACAACATATCAAATGCAATGCACACACCCATGCATGACTCAACACGACTCGGTATACCCATTTTGTGACCAACTACAGGATCACCACTCCCAGATTCACCACCATAGAATCCGAGTTCCCCGCAAGGAACCAAGCCTCTCAACAAGCCCGGAGTCAACAACATCATTGGAACTCAGTCCGTTCATCACTAGGCATCGGCCTTTCATGAATGCATGCACACCAAGCATGCATCATAATCAACATAGCAACAACAGCATCATATATTCATGTTATCATCATCATTAACACATTCTATCACAAAAGCATATCACATCATGCCACATAATCAAACACAGTATTATCACACTCTACTAATATCTATACCACTCAAAGCAACGGGAAATGATCCCTCGTATACCATGCATCAGCTAAGTTACCTCGCTCAGCCTAACCAACCAAAAACTGCACAACAACAGCCCAGGAAAGACCACAAGTCTGCCCATACGCGTATTGCCTATGCCCATACGCGTATTGCCCACGTCTGACCAAATCCATACGCGTATTGCCCATGTCCATACGCGTATGCTACGCGTATCACATTCCCATACGCGTACGAACAGAGACCAAAACACGTTCAAAACATCATCTTCCTCATCCATACGCGTATTGCCTAGTGCCATACGCGTACCAGCAATCTCATACGCGTATTGCCTAGTGTCATACGCGTATGACCAGAAACCAGATTTACAGATCTGCAATGGCTTTTTCTGCTACGAGATCTATCCAAATTCATCCTTCCACAGTCCAAATTTCACACAAAATCACTCATATCATCTAATACAAATAGTCCCCTATTCGATTTCACAAATCCTAACATCATTGCATATAATTTCTACGAATTCCTTCGATTAAAATCCCCATTTTCGTTCATCCAATATTTCACCATTTTCAGCATATTATTGTTTAATAAGGTTCAGACCCCTTACCTCTTTGGATTGAAGGAAGCTCTGAGCAATCTTTGGCCTTTTCCTCTTCCTTCTCTTTCTCTTCAGCGTTTCCCCCCTTTCTCTGACTCTGAGGCAAAACACGTGAAAAAACCTGAGTCCTCACTTTGGCCTCTTTTATCCAATTTCCACTTTTACCCTTCCACTCTTCATATTCCATTTATTTTATTTATTTAATTATTATTAAAATAAATAACATCTATAATAATAATAAAAATAATCCAATAATTCAACTTTATTTAATTAAATTAATAAAATAATATTAACTCAATTAAATAATTCTCTTATTTTAATCGGGGTGTTACAGTGGCGGCTCTGTGTTGTTTTTCGCGGATGCGACAATTACCTAATTGACTACGGCTATCTAATTAATTGTAAAACTTTGCCTTTAAATAAGTGATCTTGGACCTCTCTTTGTTAGCCTACGATTACGGTATTATGGTCAGGTCCCGCGAATATGGGGATGCACTTAGCAAAGACCCTTCGGTTAAATCATCATAGTCCCTCGAATGTTGCCTTTGTCCCTCGATGACCCTTCGGTGTAGCCTACGGTTAAATGATGATAGTCCCTTCGAATGCTAAGGTATCCTCACAACTGTTGCCTTCAATGACCAATCGATGACCCTTTTACATCCAAAGGATAAAACTACTTACTTCTCAATAGTAAGGACAGTTCTACCCTCATAAGGATAGGAAATGCCCGTAAAGACCTTGGATAGGTATAACTCTTAATTGCTTATTCATAACTTAAAATACTTTCCGCACCTCACACCTTTCAAAACATCTTCTAGAAAATCACCACTTGGCATACATTCGTACTAGGATCATTGCCGAGTTATATTTTTCTAAACGACTTTCAAAACTAAACGAGATAACCACTTTGTATACATTCATTCAAGAATCATTACAAAGTTAAATTCTCCTTTTCAAAACATTTTCTAAACATTTCTCAAACACTTTTTCAAACAGGAAAAACATAAATGATTAAGCAATTAAGAGCCCATGGATACGAAGGGTGCTAACACCTTCCCTTTGTATAATGTACCTCCCGAACCTAAAAATCTAAAATTAAGGTCTTTGCTGTTCTTTTCCACCTTTCCTTATTGGATGAAAGAAAAGTCGGTGGCGACTCTTGCTATCCGCGACATTGCGATTAAAAGCAAACACACTAAAGTCAGTTCACCGTATGACAGAACTGGCGACTCTGCTGGGGACTACAAAGAGAGGTCACCTTAAAAAATCATTTATGTTTTCAAATTGTTCCTTCTTTTAAGGGTATTTTTGAGTGAACGATCCTACACCCGGATCTAGTGTACCTTAGGTAAGTAGCAATAGATCATCGCGACTATCCGGCGTATACTGGAATGGTTAAAATGATGGCTACGGTTAATGTGACACTTTGGATGTCCTGATGTTCCTCATGTTTACTTGAGAAAAAATTTGGCATTCGCGTGGTGTCATCAAAGCATTAACCAGACCTTTAGAACCCTAAATTGACTCATCCTAGCCATTAGAAAGTAGTGAGATAACCGACTTCGGTTCCGACTGGGGTTGGTTGAGACTCGATACTACACTCTTTGAGATTGGACTTTAAGGAAGCTTTGGTCAACCACTTGGCGTTGCACTGAAGTGGACTTAAAGGAAGGTCAATGATTGGAGATCCTTCTAGAACCCGGTTACTATTCTAGGACAGGTTGAACCAACCAAACTTCAGTGGGGAGGATACTTACCTATGGAACTCATGCAAGCCTTAAAACTTAGGAATGATTGTTGTGTGACTTGCTTGTGCTTGTTATTTACATAACATCATAACATCATAACATCATGGCATTATATTGACCATTTCAAGGACTTTATACGGTAAAAACAGTTCATACATTGCATAGCATAACATTGCATAACAGGTATTCTAAGGGATCAGTGTTCTCACGGTTTTCCTCCAAACAGAAAAATGGACCTCGAACAAACTGTCAAAGATCTCCATGCTCAGAATGCTCAACTCCAGGAGATGATCTTGAACTTATCCAAGGGGCAGGAGGAACTGAAGGCTCTTTTGCTCGAGAAGAAGAAAGACAAGAAATCTGTGAGTAACATTAACCCGGGAAGAAGGCTTGAAGGACAGGCTGCGGGAGTCAAAATCAGAATTCCGAAGGATCAAGAAGAGGAAACAGAGACAGATTCAGAAGATGAGGATGTTGATCTCTTCAACCCTGAGGACGACAATGAAGATTATGAGAATGAACAGTACTCTCCAAGAGATGGCAAGTACAAGTTGCTGGAAGAACGTATGCTAGCTATGGAGGCTCAGAAGACGCCCGGTCTGGATTTCGAAAGCTTGGGTCTAGTCTCCGATGTGGTCATTCCCCGCAAATTCAAGGTCCCCGCTTTCACTAAGTATGACGGGGCATCTTGTCCTCAGATGCATCTGAGAGCTTATGTGAGAAAGATTCAGCCGCATACCGCTGATAGGAAACTATGGATCCATTTCTTCCAAGAAAGTCTGGCTGACACACAGTTAGAATGGTACTATCAGCTCGAGAGCTCTAACATCCACACATGGACTGATTTAGCGACAGCATTCTATAAGCACTACCAGTATAATTCTGAATTGGCACCTACTCGGCTACAGTTGCAGAATATGACTATGGGATCTAAAGAAAGCTTCAAAGAATATGCTCAAAAATGGAGAGATTTGGCTGGCAGAGTCAAACCCCCTATGACTGATCGAGAATTAGTGGACATGTTCATGAGCACACTGACTGGCCCATTCTACAGCCATCTATTAAGGAGTTCCTCATTGGGTTTCACTGAACTTATATTAACAGGTGAACATGTTGAAAGCGGCATTCGAAGTGGAAAGATACAGATGGCTACCTCTGATCCTCCGGAGACTCCTAATGTCATCACTGCTCCTCTGCCTAATCCTGACGAGACTGTCAATGCTGTGGAAGATGCTGATAGCGATTGCAACCTGGATAGCTGGATTTTCTCAACAATTGGTGACGGAATCGACAATTGGAAGGCTGAAGACACTATCCTGATTTCCTTTAGTCAGGAGTAATTGTTATTGCTATTTTAGTGTTTTAAAGCATTGTGTCTATACCCGGGGCACAATAGCTAATTTTTCAAGGGTTCTGTCATTTTCATAAGCATATTCACATTCAATGAATCAATGGACTTTTTGCATTCAAATATTGCGCTCTTTATCTTTCCTGTCATCTTTCAAATAAGCTATATTTTCTTGCACACACTCACGTAACAATTTGCCGATCCATATCCACTCTGGATCCTGTTGGTAATAACTCTGCTACTGTTCATTATGACTTTGAAAATCTGATCTACCAAGCCGATGATAGAAGTGAGGAAGATTGTGAAGTACCTGAGAACTTGCCAGACTACTGCAAGAAGAAAGGACTATTCAGCCGCATGAGGCATCGATCAAAATTGTGAATCTGGACCACGTCGCCCGATTTAGCTCCCATTTGACCGCTACTTGCAAATCCATCTTCAAATTACTGAGACAAAATCAAGGAGCATCTCCAAGAACCTCCAATTCTGATACCACCAGTTGAAGGAAGACCTCTAATCATGTCTTTGACCGTGTTAGAAAAATTCGATGGGGTGTGTACTGTCACAACATGACGAGTCTGGTCGAAAAGAGCATGCAATATACCACCTTAGCAAAAGGTACCGACTGAAACAAGATACTCACAGCTCGAGAAAGCTTGCTATGCTTTTGCTTGGGCTGCTCGCCGACTAAGACAGTATATGTTGAATCATACCACTATTGATTTCTAAGATGGGTCTTATCAAATATACATTTGAGAAACCTGTTGTCCCCTGAAAGAGCTATCACTGATAATGGTGCTAATCTGAACAACAAGATGATTACTGAACTCTGCACGCAGTTCAGAATAAAACACCATAATTCCGAAATGGCGACTCGATAATAAAGCGTATCATTCTACCACAAGGTGATCCCCGAGGCAAGTGGACTCCCACATACGAAGGGCCATTTGTAGTTAAGAAAGTATTCTCCGGTGGAGCCATGATGCTTGCTACAATGGATGACGAAGAATCCCCGCATCCTGTGAACACGGACATAGTAAAAAATACTACGCATGTACACCCGGCAAGTCGAAAACCTGAAAAGGCGGCTTGGGCAAAAAAGGGTATCCTGGTGGACTGAAAACCTGAAAAGGCGGTCCAGGCAAAAATTAGGGATTAAAAGCGTATGACTATGTCCCGTTCTCAGACAGCTTCATCCAAGTTCAAGGGACTGAACAAGCCAATCACTTCTATCCGACAGCAGGAGATGAGAGGCTTGAAGACATAATGACAGTAGTGGAATTAAAATCAATAGGACTTTTCCTGCATATCTTTTTCTTTGTTTTCTTGACAATTTCCTCTTACTAGGATTTCTGTCTCCTTGTACACAAATTGTCTGTTTATAGGCCCTCTTTCAAAATCAATACAATTTTGTTTCCAAAAAAAAAAAATGCTTTTGTTTTACTTTCTCTGTTTTGTTTGCGTAAACGTCCATTGATTTAATTTGAATTAATATATGCATTTGAACATGACTGATGTTTACGAAAAATACATGCATAAAATAGCAATAGCAATTACTAAACGACTTCAGGATCGAGGAGAAGGTCTAATCACGCTTCCCAATGAATCCGTTGCTAATTCGATTCCCCAGCAAAGCCAGTTATTCCCCAGAAGCAATTGGCATTACTAGACAAATTGATCATCTCTTCCACCCCCAGCCAGGCTTCTGTTGAACATTTCTACCATCAGACAGAAATCCAATACCCCCGGCCGAGAAAGGATCATCAATACAAATATCTCCAACCAGGATATGGGGATTTATTTTCCCCTGGCAAAATTCTCAGACGCATAATTCATTCATGCATCATTTCACATCATATACATGCATGCAATGTTCGCATTTATTTTCAGACGCATAATTCCTTCATTACATCATTTCACAACATACATGCATACATTGTTCGCATTTATTTTCAGAAGCATAAAACATCTCATGCATCATGACATGGCATGCAACTAACTTTATTTTTCAGGTTAATTATCCTCCTGATACAGTCAAAGTAAAGATCCATTCAGACGGATATCTTCATCGATTACATTCAAGATTCGAATACAGCTCTCGGATATAATCCATGTGACAAACTCTCTGATATCCTCCCAATGGTGGCATCTCTAAGCCCACCCCAGATATTCATTGCAAATACAACAACAAATATTATCAGATACAGCCTAACGTACGGTTCATTCTGATTCAGCTCAACATATGACTCCTTCAGCTCAGATGCGATCTAACGTACGATCCATTCTGACCTTCAACAACTCCAATACGGTCTAACGTACGACCCATTTGGATCTTCAAATCCTCAGATACTGCCTAGCGTACGGTACATTCCGGGGTGTAGTCTAGCGTACGACTACTTTCTTCTTCAGATACAGCCTAACGTACGGCTCATTCTGCAACTCCAATACGGTCTAACGTACGACCCATTTGGATCTTCAAATCCTCAGATACTGCCTAGCGTACGGTACATTCCGGGGTGTAGTCTAGCGTACGACTACTTTTTTCTTCAGATACAGCCTAATGTACGGCTCATTCTGCAACTCCAATACGGTCTAACGTACGACCCATTTGGATCTTCAAATCCTCAGATACTGCCTAGCGTACGGTACATTTCGGGGTGTAGTCTAGCGTACGACTACTTTCTTCTTCAGATACAACCTAACGTACGGCTCATTCTGCAACTCCAATACGGTCTAACGTACGACCCATTTGGATCTTCAAATCCTCAGATACTGCCTAGCGTACGGTACATTCCGGGGTGTAGTCTAGCGTACGACTACTTTTTTCTTCAGATACAGCCTAACGTACGGCTCATTCTGCAACTCCAATACGGTCTAACGTACGACCCATTTGGATCTTCAAATCCTCAGATACTGCCTAGCGTACGGTACATTCCGGGGTGTAGTCTAGCGTACGACTACTTTCTTCTTCAGATACAGCCTAACGTACAGCCTAACGTATGGCTCATTCCGCAACCCCAATACGGTCTAACGTACGACCCATTTGGATCTTCAACTCAGACACGATCTAGCGTACGATCCATTCTGATTCTACCTTCGTCAGATACAGCCTAGCGTACGGCTTATTCTGCAACTCAGATACGATCTAGTGTACGGTCCATTCTGATATTTCATCCTCAATGAAGTCACCCGCCTAAGGGACAACTCGCTCTGCTATTCAGATACGATCTAGCATGTGATCCATTCTGATCCTTTATCCCCAGCAGCGTATAACACACTCTGACTCCCCAGCGAAGTCGACAGCCTAATGGATAACTTAATATACGGTCTAGCGTATGACCCGGTATGACATCCATGCTTTCAGATATCGTCTAATGTACGACGCATTCTGAAGTTCTCATCATCAAACTTCCTGGATGGCATCTTTAAGCCCATCTCGGTCAAGACTAATTAACAAGTGCAAATTTTTGGGGCATTCTAGTGTTTAATATTCTTCCACCTCCAGACCACGAATGGTGTACATACCATTCTAACTCTCTCGGTTCAAGAATATTAAACAGGGGCAGCTGTCATACCCCAAAATTTGCCCGTTAATATTACAAGGAATTTTTCAGGACACTCCAACTTATTTTTCAAGACATTGACCCTAAAAGAACAAAAGCCCAGCTCACAAGTGGCCCAATCCAGAAAGTGGCCCAAACTGGCATGCTCGTTAGGCGAGCAAACCCTTCGCCTAGCGAACCCTTCGCTACAATACTCGCCTAGCGAAGCTTGCGATATATCAGAATTCTGGGCTTCATTCTGAGCCCATTAGGTCACAAAAACTATTATAAATACCAAGGACTTCATTCAGAATAGGGGGACGAAAAGGAAACAAAGAGGGAGGAAGACGGAAAGAAACCCTGGCGTAGCAAGCAAACCCTGGAGGCTAACCGAGGGAATTCAGAGCGACCCTGAAGGAAACCCTGAAGGCAACTCATCTGCACAAAGGTTACCTCCGCCCAACTCAATCCGATACCAAAAGTGATCTGCCAATTCAACGTTGCAATTCAATTGCAAACAGGTTTGCGCATCACTACTGTTTTATGCTTCCAATCGGTAATCTCTAAATACATAATGCATCATGATTGAATTTTTGGATATGTAATTAGATTTTGCATATGAGCTTGAGTATGCCTGAATACCCTGAATATTTGACCATGTTATTTCTGTAATTGAATGCCATAAGCCATGCAGCAGGTTGAGGTCGTACTGTTCTGAAATTCAAAACCCGCAGCCGCTCGCTAGCACATCGCTAAGCGAGCATGTAGCGAGCATTCGCTAAGCCTTCGCTAAACGAGGCAGAGGCGAACGTGACAGTCACTAATATTTTGGTTGTTATGTCCTATGCTTATCTGATCTGTTCTATGTTAATCATGCGTTATTTTGCCTGACATTCATACTGCTGTGTTTCTTTTGCGGTGTAATCTTCGATTGCACCCTGATTTGGTATTCTGACATGTGTGCTGAAAGTTGTAAAGGTTCACATATTCCCAGGAACAAGTAGCTTGCTAGGTATTCCACTTTATTTGTGGGATACCCTCATGGAGATTCATCGTAAATTACCTAATTATTTAGCTGATTTTAATGTGGAGATTCATCCTAATTATTTAATCGATTTTAATGTGGAAATTCTCCTTAATTACCTAATTAACTACGGCTATCTAATTAATTGTAAAACTTTGCCTTTAAATAAGTGATCTTGGACCTCTCTTTGTTAGCCTACGATTACGGTATTATGGTCAGGTCCCGCGAATATGGGGATGCACTTAGCAAAGACCCTTCGGTTAAATCATCATAGTCCCTCGAATGTTGCCTTTGTCCCTCGATGACCCTTCGGTGTAGCCTACGGTTAAATGATGATATTCCCTTCGAATGCTAAGGTATCCTCACAACTGTTGCCTTCAATGACCAATCGATGACCCTTTTACATCATAAGGATAAAACTACTTACTTCTCAATAGTAAGGACAGTTCTACCCTCATAAGGATAGGAAATGCCCGTAAAGACCTTGGATAGGTATAACTCTTAATTGCTTATTCATAACTTAAAATACTTTCCGCACCTCACACCTTTCAAAACATCTTCTAGAAAATCACCACTTGGCATACATTCGTACTAGGATCATTGCCGAGTTATATTTTTCTAAACGACTTTCAAAACTAAACGAGATAACCACTTTGTATACATTCATTCAAGAATCATTACAAAGTTAAATTCTCCTTTTCAAAACATTTTCTAAACATTTCTCAAACACTTTTTCAAACAAGAAAAACATAAATGATTAAGCAATTAAGAGCCCATGGATAACCATGGATACGAAGGGTGCTAACACCTTCCCTTTGTATAATGTACCTCCCGAACCTAAAAATCTAAAATTAAGGTCTTTCCTGTTCTTTTCCACCTTTCCTTATTGGATGAAAGAAAAGTCGGTGGCGACTCTTGCTATCCGCGACATTGTGATTAAAAGCAAACACACTAAAGTCAGTTCACCGTATGACACAGATGTAGGTTACTTGTCAGATCCTCATAATGGTAGATCACAAATAATTTATTTGTTTACTTGTGGTTGTACAACTATTTCATGGAGACATATGAAATAAACCATAACAGCTTCATTAAATCATGCATAACTTTTAGCACTATATGAGGCAAATCGAGAATGCATTTGGTCGAGATCCCTATTTCAACAAATACAACAAACTTGTGATATGTCTACTGAAAAAATAAACACAACAACCACATATTAAGATAATACTGCATATATCTCATAATTAAAAGATGATTACATTAAAGGAGACCGAAAAAAAACATATTTCTCAAAAGTTTTTTTACTCATAATCTTCAAAAGAGTGATGATATAAGTATTCAAAAAATTTGTTCATCTAATAATCTGACAGACATTTTCAAAAAGTCACTCAATATTACTTTTAACTAACTAGTACATTGATCTTCATCGTCGAAGAAATGATTGTACAACCGAAGAAGAGAAGTAAATTCATCTTAAAAAGATATTGTACTTCTTTTCTCACTAGATTTTTTTCCATTGGATTTTTCTAGTAAAGTCTTAACAAGATATATCCTCAACAAACACCAAAGGAGAAATGTTATGAATAATGAATGTTAAATTCTTATATTTTTTTCTCCAGAACCAAACACTCAACCTATTACTACTACTTCCTCTTTATCGCTTCCTAAACTCTGTAAAAAGACAAATTCTCATAAAGTAGGAAAACTAATTGAGTATTCTCATGTTCCAGAAGATGATCAAATTTCCGAAACAATACCTCCGATATTAAGTCCGTACAACATCTTCAAAAGACAAAGAAGTGTCACCAGATCCATCCGAAATCTTATCTCTACAAACCACCCTCAGATGAAAGAATATGTCCAGTCGTCTAGACTAGACCAATGTAGCTTAAGAGCTACGAACCAGGAGCAATACATAGATCTAGAGATTCCCCAGTATCTCATAAGTCACTGGAAGACTGAAGGATATACAACCTTACACTTTGGGGCTGTCAGACTCAAACCTTCTCTTCATGGAAGGAATAACCAATCTGTCTTTTACAAAATAGCTCTACTGGACTCAAGGTACCTCCACTATGAAAACTCTATGATAGGAACCGTTATAACCACACTTCATGCAAGAAATATTGTCCTCACCATTTTCCCAAACTATAACGTGAGTCTCAATGATAATACTTTATCCACAAGACTAAAGGTATAAGTCCAGATCACCGGAACTGACCAAGTACCAAAAGCTATGTCATCTACTCTCCATCACCAAATAATATACCGCTTGCAGAATCACTCGATAGATCCGCCTCTCTCAGGTTGCTCTTCTGATTCGCTATTGGTTGTCACCAACAGAGACGAAGATACACCTTTTATAGTTCAGATTCTGAGAAGGATTACAAGGGAAGAATCAACTCAGCTAATTCCCCTTGAATGGCTAACCAAATACGAGAACTCCATGTTGATAGAAGACCTATCCAATCCCAAGAGGATACTTTCAGAAGATCTATTGACAAGATGGTCAAGATGATTTTCAAAAAGCCAGACGAAGAGTTGACCTCAATGTCTCCAATCTTCTAGACAATGATGATCTAACAAGTTTTAAAAGAAGATTGGTGTCTTGTCCATGCTGTTACAATAGAAGGAAAACCCATCTACACTGATAAAATAGATGTCCACTTCATTTGAGATATTGATCCAACAAGATGTGACCCAGATTATAACTATTGGATGCATGACAATGATATTGACCGACATATCATTCTTCCCAAAACAAAAAAAAGGGAGGTGTAAACCCCTTCCTCCTCCTCAAAGGAGATTTGATATAGATAATGGTCAATGGGTAGGAATCCATGGAAAAAAGAAACCTCTCTCTATCTATGAGGAAAGATTTAAACTCCTCAAAAAAGAAGGATTGTCACCAACTGATGATCCAACTCTAGTTACATGGTCACCAAAACACCATTGTAAGCCAATACATCCTCCAGTCGTTGCCCAACCAATTCTTGCTTTATGTATTCTGCCACAACTCCAGAGTACGACCAACAATTTCCTTCTCTAGAAAGAAAGATGGATCCAATCACAGGCAGAACGTCTAAACCCTTCATTCATCCTAATGAATTTCAACCCGATGGGAAACTTAAACCTCTAAGTCAAGCTGAAGAAGTTCTAAATTAGCAATCTGAAAACATGGTTTCTCAAAATGAGATTCTCCAAAACCTTGACAAAAGGGTGGATAAGATTGCTGAGAAAATAGACGAGACAGATGAGTATCTCAAGGTTTTATCCCAAAAGATGCAGAAACATTACAGGAGCTTAAAAGCCCAAGTATCCCAGTTGGATCGTGATTTGCGGCAGATGTTAGAAGAGAGAACTTTTGGTAAAACTTTTGACCAAAAGGAAAGAGAAATCAGAAATCTACAAGGCCAAGTGAAAGAGATGGATGATTTCTTAAGAGCCTTTCATGAAAGAAAGCCCAAGCCTGTTGAAAATTCTTTCTTTGACCCTCATGCTTTTCCTACATATTTCAAACAACCAGAAAGGCTTTCTCCTTTCTACCCTGCCTATGCTTCATCACCACCAGATCAAGTTAGATACATACCTAAAGCTTATAGGCCAAAATCTACTAGGACTACAACTCCCTCGACCTCCACGACAAAAGGCAAAGCTTCCTACCTAAGCGCTTCATCCTCAGACTCTCAAGATATCCCTGAAACACCTCCTCCAAAAATCCAAAAGGAGGAAGAAACTCATGATAAATGTTTTCAAGCCATGACGATCACTATAAATTATGAATATCCCCAGAAAAATTACCCTTTGGCTGAATCGTCGGCACAAAAGGGAGATGAGTCATCGACAGATGGTGATAACAACTCTGATAAAAAAACATCTACTGATGAAACACCAAGATTTATTCATCGAAATCAGAATATGGAGACGACTATATCCCAAGACTCTTCATGGAAAATATAAAAGAAGAAGAATCCTTTTTTGAGGAAGAGTCCCCTGAAGAAACTCTTGTCCTTGAAAGGACTAAACCAAATGGTGGTCCTTGGTTCACCTTTGATGATATACCACCAAGCCGCTAAAGAAAAAGACTGCTCGAATATGGAGCTTGGCATGACACCCAGATGATGAAAACAGGTGCAGATATTTATAAGATCATTGAAGAATTTTGCTGTAGAATGACTGAGACGATGAAAGAATGGTATCACAATCTTGGAACTTTCAAACAAGATGAGTTACACCGTATAGAAACTATAACTAATATTCTTGGTGGGCTTCACCGTGAATTTATTGGTTATATGGAGATATTTGATGAGAAAAGTAGACAACAATTCTTTGACAAGAAGTGTTGTTCCCTCAAAACAAAGGACCTCGACAAACACTATCATAAGATGGCACAAAGATATTATGTCCTTAATGGATAAAATGACCCTAGTCTCAAGAATACATAATGTCGTACCTCGAAAAAATATGATCCCTCGCGATGGACACGAAAAATATTGTTCGAACAGAGTCGCCACCGAACTTTATTCATTCCAATGAAAGAATAGGAAAATATCAATAAAACCTTTAAAAAATAAGAATAATGGTCGTCGCAACCATATTCGGGTTCGGGAGTGGATTACGCAAGGGGAAGGTATTAGCACCCCTCACGTCAGTTGTATTCAACGGGAACCTTTTAGTTCAATTTTGCGATTTGAGTGTTAACTTATGTTGTTTGTTTTCTTCGGGTTATAAATATATTGAAAATAGAAATGGATGGGAACCTCATAAGGGGGAAGAGGGTTTTTTTTATTAGTGTGCTCGCGAATATACAACAATCTCCTGCCTACGTATCCTTATGGTGCAATAAGGAAATCAGAGCATTCGTAGTTCGGGCTACTACGAATATTTGGTATGTTTTGTTTTAGGAACAAACTGTGTAGGTCGGCGTTACTAAAGGCTAAACGTTGGCTTGTCTACTCTCAGTGGAGGCTCTAGCACTAGTTTGTTGTGCGTATTAGAAAGGATTAACAATGTTCTTTTTGAAAGAAGGGTTTTGGTCACGCGAGGGGTGACGAGTTGAATTGATGTGTTTGATGTCGTGTTTGACTGGTTTCAATTGCATGAGGCGAGAAAAGATAGATTTGTTGTGTTGAGATATTTTTGGTTGGATGACGGTTACTCGGATGGCCGAGTAAGACAACTCGTATCCTAATAATTGATAAAGGGAACAAAAGACTCTAGACCACTTTCTTTTTCATCTAGGTGATTATGAAAACAAGTTTGTGTATGGTTAACATTTTTTAGAATAAACGACAAGTGCTCGAATGGCTGAGTAAGACAACTCATATCCAAGCATTTGACAAGAAGAATTGAAAACTCAAAACTATCTTCCTTTTCGTAGTTTTGATTGAGAATGAATTTGCGAAAAAATGACAATTGTTCGACTGACCGAGTAAGAGAACTCGTATTCAAACAATTGAGAAGAGAAGTTGAAAACTCAAAGTCATCTCCTTTTTCATTTAGCTTATTATGAAAGTGCTTTGGTTTAATCAAGGTTTGGAAGTTTGTAGAGGAACGACAATTATTTGACTAACCAAGTAAGAGAACTTGTATTCAAATAATCGAGGAGAAAATTGAAGACTCAAAGTCATCTCCCTTTTTGTTTCTTATTATAAGATGATTCAATTTGTTTGTGCTTATGTGGTTAGAAGTGGCGACTATTTGACTAACCGAGTAAGAGAACTCGTATTCAAATAATCGAGGAGAGGAATTGAAAACTCAAAGCCATCCCCCTTTTCATTTCCAAATGAAATGGTGTTTGATTGTGATTGGGTATTTTAATTTGACTTGGATAATGAATACTCGACATTGGATCGAGGTTTTAAATTGGTAGTTATGAATGAAATGAATTTTATTTTAGTGTATTGTTCTTCTACTCGATTAAATAAAATCAAATAGGTCTCATTGTAAGAAAGCCCAAGAGTAAGCTATGTGAGATTGATGGCGATGCTTTAAAAGCGACCGACTTACAAAGACATTGTTTTGAAAATGGGCTCGATGTTGAATCGAGAATTGTGTGATTTGTATTTTTGAAATTGGTTTGGATTGATGATGGAATGGTGGTGGAAGAAATTCATCAATGTTGACTTACCAAAATTCATTGATTAAAGTTCGATTAATTAACTAAATTAATTAAGATTAATTATCAGGATTATTTAACTAAATCAAATAATCATGTTAATTAAAATTAATTAATTGGTCAAAATTTATTTAACTAACTTAATCTAATAAAAAAATGTGAAATAATCGAATCACGTTGGTGTGCTCGAACCGGTTTGTGCGAGATAACAAGGATTAATGTTATTCGCGAAATCCAAACGCGGTGAAAAATATACTATTAATTTATTGTGGTTTTGGTAGCATACCGACATAAAATTGTCGAATCCATGGATAAAAAAATGCTTAGAAATGCAATGAAATAAATAACCAACAAACCAATATTTAGTACACCATTTAATAGATAGGAGTACCAACAGGAAATGGGCCCTAAATCAAATACCTTTTGGTCCAACAAACCACAATGTCATTAATCAGGATATAACCTTATCTCTATAAAAGAACATACCATAGATGGCTAAAGCTCATGATGAACATGTAGTACCTAACAATTTGTTTTATACTCTACTTATCACAGGCAAGGTATCTTATATCAGTACATCCATGACACCATTTTTTAACACACAACCGAATAATGTAGTCCTCATAAATAATTAACTAAGTGATATTTTTAATAACCAAACTAACCATTATAATAATAATACTAATTTTCACATGCATTCAGAACTACCTAATAATAAAAAGGAGCACATGTATAAAATAATAAAAATAATAAAAACAAGCGCATGCTTCACACTGCTTCCCATATTACAAGACTATAGCAACTATACAAACAGTGCAGAATAAATCAAAAGACAAATGCATGCTTGAAATGGATTTAAAAAAACAAAAATCAACAAAAAAAATGAAGCATGGCTGCAGACTGTACCAAGTCGATTTTTGTGTGATGTTGATGAATCGAGTCGATGCTTTAAATAATAATTAATGCCTTGGAGTTATGTTGTCAACCAAGAATTGATTTGAATTTATTTCCAGTAAGAGAAGTTCTTCAATATCAAGTTTAACAACAATTTCCTATGCTCTCTTCCTGCACTCTAAATATGCTCTCTTCCTGCACTCTAAATATGCTCTCTTCCTGCATAACACAAAGAATATCCAATATAGGCTACAAGCAATGAAATGCTCAATTTCGAAACAACAAAAAAAAACAGAGTAGAATCGGAAGTGCGAGTTCTGTAGTTGCCATATGAACGGACGGGTGATGTGGTTCTGATGTTGCTGTTATTGCCGTGACGATGAAGGAGAGTCATCAGAACGGTGGTGAGTTGTTTTGAGCGGTGTTTGGTTCGCCGTTCGTCCGGCGACTTCAAGGCTTTCGCGGTGACGGCGTTGACGGAAAATTGACGTGGAGGTGAGTGGTGGAAGATGGTCACGGTGAGGCGTTTGGGAAAGAAGAAGAAGAAATCGCTTCGTTACAACCTTCTTCTTTAATTTCTTTTTTTTTCACGCTTTTTTCATAGTGTTTTTTTAGAGTGTAGAGGGAGATGACGAGATACAGTGAGTGAGAGTGTGAAGATCTTTATGATTCTTTTTCTTGCCTTTTTATGTAACGCCTCTAGGAGAGAGAGGAGGCAGTTTTAATTTACTCCTTTTTGTTTTTTTATATATTACTATTATTATTACTTCATTCTTCTATTGGTGAATAAAGATGCACATGGATAGCTAACATGGATTGTTGATTACTTATGATTTAATGGTTGAGATCTATTGAAAGAAACATAAATTGCAACCAACTTTTAAAATGCCTAAAATGCCCCTCTTTGATGATTTAATTGATTTAAATAGTTTATATCAATTAAATCCAATAAAATTGACAACTTCAAAAATGAATATGATAAAAATAAAATGAAGACATGGAAAATTCTATTTATTTTTTATGAATATTTTGGCGAAAGATTAAAAATAAAATGACTAGAAATGAATAAATGTCGGGCGGAAATTTGCTCAAAAAATTAAATCGGTCACACTAAAATGATCAGCATAAAATATACTTATTGAAAAAATACAGTGTTTCTTCAAATTTTGAAATAAGTTTGTACCGGTTAAAAGGCTCAGGCGGGTCAAAACGCAATTGAAACAGCCGCTAAAAAATACAACGAGCACACCAGGTTAAACTACGTGAACCATAGATTAATAGTATTGGCGTCTGCAATTTTAATTTTGAAACTTTTTACCCGTTGATTTTGCATATTCTTGAGAAACGAATCAACTGGTTTGTCTGTGTTTTCAATAAATTTATTCTGACTGAGATTTTAGGTTTTATTCATGATGAAATGCATGTCATGCTGTGCGTATGATGCAAATTAAAAATGAAATCAGATTTACGAAAATTCAAATATGGCCGGACAAAATTGGGGTATGACAGTTGCCCCTATTTAATTAACTTGAACCAGAAGGTAAGAATGACAACAGTCTTCATACATTCATGGTGGAACGTGATTAAATACGAAAAGATCCAAATTTTGTCCTTTGAAATGCAATGGAGAAATGCAGAAAGAAAATGCAATGGATTCTAACAGCACCAAGGTAATAGGGGTAGAATGCCGAAATCAATGCCAACCCTAGAGTCGACACTCGATCTTGCAAAGGTCATTTTTTACATAAAGACAACTGTGAGACTAATACTGAACATGCTTTCTGGCCCCAAAAGGATGATAGTAGAGTTAATCGCCATCATCAAAAGAATGATAGTAATTAACCATGATTTTCAGGATTGCCATCACCGAAAGGATGATGGATAAACCGAGCTTCAAAAGTGGTTGTCACTAAAAGGATGATAATAAATCAACAACTCAATTGACCACCGTCACCAAAAGGATGAAGGTAAGATCAACAAATCTCGCTATCACCAAAAGGGTGAAAGTTAGACACAATCCAAAGATTTCCATCCCTAAAAGGATCAAGTCCATCACCAAAAGGATGAGGGCTAATCTGATAAAGCTTCCCATTACCGAGAGTATAATATCAAGGCTATCACTAAAAGGATGATATTTGACTCATCTACCTCAAAGATCATCGTCACCAAGATGAAGGTAAGTTCCAACAACAAACTTTCTATCACCAAAAGGATGACAATAAGTTAAAACAATCGCCATCACCAAAAGGATGAAGGTAAAATTAAAACAGAACTTGTTACCACCGAAAGGATGATAATAATTCACGACATAGTAAATGATAACCATCCCCAAAAGGATGAAGGTAAGAACACAACTTTAAAACTTGTTATCACCAAAAGGATGACGATAAGTACGTAACTCAAACGATCACTGTAACACCCCGATAAAATATGATAATTATTTAAATTAAGTTAATAGTATATTTATTAATTTAATTAAATAATTGGATTATTATTGGAATATTATTTGGAATTATTATTATTGGAATAATAAGTTGGAATATATATAAAGAGTTCCATTTGGTAAAAAGGGTTTTTTCACGTGAAAACCAGAGAAGCGACAGAAAGTGAGAAAAGGGCAAGGAGGAAGAGCAAGAGAACGAGGGTTGAAGAAGGGAAAAGATTGAAGCTAAAGGATTTGCCGGATTAACTCAGGTAAGGGGGGTTTATCGTCGTTTAATGGGTATTATGGATTAACATGTGATGGGTAGTAATAAGCCATTGATTGACTCTAATTAGGTTTTGAGAAATGCCTTGAATTGTGATGAATGAATTACGTTAAAAACCGTGAATGAATCTATATTTGGATGAGTTGTGATTTTCTGGACGTGTAGCCGTTTACGGAATCGAAATCGGAGGTCCGGAAGTCCTCCGACGGCGAAAAATGCGGGTAATTCTGCATTCTGTTCGTGTTAGCGCAGGAACAGCTTTCTGTCTTGCGTTAACCGGTTAACCCAGGGTGTTAACCGGTTAACACTGTTATGATAATTAAAAGAATTAATTTCTGTTCTGCGTTAACCGGTTAACCCAGGGTGTTAACCGGTTAACACTGTTATGAATTATGAGAAATTGCTGTCTGTCTTGCGTTAACCGGTTAACCCAGGGCGTTAACCGGTTAACACTGTTGAAATGTGCCAGGAAGCGTGTTCTGTGTTGCGTTAACCGGTTAACCCAGGGCGTTAACCGGTTAACACTGTTGGAAAAGTGAAAATTTGATATTCAAATATTGTGTACATATTTGACGTTTGGCCTATATTGGTGTATGATATAGCAGGGATCATTTCCCGTTGTTTTGAGCAGTATAGGTATTAGTAGAGTGTGCTAATACTGTGATTTATTATTTGGCATGATATGAATATGATTATGTGATAAATATGCTGATAATGTATGATGGTATGCATAATGCTGTGAATATATCTATTATGTATGCAATTGTGGATGGACTGTTTATGGCTTAGAGTGTGAGCATATGTCCATTTTGGATGGTTGTTGATGGTTGCATGCTAGGTGATTTAGCGTGCATAATGTGGCCTTTATGGTGGTAGCTAATTCCCATGGTGAGGAATTAGTGAGTGAATCATTGTGGATTGTTGTTGATGTTTGCATGCTAGGTGATTAGCGTGCATAGCATAGCCCTTGGGGTGGTAGCTAATTCCCATGGTGAGGAATTAGTGAGTGAGTCACTAGGTCTCAAATGAGTGGGACTAGTGAGCTTGGTAGCCGTATCTGGGTTTGATCGGTGAGGTTGAACTATATGTTCACGAATAGTCGGTACCGCATGCATGGAGTCTCATTGCATAATGTATGTATGGCGTATAATATGAATGGATGTATTCCAATATTATACGTGTGTTTTGTGGTTGTGTTGAGTATGAGTATGAGTATGAGTATGAGTATGAGTATGAGTATGAGTATGATTATGAGTTGATGTTGCCGTTGCTGAATGTGTGATCTGATTAGGGTGATGAAATGTGTTAATTTACTTAGCATTACATGATATTTTATAATGCTTATTATATCGATTGAGGAACTCACCCTTACAACTATGTTTCAGGTAACGAGCAGTGATTGAGTAGAAGCTAGTGCTTGGAGTCTAGTGTAGTTCCTTAGTGGGTCATGCTCTGGTAGATGTAACATCGGGACGAGATGTTTTACTTTGTTTTCATTTTGGTTGTTGAACAACTTTACATGTAATGTGTTACATGGTTTGCATGATTGATTAGATCTCTATCCGCTGCGAATTATGCAATGTTTTATTTTGATGAACAAATGAGCATGACAAGTTATTATGGTGAATGGTGTGAAGTGTCAAGTGTGACACCCTTAAATTGCATATCTACTCTGATTTATATTTTGTTGAATTAATTAATTAT
Organism: Lathyrus oleraceus; assembly: GCF_024323335.1. Classification (NCBI taxonomy): domain Eukaryota; kingdom Viridiplantae; phylum Streptophyta; class Magnoliopsida; order Fabales; family Fabaceae; genus Lathyrus; species Lathyrus oleraceus. The sequence continues at coordinate 105,519,663 of NC_066585.1, forward strand.
TGGGGTATTTTAGAAGGGTGTTACAATCACCATCACCAAAAAGATAAAGGTAAAATCAACAACAGAACTTGTTACCACCCAAAAGAATGATAATAAGTCGATAACCTTAAATATCACTGACACCAAAAGGATGATAGTAAAATCAAACAAACAGAACTTGTTATCACCAAAAGGATGATAATAAGGACAAAACTTCGAAACTTGTTATCACCAAAAGGATGATAATAAGCCGAAACAAACTTAATGATCGTCATCACCAAAAGGATGAGGGTAAGATCAAAACAAAACTCGTTATCACCAAAAGGATGATAATGAGTCCATAACTCAAATGGTCACTGTCACCAAAAGGATGAAGGTGGGATTAAACAACAAAACTCGTTACCACCAAAAGGATGATAATAAGTCGATAACTTTTACTGATCATCGTCACCAAAAGGATGAAGATAGGACTGAACAACAAAACTTGTTATCACTAAAAGGATGATAATAAGTCGATAGTCATCATCACCAAAAGGATGAAGATACTACAAACAACAGGACTCGTTATCACCAAAAGGATGATAGTAAGTCAACAGGCACCATCACCAAAAGGATGAAGGTGAGATTATAACTTCGAAACTTGTTACCCCCAAAAGGATGATAACAAGTTATAATAGCTTCAAATATTGTTGACACCAAAAAGATGACAGTGGGATTGGACTTTCCAAATGTCACCATCACCAAAAGGATGATAGCTTAAACCAAACTCCATAATCTCTATCACCAAAAGGATGATATTTAGATTGAATTGGACGTCATCCCCAGAAGGATGATAGTTGAACCAAAATGACAAGGATCCCTATCACCCCAAGGATCGCCGACACCAAAAGGATGACGGTACGCTGTAATACTTGCAGAGGTCACCATTCACCCAAAAGGATGAAGGTTGGACCAAAATTCTAAGGATCGTTGACACCAATAGGATGACGGTAATATCAAATGACAAAACTTGTTACCACCAAAAGGATGACAATAATCTTTAATAATAAGAGGTCTCCATTCACCAAAAGGATGAAGTTTGAACCAAAACTTCAAGGATCTTCGACACCAAAAGGATGACGGTAAGATCACAAATGTCAAGGATTTGCCATTACCAAAAGGATAATAGTTATAGTAAACAGGACAATGATTAATATTGTTCATTGAGGAATTCTCATCAAAAGGATGACATTAAGAAAAACCTGTCGAAAAACCAGACTACCGACAAGAGTTAAAATAGACCAGACTTATGGGGTAGTTTTGGAGAAATTAACGGGTAGGACTTGTTTGGGGGTATCAACAACAAAAGGTTGCAGAAAAAATATTCTCTGGAAAGATGTAATTTCCATCAACAAAAGGTTATAGGAAACAACTCATTGAGGGACGCTCAATGCGAAACAAGGTAAGTGCTTTAAAGAAACATTATTTGACTTAGCTGAGGATAACATCTTATCAACAAAAGGTTGAAGGATGTAGCTCAGAGGGGAACGCCCAATAGTAGGGTAGGAATTCACTTGGAAAAGTGACAATGACTCGACTGAGGGTTGGCCTGGATGCCCACGACTAAACCTTGGATTTTGACCCGTGCTATATGCATAAATGTTATGTATGCAATGTATGAGGTGGTGCATATGATGCATGTGATGCATGTTTGAATGCAAAGGGTGATTAGTTTGTTTGGGATTGGTCTTCTTTTTCGAATGCGATGTATTTTCCGGATACCAATGATGGTTGTATTTGTTTTTTGTGTGGGTGCCAACAAGGTGGACTTTAGGTTTTTTTTTGTAATTGCCAATGTGGATTGGTTTATTGATTGGTGACAAGATCTGACTTCCCGACACTCGGTAGTTGATGATGTGATAAACACACAACGGGTGTGGATGCTCTTGGTGCCCCAAGTTTGATCTCTTGCTGATAAGTTGTGTCTTTGTCTTTGAGAAGATCTTGATTTCTTCTTCTGAGATGTTTGGTCAGCCTGTAACTGAGCATAGTGATGTAATCAACGCATGATTATTATGCTTTTGACGTTCCCCTAGGATTCTTGTCAAGATGTGATATTGTACCAGTATGAACTTTTGACATTTTTGTTATGAATTCAAGCAGTTTCCAGCGTCTGACGTAGTCTGCTTGACTGACTTGAAGATATGGAGGGAATTTGCTCCTTGCCCCATTCTGTAGGGTGTTCAAAGGTATTCTCCTTGAAAGGAAACCTTAGGAGTGATTATCTCATGACGTGGTCTGAGTTTGTTATTCAATGTCTGATTCTGGCAATGGTATGCCCCTGATTAGCCTCTGAAGGGCCTGCCCCTGACGTACTGAGTATTGAAGTGTTTTTTCTGATCAACCAGTGCTTTGGAGATTTGCCTTACACTGACTACTTCTTAAATCACTATGATCAAGAAGATGACATGCCCCTGATTCATATGATGGTCTTGATTCGTGTCAGCACCAACGATCAAGTGCCTCTTGACTTGCCCCTTGTTGGAATTTTCTCGATGTCAAGTACTGACTGACAATTAAGGATCGTTATCCAAGAAATGGTGATTTTAATGCAATAGTTATGCAGGTTTTGAAAAATAATCATCCATTTGGAGTGTCGTGGTAGTGTTTGATGAGTGAACCATGAGTCCAAACGCGGTGTTAATTTTGTTATTGTGTGAGCGATACAGTAAGAATAGAATATTAGCAAATCTCTAGGAGTCAGTTTTCTCAACCTTGTTGTAGTATGCTTTCAGAATAAACCTTACTTCAATTAAGTCTTTTGAAGGATGTAATGTGGCTTGGTTCACGGTTATTGAAACAAAAGGATCTAAGGCTCAAAGTTTACTTTAACCCACCCCTTCTTCATGATGATCTCCAATCCTACTTTCAGTTAAATCAACACGCACCTTACTTTTGTGAGAGTTCAGCAGTGTAAGATCTCTTGAAATGACAGTCATCTCATTTTGCTCTTCATGGATGTTGGTGACCCTTTGGTTTTGGTATGGTGGTCACTGATTCTTGTTTCGTTTTGTTGAGGACTTGCATTGTCTCTCTCGATTTTTGTTTTGATCCCTATCTTTTGCATGAATCGCTTGTTGAAGCTTTAATCCATCGGGATTGCCCCAGTTTTTGCCTAAGTCTCCTTTTAGGGTGTTGGACTTAGCGGGCTTTTTTCGAATTTCCTTTTGAAAAATTATGACTGCCAAATCACTGGTCTTTGAAGAAAAACCGACATAAAAATTTGGATTTGTATGGTTCCCTCGACACTTCAAGATGTGTGCGAAGAATATCATGTGATTGATCCTTGTATGGGATGTTTCATCTTGTAATTTAAATGCGTAGTCAAATCAACTGAACACTACCCTGCCCTAGGTTAAGCGTAAGAGTTTGTAGATCCGAAAGAAACTCCTACTTCTGGGCTCGAAGTGGTTGACTAGGGATTAACTCCTTATCTCTCCAGTGTTTGGGGATTTGAAATAATGCCTATACATCATTAGTAGGATTTTATCCGAAAGCATACAATCAACAATTATGAGTATTTTGTTTTCGTCATCCTCCTTCCAACATTTACTAACAACCATGTGATAAAGAAAGTGAAGTGGAAGAGTATGTGTTTGTGATTTGCATATGTGATAGATGAGTGAATATGAAAGATCGATTCAAAACATGCATAATCATCCCATTAATAAGACCAAATACAAATAACAATGTTTAAAGCATACAATACTTAGACAAACAAGAACAAATTACAAGAATGCGAAACGATAAAAATGGCATAATGATTGCCTTCATTCTAAGAAACAGGCCGTCTTCTCTTGATTCTCTATGAGGAATTGCTCTGCATGTTCAGGCCGATGGGAAGCTTTATCTTCGAGCTTCACTCGACTCTGCATGTGCCGACATGGGGTTTGTTGCAACATTTGGCCTAACTGGCGTGAAAGTAACTGCCTTACTGTCAATCAAGTCCTAGACCTTGTGCTTTAAGGCCTTGTAATTCTCCACTGTGTGCCCTGGGGCACCCATATGATACTCGCAGTGAGCATTAGCGTCATAGCCTGGTGGGTAGGGTGGAGTTGCAGGTGTTAGCTCCTTCAAAATAATTGATCCATCCTTTAGCAGGTAGGGAAAGATCTTGCTGTATGGTATTGGCAATGGATCAAAATGTCTTTCTGGTCTCCTTGCCCTCTGCTGGTTAGGTTGACGTTGGGGTGGAGCACGTTGTTGTTGATTCTGATGTTGTTGCTGATAAGCTGGCTTTTGATAAGGTTGCTGATATTGTTGTTGATAGGGTTGCTGATACGGTGGTTGATATGGTGTTGGGATGACATCGACAACCTGATGATAAGGCATATGAGCATATGGATGTGTCCTATATCCTCCTCCTCCTATTATGGCATTGGTCTGCCCTTCTGGCTTCTTTGGGAGATTAGGATAAGGTTTCTTCATCCCACTGGAAGCATTGGAAGCACAAGGTAGCTTTCCTTTCTTGATTTGGCTCTCGATTCGTTCTCCCACAGAGACGACCTCAGCAAAAGTTGGGAAACTGGATCCTACCATCTTCTCCATGTATTGGGTATGTAGAGTTCCCATAAACATATCAATCAACTCCTTATCAAGGAGAGGAGGTTGGACATGAGCTGCTAGCTCTCTCCAACGTTGTGCGTATTCCTTGAATGACTCATTATTGCGTTGGGTCATGTCTTGCAGTTGTGTGCGATTGGGTGCTAGATCAGTATTATATTAATAATGCCTAAGAAAGGCTTCAGCGAGGTCTCTTGATGACTGGACCCGTCCTCTCTCTAGCTGCATATACCACTCCAAGGATGCCCCACTGAGGCTATCTTGGAAGTAATGAATCAGGAGTTGATCATTACTGATGTGGGCAGCCATCCTACGGCAGTAAGCTCTGAGGTGAGTTCTAGGGCAACTGATCCCTTTGTACTTGTCAAAGTCCTGGACTTTAAATTTTTGTGGAATCACCAAACCTGGTACCAAGCACATGTCAACAACGTCCAAACCGGGAGTAGTGTGAACCTCCAAGGACTTGAATTTCTCTTCCAGAGCATGGAGTCTCTCAACAGCTGGGTCTGGGAGATCTCCAACAACAGGTTTGGCTGGTTGTGGCATGAAGAAGGCGTCATATGGATCTTCATCACCTATCACAGACCCGTGTCGAGCAAATACAGCAGAATGCTCGTGGGGTTTTATATTATCCATTGGGATCGGAATAGGGGGTCGGTCCTCCTCTAGGCTGGGCAGGATTACCATTAAGGCCAGTCTCTCCAGGGATGCTAAGCGATGGTGATCCAAACTGAGCAGCAACCCTTCTGGCTTCGGCGCTAGTCTCAGCATCCTTCTCCTTTTGGGCTAAGAGCAACATGGTCTCAAGCAAATGATCCATCTTTGCCTGCATGGAGTCAATGTCTGTCCTCATAGAAACTTGGTTGGCTTCAAGCTGTTCGAGTGTCATCTTGTAGTTAAGGCGTGTCTCATACCGGTGTCGAGTAGTCAGCATTTACTGGACAAAGGGTAGAATATGGTGTAAGCTTTTGTTTCTGGAAGATGGTATGCAATGTATGCTGATGATATGAAAATGCATGAATTTTGTCATGTTTTTCACGAAGGGATACAAATACTCAAGATCAATCACGCATCGTGTACATCAGGATAACAGGAGGAAGTATATGTTTCTCTGATTACTGAAATTCCCAAGGGTAGGCTTTAAAGTTAATAAGTTCCCAGAGTCACCGATTATCTTTGAGAGCGTCACTGCCGTGACGAAGACTCGTCGAACGGTAATACCCCTAAGATAATCTCATCTTAGGCGAGGTCTTTGTATTGTCCCAACAAGGAAAACTCCATGGGGATTCAACTATGCGACTCTCGAGTCCAAGGTTCTAACAAGGTTCTCAGAGTCATAGATCGAGGTTGGAAATATTATTGTAAGGTAATAATATGTCCAAGGGATCTCATCTGATTGGGGTTTTCGTATTAACCCAACAAGTATGAAACTTCGTAGGTTAATACTATATAACCACCGGGTATAGTGGGTCAAAAGGTCCCTAGAGTCATTGACCAAACTTGAAACACCATCGCCGTGATGAAGGCTCGTCAGACAATAGTATCTCAAGAGAATCTCCTCTAGGCGGGGTCTTCGTATCTTCCCAACAAGGAAGACTCCTTGTGGGAATCCACTATGCAACCACCAACTTAAATCTCAAGGTTTTTCTCGGACTTGGGTAGAGAGCCTATCTCATAAAGTACCAACAATAAGAGAACCCCAATAATATAATAAGAAATAAACCATAACAATAATTACACAGAATAATAACAGAATAAAAATAACAGACAAACAAACAAGATTAACATTCAATACAAATATTGAACTAAACTAGGCTTCACTCTCTCTTGCTTGGAGCATGGGTCCCCAGCAGAGTCTCCATCTGTCACACCTCGAAAAAATGCGATCCCTCGCGATGGACGCGGAAAATATTGTTCGAACAGAGTCGCCACCGAACTTTATTCATTCCAATGAAGGAATAGGAAAATATCAATAAAACCTTTAAAAAATAAGAATAATGGTCGTCGCAACCATATTCGGGTTTGGGAGTGGATTACGCAAGGGGAATGTATTAGCACCCCTCACGTCCGTTGTATTCAACGAGAACCTCTTAGTTCAATTTTGCGATTTGAGTGTTAACTTATGTTGTTTGTTTTCTTCGGGTTATAAATATATTGAAAATAGAAATGGATGGGAACCTCAGAAGGGGGAAGATGGAGGTTTTTTATTAGTGTGCTCGCGAAGATACAACAATCTCCTGCCTACGTATCCTTATGGTGCAATAAGGAAATCAGAGCATTCGTAGTTCGGGCTACTACGAATATTTGGTGTGTTTTGTTTTAGGAAAAAATTGTGTAGGTCGGCGTTACTAAAGGCTAAACGTTGGCTTGTCTACTCTCGGTGGAGGCTCTAGCACTAGATTGTTGTGCGCATTAGAAATGATTAACAATGTTCTTTTTGAAAGAAGGGTTTTAGTCACGCGGGGGGTGACAAGTTGAACTGATGTGTTTGATGTCGTGTTTGACTGGTTTCGATTGCATGAGGGCGAGAAAAGATAAATTTGTTGTGTTGAGATATTTTTGGTTGGATGACGATTACTCGGATGGCCGAGTAAGACAACTCGTATCCTAATAATCGAGAAAGGGAACAGAAGACTCTAGACCACTTTCTTTTCATCTGAGTGATTATGAAAATAGGTTTGTGTATGGTTAACGTTTTTTAGAATAAATGACAAGTGCTCGAATGGCTGAGTAAGACAACTCATATCCAAGCATTTGAGAAGAAGAATTAAAAACTCAAGACTATCTTCCTTTTCGTAGTTTTGATTGAGAATGAATTTGCGGAAAAATGACAATTGTTCGACTGACCGAGTAAGAGAACTTGTATTCAAACAATTGAGAAGAGAAGTTGAAAACTCAAAGTCATCTCCTTTTTCATTTAGCTTATTATGAAAGTGCTTTGGTTTAATCGAGATTGGAAGTTTGTAGAGGAACGACAATTATTTGACTAACCAAGTAAGAGAACTTGTATTCAAATAATCGAGGAGAAAAATTGAAGACTCAAAGTCATCTCCCTTTTCGTTTCTTATTATAAGATGATTCGATTTGTTTGTGCATAGGTGGGTAGAAGTGACGACTATTTGACTAACCGAGTAAGAGAATTCGTATTCAAATAATCGAGGAGAGGAATTGAAAACTCAAAGCCATCCCCCTTTTCATTTCCAAATGAAATGGTGTTTGATTGTGACTGGGTATTTTAATTTGACTTGGATAAAGAATACTCGACATTGGATCGATGTTTTAAATTGGTGTTTATGAATGAAATGAATATTATTTTAGTGTATTGTTCTTCTACTCGATTAAATAAAATCAAATAGGTCTCATTGTAAGAAAGTCCAAGAGTAAGCTATGTGAGGTTGATGGCGATGCTTTAAAAGCGACCGACTTACAAAGGCATTGTTTTGAAAATGGGCTCGATGTTGAATCGAGAATTGTGTGATTTGTGTTTTTGAAATTGGTTTCGATTGATGATGGAATGGTGGTGGGAGAAATTGATCAATGTTGACTTACCAAAATTCATTGACTAAAGTTCGATTAATTAACTAAATTAATTAAGATTGATTATCAGGATTATTTAACTAAATCAAATAATCATGTTAATTAAAATTAATTAATAGTAATTAATTAATTGGTCAAAATTTATTTAATTAACTTAATCTAATAAAAAAATGTGAAATAATCGAATCGCGTTGGTGTGCTCGAACCGGTTTGAGTGAGATAACAAGGATTAATGTTATTGGCGAAATCCAAACGCGGTGAAAAATATATTATTAATTTATTATGATTTTGGCAGCATACCGACATGAAATTGTCGAATCCACGGATAAAAAAATGCTTAGAAATGCAATGAAATAAATAACCAACAAACCAATGTTTAGTACACCATTTAATATATAGGAGTACCAATAGGAAATGGGCCCTAAATCAAATACCTTTTGGTCCAACAAATCACAATGTCATGAATCAGGATATAACCTCATCTCTATAAAAGAACATATCATAGATGGCTAAAGCTCATGATGAACATGTAGTACCTAACAATTTGTTTTATACCCTACTTATCACAGGCAAGGTATCTTATATCAGTACATCCATGACACCATTTTTTAACACACAACTGAATAATTTAGTCCTCATAAATAATTAACTAAGTGATATTTTTAATAACCAAACTAACCGTTATAATAATAATACTAATTTTCACATGCATTCAGAAGTACCTAATAATAAAAAGGAGCACATGTATAAAATAATAAAAAATAATAAAAACAAGTGCATGCTTCACACTACTTCCCATGTTACAAGACTATAGCAACTATACAGACAGTGTAGAATAAATCAAAAGACAAATGCATGCTTGAAATGGATTTAAAAAAACAAAAATCAACAAAAAAAATGAAGCATGGCTGCAGACTGTACCAAGTCGATTTTTGTGTGACGTTGATGAATCGAGTCGATGCTTTAAATAATAATTAATGCCTTGGAGTTATGTTGTCAACCAAGAATTGATTTGAATTTATTTCCAATAAGAGAAGTTCTTCAATATCAAGTTTAACAACAATTCCCTATGCTCCTTTCTACACTCTAAATATGCTCTCTTCCTGCACTCTAATTATGCTCTCTTCCTGCATAACACAGACAATACCCAATATAGGCTACAAGCAATGAAACGCTCAATTTCGAAACAACAAAAAAAACAGAGTAGAATCGGAAGTGCGAGTTCTGTAGTTGCCATTTGAACAGACGGATGATGTGGTTCTGATGTTGTTGTTGTTGCCGTGACGATGAAGGAGAGTCGTCAGAACGGTGGTGAGTTTTTTTGAGCGGTGTTTGGTTCGCTGTTCGTCCGGCGACTTCAAGGCTTTCGCGGTGACGGCGTTGACGGAAAATTGACGAGTGTGGTGTGACGAAGACGAAGGATGGAAATGTGGTGAAGGGTTAGGGGTTGTTAACGGCGTGAAGAGTGGGAGCTGTGGAGAGGTTGTTCCGGCGAACGTTGTTGTTGGATCTACGACGTGAGGAAAGTGAGGATCATAGAGAGGCGCACGGGTGAGCGTTGTTGTTGTCGGAAAATCTCGCGACGGAGGTGGAGTTTGAGGAGAAGAACGATGGTTCGTTAACGAAGAGGGCTCGTTGGCGTTGAGAGTAAGGTGAACAGGGAAGGTGGTCGGATGGTGGGTGAGGTTCAAAGGGCGCGACCATGGAGGTGAGTGGTGAAAGATGGTCGCGGTGAGGCGTTTGGCGAATAAGAAGAAGAAATCGCTTCGTTACAGCCTTCTTCTTCAATTTCTTTTTTTTTCACGCTTTTTTCAGAGTGTTTTTTTAGAGTGTAGAGGGGGATGACGAGATATAGTGAGTGAGAGTGTGAAGATCTTTATGATTCTTTTTCTTGCCTTTTTTAGTAATGCCTCTGGGAGAGAGATGAGGCAGTTTTAATTTACTCATTTTTTTATATATATATTACTATTATTATTACTTCATTCTTCTATTGGTGAATAAAGATGCACATGGATAGCTAACATGGACTGTTGATTACTTATGATTTAATGGTTGAGATCCATTGAAAGAAACACAAATTGCAACCAACTTTTAAAATGCCTAAAATGCCCCTCTTAGATGATTTAATTGATTTAAATAGTTTATATCAATTAAATCCAATAAAATTGACAACTTCAAAAATGAATATGATAAAAATAAAATGAAGACATGGAAAATTCTATTTATTTTTTGTGAATATTTTGGCGAAAGAATAAAAATAAAATGACTAGAAATGAATAAATGTCGGGTGAAAATTTGCTCAAAAAATTAAATCGGTCACACTAAAATGATCAGCATAAAATATACTTATTGAAAAAATACAACGTTTCTTCAAATTCTGAAATAAGTTTGTACCGGTTAAAAGGCTCAGGCGGGTCAAAACACAACTGAAACAACCGCTGAAAAATACAACGAGCACACCAGGTTAAACTACGTGAACCGTAGATTAATAATATTGGCGTCTGCAATTTTAATTTTGAAACTTTTTACCCGTTGATTTTGCATGTTCTTGAGAAACGAATCAACCGGTTTGTCTGTGTTTTCAATAAATTTATTCTGACTGAGATTTTAGGTATTATTCATGATGAAATGCATGTCATGCTGTGCGTATGGTGCAAATTAAAAATGAAATCAGATTTACGAAAATTTAAATATGGCCGGACAAAATTGGGGTATGACACATATGTATCCTCTCTACCACAAGAACTCCAGCCAGAGATTCATAGGATGTTAGTCATAACTCAAAGGGATATCAAAACCATGAGTCTTGGACAAATTCATCAGGTGGTGTTAGAAGCACTTGAAAAGCTTTGCAGTTTTCATCACCAATTTTTAGAAGTTATAGAACAAAATTCAAAGTTCACCCATGCATGTAGACACCCCAACCTGGAGATTAAGTGTAAAGACAAAAGGTGTAGCTGTGCAATAAAAAAGAAGCATCATCAATAAAAATACACCAAATCTCATAGAACCTTCAAGGGAAAGAAAAGGAAGACTGTGAAGTTCTTTAGAATAAAATCTTTCAGAGGAAAGGGGAAAAATCATAGATGCTTTATTTGTGGGAAGAAGGGACATTTCTCTAAAGAATGTCCTAATAATACCCATAAAGCCACAAAACTGATTAGTTCTCTTCATCCCTTAGAAGGAGACTTGGAATCTTTGTATTCTGAGCAAAGTTCTGCTAACGAAGAAACAATTTTTGCCCTTCAAGATTCTTCACCAGATGAAGCATCATCTTCAGAGTTAGAAGATGACATATATCTCCCTGTTTACTCCTTCAAAAAGATAGGAAGTTCTCTTCCTACTCCACCTCTCCCTTATGTTGAAATTCATGTCCTTACAACAAAGTTTTCACGTCCAAAGAAAGTTATAGCTTATATGGACACTAGGGCTCATATTACAATAATGAATCCTAACATCCTCCCAGCAGAATCATGGGTGACACATGCTACATACTTTGTAGCCGCAAATGGGAAGGTTTTTAAGACAAAATTAATGACCAAGGAGAAAATAGGAATTAAATTCTTCCAAGGTTGCATCATCTGGACCATGGCCATTGGCAATAATCTTCCGAACAAGGATATTATAGTAGGAATGAATGTTTATTCAGCAGCAAGCAAACTTCAAATTCTCCCCACAGGAATCAAATTCAAAAGAGAATTCAAGCCTTATTCCGGAATATTGAAACTATATTCTCTGTCTAAAATCCTTGTTGGCTATGAAGAAATCAAATCCAACCTACTCAAACTCTGTGTAGACAACCATGAAAAAACCACCATCCAAAACCTCTATGGAAAAATAAATACTTTTTTGTCCAACTTCCTTTTAAGCTAAATGAAGATGTTAATCCAACCAAGGCCACTCATCCAGGAATGAGTCCATCAGATTATACATTGGCTAGGGAAGAATGCAACTAGCTGCTCAAGCAAGGTCTGATAGAACCCATCAAATCAGAATGGGCTTGTCAAGCATTTTATGTGGAGAAGAGATCGGAAAAGTTGAGAGGGAAAAATAGGCTAGTAGTTGATCACAAGCCTCTAAATCATTTTCTCAAAGATGATAAATTTCCAATTCCAAAGGCCTCATCCTTAAATGTTTTCATCAAGGATGCCCAGATCTATTCTAAGTTTGATCTTAAGTCAGGATTTTGGCAATCAGGTATCAACCCCGAGGATCGTTACAAAACAATATTTTGCATTTCTAACGCCCAATACCAATGGACTGTGTTACCATTTGGGCTTAAGGTAGCTCCGTCACTTTTTCAAAAGGCCCTGACAAGAATTTTTGAGCCCATTCTCAATAGTATCCTCATCTATATGGATGATGTGTTATTGTTCTCAAAAGATGAAAAAACCCATAAATAATTATTGGGCCAATTCCTTCAAATAGCCCAACAACATGGAGTGATGCTCTCTAAAAAGAAAAGTCAATTGGGCCAAACAGAGATTGATTTTGTAGGGATGCATTTCTCCCAAGGGAAATATCTACCCCAACCTTATATTGCCCAAGAACTGTTAAACTTTCCTGATGAAAATCTCACAGTTAAGCAAATTCAGCAATTTCTTGGTACAATCAGAGATTTCCTGCCAAGACTGGCGAAATACACGAGTCCTCTATCACAAATGCTTAAGAACCCCCCCCCCCCCCCCCACCACCACCACCATGGGGAAAAATGCAAAATAAAGCAATAAAAGCTTTGAAGAAGATCACACAAACTCCACCTGCCCTAAAAATCTCTGGAAGAACTTGAAGTAAAAAGATACTATTGTGATCATGCCAGTGGCCAATTTAAAGAAGCTGAAAAACATTATCACATCACCTACAAGGAAGCTCTCGCTATAAAAATGGGAATTCAAAAGTTTGACCTCCACCTAAGAGGTTACTAGTTTGAAGTTCAGATGGATAATACATCTTTTACCAATATCCTTGAATTCAAAAATAAGATGCCACCTGATCCTCAAACCCTTAGCCTCAAAGATTGATTTTCCAGATATGATTTCACTGTAAAACATATCAAAGGAACTCAGAATGTGATCCCTGATCTACTATCCCGACCTATGAAACCTATCCAAATCATCACAACCAAGCACATTTTCCCTCTGATTCTTATGGTCAAACCACGACCAACTCATGCATCCACAACCAAGAATCTTCCTCCAGGAATAACAGTCTCCTCTTCATCGTCCCATCTTAAACAGTATGCCAGGAACAATCTCTTTTATTACATGGAAAAAATCATAAGGAATAAACTCCTGGATCATACTCCTCATTTCCCTGACACGCCTTTTCTCTTACCAATTATAATAAACCCAAATGTCAAATTCACAAAAAACCATTTGTGGTATATCTGGTGTGCCACCAGTTTGTATTTTATGCCTGTTCTTATTCCCACTGAAGCCATGTATCAATACATAATGAGTCCCGAGAACCATAAGTCATTGATTTGGACTACCCTTGAATGGTATTCTCCATTACAGTGGTGGAGAAATCAATTAAAATCGGTCATAAACGAGGTCAAAGAGAGAAGATTAAACTTAGAAGCTATTAGCAAACTCAAGAATATTTTCCTTCTACACATGCCCTATCAGACAGATCTCGCAACTAAGTTACTTAATTGTAAGAGTTCTGTTCACCTATGGGAAACAATTGATGATTATCCTCCCAGTATAAAAATCACAAGGGAATTAATGCAATATGTTAACAACATCAATCTCTATGAACCAAAGAACCTTGATGATAGTACAACTTGTATAAGTCATGAAAGATTCAGAAGACCAGAAGTTGGAGAAAGCTTAACTCAAGCCACACAGCAGAATCCAGATTCTCCAATGGAAGTTGAATTCTCAGAAGGACAAGTGGAAGAAGCTAATAGAAAATTGATGGATCAGACTTACATGATGGATGACATCTGGCAACGTGAGTCATCTCGTTTTGGAGATTACTTTTCTGATGAGAATTTATCCGATCAGAATATGTCCCCATCTCATGAACCCCATTTTCAAAGACTAGTTGACAAATGTCCCTTATGTGTCATAAGCATGCTTATGAATAGTGCTTTCTCATCTTTTTTGTGTAAAAGTAATTCCATTATGCATCCTTAAGAGATAAATGTGTCAGACTTTTAAAAAAAGGCATTTCCATAATATTAAAATGTCATGCTTGTAATAATGTTGTTTTGTCCTTTATGTACCTCCTTTCCTATAAAAGGAGAGCTCTTGTAATATATTTTTATGAAGCAATCACAAATAAACCTCCTTGTGTGTTTAAGAACAACTATGTTCTAAATATCTTTTCTTTCTCCCTAAAAGCTTTAGCTATTATATTCATATCATAATTCCCCCACATAGATGCAAGTATGCTCTACACTTGCCTCAAATGAGGATCCTGTGTATCAGAAAACATCTGAACTTCGATCCATACTACGGTCCTCACTCTTATGGAATATCAGTTTTAATTGTTAATTTGTGTTATGCCCATGGTTGGTTGGTTAATGACGATACAGTTAAGGCTAGTTTCATAGTATGTGAGGCTCCCGGTCAGTCTGGTATCAGAGCCTCGTCAAGAAGAAGGGATGCATGTGGTATGAATATAATAAAGAGAGCGAGTAAGGGAGAAAACCACTCAAACATGGAAACACCAGAACCAAACTTCATTCAATTATATTATTTGATTTTTGTGTCTTATGAATGTCATAGAATATTATGATGAAAGTTGATCCACGTAGATGATCCCACATAATATAATAAGACTTAAATGTTGATGGTGTCTTATAAATAGAACATATATCATTGTGTAATGTTATACCGGTGAAATATAATATTAGAAATGTTCCGATTTCTTTCTTTAAACTTTGATCCTTTTCTTTTAATTTATAACAAGATACTTGAAGTATTTTATTAAATAACTTATATATATTTTAGAGATTTTTTTGTATTATATAGTTTAAAGATTAAGTTGGAGAGAGAGTGTTAATTTAAGACTAAATTAATGTTATTCACAAATAAAAATGACTGTGCAGATAGCCTTGCCCAAAACTGTTTATCCCGTCCATATGAAAACAATAGGCCGAGTGTGGTTCTTTTGAATGGGCCTCACCGAAAGTTCGAGCCCAGTGAAACTGTTTCACAATTCATTTTCCATTCCAATCTTAACGAAGCAGTGGAAAAGAAAAAGGAAATTGGTTCTTCTGAAACTGAATCGAAGTAACGAAGGAAGCAGAAAAGGATTCAAGAATGGTGAAAGTGGCAACGTACTTCGGCATGTCCTTGGCAGCTTTCGTTTTCTGGCAATCCATGGACAAGGTCCATGTCTGGATCGCTCTTCGTCAAGACGAAAAGGTTCTTTCGCCTTTCTTCTCACTCTTCTCCATCTTAAAAATCAAAATTCAATTCCTGTTAATCACCTTCTCTCAATTTCATATTCAATTTCACTATTTTTGTTGTTCTAATTTTACTTACACTCGGAAATGGGGAAAACGTGAAAACCCTAGATTTCACCGTGATTCGTCTCTGATGATTTCATTTCGTATATTCGTATTCATTATGAATATTTGAGCAGTATTTAATGTCATTTATTTGTCATAATGTGTTGCAGCAAGAGAGGTTGGAGAAGGAAGCGGAGATCAGAAGGGTCAGAGAAGAATTGCTGCGGCAGCAAGCTAATCAGAAGGATTCTTCTTATTGAATTGAAACATGTTGTAATTTTTCTATCCTTTGCTTTGTAATTTCGTCATATGCTCGAATAAAATCGTGTACTGGATGAGCATTTTAAATTTAATTGAGTGGATATCTAAGGGTGGCCTTTGTTTTTTCTACACATAATATTGTTCCATAAAACGGTACTTGCCGGTAATTTTAAGATAAGAACAATACTGGCTTTGTTTGTTCTTTTCTGCGGATTAGCTCTTCGCACCGGTTATGAACTAGATTTTAACCGTTTACATGTCCTGATATTTTCAATCCAGAACCTTTATTTATCTTTGAAAGCATGAGATTTGAAATCCAACTCAGTAGAGATCATGTATGAAAGTGGCTGGAATATAATAAGTCTCTGCAAATGTGGGCTATTGATTTGGTTATGATGCATATTTTGTTTCTTGTTGCTGCTTTTTTGAAAGTAAGCTTTGCCTACACTTCTCAGTGTATGTGTTGTATTTAGTTAGATACATCATGTTGATTATAAGGCTGATAGACCTACCTAGAAATAAGTTGTTGTGAGGAGAATTAGTATCAAAGAACATATGTATTGATTGACTGTGGCAGCCTATAAGAATTACTAGGAACTGAGACTGAGTGTAGCAGTTTCTATTCTGTCAAGCAATGTTGTCCATGGCGGAGAGCCGAAATACCGCCATACCAGACACTTTAAAGCATTGTTATAGTGGATTATGGTGGAAAACCCGCAATATCGGCCGATATTTACCTTTGCGGAGAGCCCTATAATCAACATATATATCCACCATAGTGCGGATATCTGATAACACTGCTGTCAAGTAGTTATTTTAGTTCAGTTATGTTTTATCTTTCTGTCAGTTATGTTTTAATAATTAATTATTTGTGTAAGTTATCTAGGCTTTTATGTTCTATAAATAGTAATAGGGCAAGACATTGTGGGTTATCTTGGAGTTATTTGTTTGTAATCTTCCTATCCATTATTGTAATGTCTGTGCGGGTAATATTCTGGTTGTGAATCATTGGCCAGAATTACTCTTAAAAATGTGTTTGTATTGTGCACATTACTAGTTCAGTACCAGTTTCTGTCACAGCCCTTTATTATGGTTATATTGAGGAATCACAACGTGGCAATACCGACAGTAACTGCAATAGGCAGGTGACTACATAATGATTTGCCTGCTGGATTCATACTAAGGTATTGATATTATTGGAATCATACGCAAATGCTTATAGTAGAAAATCTCCTATTTGCTTGTGCTGTTCAAAATACTAGAAATTCTAGAGTATTCAATGGAAGCATAGAGCGGCCATCGTGCTTTAGCAAAGTGTCCTGACTGATATAGCAAACTCATAGCATTGTGTTTTTATGTTGTGTGGATAGCGGTCAAAATCACAGCCAAAGTCAGGGAGTATAGCTTTGCTGTGCCAGTAAGCGGCAAAAGTCTGATTCTGCCCCCTCTTTAGGTCTTTACCTCAGACAAATACCAGTTGCCGATTTCCTTCAATCTCCAGCCCACATGGTGTCGGCCGCTCTTATTGCCCGCCACTTGTTTTATGGTGAAGATTGGCTCTTCTATTGTTGAGAAGAGCACTTCATTTTGCAGTCAATGATCTGACCTTCCTATGTTCCTTGCTCACAGACGATGTG
Organism: Lathyrus oleraceus; assembly: GCF_024323335.1. Classification (NCBI taxonomy): domain Eukaryota; kingdom Viridiplantae; phylum Streptophyta; class Magnoliopsida; order Fabales; family Fabaceae; genus Lathyrus; species Lathyrus oleraceus. The sequence continues at coordinate 105,537,141 of NC_066585.1, forward strand.
GATTGTGGTGTGATGCATTTTTCAATTGTCAGTCAATGTTTTCTCTTTTCCTATTCTTTGTCATCATCAACTTTAGATATGATAATGTCTTTGATTTTGAGTATTTTTTAAACAACTTTTTTGAGTGAGGAATGTGAAATTCCTGCCTGTGGGATTGGTTGTCATGAGCTAACTTGACAGTCAGATTTTCTATTTACATCGTTAATGTTATTGCTGGGTCATTTATATTATGTATGCAGTAAACTTTATATTACCTTTTAATGGAATCAAATAAGAAGAATATATGGTGGTGATACGGTAGCTTCTGACCTTACATTATTTACCAGTCCACTGCAGGACGTGATTAATGGCCTATAATTATAGGACTAGTTTTTACTACTTTGTTTGAGTTTATCATATTAATACATGTGAAACGGTACAAAACTGTTTGGTAAAGTTTATTTAATTGATCTAAATGACATATAAATCCAAGTCTGTTTTGACCCAAAAAAAGAGTCAAAGTATGTTAGTATTTCTAGCAATACAGTTTGCTATAGATCCTATGACAAATAAAAGGGAAACCTTGATTGCCACTTCATTAGAAAAAAATTCAACGGTGTCTTAATCATAGACTACTTAGCTTCCAATTAACAACTGAATGATGTTCTAGCCAAAGTGCTTCGTTTGCCAAAATCGTTGATGTCAATTTTAAGCAAGGGGTACTTGACTTTTTTTTAATCTATCTTTTTTGACTACTTGACTTTGATCTCCCAACTTGAGATGGGAATTGTATTATAAAACTTATTTGATTGTTTGTCATTGTCGAGTGGTCAAGTTAAATATAAATTTTCTTGATAAGATAACAAAGACAATTATAATTTTCCATTAGCATTTTTCTCCATTAAAGTATGGGTGGTTTAGGGTCATCTTTTGATCCAAAATAACCCCTCTAAATTATTTTTCCTTTTAATTTTTTATTCAAATAAGTGACTTTATAAATATTTTATAGTTTTTCTCTTTGTGATTTTGTCATCTTAGTTCAACAATGTATTGATCGTTGTTTTCTTACGGTGTCATTTTATTTTATCGTATTGGTATAGTGTTTATTCGGTTCAGATTGACATATTAGTTTCGACTCAATGCATATTCAATCAATGACTTTGGCATTGTCAATGCTATAGACTCGAAGACATGACTATTCTAAGTATTTCAATTTCATCATATTTATAGGCTGACACATTTGTAGGCATTTTGCCATTATATACTATTAATATTAATGTGGGTGCTGTGAGATTGTTCGGAGATTTATTCTTTTCAGTTTTTAACTATTTTGAATTTGTATTATTCGAAGTATTCTATCGATTATAGTTGGAAAATTGAGAGATTAGTATTTAGCATCATTAATGATAGTTATGTTGAATGTTATATTTATATATACGAAATGTTATAAATATTATAAGTTAATCCCTTAACTTTATTTATATTATACTATCTAGTCTCTTTGTTAATTTATAGAAGGAAAAAAAGTTAAGTTATGGTGAGGGGGATGTACAAAAAGATTTAATGTTAATATGGGAAACTTAAGTAAAAGTCATATTTTATATTTTATAGTCATGAAAGTGAAGTTAATGGATTAATTTATAATATTTTTTAAATAAAAGACTAAAATAAAATATTAAATTAAGTTAAGAGACTTGGAGATTAAATACACCTATAATACTTAATGACGAAAATAAAGCAAACATATTTTTTATAATTTGTATACATAAGGAACCGTTTTTCACAAGTATAATATTTAATATAGAAATAAAAGAAGGCCTATTTCATAATTTTATGATTCTCTTAATTGCTTTGTAAAGTAACATCAACAACTTGTTAATTGAAATTCACTTTAATTCTTCTAAGAGCCATTAAGGGATGATAAAATGCAAGAGATATTGCATTACACGAAACCATAAAAAATGTAAATACTTGTGAATATTTAAAAGTGCAAACACTTAATTTATTGGCAAGACTCAATTTTTTATTTTATTTTTTTTCTTCTTTTGATTAACTTTTATTATTATGGTTTGACATCACGAGTGATAATCCACCATCCCCAAGGACATAGGTTGTCATGACTTATATGTTCAATCCCCAAAGAGAAACATAAATGAAGATTAAAAGTATTAGTGAAGATATTGGAAAAGAGTTACTTTAGTTGAAGAAAAGACAAGGCCAGAGTCTCAACTTCCAAATCTTAAGGAATGACAGAGAAAATGATAAAAATCCAAATCTGGGAAGCATATGAGTCGTAGGAGGCATGAAGGAAAACTTAGAAATTATTATCGCGACGCAAAAAATATTTAATCGTACAAACCTTCGAAATCAACAAGAGTCTCCATCAAAATTTTATTTTTAAAAAGGAAACATCGATAAAATTCTTAAAGAACAAAAACATGGTCATCGCCAATAAATTCAAGTTTAACAGTCAATTATACGTGGGGAATGTATTAGTACCTCACACATCTGTTGCATTCAAAAGGAACAGTTTAATTAGTTTTGTGAATGTGGGTATTATCTTTAAAGTTTTTTTTATTTCTTCTGATTATTACAACGAGTTTACAAAAAGAAATAAAGTGAAAAACTAGTTTTTTATTAGGGTGCTTGACGAGACGTTGAATCTCGCTCTTACGTATCCCTAAGTACGATGAGAAACTCAAAGCTATGTACTTCTTGGTAGGAAATGGTTGTGTGTTGGTTGATTTTAGCGAACAATGTTTAAGTCGCATTTAAGTAGTTAAGCGTTGCTTGTTCGTCGCGCACTGGCAGAATGAAAAGTTTGTTTGTATTGCATTAGAATGGATAAAACATCATGCATTGTGAAAAAGATGCTCAGTTACGCTCGGGTGAAAAATGAATTTGATTAGTTGAAATTGTTTTTAGGTGGAAGACAAGTAATCGAAAGACAAGATATACAGTTAGTATCCAAATACCCGGGAAAAAGAAGGATATACATCCAACTAGTGTTTTTTCGTCTGATTTTATTGCAAAAAGTATTTGATATGAATTAAATCAGTGGCTTATTGAGAGAGATAGGAAGTGAAGTGCAAAATTTTGGATACCCTCAATTTTGGCAAAATAAGGTGCAATCTCTTGTGCAAAAGATGAAGAAGAAATATAAAACTCTATTATCTGCTCGGTCGGCGTTATCTGCAACTAAGGTCGATCTTGTATAGGCGAATTAGGAATTAGAATCTTTCGGTAAGAAAGTGAAGGACTTTGAGCTGTCTCCAAATGAGGCTCCAGATGGTTGGAAGAGAGTTGATAGTGAACTTCAAGAGATGTGTCATGAAAAACTTGAGCTATCCAAAGAGTATGTGAAGTCTGTGGAAGAAAGCTTTCCTGTTTTGCAGGTTTCTTTTGAAAATGCTCTTCAACAAGTGGAATTCTTTCATCCCATGGTGCATATTTCTCAAGAATAATTTTCTCCTGATCTGGAGACGATGGACAAGAAATTGGTCTTTGTTGGGGATGAGCCGACCTCATAGTTTTGTGTGTATGGGAAGAGCTTACCCGATGTAATACTTGTTCTAAATGAATTTCATAATTGTTGCTTCGTGAGATTTTTTATATTGTTTACTTACTTTTGTTTTTACCTGTTATGATGTTGCTTTAGTTTCCCGAGTTCGTTTCTCTGAGAATTTTCCGACGTCAAAGGTTGTGCCTGGAAGTTTTGTTGGACGTCTCTAGGGTTCGTGTCTGGTAAAAGATCGGCCCCCCTTCCCCTGCCCCCCCCCCCCACCCCGGTTTGAACTTGGTCCGTTATAGAATGAAATGTGTAGTGAAGTGATATAATATAAGTCTTAGTGCGGTGGAACAAGTTTCTGGTACAACAGAGAAAAGTTGAACCTGCAAGGTTAACACTATGACGCCTAAGTCAGTGATTGAGTGAGAAGTATTTTGAGAGTTAAAATGAATTGAATAACTGAAATGATGCGATCTAATCTTTATATATGAGGGATAGTTAAAATCGTCCATGTGATCCGACGCCTTGTGCAAATGACTGTTTGATTAAATTCAACTGTGAGAGATGTGATGGAGAATGAGATTGTGTGTGCTCAACAGAGATGGTGATCCATCTGTTCCATGTACCCTTCCCTTTTAACGTTTGTGACTGGATCTTCTTTGTAGACTTTGAAGTCGCACAAAACATCTCATAATATGATAATGACGTTGATATGGCTTACGAAAGCAAATCAATTTTTCTAAGTTAAATTTTCACCTTCACACCAATAATGGATTTATCTCTAAATAAATAAAAATTATTAACTTAATTTCGGTTAAAAAGCATTAAACAATTTATCCAATTTAACTCATACATGAAGTTAAAAACCTTAGAATAATGTTATTATTTGGTGGATCTGATTCTGAATAGTGCTCTAGTCAGGTGAAGCTAGAAATCAAACGGTCTAAGATCAATACAACCCCCACCCTTTCACACTCGAAGTTTTACTTCGTACACCTACAATTATACCCATACCCCTACAATTAATTTTTTAGGATCAAAATACCCTCATATAAATAAGCTATATTTTCCAAAAATTGAAGTTTTTTTCATTTGCGCCTGAAGACTTCCGGAAGAGAAATTTTGGCCTTGTAAACCGGAACACTAAGAGTAAGTCTTCTGGTTCACAAGACATATACCAAAGCACTTTCCAGAAGACTTCCGGTTCGCTGCAGTTTTGGGGCATTGAACCAGAACTCTTTAAGAAAGTCTTCCGGTTTGAAGAGTATATACCAGAACTCTTTCTTAAAGACTTCCGGTTTGCATTCACTTAACCAGAACTCTTTTAAGAAGTGTTCCGATGCGTATTTTTTTTTAAATTTTATTTTATAATATATTTTTTTTAAAAATATTTTGTTATAATATTTTTTTATGGTGGTTCGAAGACGAGGTGCAGATGGTAGGATTCCATACCGTAGTTTAGGATGGGGCGCATCTTCATCTGCAGCAGAGCCGACTGGATATCCAAGAGAGGACCGTACGATACGTCTCTTTTGGTAAAGTACGAGCATCATGTTGCTCGCCATTTATGGTTTGGTGAGGTAAATAAACGGGATATATTTGAAATTGAATAATATTTGAATATTTTATATTGTGTTTTATAATATGTGTTTTAATTGTTTTTAGGAATAAGGTCAGAAGAAAGAGTTAAAGGTTGTTGGACACAGACTAAAGCTGACATCGAGGGTTCCACTAGCTCTTCCACAACAGGTGGAGAGTTGGGTATCTAGGTATGAGTTATCTTCACTTCAGAGAACTAGTTTGAACAAGACGGACACAAATCTGGTATTTGTACTCTTGGAAAGATGGCATCTAGAGACATCTTCATTTCACATGCCGTTTGGTGAAATGAGCATTACTTTGGATGATGTCTCATGTTTGCTTCACTTGTCCATCAGGGGTGTCTTCTAGAGTCCTCAGGATGTCATTGAAGAGGTTGCTGTTGAACTTGCTGTTGACTACTTAGGAGTGTCACATGGTGAGGCATAATCACATGTTCGTAGCTGCATGGGTTCTTATTATAAACTGGAGTGGTTATACGATTTATTCGTACAACATAGAGTTACTTCTAGCTGGACATATGCGACTAGAGCATATTTGTTGATGTTGGTGGGTTCCACAATTTTTGCCGACAAGACCTTTACACTTGTCGAGGCACGACATCTCCTACTGTTTACGGACTTAGATAGATGTTCGGGATATAGTTGGGGAGCAGCTGCATTGGTTACCCTATACAGATACCTTGGAGATGCGTCCATGTTCAGTTGCAAGCAGCTCCGTGAATATCCTACTCTCCTACAGGTATATACTTTAATTTTGTTTATTAAGTGTTGGATTCATTTTATAAAGTATGTTAACTTAATTTATTTTGTTTTTTATGTTTTTATTTTGTAACAGTGTTGGATTCACGAGTACTTTTCAACTGTTGGAAAAAGATGAGAGAATTGGAAACCAACTGATAATTGTGGTCTTCCTTGAGAGATGAAATGGTCCTATAGGCAAGGAGTCCTGAAGGCGGATGATTTACGACCTATTTTGGACGAGCTGACACCTGCCAACGTCATATGGCGTCCATTTGAAGATCATAAAGGATTGCGTCAGTTTGACGAGTTATGTCTGTACAGGGGATGTTTGAAGTGGAGTGGCACAATTGTTCCATACTTGCCTGACAAATGTTTACGTCAGTTCGGGTACAAGCAGTATGTTCCATCCCCACCTCTTGATTGTTTGATGGTGTCATACGGTGAACTGACTTTATGTGTTTTTAATCGCAATGTCGCGGTTAGCAAGAGTCGCCACCGACTTTTCTTTTATCCCATAAGGAAAGGTGGAAAAGAACAGGAAAGACCTTAATTTAGATTTTGGATTCGGGAGGTACATTATACAAAGGGAAGGTGTTAGCACCCTTTGTATCCATGGTTATCCATGGGCTCTTAATTGCTTAATCATTCATGTTTTTCTAGTTTGAAAAAGTGTTTGAGAAATGTGTAGGAAATGTTTTGAAAAGGAGAATTTAACTTTGTAACGATTCTTGAATGAATGTATACAAAGTGGTTATCTCGTTTAGTTTTGAAAGTCGTTTAGAAAAATATAACTCGGCAATGATCCTAGTACGAATGTATGCCAAGTGGTGATTTTCTAAAAGATGTTTTGAAAGGTGTGAGGTGTGAAAAGTATTTTAGGTTATGAATAAGCAATTAAGAGGTATACCTACCCAAGGTCTTTACGGGCATTTCCTATCCTTGTGAGGGTAAAACTGTCCTTACTATTGAGAAGTAAGTAGTTTTATCCTTTGGATGTAAAAGGGACATCGTAGGGTCATCGATTGGTCATTGAAGGCAACCGTTGTGAGGATACCTTAGCATTCGAAGGGACTATCATCATTTAACCGTAGGCTACACCGAAGGGTCATCGAGGGACAAAGGCAACATTCGAGGGACTATGATGATTTAACCGAAGGGTCTTTGCTAAGTGCATCCCCACATTCGCGGGACCTGACCATAATACCGTAATCGTAGGGTAACAAAGAGAGGTCCAAGATCGCATGTTTAACGACAAAGTTTTACAATTAATTAGATAGTCGTAACCGATTAAGTAATTAGGTCCACATTAAAATCGATGAAATCAATACGTTAAAATCGGCTAGATAATTCAGGATGAATCTCCATATAAAAATTAAGTAATTCAGAATCCATCTCCATAAGGGTACCCCACACATAAAGCGGAATACCTAGCCGGCCATTTCCTCGGGAATATGCAAGCCTTTACACAATTCAACACACGAGTTAGAACATCGAGATAAAGTACAATTGAAAATTGCACCACAACACAACGGTCATAAAGTCAGGACAAATAATGCAGAATTATAATAAATCTTGGTTAGATAGACATAAGGCAGAATAGAAAAGAAACAAAACAGCCACTGTCTCGTTCGCTCCTGCTTCGCCTAGCGAAGGCTTAGCGAGTGCTCGCTACAGGCTCGCTTAGCGATGTGCTAGCGAGCGGCTACGGGTTTTGAGTTTGACAGCAGCATGATCTCCGGAACCCTGAACTTCATGACATTTAATTACAGGAATAGCATGGACAAACATTCAGGATATTCAGGCATACTTAAATTCACATGTGAAATCAAATTACATATCCGAAAAGTTAATCATGATGTCTTATGTATGTAGAGATTACCGATTAAAAGCATACAACAGTAGTGATGCGCAAACCTGTTTGCAACTGAGCTGCGATGTTGAAAGGACCTGACCGCTTTTGGTATCGGATGGAGTTGGGCGGCGGTAGCTTCGGAGCGGATGAGTGACCTTCAGGGTTTCTTTACTCGGAATCCTTCAAGTTGATCTCCAGGGTTTCTATGCCAGGGTTTCCGTCCGTCTTTGTCTGTCTTTCCCTTTTTGTGACTGAAGTGTCGGTATTTATAGTGATTGTGGTGACCTAATGGGCTCAGAATGAAGCCCAGAATTTCTGGTGTTCGCCAGCTTCGCTAGGCGAGTGTTGTAGCGAGGGGTTCGCTAGGCGAAGGTTTTGCTCGCCTAGCGAGCAGGCCAGTTTGGGCCATTTTCTGGATTTTGCCACCTGTGAGTTGGGCCTTTGTTCTTTTAGGGTCAATGTCTTGAAAAATAAGTTGGAGTGTCCTGAAAAATGCCTTGTAATATTAACGGGCAAATTTTGGGGTATGACAGCTGCCCCTGTTTAATACTCTTGAACCGAGAGAGTTAGAATGGTATGTACACCATTCGTGGTCTGGAGGTGGAAGAATATTAAACACTATAATGCCCCAAAAATTTGCACTTGTTAATTAGTCTTGACGGAGATGGGCTTAAAGATGCCATCCAGGAAGTGTGATGATGAGAACTTCAGAATGCGTCGTACATTAGACGATATCTGAAAGCATGGATGTCATACCGGGTCATACGCTAGACCGTATAGTGAGTTATCCATTAGGCTGTCGACTTCGCTGGGGAGTCAGAGTGTGTTATACGCTGCTGGGGATAAAGGATCAGAATGGATCATATGCTAGATCGTATCTGAATAGCAGAGCGAGTTGTCCCTTAGGCGGGTGACTTCATTGAGGATGAAAGATCAGAATGGATCGTACACTAGATCGTATCTGAGTTGCAGAATAAGCCGTACGCTAGGCTGTATCTGACGAAGGTAGAATCAGAATGGATCGTACGCTAGATCGTGTCTGAGTTGAAGATCCAAATGGGTCGTACGTTAGACCGTATTGGGGTTGCGGAATGAGCCGTACGTTAGGTTGTACGTTAGGCTGTATCTGAAGAAGAAAGTAGTCGTACGCTAGACTACACCCCGGAATGTACCGTACGCTAGGCAGTATCTGAGGATTTGAAGATCCAAATGGGTCGTACGTTAGACCGTATTGGAGTTGCAGAATGAGCCGTACGTTAGGCTGTATCTGAAGAAAAAAGTAGTCGTACGCTAGACTACACCCCGGAATGTACCGTACGCTAGGCAGTATCTGAGGATTTGAAGATCCAAATGGGTCGTACGTTAGACCGTATTGGAGTTGCAGAATGAGCCGTACGTTAGGCTGTATCTGAAGAAGAAAGTAGTCGTACGCTAGACTACACCCCGAAATGTACCGTACGCTAGGCAGTATCTGAGGATTTGAAGATCCAAATGGGTCGTACGTTAGACCGTATTGGAGTTGTTGAAGGTCAGAATGGATCGTACGTTAGATCGCATCTGAGCTGAAGGAGTCATATGTTGAGCTGAATCAGAATGAACCGTACGTTAGGCTATATCTGATAGTATTTGTATATGTTGTATTTGCAATAAGTGTCTGGGATGGGCTTATAGATGCCATCGTTAGGAGGATGTCAGAATGAATGTTGACATGGAGTGTATCTGAAAGATGTAGTCGAATCCTGAATGTAATTGATAAAGATGTCCGTCTGAATGGATCTTTTATTTTGACTATATCAGGAGGATAATTAACCTGAAAAATAAAGTTAGCTTCCTGCCATGTCATGATGCATGCGATGTTTTATGCTTCTGAGACTAAATGTGAACAATGTATGTATGCGTATGTTGTGAAATGATGTAATGAATAAATTATGCGTCTGAAATAAATGTGAGCATTGTATGCATGTATATGATGCGAAATGATGCATGAATGGATTATGTGTCTGAAACTTTCGTCGGGGAAAAATAAATCTCCATATTCTGGTTGGAGATATTTGTATTGATGGCCCTTTCTTAGCTGGGGATACTTGATTTCTGTCTGATGGTAAAAACATCCAACAGAGCCTGGCTGGGGATGGAAGAGATGACCAGTCTGTCTGGTGATGCCCTATTTCTTCTGGGGAATGACTGGTTTTTTGCTGGGAAAGGATTTGTAACCGGACTTGTTGGAAAGCATGGTTGGACCTTATCCTCGACCCTAAAGTCTTTTAGTAATTGCTATTGCTATTTTATGCATGTATTTTCGATAAACATCAATCATATTCAAATGCATATATCAATTCAAACTAAATCAATGGACGTTTACGCAAACAAAACAGAGCAAGTAAAAGCATTTTTTGGAAACAAAATTGTATTGATTTTGAAAGAGGGCCTGTAAACAGGCAATTCGTGTACAAGGAGACAGAAATCCTAGTAAGAGGAAATCGTCAAGAAAACAAAGAGAAAGCTATGCAGAAAAAGTCCTATTGATTTTAATTCCACTACTGTCATTATGTCTCCAAGCATCTCATCTCTTGCTGTCGGATGGAAGTGATTGGCTTGTTCAGTCCCTTGAACTTGGATGAAGCTGTCTGAGAACGGGACATAGTCATACGCTTTTAATCCCTAATTTTTGCCTGGACCGCCTTTTCAGGTTTTCAGTCCACCAGGATACCCTTTTTTTTTGCTCAAGCCGCCTTTTTAGGTTTTCGACTTGCCGGGTGTACATGCGTAGTATTTTTTAACTATGTCCGTGTTCACGGGATGCGGGGATTCTTCGTCATCCATTGTAGCAAGTATCATGGCTCCACCAGAGAATACCTTCTTAACCACAAATGGCCCTTCGTATGTGAGAGTCCATTTGTCTCTAGAATCACCTTGTTGTAGAATGATACGCTTTATTACCAAGTCGCCACTTCGGAATTATGGTGTTTTATTTTTAACTGCGTGCAGAGTTCAGTAATCATCTTGTTGTTCGGATTAGCACCATTATCAGTGATAGCTCTTTCAGGAGACCGCCGGTTTCTCAAATAGATATTTGACAGAATCCATCTTAGAAATCAATAAAGCGGTATGGTTCAACATATACTGTCTTAGTCGGCGAGCAGCCCAGGCCAAAGCGCAACAAGCTTTCTCGAGCTGTGAGTATCTTGTTTCACAGTCGGTACCTTTTTGCTAAGGTGGTATATTGCATGCTCTTTTCGACCAGACTCGTCATGTTGCCCCAACACACACCCCATTGAATTTTTCTAACACGGTCAAAGACATGATTAGAGGTCTTCCTTCAACTGGTGGTATCAGAATTGGAGGTTCTTGGAGATGCTCCTTGATTTTGTCTCAGTAATTTGAAGATGGATTTGCAAGTAGCGGTCAAATGGGAGCTAAATCGGGCGACGTGGTCCAGATTCACAATTTCGATCGATGCCTCATGCGGCTGAATGGTCCTTTCTTCTTGCAGTAGTCTGGCAAGCTCTCCAGGTACTTCACAATCTTCCTCACTTCCATCCTCGGCTTGGTAGATCGGATTTTCAAAGTCATAATGAACAGTAGCAGAGTTATTACCAACAGGATCCAGAGTGGATATGGATCGACAAATTGTTACGTGAGTGTGTGCAAGAAAACATAGCTTATTTGAAAGATGACAGGAAAGATAAAGAGCGCAATATTTGAATGCAAAAAGTCCATAGATTCATTGAATGTGAATATGCTTATGAAAATGACAGAACCCTTAACAAATTAGCTATTGTGCCCCGGGTATATACACAATGCTTTAAAACACTAAAATAGCAATAACAATTACTCCTGACTAAAGGAAATCAGGATAGTGTCTTCAGCCTTCCAATTGTCGATTCCGTCACCAATTATTGGGAAAATCCAGCTATCCAGGTTGCAAACGCTATCAGCATCTTCCACAGCATTGACAGTCTCGTCAGGATTAGGCAGAGGAGCAGTGATGACATTAGGAGTCTCCGGAGGATCAGAGGTAGCCATCTGTATCTTTCCACTTCGAATGCCGCTTTCAACATGTTCACCTGTTAATATAAGTTCAGTGAAACCCAATGAGGAACTCCTTAATAGATGGCTGTAGAATGGGCCAGTCAGTGTGCTCATGAACATGTCCACTAATTCTCGATCAGTCATAGGGGGTTTGACTCTGCCAGCCACATCTCTCCATTTTTGAGCATATTCTTTGAAGCTTTCTTTAGATCCCATCGTCATATTCTGCAACTGTAGCCGAGTAGGCGCTAATTCAGAATTATACTGGTAGTGCTTGTAGAAAGCTGTCGCTAAATCAGTCCAGGTGCAGATGTCAGAGCTCTCGAGCTGATAGTACCATTCTAACTGTGTGCCAAACAGACTCTCTTGGAAGAAATGGATCCATAGCTTCCTATCAGCGGTATGCGGCTGAATCTTTCTCACATAAGCTCTCAGGTGCATTTGAGGACAAGATGCCCCATCATACTTAGTGAAAGCGGGGACCTTGAATTTACGGGGAATGACCACATCTGAGACCAGACCTAAGCTTTCGAAATCCAGACCGGGCGCCTTCTGACCCTCCATAGCTAGCATGCGTTCTTCCAGCAACTTATACTTATCATCTTTTGGAGAGTATTGTTCGTTCTCATAATCTTCATCGTCGTCCTCAGGGTTGAAGAGATCAACATCCTCATCTTCTGAATCTGTCTCTGTTTCCTCTTCTTGATCCTTCGGAATTCTGATTTTGACTCCCGCAGCCTGTCCTTCAAGCCTTCTTCCCGGGTTAATGTTACTCACAGATTTCTTGTCTTTCTTCTTCTCGAGCAAAAGAGCCTTCAGTTCCTCCTGCCCCTTGGATAAGTTCAAGATCATCTCCTGGAGTTGAGCATTCTGAGCATGGAGATCTTTGACAGTTTGTTCGAGGTCCATTTTTCTGTTTGGAGGAAAACCGTGAGAACACTGATCCCTTAGAATACCTGTTATGCAATGTTATGCTATGCAATGTTATGCTATGCAATGTATGAACTGTTTTTACCGTATAAAGTCCTTGAAATGGTCAATATAATGCCATGATGTTATGATGTTATGATGTTATGTAAATAACAAGCACAAGCAAGTCACACAACAATCATTCCTAAGTTTTAAGGCTTGCATGAGTTCCATAGGTAAGTACCCTCCCCACTGAAGTTTGGTTGGTTCAACCTGTCCTAGAATAGTAACCGGGTTCTAGAAGGATCTCAAATCATCGACCTTTCCTTAAGTCCACTTCAGTGCAACACCAAATGGTTGACCGAAGCTTCCCTAAAGTCCAATCTCAAAGAGTGTAGTATCGAGTATCAACCAACCCCAGTCGGAACCGAAGTCAGTTATCTCACTACTTTCTAATGGCTAGGATGAGTCAATTAGGGTTCTAAAGGTCTGGTTAATGCTTTGATGACACCACGCGAATGCCAAATTTTTTCTCAAGTCAACATGAGGAACATCAGGACATCCAAAGTATCACATTAACCGTAGCCATCATTTTAACCATTCCAGTATACGCCGGATAGTCGCGATGATCTATTGCTACTTACCTAGGGTACACTAGATCCGGGTGTAGGATCTTTCACTCAAAAATACCCTTAAAAGAAGGAACAATTTGAAAACATAAATGATTTTTTAAGGTGACCTCTCTTTGTAGTCCCCAGCAGAGTCGCCAGTTCTGTCATACGGTGAACTGACTTTATGTGTTTTTAATCGCAATGTCGCGGTTAGCAAGAGTCGCCACCGACTTTTCTTTTATCCCATAAGGAAAGGTGGAAAAGAACAGGAAAGACCTTAATTTAGATTTTGGATTCGGGAGGTACATTATACAAAGGGAAGGTGTTAGCACCCTTTGTATCCATGGTTATCCATGGGCTCTTAATTGCTTAATCATTCATGTTTTTCTAGTTTGAAAAAGTGTTTGAGAAATGTGTAGGAAATATTTTGAAAAGGAGAATTTAACTTTGTAACGATTCTTGAATGAATGTATACAAAGTGGTTATCTCGTTTAGTTTTGAAAGTCGTTTAGAAAAATATAACTCGGCAATGATCCTAGTACGAATGTATGCCAAGTGGTGATTTTCTAAAAGATGTTTTGAAAGGTGTGAGGTGTGAAAAGTATTTTAGGTTATGAATAAGCAATTAAGAGGTATACCTACCCAAGGTCTTTACGGGCATTTCCTATCCTTGTGAGGGTAAAACTGTCCTTACTATTGAGAAGTAAGTAATTTTATCCTTTGGATGTAAAAGGGACATCGTAGGGTCATCGATTGGTCATTGAAGGCAACAGTTGTGAGGATACCTTAGCATTCGAAGGGACTATCATCATTTAACCGTAGGCTACACCGAAGGGTCATCGAGGGACAAAGGCAACATTCGAGGGACTATGATGATTTAACCGAAGGATCTTTGCTAAGTGCATCCCCACATTCGCGGGACCTGACCATAATACCGTAATCGTAGGGTAACAAAGAGAGGTCCAAGATCGCATGTTTAACGGCAAAGTTTTACAATTAATTAGATAGTCGTAACCGATTAAGTAATTAGGTCCACATTAAAATCGATGAAATCAATACGTTAAAATCGGCTAGATAATTCAGGATGAATCTCCATATAAAAATTAAGTAATTCAGAATCCATCTCCATAAGGGTACCCCACACATAAAGCGGAATACCTAGCCGGCCGTTTCCTCGGGAATATGTAAGCCTTTACACAATTCAACACACGGGTTAGAACATCGAGATAAAGTACAATTGAAAATTGCACCACAACACAACGGTCATAAAGTCAGGCCAAATAATGCAGAATTATAATAAATCTTGGTTAGATAGACATAAGGCAGAATAGAAAAGAAACAAAACAGCCACTGTCTCGTTCGCTCCTGCTTCGCCTAGCGAAGGCTTAGCGAGTGCTCGCTACAGGCTCGCTTAGCGATGTGCTAGCGAGCGGCTACGGGTTTTGAGTTTGACAGCAGCATGATCTCCGGAACCCTGAACTTCATGACATTTAATTACATGAATAGCATGGACAAACATTCAGGATATTCAGGCATACTTAAATTCACATGTGAAATTAAATTACATATCCAAAAAGTTAATCATGATGTCTTATGTATGTAGAGATTACCGATTAAAAGCATACAACAGTAGTGATGCGCAAACCTGTTTGCAACTGAGCTGCGATGGTGAAAGGACCTGACCGCTTTTGGTATCGGATGGAGTTGGGCGGCGGTAGCTTCGGAGCGGATGAGTGACCTTCAGGGTTTCTTTACTCGGAATCCTTCAAGTTGATCTCCAGGGTTTCTATGCCAGGGTTTCCGTCCGTCTTTGTCTGTCTTTCCCTTTTTGTGACTGAAGTGTCGGTATTTATAGTGATTGTGGTGACCTAATGGGCTCAGAATGAAGCCCAGAATTTCTGGTGTTCGCCAGCTTCGCTAGGCGAGCGTTGTAGCGAGGGGTTCGCTAGGCGAAGGTTTTGCTCGCCTAGCGAGCAGGCCAGTTTGGGCCATTTTCTGGATTTTGCCACCTGTGAGCTGGGCCTTTGTTCTTTTAGGGTCAATGTCTTGAAAAATAAGTTGGAGTGTCCTGAAAAATGCCTTGTAATATTAACGGGCAAATTTTGGGGTATGACAGATGGCTACTGATATTGATGTTGATTGAATTGGTTACCATCATAGTGTTATTGTTGTGATCTGTCCAACTACCCTGGCCACCACTCCATCTGATATAGAAGATGGTTATCTGGAATGGTATTATTGTGTTTCGCATCCACGTTTGGTCCCTCCCCATCGTGAAGAACCAAGAGAGGTACCCGTTCCTGTTTATGATGCAGGACCATCTGATCCTAATTGGGCCCGTGTATCTACATTGATTCATCGTTATCTGAGACAGGTTCATGCCGAAGAGGAAGATCCACAGTTTGCTGATTTATTTGAAGCTTTGCATATTTCTCGTTCACATTGATTTTTGTATTAAGTTTTAGAACTGAATATAATAGAAATAATATAATATTCATGTTTTGATTACATATTCATGTTTTGATTACATATTCATGCTAATATATGCGTAAGTAATTGCCAATGTTGTAAACGTCCTGCAAATCCTAACATCCAAGACGTTGTTGCTTGACAACGAAACTTCTTCCAATCTAATGTGACCAGTGGCAACGAAAACCCCTCTTTCATGTTAATCTGATAACAAAAATTAAAACATATATTTAATAAAGTGAAATAATTAAAAAAATAAGTCATATAAAATAAAATACGTACCTGAACCCATTGATTTTGGTTAACAAAACCAATGCAATAAATGGAGACATTTAGTGAATATGAACTTGTCATAGGAAAGAAAGTCATGCACGAATTACCTAAACATACAAGTACAACATTATAGCGATTCGCTATCAAGTAACCCATATCTGGTAGAGTCAACCATTTTTCTAGTGGCTGTGAACTAAAGGATTCTATCATCAAAGATTCTCTCACTTCTGACAACCGATTACAAAATAACTTGTCATACAAAGTTGACCTATCCTTGTCCATTATTTCCAACCCCAAGTCTCTACGAACCATTGACCAACCATCCTCACCATATCCCATGCAATGACTCTAAATCCATAATTACTATCTGATTCAACATTAACTACATCTTCAATGTATGACCTAATATGATTAGGAAATTGAAGAGTGAAATGTTTCTTTGATTGTGGTTGCTTCTTTGATGATTTTAACTTCTTCGAAGTCTGTGATGGTTGATATTGCCTTTGTGAAGATTGAGATGCCTTATCAACATACTCATGATACGAAGGGTCCCTATAAATATCATATTCTGCTGCTTTTTTCCCTTTCTTCTTCACTCCTCCTTTGATTTTTAATTTCTCGGGTGGTGGACACAATGGAGTCATTATGGGGTATGCAAGTTCACAAACCCTACTCTTTAATGCCCTTTTCCCAATAACATCTAATGACCTAAACCGTTTCCATAATTCATCTATTGCACAAGTCATATCCACCTCTGATCCATCATTTGCACCTACCTCTAACTCAACTTCCATAGTTAGTTTCCTCCAATGAACATGAACAGTATCTATGGGTATCGGTATACCACCTGGTGCGTATCTTCCTAACTCACAAACACAAGGTAACCCATAAGATGTTCTAAGAGTACAACCACATATTTGTCTGTTAGTTCCAACATAATCAACTCTTAATAACTCTTCAGCAATACGTCTCAAAGCAGCTCGAGACACTGAACCACGCAAATTACCATAAAATGGACTTATGTGCGCGTGTTCAACTTCGTAAAAACTTTTTTGAGAAGAAGCTCTAATGTCTCCCAGTTGTAACCTCAAGTTGTTATTCATAGCTTCCTAACATTTGACCATGTCACCTATATTGTTTCCTAATGTAACACCCCTTTTTCTACCCCAAGTTATTTAGCATATAATCAGAGTAAATAAGCACGCATATAAAGAAAAGGGCGTCACATCGACGTTTTCGAAACTTAAAACTTTCAAAAAACCAACAATACACCTGGTCATTCAAAATAACACATTCCACTCATCATGAATATTCAAGCAATATGCGTTCGCAGCGGAAAATAAAGAATACTCATGTATTTCATAATATGATCCATGTCCCATACCATGATCATCTCTCAATAATCACTTCCAATAAAATAAAGCAATTAATGACATAAAGCATATCAAAATAAGATATGAGTTCAATACTACTAATCTACCCAGTGTTACATGACCAGAGCATTGACTCATTACCTAATTTCAAACTAAATACAGAAACTCTCCAGCTATTCTTGAGCGAGCTACCGTCCACCTACTCCAGCAATACTACTCTGTAGTATCTGCACGATACCCATGTAAAGGTAACATTCAAACAGAAAGGGTGAGAATTCAAATCATCATGGAATAGCATAATAAGGCACAATGAATTAAAACACAATTTAAGAATTCATCACACTTGGTATAATCACGTCAATAATATTAACCAACAAACATCTCACATATTTCAAACGTACATCGCATCCACATCAATACATGCATTCAGTGATCCCATAACTATAGACAACTCAATGCAAGACAATGTGACTCTATGCATGTGGTACCTCAATGTGAATTCAAAGTTTCACCGCTTTCCGATTCAATATCTAGAATCCAAGCCACGCTTCCGATCCGGACAAGACCAAAGCCCTACGTCTGTTTCCAATGAAGGATCATCGCTTAATACTACGCCTAATCCTAATTAAGGATTAACGTCTGCTACGTCTGTTTCCAATGAAGGATCACCGCTTAAATACTACGCCTAATCCCAATTAAGGATTAACGTCTGCTACGTCTGTTTCCAATGAAGGATCACCGCTTAAATACTACGCCTAATCCCAATTAAGGATTAACGTCTGCTACGTCTGTTTCCAATGAAGGATCACCGCTTAACCACTTCCACAATGAAGTCAACCATGCTATGAATGAATGCACACATACCAACACATATGCAATTAAGACCATCTATATACCGTCTTAACATCCCACATATCACCATGACTCACAATTGGTACATATACACATTCATCACAACACATCAATTACGATTACATATACACATCCATAACCATAAATCATTCACAATTCAATAATGGTATACATACACGTTCATACAATATATTATTCACCAATATATGCCAATCATCAAATATGTACACATAGATTTCATTCCAAAACACACACAACATTTAAATATCAATTTTCCACTTTTCAAACAGTGTTAACCGGTTAACGCCCTGGGTTAATCGGTTAACGCAAAACAGAATGCGCTTCTTGGCAATTTATAACAGTGTTAACCGATTAACGCCCTGGGTTAACCGGCTAACGCAAGACAGAATGCAATTTTTTCAATATTATAACAGTGTTAACCGGTTAACGCCCTGGGTTAACCGGTTAACGCAAAACAGAATGCTGTTCCTGCGCTAACACGAAACAGAATGCAGATTTCCCCGCATTTTTCATCGTTGGAGGACTTCCGGACCTCCGATTTCGATTCCGTAAAAAGCTACACGTTCAGAAAATTATGACTCATTCCAAATATATATTCATTCACAGTTTTAGCATAATTTAATCATCACAATTCAAGAGTATTTATCAAGACCTAATAATTCCAAACCATGCCAATTAAGGATTTCAACCTAAAACATGTTCCTACCCATTGACCCAATCATACTAACCCATAATGATAAGGATTTCCCCCCTTACCTTGTCAATTTGATGGAAACCTTGACTCCTCTCGCTTTTCCTCTCCTCTTTCCCTATTGCCTTCAGTGCTCAAGTGAATTCTAATTCTCACTTCCTTCACTCTTACTATTTATAATAGTATTCTAGTTGGGCTTAAATCATCTAATTTAATCACTAGGTCCAATAATACCTAATATTTAAATACCTTTATTTAAATTTAAATAATTAATCACTCACCATGCAACCAAGTTAATTAATTAATTCAATTATTTAATTATTTCTCATATCAACTAAACAATTAATTCCCACACTAATTAAGTTAATTAATCCATTATTATACTACCTCACAACCGCTTAATTACT
Organism: Lathyrus oleraceus; assembly: GCF_024323335.1. Taxonomy (NCBI): domain Eukaryota; kingdom Viridiplantae; phylum Streptophyta; class Magnoliopsida; order Fabales; family Fabaceae; genus Lathyrus; species Lathyrus oleraceus. Next base: position 105,556,460 of record NC_066585.1, read on the forward strand.
TAACATTCCAATTAATTAAATATAATATAATAAAAATAATATAATAATTAATTCCTAAAAATTGGGCTGTTACAACTCTCCCCCACTTAAAAGATTTTCGTCCTCGAAAATTCCTCAGACGAACAACTCTTGATACGATTCCCTCATCTTATCCTCGAGTTTCCAAGTAATATTTTCATGCACCGATATCACTAATGGCAATCAAAGGTGTACCCTTAATAATTCACATACCTTGGATTAGTCCATCATCGGTAGTGGTCTCCGCACCAGCCAATGCAAACACCTTTCCATTCACTTGCTCCTTCTTCGGCTTATCACATTGCGAACTAATGTGACCTTTCTCACCACAGTTGAAACAAGTCACGTTCGAACCAACCCTACACTGGTTTGCTCTGTGACCAATCCTGCCACAATTGAAACACTTCACATGATCTCTACTACAATCAACAGCACGATGACCTTCAACGCCACAGTTGAAACACGTAAGTGGAGTAGAAGATTCTCCCCCACTTGGCTTCTTGCCAAAACCGAATTGTTTCCTCTTGTCATCATACGGTTTCCCCCGATCCTGGTCTTTCTCCTTCAAACTCTTGTAGACAGAAGCACTCTTCCTACTATCCTCATCATAAATCCGACTCTTGTTAACCAACTCCGTAAAACGAGTAATCTGTTGGTAACCAATGGCCTTCTTGATATTATGTCTCAAGCCATTCACAAACTTCAAACATTTAGATCTCTCAGCATTAACAGTACTGTAATGAGGACAATACTTGATAAGCTCCTGAAATCTGGCAGCATAATCAGCAACGGTACCATTTCCTTGCTTCAATTCAAGGAACTCCACCTCTTTCTTCCCACGACAATCTTCTGGGAAATAGTTCTCCAAGAAGGTATCACGGAAAAGAGTCCAAGTAACTTCAATGTTGTCTTCTTCGAACCTTTGAAGAGTGTTATTCCACCAATCTTCAGCTTCCTTCTCAAGCATATGGGTACCAAACTGCACTTTCTGAGCATCAGTACAGTTCATGACTCTGAAGATCTTCTCAATTGCTTTCAGCCAAGCTTGAGCTTTCTCAGGTGCATGCTCACCCTCAAAGATAGGAGGATTGTTCCGCTGGAATTGCCCCAAAGCACGGAACTCATCATCATCTCCCTTTTGGTTACCGGCATTCACATTCGCTTGATGGGCATTCGCTTGATAGATCTGACCCATGGATTCAACCAGCATCCTCAGTGCCTCAGCAATGGCATCATCATTCCTGCATGCAACCATTGTCCTGAACAACCCGAAACATCAAACAAACAGTATCGATCGTGTCAGATACACAATCAAATACCACGGAAAACCTACTACTATTGACCAACTGGTCGACCATGCGCTGATACCACTAATGTAACACCCCTTTTTCTACCCCAAGTTATTTAGCATATAATCAGAGTAAATAAGCACGCATATAAAGAAAAGGGCGTCACATCGACGTTTTCGAAACTTAAAACTTTCAAAAAACCAACAATACACCTGGTCATTCAAAATAACACATTCCACTCATCATGAATATTCAAGCAATATGGTTCGCAGCGGAAAATAAAGAATACTCATGTATTTCATAATATGATCCATGTCCCATACCATGATCATCTCTCAATAATCACTTCCAATAAAATAAAGCAATTAATGACATAAAGCATATCAAAATAAGATATGAGTTCAATACTACTAATCTACCCAGTCTTACACGACCAGAGCATTGACTCATTACCTAATTTAAAACTAAATACGGAAACTCTCCAGCTATTCTTGAGCGAGCTACCGTCCACCTACTCCAGCAATACTACTCTGTAGTATCTGCACGATACCCATGTAAAGGTAACATTCAAACAGAAAGGGTGAGAATTCAAATCATCATGGAATAGCATAATAAGGCACAATGAATTAAAACACAATTTAAGAATTCATCACACTTGGTATAATCACGTCAATAATATTAACCAACAAACATCTCACATATTTCAAACGTACATCGCATCCACATCAATACATGCATTCAATGATCCCATAACTATAGACGACTCAATGCAAGACAATGTGACTCTATGCATGTGGTACCTCAATGTGAACTCAAAGTTTCACCGCTTTCCGATTCAATATCTAGAATCCAAGTCACGCTTCCGATCCGGACAAGACCAAAGCCCTATGTTTGTTTCCAATGAAGGATCACCGCTTAATACTACGCCTAATCCCAATTAAGGATTAACGTCTGCTACGTCTGTTTCCAATAAAGGATCACCGCTTAAATACTACGCCTAATCCCAATTAAGGATTAACGTCTGCTACGTCTGTTTCCAATGAAGGATCACCGCTTAAATACTACGCCTAATCCCAATTAAGGATTAACGTCTGCTACGTCTGTTTCCAATGAAGGATCACCGCTTAACCACTTCCACAATGAAGTCAACCATGCTATGAATGAATGCACACATACCAACACATATGCAATTAAGACCATCTATATACCGTCTTAACATCCCACATATCACCATGACTCACAATTGGTACATATACACATTCATCACAACACATCAATTACGATTACATATACACATCCATAACCATAAATCATTCACAATTCAATAATGGTATACATACACGTTCATACAATATATTATTCACCAATATAGGCCAATCATCAAATATGTACACATAGATTTCATTCCAAAACACACACAACATTTAAATATCAATTTTCCACTTTTCAAACAGTGTTAACCGGTTAACGCCCTGGGTTAATCGGTTAACGCAAAACAGAATGCGCTTCTTGGCAATTTATAACAGTGTTAACCGATTAACGCCCTGGGTTAACCGGTTAACGCAAGACAGAATGCAATTTTTTCAATATTATAACAGTGTTAACCGGTTAACGCCCTGGGTTAACCGGTTAACGCAAAACAGAATGCTGTTCCCGCGCTAACACGAAACAGAATGCAGATTTCCCCGCATTTTTCATCGTTGGAGGACTTCCGGACCTCCGATTTCGATTCCGTAAAAAGCTACACGTTCAGAAAATTATGACTCATTCCAAATATATATTCATTCACAGTTTTAGCATAATTTAATCATCACAATTCAAGAGTATTTATCAAGACCTAATAATTCCAAACCATGCCAATTAAGGATTTCAACCTAAAACATGTTCCTACCCATTGACCCAATCATACTAACCCATAATGATAAGGATTTCCCCCCTTACCTTGTCAATTTGATGGAAACCTTGACTCCTCTCGCTTTTCCTCTCCTCTTTCCCTATTGCCTTCAGTGCTCAAGTGAATTCGAATTCTCACTTCCTTCACTCTTACTATTTATAATAGTATTCTAGTTGGGCTTAAATCATCTAATTTAATCACTAGGCCCAATAATACCTAATATTTAAATACCTCTATTTAAATTTAAATAATTAATCACTCACCATGCAACCAAGCTAATTAATTAATTCAATTATTTAATTATTTCTCATATCAACTAAACAATTAATTCCCACACTAATTAAGTTAATTAATCCATTATTATACTACCTCACAACCGCTTAATTACTTAACATTCCAATTAATTAAATATAATATAATAAAAATAATATAATAATTAATTCCTAAAAATTGGGCTGTTACACCTAACACCTGCTTTAACTTCCAATGAGCAGATTCAACCCTAAAAATAACATATTGAAAATATTAAAATATCACATATAAAAAAAATACATGGAAAAAATTATAACACATACCAATTAGTCGTCGTGTTACCTAAATGTAGCACTCGATTAATCCACGCTCCAACAAATCTATGTCTATGTGGAGTCAACCATGTGTCTTTCACATAATTAATAAATCCACTATAATCAACACATGCCTGCTCAAGTTGATGCAACCGTTGACCATACTCAACCTCATCACTAGCCCAAACAACTTCCATCCATAATGTGTCTATCGTCTTTTGCAGGTCATTCACCACATATTGTTTGCATTTTGCACCAACGTTTTTGTCAATGTGAAATCTACATAGAATATTAATCGACCTGGGAAACACAATTTCAATTGCTTTCACCAAAGCAAGATCTTTATCTGTCAAAATCACTTTTGGACACAAATCTTTCTTCACAAACAATTCTTTAAGTTTCTCCAATACCCAACAAAAATTCTCTGTCTGCTCAAACTCTATATACGCAAATGCAACAGCAAAAGTCAACTCGGTTGATGTCATGCCAACAATTTCAAACAAAGGTTGTCTATATTTGTTTGTCTTGTAGGTGTTACCCATAACTAACACAATAGAAAAAAAATTCAACAACTTAACTGAATCAGGTTGTGCCCAAAATATCTCTCTCATAACTTCCGAGTCATCCTTTTTTCTACTCCAATACACATAACCTGCATCCTCAATAAGTTTAAACAAATGTTGTATCTCACTTCTAGGACCTCTTATCTTTTTTTCTATCACACTCTCATGCTTGTATATTTGCATAATCTGAGTGACATTCTCTGGATCTCAGTCTTGCAAGGAAATCAATATGTGTCTAGGTGGTACATGTCTCTTTGTCAAATCAGCGACATGTTGCTTCTCACCTGTGGTCAACCTACCAACAAAGGAATGACTTTCTAATCTATCAGGTAAACCATGATTATGAACCCCATATTTTACACCAATCTTCCAACCAGACCCATCTTTCGCGAGTCGACCTGATTTTAAATGGGCATCCACATTTCTTGGACGCACTCTGGATTCCACTATCAATATCCTTGTGTTTTCCACCTTTATCACAATCAAATATTAAATTTGTTACTTCTCCCTCTCTTGCCTGTTTCAGTATTTGAACGAGTGATAATAACAGTTACTTTATTATCGATTCCAACCTCTTTAATCCATCTGATCACCTCTTCTCGTGTACAAAATCTTCCCGTCGTTAAAAATGCATTAGAAGTATCTACACATATTTGGGGAAGATTTTCCATTCCTGCACAATAAAAAAAAGTAAAAAGAAATGCAAACCGGAAGTCTTCAAAGAAGAGTTCCGGAATACAGAAAAATAATTCCGGAAGTCTTCAAGGAAGAGTTCCGGTATGTGTCACTTTGTTAACAAAAACTCTTTCAATAAGTGTTCCGGAACGTTTTTTTTTATAAAAAGAACCGAAATCTTTACGTAAGTCTTTCGGTTTACTGTTTGTAGTGTTAGATGTCTTTCAAAGTCTTCTGGTTTGAAAAAAATACATACTGGAAGTCTTTTTCTAGGAGTTCCGTACGAGGGTGGAATGTGTAATTTTTGGAAGTATCAACTGAATGGTAAAAGTGAAATGGTAAATTGGTTAAAAACAATTAAGGGTAAAATTGGTATTTTTAAAAAATTATTGGGGTATGAGTCTAATTGTAGGGGTATGAAGTAAAATTTCCCTGCCCCTCGGCTTGAACTTGGTCCGTTATAGAATGAAATGTGTAGTGAAGTGATATAATATAAGTCTTAGTGCGGTGGAGCAAGTTTCTGGTACAAAGGAGAAAAGTTGAACCTGCAAGGTTAAAACTATGACGCCCAAGTCAGTGATTGAGTGAGAAGTATTTTGAGAGTTAAAATGAATTAAATAACTGAAATGATGCGACCTAATCTTTATATAGGAGGGATAGGTAAAGTCGTCCATGTGATCCCCCTTGTGTAGATGACTGTTTGATTAAATTCAACTGTGAGAGATGTGATGGAGAATGTGATTGTGTGTCCTCAACAGAGATGATGATCCATCTGTACCTTTCCTTTTTAACGTTTGTGACTGGATCTTCTTCGTAGACTTTGAAGTCAGACAAAACATCTCATAATATGATAATAACGTGGATATGGCTTAATGAAGCAAATCAATTTTTGTAAGTTAAATTTTCACCTACACACCAATAATGGATATATCTCTAAATAAATAAAAACTATTAACTTAATTTCGGTTAAAAAGCATTAAACAATGTATCCAATTTAACCCATACATCGAAGTTAAAAGCCTTAGAATAATGTTCCTGTTTGGTGGATCTGATTCTGAATAGTGCTCTAGTCAGGTGAAGCTAGAAATCAAACGGTCTAAGATCAATACAACCCCCACCCTTTCACACTCAAACGACAAATACACCTAAGCTCACCGTCATCATACCAAAAAAGAAAGGTTAGGTTGTCTTGTTGGGCTTTACGAACAGACAAACCCAAAAAATATATACTTTAACAAAAACCATAATAACAATAACAGTAATGGAAGAAGAAAGAAGAACAACAGAGAGAATAGAGAAAGAAAAAAGGGTCCATTCATTCATTGTTTGATTGGGAAGGAAGAAATCATCTCTAGGAAAAACAAAACACAACGTTTCTCAAACTAATGGGACCTATGTAACCCCTCTACCGTGTTTTGTAATCTTGGTAATTTTATTATAGTTCAAAACAAATGGGTAGTGATAGAGCTATCACCAACCACTTTTATCTTCCCACTCGGTTCTTTCACTTGGGATCAAAGTCTTCATCACCAACATCGTCATCTTCTTCGTTGTTGTTCTCTTCACGATCATGATCTTCTGTATAAATCTCGCTACTGGATCTGAATTTCACTCTTACGGATCCACTTTCAAATTTTGCGACTTTTCAGCTTTTTCTAATGGACCCAGCTGCTTCTCGTCCTGCTGTAGTCATCGACAATGGCTCCGGGTACTTTTTCATACTCCATTTTTAATACCCCAATTGGGTTTTATCTCTTTTTTTTATCAATATCAAAATTGGGACATCACGTGTTTGTTGAAATGCCTGAATTAGGTTTTCTTAGTTTTGTGATTGAAATTGAGCAGCACGAATTGGGTTTACGTTGGATGTTAAATTATGGTGTTTTGTTGCAGGTATACCAAGATGGGGTTTGCTGGTAATGTTGAACCTTGCTTTATTGTTCCTACCGTTGTTGCAATTAATGAGTCGTTTCTGAATCAATCGAGGAGTTCTTCCAAGGGAAATTGGATTGCACAGCATAATGCTGGTGTTATGGCTGATCTTGATTTCTTTATTGGAGATGATGCACTTTCTAAGGCTCGGTCTAGTAGCACTTATAATCTCACCTACCCGATTAAGCATGGTCAGGTTGAGAATTGGGATGCCATGGAACGATACTGGCAGCAGTGTATATTCAATTATTTGAGGTGTGATCCTGAGGACCACTATTTTCTCTTGACAGAGAGTCCATTGACAGCACCCGAGAGTCGCGAGTATACTGGAGAAATCATGTTTGAGACTTTTAATGTGCCTGGACTTTACATTGCTGTGAACTCAGTGCTTGCTCTGGCTGCTGGCTACACAACGTCTAAGGTATGTAGTTGGTACTGATGAAAAATATTGTGTTTGTGTATTATGTTGATAGAATTATGATAGGATATTATGACACTGTCTGATTTATGAAACCTTGCCTAGTGGAAATGTGTTGTTTTACTGTTGTATCATGTTGATAGAATTGGAATGATGGAATGGAACAGAACTGTTAGTCTTGAAGGGGGTTTATTTATTCAAACTTGTGGTTGTGGAAAGTCTTCTGTACAACTTGCTAGCTATCTAAACACAAAATGTATAAGATTGTTTATCTGCTCCTGCAGTTTGATGCTTTGGATATCTTGCTTGAAACTGAATGTGAACCACTCTGTTGAGTAAGAACTGGTTGTAGTAGATAATTTATCATCTGTGGCATATAGAATGTAACAATGGTTCAGCATATTTGCATGCAAACCTGAAGATTACCATTTGACCTTTCAAAAAATATTGTTTGTTGAATTTTTTTAGGCTGATCTAGAATTTTTTTTTAGTGTGAGATGACAGGAGTTGTAGTTGATATTGGAGATGGGGCTACACATGTTGTACCAGTTGCGGATGGTTATGTTATTGGAAGTAGCATCAAGTCAGTTCCTATTGCTGGAAAGGATGTTACTCTTTTTGTCCAGCAGCTAATGCGGGTAGGTAATCCTTGTATAAAATTAGAAGGTTATTGGGCCACCACTTGTCCTGAGTTTGAAAACATGTTAATGTATACTTGTTAATGTTAAAGGTTCTCACAGTTTACGATTTAGACTAGATAATTAAACCATGCACGGGTAAATGCCAATCATGGATGAGTGGGATTTGATGTATTTATGATAATATTGTTTATGTTACTTTGTTAATAAATAAAAGTGATTTGATTCTTTATCTGCAAGTTGCAAATCCTGACTCATGCTCTGTCTCATGTTGACATTGATTTATGCAGGAAAGAGGAGAGAATATACCTCCAGAAGACTCTTTTGAAGTGGCTCGGAAAGTGAAAGAAATGCATTGCTACACCTGCTCTGACATAGTGAAGGTGTCTTGAGTTCAGCGCTTATATTGTTTTGGCATAATCCTTAAAGGAGTTTGTGGTGTGATGCTAGTATTAGTTTTGCTTCCTTGGTTTTTGTTAATCCCAACATTTTCTTGGCTAATCTCTAAATTTCCTCACCACTTTAGTTTGATTTTTTATTCATGTGAAACAAGTGATGTTAAGTTATCTACTGGATTTAATAATTTTGCTTTATAATAATTGCTCTATTTCTCTTAGGAATTTAATAAGCATGACAAAGAACCAGCCAAGTATATCAAGCAATGGAGAGGCGTAAAACCAAAGACCGGGGCTCCATATTCCTGTGATATTGGCTATGAACGCTTTCTTGGCCCTGAGGTTTGTTCTTAGGCTTTTTAGACTTTCTCTATCCTCCATACTAGATCTATCAGATGGTTCTGAATTATAATACCTGAACCTACATTATAAATTGATGAATTAAATAAACATATACATGATTAGTTCCCATTTCCTATCATGAAATTAGTGAGGACTACATCAGAGTAGTCAATAGTGGCGCTATCCCGCTATTATGGAGCGAGCGGAAGCCGACCGCTATGGGAAGAGCCTTAGCGGTGCAAAATACTATAACGGCCGCTATAGGGTAAATAGCAGGATGGCGGAGCAGAGCGGTTCCCGGCCCAAAGTGGTTTCTGGCCCCGCTATCATTTTCCCCTCTAAAAAACCGAAATTACCCCTTAAGTTTACAACGTTTTAAGGGCAATTTTAGGTTTTTCAATCAAATTTGAGTTGAGACTCAACCTTAACCTTCATTCATAGTATGCACTTCAAGAGTCATGTGTGCTTTGATTTATGAATATTTTATGAGTTGAGTTATTTGTTTAATTTTACATTAAATATATGTTTATAATTATTATATGAAACTTATACAAAAAATAATTCAATGAGTAGTCATCCCGCTATTCCACTTTTGGGGCCGGCTGCTCCCCGCCGTTATCCGGGAATGACTACTCTGGACTAAAGAAAAATGGAAAAAAACTTAAAGTGGCATTATTCATTTGGCTTGCCCAGATATCTTCTGATTATAAGGTCAAATTTTGTTGCTTTTCCTTTTTGGGTTATAAAAAGATTTCTAAAATCTAACACGGGATGGGAATGGGATGCTTAAGTGCAGGTAATGCAGATCCTGTCTGGGATTTGAACCTGGGATCACTGATCATGGATTCTCCTAAGACTTTGTTTGAGTGTTTGGGAGTTTGTAGAAGGGAGGGGAGGGCTTTGAAAAAGGGGAAGGATTGAGTGAAAAGAATAGAATGATTTAGGTGGGGAGGTTTTTGGGGGATTTATTTTTATTCAAAAATCAAAATCTCCCTAATTTGGGGAAACTAAAAAATTGGATTGGAGGAGGGGTTTGGAGGGTTTTGGGAGGGCTTTGACAAATTGTTCAAATATAATTTTTGTTGTTATAGTATTGCAAAAATTTAAAATATGTTAATGATAATCACTATTTTATCATTCTATACAAAATCTTTTTTCCAAAAAAATATTAAAGATTTTCTTAAAAAAATGTTAAATATTTCTCTATATTTTAATAAAAAATAGTTTTTCGAAGCCCTCCCTTCCAAACTCCCAAACAAAGCCTAATAGACTTGATAATACCACTTTGCAATTGATCTTGGTACTCCGTAAGTTTGTTCCTTCAACTCAGGAAGAACTCATGAAAGTGTAGTATTCCTTAATGTGATTGTGTAGCCTTGGTGTAATAGTTGAAGTAATATACAGGTTTGGGTCATTTTATCAATAGGATTGGTGATTTATAGACTTATGTGTTTTCCCTGCTATTTTGCAGGTTTTCTTTAATCCTGAGATGTATAGCAGCGACTTCACCACTCCATTGCCGGTCGTAATAGACAAGTGCATTCAGTCTGCACCAATTGACACAAGGAGATCATTATATAAGGTGAAGCACCTCATCTCAATTTAATGGTAACATTTTGTATGAAATAAGCCATGGAAGTGCCTACTTTTGAGGCCCAAATATTTCAATATGCTGTTTTAACATGATATCCTTAAAATTTTAAATTTTAGTGAGTAATCAGCTTCACCTTAGTATTAAAGAACTTCTAATGTTCAATCTTTAGTGAAGTGCATTTTCTGCTGCTGGCCTAGAGGCAATACATCAGTTCCATGTGCTATATCAGTCCACAGACAAGCCCAGATATTTAATTTAGGATCTTACTAAATTCAAGGCCTCCACTCTACATGTTATTAATGATTGAACTCTCAACCTTAACCACTTGCCCATTTGACTTTTACATTTCAGAATATAGTGTTGTCAGGAGGATCGACAATGTTCAAGGATTTTCATAGGAGATTGCAACGTGATATAAAGAAAATTGTGGATGCCCGTGTCCTTGCAGCTGAAGCGCGCCTAAATGGGGAGATAAAAGTGAGAGTTAAATGGATATTTCTTACTAAAATTGATGATTGCATAGGAAATTCCTGTATAATCTTTGCACAAACTATATTGAGTAAAACAAGTCAACCATTGACAGATCATTGTTTTATATCGAATAATTACATAAATATTCATTTCACAATTTAAAATAATGATGTGTTCGTTGTTGATTGGTTTGGTTTACTTCACTTAACTCATCAGTCAAGGTAAGTCCCTCTCCACATGCACAGTTGCACACATGTTTGGAACTAATTCTCACATTGCACACATGTTTGGAAGTAATTCTCACATTGGCAATGTTAATGAAAAGCCCAGAAGCTATATATTTATTGGTTTGACCTGGCATTTACTGGCTCTTCTTTTTATTGTATGGATTCCACAGTCACATCCCGTGGAGGTCAATGTACTCAGCCATCCTATCCAAAGATTTGCAGTTTGGTTTGGAGGATCAGTGCTTGCATCAACACCAGAATTTTTTACGGTAAGCTGTTTTCTTTTACATTTTTATGGGTTATGACTCGTGTGTTCCACTAGTTCTTGGATAATTTTGGTTTGGAAACATGATACTGAAATCTGCGTAGAATCACAAGTTGAGTCTCTAAAATTGTAGGGTCGGACAATTTGGTCCTATAAAATTAACAAAGTTCTAAAATGTTATTTGAAATTAAAATTTTGATCACAGTAATTTCTGCGATACAATTTTCCGGAAGTAATAATTTGGTCACAATGACTTGTATTGCTTGGACCATATAGACTAGTTTTTCGGGAACCAAATTGCTCAATGCCTACAATTTAAAGGCCTAATTTGGTGATTCGGGAAAAAAAAAGATAACTAGGTTTTTTTAGTCGTCTTCCTTGTAGACTGATGTCTTTTTTATGATAAAATTGTTCTCTTAGGGAGGCAGAGTCCATAATTTCTTGTTTAATTTCCTAAAATAGAGGCTCCTATCCATTCAAGATGCAAATCTAATCTGTTAGAATCTGACTCAATGTGCAGGCTTGTCATACAAAGGCAGAATATGAAGAATATGGAGCAAGCATTTGCCGCACAAATCCTGTTTTCAAGGGAATGTATTAGAGAAAAGATGAATTAGCTTATCACAGATGCTGTATGTTCTCTTGATATATATAAGAGAATTAATGTCTGGTTATGTTGATCCTCAGTTCACGTCACCGTCTTTCTTCTGATCTATATTCAGGGTGGCAGAAGTGAGTGTAAAATATGTAAATTCAGTGAAAGAAAATGCATTTCCAGTTTTAATTCCTACAGTTATTCATAGGAAGCCAATTTCATGTCATCATATGGTTAATATGGTTGCCAGCAGGTCCAGATGGTACTTATTGGTTGGTAGAATTTTATTTTTGACAGAATGTTGGTTGAGCTGAATGACAAATTTTTAGTGTTCAGCTTAGAGTTTGGTAATGTTGCATTTTTTCATTTGTTGTTGGGACTGATATAACATTAAGTACTTCTCTAGGCAGGAAATTAAATTCGTTGGGATTGAATTGTAATACTAATAAGCAATAGTGCAGGTTTTGTGTTTATGCTAATCACATAATTTTTGCATTTTTCTTTAAGTATGTAATGCACACTTCAGAACTATTATATATAATTTTTTCTTCTTCTTATGAGGCAGAGATACACTCTCTTGTAGTTTGAAACTATTCTCTAACAATTTCTTTTATATGTAACACTCCCTCCGCCATTGTATTTATGCAACAAAAATGTAATTGACACCTCTTGAAAAAAGTTGGTTAATTGCATTTAAATGATGAAAAAATAACAATACTTCTCATTTTGCCACTGTCTTGGTATATTTTGTAAAATAATAACTTCTCATCAGGCCGACCCAATTATATCGGAGATCCCGTTCTAATTACAAAAATGGACCTAATTTTTTCTAAAACATAATTATAATAATTAAAAATATATATCAAAAATATATTTATATATAAATTAAAAATAAATTTAATTATAATTATTGAGTTTTAATCAATCTTGATTTTTATATGTATTGGGTTTTTATCCTAACATTTCTTTCGATTATTGAGTTTTTTTAATAACATTTTATTTATTTTTATTAATATTTATAAAAAAAATTAAAAATTTCAAAAATTTGGACCCTTTGATATTTGGGCTCCTGTGCTGCAGCACATGCTGTACATGCACAGGGCCGACCCTACTTCTCATGACCCTTAGAAACTTTGACACTTTGTATAACAATTTAAAACTATATCTCAAATTTTTGAAAATGCATTTTTGAAGTTTTGAAATGGAAATTTGAAAATCAGTCACCTTTGCATATCAAACACGTCCCAAGATGCATTTTCGGAAATGTCAAACGTAATTTTTAATAAAACAACTACCTGCAAGACCGGGCACCATATCCATTTTTGCTCAAAACTTTTTTTAAAAACCGTTCCATTCTCAATTAAGATTTTCACTCCAAACCTTCATTCTTGTATTTCATCACATCAAAAGGAGTAAAAGAAGTTGGAATTCAAGGTAAATGTCGTTTATTTCATTTCTCATCGCTCACATTAATCTTGTTTTCTAGTTGAAAAATTTACGCTGCGTCAGAAAATGTATTTCCAGATTATCTATGAATTCTTCCGAAAATGTATTGTTAAGTTTGTCATTTTGTGATTGGCTGCATTTTGAAAAAACAAATATATTTGACAGATGTTGAACAAGATGTCCTGACATGTTGTTTCAACATCTAGCGTAACCAAGCTTAAATTGGTTGTGAGATTTAGTCTCCTTAAATGATTTATCTTGACTTGGTTACGAAGTAACAATGTGAAGGGAAACATGTGATTTGATTAAAATCATATCTTCAGAAGATTGAGCAGAGATCTTGTATCTATTGCAAATCAAAGACTGGAGCCCATGCCTCTCATTGCTATTTATAGAGGAGTTCTAAACCTAAGAATGTATCGAAGCAGTGCATTATTTTGTTATCATTAAGGTTTCGTGTGTGTGTTATGTGTGAGCCATTTGAGTATCACATTGATACTTGAATTAGACTTGGTGTATTAAGTTGTAACTAACAATCCCTCAGAAGCTTTTAAGCAAGAGTGGACTGATTTTTTCTGTTGTGTGTTTTCGTGTGGTTGAGGGAAGTGAGATGAGTCTCATATCTAGGTATACCCTAGATAGAAACGCCCACAAGTAGAGATTAGGTGAGAAGTCTGTAAATACTGAGGTTGTTCAGGACTTCAAACTAATTCTGTGATAGTGAATTTCCTTCCTGGCTTGGTATCCCCCAGATGTAGGTGATGTTGCACCGAACTGGGTTAACAACTGATTGTGTTATTTACTATTATACCGTTTTATTTATCCTGCTATTGTTTGTGGTGTGATAATGTGTAGACCCTGATGTCGTGACATCATGTACAACATCAGGGATCTACTTGCCAGAATTTCAATTGGTATCAGAGCAGGCATCCTACTCTGTTTCTGGGTGAGATTTAGAGAAGATACTTTCTGGCTCCATGGGCAAGGAATGAGGATTTATCAACAGACCCCCCATCTTAGATGGATCCAACTAGGACTACAAGAAGGCAAGGATGATGGCCTTATTAAAATCCATGGATAACAAGACATAGATAGCTGTCATTAGAGGATGGGAACATCCTATTGTGAATGACAAGGATGGCAAGGCTACTACTGAACTGAAACCTGAAGAGGACTGGTCCAAGGAAGAAAATGAATTGGCTCTTGGAAACTCCAAAGTGTTGAATGCCCTATTCAATAGGGTGGACAAAAATATATTCAGACTGATTAATACTTGTACTGTAGCTAAAGAAGCTTGGAAAATCCTCAAAACTACGCATGAAGGCACATCCAAAGTGAAGTGTCTAGACTTCAGCTTCTCACTAACAGACTTGAGAATCTAAAGATGAAAGATGATGATAATATTAATGACATTCACATGAGTATTCTTGAAATAACTAATTCATCTAGTGCCTTGGGAGAAAAGATGTCAGAAGAAAAACTGGTGAGAAAAATTCTAAGGTCTCTACCTAATTTTTTTGACATGAAGGTCATAACTATTGAGGAAGCTCAAGACATCATCTCCATGAGAGTAGATGAACTTATTGGATCTCTCTAAATCTTTGAGTTAGGTATTAGTGACAAAACTGAAAAGAAAACCAAGAGCACAACATTTGTATCCAACATTGAAGATGAACAAAACCAATGTGACTTGGATACTGATGAAGGAATGACCAATACTATAGTTCTTCTAGGAAGATAATTCAACAAGGTTCTTAAGAGAATTGACAAGAAGTCAAAACCCATTGTTAAGAACATCCCTCTTGACATCAGAAATACTAATGACTTCCAGAAAAGAATAAGAACTGAAGAGAGATCTAATCAAAGTAAAGGAACTCAATGTTATGCGTGTGAAGGTTTTGGACACATTAGAGCTGAATGTCCTACCTATCTCAAGAAACAAAAAAAGGGTTTGTCTGTCTCTTGGTCTGATGAGGATAATTTTGAAAGTGAACTTGAGGATGAAGCTGATAAACATGTTACTACTCTAACTGGAAGATATGAATCTGATGAAGATTCATGTGATGAAGAATTATCTTATGAGGAACTGACTACTTCATACAGAGAGCTTTGCATCAAAAGTGAAGAAGTATGTTCGCTGGGAGAAAAACATAAGAAAATTATATCTCAACTGCAGGCTGAAAAAGAAGGATTTCAATTCACCATCTCTAATCTCCAAAATGAAGTGATACTGTTGTTTTCCAAACTTAACAACATGACAAAAACTGTCATAATGCTAAACAAGGGATCTAACATGTTATATGAAGTACTGCAAATTGGAAAAACAACTGGAGATCTGAGAGGGATTGACTTTCAAAATCAATCTCTACATAGCCAAGGAGAATCATCTATGACCAACTTTTTTCTTCCAGGGAGGGAGTCTAAACCCGTAATGTCTAAACCTCTGGCTCAACATCATGCCAGTCATCAGAACTCTCAAACTAAAGGAAGATCATCTTGCTGGAGATGTCAATACAATGGAAAATATGATCATATAAAGCCATTCTGTTTTAAATTGTATGGTTATCCAAGGTACCTAACACAACCCAGGGTTAATCAAAAGAAAGAGTGGATACCCAAGACTTTCAACACTAGCTTTATAGCTCACGCCTCTCTTAGAGCTTCAGCTCGAGAAGATTGGTATTTTGACAGTGGATGTTCCAGACACATGACATGTGTCAAGAAGTTCCTTGAAAACATCAAGCCATACTAAACCGACTATGTCATGTTTGGAGATGGGGCTAAAGGTGAAATTCAAGGGGTTGGAAGATTAGCATTTACTGGACTCCCAAGTCTCAATAACGCCCTGCTGGTAAAAGGATTGACTGCTAACTTAATTAGCATTAGTCAACTGTGTGATGAGGGTCTTAAAGTTAACTTCACAAAATCAGAGTGTCTTGTCACTAATGAGAAAAATGAAGTGCTAATAAAGGGAGTTAGGTCTAAGGACAACTGCTAGTTATGGTCCTCTAAAGAAACAAACCATACTTCTACATGCCTGATATCCAAAGAAGACGAAGTTAATCTATGGCACAAAAAACTTGGACATCTGCATCTGAAGGGGATGATAAAGATTGTGTAAAAAGAAGCCATCGGGTATTCCAAGACTCAAGATCGAAGAAGGAAAAATCTATGGTGAGTGTCAAATTAGGAAGCAAACCAAGATGTCACATCCAAAGTTACAACATCAAACAACTTAAATTTTTTTGGAACTTCTTCATATGGACCTAATGAGGCCTATGCTGGTTAAGAGCCTTGGAGGGAAAAAGTACGCCAATGTTGTTGTTGATGATTTTTCAAGGTTCACTTGGGTGAACTTCATCAAAGAAAAATCAGATGTCTTTGAGGTGTTCAAAGATCTATGTCAAAGGATTCAAAGAGAGAAGGAAAGTGAAATCATCAGGATTCGAAGTGACCATGGGAAGGAATTTGAAAATAGAAGATTTGATGATTTTTGCTCCTCTAAAGGTATTGGTCATGAGTTCTCCTCTCCTGTCACCCCACAACAAAACGAGGTTGTGTTACGCAAGAACATAACTCTCTAAGAATCAACTAGAGTCATGCTTCATGCCAAGCATCTACCTTATCATTTATGGGCTGAATCAATGAATACTACCTGCTATATTCATAATAGATTCACTCTAAGAACCGGTACCTCAACTACTCTCTATGAATTATGGAAAGGAAGGAAGCCCACAGTCAAATACTTTCACATTTTTGGAAGCAAATGCTACATCCTAGCTGACCGTGAACAAAGAAGAAAGATGGATCCCAAGAGTGATGAAGATATATTTATGGGATACTCTACAAACATCAGAGCCTATAGAGTCTTTAGTTCCAGAACCAAAGTTATGATGGAATCCCTCAATGTGGTAGTGGATGACAATATCTCAGAAAAGGGGACTGGTGTTGAATCAGATGTCGAGACATCATCTCAGCAGATCAACCCAACTAAAAATAAGGAAGTGATTGAATCAGACAGTGAATCAGGAGGTGTTGAACCTGATAACCCCCAAATCAACAAGGTCCTCCATCAAAATACAGAAAGACCATCCAACAAATCTCATAATTGGAAACCTTAATGAAGGTGTCACCACTAGATCTAGAGATGTGATCTCAAATGTTTATTTTGTTTCTAAGTTTGAACCAAAAAATGTGAAGGAAGCTTTGACTGATGAATTTTGGATTAATGCAATGCAAGAGGAATTAGGTCAATTTATAAGAAATAAAGTATGGGATTTAGTTCCTAGACCTAAAGGAATGGACGTTATTTGCACAAAGTGGATCTACAAGAGCAAATTTGATGAAAAAGGGACTGTAACCAGGAACAAAGCCAGACTTGTTGCTCAAGGATACACTCAATTTGAAGGGGTCAATTTTGATGAGACATTTTCCCCTGTTGCTCGTCTTGAGTCAATAAGACTACTGTTAGGAGTGGCTTGTCTACTTAAATTCAAACTATATTAAATGAATGTAAAAAGTACCTTCTTAAATGGGTACTTGAATGAAGAAGTCTATATTGAATAACCCAAGGGGTTCATAAATCCAAACTTTCCAGATCATGTTTACAAATTAAGGAAAGCTCTCTATGGACTAAAGCAAACACCCATGGCTTGGTATGAGAGGCTCACTGAGTACCTTGTTAACAATGGATACAGGAAAAGAGGAACAGACAAAACATTGTTTGTTAAAGAAGAGCATGGTAAACTCATGATAACTCAAATATATGTTGATGACATTATGTTTGGAGGGATGTAGAACCAGATAATACAAAATTTTGTCAAGCAGATGCAATATGAGTTTGGAATGAGTCTTGTTGGTGAACTGACATACTTTCTTGGGCTCCAAGTCAGAAAAATGGATGACACTATCTTCATCTCCCAAAGCAAGTATTCCAAGAACATAGTGAACAAGTTTGGCATGGAAAATGATAGCCATGAAAGGACACCTGCACAAACTCATTTAAAACTGACCAAAGATGAAAAAGGTACAAATGTGGATCAAAGTCTGTATAGGAGTATGATTGGTAGTATGCTTTATCTCACAGCTAGCAGACCTGACATTACATTTATTTTAGGAGTCCGTGCTAGATATCAATCTGAATCCAAAATGAGTCACATTACTCAAGTGAAAAGGATTCTAAATTATATCAATGGAACCGGTGAATATGGAATGCAGTATTGTCACAATGCAAACTCCTTACTAACAAGATACTGTGATGCAGATTGGGAAGGCAATGCTGATGATAGAAAAATAAATTTTGGAGGATGTTTCTTTTTGGGAAATAATCTCATATCTTGGTTCAGTAAGAAGCAAAATAATGTGTCCTTATCTACAACTTAGGCTGAATATATTGCTGCAGGAAGTAGATGCTCTCAATTGATTTGGATGAAACAAATGTTAGAAAAATATAATGTCCAGCAAGATGTCATGACATTATACTGTGACAACCTAAATGCTATTAACATTTCAAAGAACCTTATTCAACACAACATAACTAAGCACATTGATATCCGTCATCACTTCATTAGGGATCTGGTGGAAGACAAAATTGTCACTCTTGAGCATGTAACTACTGAAAAGCAACTGACAGACATTTTTACCAAAGCTTTAGATGCAAATAAATTTGAAAAACTAAGGGGCGAATTGGGCATCTGCATGCTTGAAGAATTATAGAAATTACTGAAGAGGAGACAAAGAAATCAAATTTTCTTTTCCCTCCACTTAACTTTGCGCAAAACTCAAAGTCCATCATTACACCTTTTTCTTATTTTCCCAACACTGCACCCTAGCCACCTTCATGCTAACCTCTGCATTCTCTCTCTCTCTCTCTCTCTCTCTCTCTCTCTCTCTCAAACTTGTTCTCATACATCTTCATCTCTCCATCTCCTATTCACCAAAAACTTCCAAAATGTCACAACCTTCTGTCTCCATTCCAAGCAAATCCTCCAAAGAGCAATCAAACCCTAAAAATGTTGGCACTGAGATAGATCTCTCTGATGTCATCACTGATGTTGTTCTCCTCTCGATTGTTCCTGTCCATGCAACTCCCATAAGAAAAGCCAGGACTTTGTCTTCAAGAAAAGGCAAGCCTACTAAAGTAAGTACCTCTTTCACTCCCTCCATAACTGCTAGAAATATGAATGATCCTGAACCCCCAATTGTTGTGAAGAAATCCATGTCCATGACTAGTCTGTATCTCGATCCCATCAGCATTGAACCTAATGTTGATGTGTCTGAAGATTGTCCCGCTGCGACAAATGTTATGGAAAATGTTGAAGCGTCTAGAACCATCAATAAACCTAGATCTGTTACTACCTTGAGTAAGTCTAGTATGATTGTTGCTGATAGAGACGATGTTGATAAAAATATATGTGTGTTGATCTCTCAAGTATTGGGGATTAACCCCAAGACAAATGTCGTGCCGGATGTCTCCACGTCCTTGGCCCAACTGGATAACAATACTGAGAACCCCAAAGATAATCCTAATATGCATGCACCTACTCTGTCTCCTGTGAAATCTCAACACAAAGAAAGGTCTGAAGATATAACTAATGAGCTGGGTAACAAAGATAAAAACCATGTTGATCAACCCACTGACATTGTTAATATTGAGGAACAGGACTATGATGATATTCCTATTGGAAAAAGACTAGCTCCTAGCATTGCTAAAATATTGAGGAATAAAAAAGGCCAAGCTATTGGATCCTCCAACACTCCTTCCAAATATGTTAGAAACAAAGCTAGTGTTGGTCCCACAAAAAATGGAGCAAGGTGGTGACTAATGTACTCAAGAAGAAGTCCCTGAAAAGGAAGAAAGTACCCTCTGATACTAGTGAATCTGATCATGGTGTCAAACACAATGTTCAGGACATCATCTCTACTTCCAGAAAGCAAGCCTCTAGAAAGAAGATACCAGCCAATATTCCTGAAGTTCCACTTGACAACATTTCTTTTCAGTCTGTTGAAAACGTTGAGAAATGGAAATATGTTTATCAAATAAGGTTAGTACTATAAAGGGAATTGAGGAATGATGCTTTTGAATGTAAAGAGGTGCTGGGTCTAATTCAAGAAGCTGGCTTAATGAAAACTGTAACAGGCTTTGACAAGTGCTATGAAATGCTTGTCAAAGAGTTTATTATGAACATTTCCAAGGAGTGTGACAACAAAAGGAGCAAGTAATTCAGAAAAGTGTATGTCAGAGGAAGATGTGTCGACTTTTCTCCATAAATAATCAACAGACTCTTGGGCAAAAATGAAGAAGAACAAGCTGAAATTGAAGTATTTGACAATGTCATTTGCAGAGAGATTACTGCTAAGTAAGTGAATGAATGGCCAAGGAAAGGGAAATTGTCTTCTAGTGCCTTGAGTGTCAAGTATGATGTTCTCTACAGAATTGGAGCTACAAATTGGGTGTTAACAAATCACACCTCCAACATAGCTATTAGGCTAGGTTATTTCATTTATATTGTTGGGACCAAGTCAAATTTTGATTTTGGTTCCTATGGTTTTTATCAGACTATGAAGCATGCTGCATCTTATGCTGTGAGAACGCCAATAGCTTTTCCCTTCTTGATCTGTGGGGTTATCCTGAGTCAACACCCTAGTATATTAATCAATTTTGACAGTACATGCAAAAGAGACCCTCCTCTCTCATTGCATTATAGGCTATTCACTGGGAAACATGTCCTAGACATTGTCATGACACCTGGACATACTCCTTCAAGGTCCACTGACAAAACAAGCATCCTAGATGAGCTGAAAGACACCTGCAAGACTTTGGCTGAAACTATAAAAAGTTGTATTGAAAGGAAGAAAAAAATTGAAATGTTGATTAAGGATCCGTCTGAAGAAGAAGGTGGTGTGAGATATGATAGAATAGATGAGGAAGAAGATAATGAAGACAAGACTGATGCAAGCGATGAGGAAGATACCAACAGTGACGAAGATTAATGATATCTAGATCTTTTGTGTGTTGTTTATGATTTTGTTGCTTTTGTGGGCTGTGCCCTAGATTCTATTTTGTGCACTCTTTAAGTGATCATTGGTTTGTAAACCCTTTTAATCTTGTGTGACTTACTTTGTTGGTATGGTTAATATGGTTTGTTTGTCAACTTTATGGCTAAAAATGGGGAGTAGGTGTGTTTGAATGGGTATTGCTGCTGTTTGTCCCACTTGGTCCTTGAGGGGGAGCATGTGCAGGTATGTAGGGGGAGTCACCCTTGGGGTAACTCAACCCGTGGTTCTGATACTCAGGGGGAGCGCGTGATCTGTTTCTGGTGTTCATGATGTCAAGAACAATGTCCTGACATCATTTCTAAGAAAGAAGGATTTTTTTTTTCTGGCGTGCCTATGTTTTTGTTATAGTATGAGGCCTGTTGATTCGCTGCACCTGCCTCTGGTGACTGTGTAAGAAATGATGTCACATGTTTTATTATTGTTATACATCCTTGTTTCCATCCCTTCTATATATTGATAGTTGACCACTGCAAAGATTGTTTTAGCCAAAAAAATTCAAAGGGGGAGATTGTTAGGTTTGTCATTTTGTGATTGGCTGCATTTTGGAAAAACAAGTATATTTGACAGATGTTTAACAAGATGTCCTGACATGTTGTTTCAACATTCAGCCTAACCAAGCTTAAGTTGGTTATGAGATTTAGTCTCCTTAAATGATTTAAGTAAAGAGTCTATGAAGATTTAGCTCTAGTATATTATTGCGCATTTTCCTTGTACCTGTAGAATATCGTATCTTGACCTGGCTACGAAGTAACAATGTCAAGACAATTTAGGAAACATGTGATTTGATTGAAATCATATCTTCAGAAGATTGAGCAGAGATCTTATATCTATTGCAAATCAAAGACCAAAGCCCATGCCTCTCACTGCTATTTATAGAGGAGTTCTAAACCTAAGAATGTATCAAAGCAGCGCAATATTTTGTCATCATTAGGGTTTCGTGTGTGAGCCATTTGAGTATCACATTGATACTTCAATTAGATCTGATGTATTGAGTTGTAACTAACAATCCCTCAAAAGCTTTTAAGCAGGAGTGGATTGAGTTTTTCTGTTATGTGTTTTCGTGTGGTTGAGGGAAGTGAGATGGGTCTCATATCTAGGTTATTCCCTAGATAGAAACGTCCACAAGTAGAGATTACGTGAGAAGTCTGTAAACACTGAGGTTTTTCAGGACTTCAACCAAATTATGTGATAGTGGATTTCCTTCCTGGATTGGTAGCCCCCAGATGTAGGTGACGTTGCACCGAACTAGGTTAACAACTGATTGTGTTATTTACTGTTATACTGTTTTATTTATCCTGCTATTGTTTGTGGTGTGATAATGTGTAGACCCTGAGGTCGTGACATCGTGTACGACATCAGGGGTCTGCTTTCCAGAATTTCATGCATTTCCACACCCTGCCTGTTTTCATTTGCCACCAATATGTTTTCAGTTGCATATGGTGTTGAACATTTTATGTTATTGCTTTAATTAGTTATGGTGTATCCTGATGTTTTCTCCAAATCTATCGTGTCTCTGGATGCAAAACGTGATGTTGTGAAGGAGGTAGATGGTTGCAACCATTTTACAAATGGACAAGAGTTTGAATTTCGTGATCACATGCTTCAATAGATTCATACAGAGGCATTCAAATTAGGGATTTGATGTTGTAATCGAAATGTCTGATAATGGTTTAGATAGAAGATGTGCATTTGTGACAATGACATGTGAAATAAGTGGTATGAAACCTCTCTTCGGAATTTCAAATGAGATGACACTGGTTCAAGAAAATGTAAGTGTCCCTTTAAGTTTCGTGGTTATCTGTTGGCAAATACCAGATGGAAATTTAATGTGAT
Organism: Lathyrus oleraceus; assembly: GCF_024323335.1. Lineage (NCBI taxonomy): Eukaryota > Viridiplantae > Streptophyta > Magnoliopsida > Fabales > Fabaceae > Lathyrus > Lathyrus oleraceus. Next base: position 105,579,679 of record NC_066585.1, read on the forward strand.
ATGTGGTTTACATAATCATGACATGTGTGAAAAGTTAGTCGGTCATCCAATTGCATGTCGCATAATGCCGAAAGAGAATAAATGCATTTTAGACATGACACTGAATATGGTGCAACCGAAAAACATACTTGCAACTTTGAAACGTAAAAGACCCAAAATATCACAAATATCAAGTAAATCTACAATATTCGGGCCCAAAATAGCAAGGCGTCAAGGCATTCCAGAACATCCCTCGGTATAAGATAGAATTTAAGAGGTCCATATTTGTCTACAACTATTATAAGTATGGGCTCTTGTCTCATGTTTCATACAAAAACACATTACACAAAAATGATTATCAATTGGCATGTCGCATACGTCTACTTTAATGACGTGAAACCCTCAATTGAATTTAAGTTCAATGAGTACACCCCTCTCGTTGATCTGAAATACATACTGCAGAATCTCCTACCATACTCCGACAATCAAAAAATAGTGAAGCCCGAGTAGCATTCACCGTTGATTGACAACGAAGGGAAGATTGAGTTCAACAACTTTGAGCTGAAGACAAATGCGGATTTAAGGGATATGTGAAATACTTTTTATACATTTAGAAATAAAAGTTTGGATTGAGGTGGATGCGACGATTTTGAGATCGGTCGAAGATATTATGAAGATGTTGAAACGTCCACATGGATATTGAAATGTAATGTTTGATTTATGTTAACATCACGATGTAATATTTTTTTTATGTTATCAAATCTAATTTAATTTTATCAAACTACATCTTTCTGGTTATCTGGTTACTTCTGCTTCAATATGCTCCAGAAATACACCTCCATAAGACTTACGTAGATGCATTTTCAAAAACATGATACACACACAACTGAGGTGTGACTCAAAATCAGTATTGGTTGCGTGTGTTTGCGGTGCGTCTGATAATCACAAAACATATCACATTTCAGACTCGATTCACATGACATTTTAAGTTATTTTATCTTCTTTTTTATTATGTTACACTAATATTTTGTCTTGGTTTCAGGAATTTAACAAGTATAAGCTTTTGTGCGCGAAAACGAAACAAAAAGGCAAAAACCGGAAGAAAATGACAAGATTGTGTCTCATAGCGTTTGTCATGGCGCTTGCCATGACGTCGCAACATGGGCACCACCAGAAAAGAGGCACGACGTCCGCCATGAGCTTCAAAAATCCCTAAAAAGTGCCACTTTCACATGTTCATCCACTATGATCCGATGATGTTCGCCATGGTCCACGATGTCCGCCAATGACCTTAAATGTTGAAAAATTACAACAAAGTCACATTCAATTGTTCTCCACTTCCATATTTTTCTCCACTTCTTTCTCCACGATTTTAAGACACTCAGTACCAGTTGTAACTCTATAAAATAGGATCTTAGAAATTAGTTTTCAGGATGCAAGATTTTTAGAATTAATTTTAAGTAGAAATATTATTTTTGTAAAGTAGTTAATTTCTCACACTAAGGAATTGCTGCAAGTTAGAATCCGAATTTCACAATTTCCAATTTGTATTCGAATGGTTTGCACCTTATTTTTTTCGAAATAATTTTTCTGAAATTTATGTTAAGAATTTTTCTGTACTAGTTGGAATCAGCTTTTCTCCATTTATGCACGAGTTGCACGTTTTGTGTCTTTCTTAGGATTTTTTACCTAATTAACCCACTTTTTCGAATAAATTCCCAAAATAACCCAGTTTTCAAAAAAATTCCCAATCTACCCCACTTTTAGAGGGAGGCGCCAATTGGATTGGCGCCCCCTCTTAAAAATTGCAAGGAGGCGCCAATTGGATTGGCTAGGGCACCTGCCCTAGCCAATCCAATTGGCGCCTATGTGTAATTTTTAAGAGGGGGCGCCAATCCAATTGGCGCCTCCCTTAAAAAATCCTCAAATGAAAAAACCTCCAACATGAAAGTTGTAGATATTTTCAAGACAATGAATTTGGATATAAATTTTGCAACATTTGGATTTTTTTGAGAAAGTTATGGGCAGTTGAAGTTGGACTTCTGAGTTTTTCAACTGCTATCTGACCTATAATGTTTTGTATTATTGCATGTGTTTCTTTTAGGAATATGTAATTTTGTCCAACATAACATTTGAAGTAGACATCTTAAATTTTGCAATGCAGTTGGTCCCACCTCAAAATAATTAAAAATGAGTGAGTTAGGTCCCTGCGAACTTGACCCAAAATTAGGGTTTCTGTCAAAATGACCTATAATGTTTTGAAATTAATGATGAGCTTCCAAGTTTCAAATGGATTTTTGATGAACATGAAAGTTGTTCATATGGCGACTCTTCTTAAAACTTAAATGGAGACGCCAATTGGATTGGCTAGGGCAGGTGCCCTAGCCAATCCAATTGGCGCCTATGTGTAGGTTTTAAGAGGAGTCGCCAATTCAATTGGTGACTCCCTCATAAAATGCCTTTTTTGTCTTATAAATAGATGCGTTGTGTGACCAATTGTTTCACAACTCGTATAATCATTTGGCTATCATGTTTGGTGTTCGTCGCCGATATGGTAAGGTGATTTATGCGAGAGACAAACCTCAAATGCTGATGTTGTTTTGGAACATCACCACGTTCGATCAACTGAAGAGGGAGCTGGTTCGATGGTTAGACGGGAAAATACCAGAAGGGGAAAAAATCAGAAGTATTGAGAGACTTGACAGTATCTTTGGTTGGGTGCGAATGAGGACTGATAAGGATGCTAGGGAAATGATGTTCGGTCGAGACGACATTAATTTGATTGTTGTAATCAGTTAGAATTATTTATGTTTTCAGATGTTTTGTACTGATGTTGGTTATGAAACTCGTTGTAACAAGAACTTAATGATATATAATGATTGATTGTTACAGAAATACAATGTTACAAAAAGCATAAGATCTAGATACAATGTTACAAATAGCTTAAGATCTAGATATCATGTTACAATAAGCTTAAGATCTAGATGATGCTCCTTGATTGGGACCGTTGTTTTTGTTGTGTCCTGGTTGACGATATATACTACATAATCTTATCATTTTATCTGTGGAATCCATCTCTGTTCTTATACGTGTGCTGTTTGGCCTTCCTTTCTTCTTTCTACGCATCTCTTCATTGTGCCAAACAATATCTCCTTCATATGGAGGCCAGTAATCCTCCATTGGTAGTACTGAAAAGCTTTGACTATATACATTCATGATGGTGTTGGCCTTGTACACATCAGATAAATGGGTGTAAGCGTCTTGACGAGTATAAGCGCATGCTGCAATGACATGGGAGCAAGGTATGCGGAAGGCCTGAAATTTTCCACAATCGCACCAACTTCTGTGTAGTTTAACCGCGTAGGCTAAATTTGGTCTCCCCTCGCTCTTGCCCATTGTTTCCTGGACGCTGAAATTTTGTCTATGACGGTCAAACACTGTTACAACGTGTGTCGTAGCTTTGATGCTCTCCTCTTTCATGACCTTCATGCAACATTCACTGAATACTTGTCCGGACATTAACACTGCACTCCATCTTTCACCTCTGGTTGCGAACATAGAAGCCAACCTATAATAGGTTGATCTTACCAAGGCGGTTATCGGCAGGTTTCGAATTCCTTTGAAAACCCTGTTCATGCATTCCACAATGTTTGTTGTCATGTGGCCCCATCGACAACCACCGTCAAATGCTCTTGTCCACTGCTCTACTAGGATGTTATTTATCCATCTCCCCGCGTCTTCATTAGACAGTCGAATCTCATCACGATAATATTGAAAAGACGGTTGAGTTAAAGTATACCCAACATTCACCACCTTCTTGCGAAGATTCTTATCTTTTATAGCACGCATGAAGTTTTGTGCAATGTGTCTGATACAATAGACATGTGTAGAAGGAGGATCATACCATCCGTTGTCATGGTTGTTGTAGGCACTTTCGATGGCAGCATGTCTATCAGAAATCAGACATAGATTGGCTTGTGGAGCGACATGCGTTCTGAGATGTTGAAGAAAGAAACCCCATCCAGCAGCCGTTTCACCTTCAACAAGAGCAAAGGCAATGGGAAATACATTGTTGTTACCGTCTTGTGCAACTGCCATGAGCAACGTACCCTTGTATTTTCCGTATAACCAAGTGCCATCAATTTGCAGGAGAGGTTTGCAGAAAGCAAAACCTTTGATGCACGGGTCAAATGCCCAAAAGAGACGGTGAAATATTCTATTACTTGTAGCACAGGTTCCGTCTGGCATCATTGCTGGCACTGTCTCCAGAATTGCCACAGTTCCTGGGACATAAGTTTTTAGTGCCCATAAAAACCGTGGTAATTCCTTTTTATATCACATTTTAGGACTTAATTCAATTAGATTATATTATCATTTACTTTAATTTATCTCATTTTATCAGATATTATGCGGTATTTCCTTTCTATTTATGTCAGGTATCCATTTTGAAGCAAAAGTGAAAAAGGGAAGAAAAGGAGGTGTAAGAAGGAATAAAAAGGAAACAAATAACAAAGACCAAGCCCAGCCCAAAGAAAGCGCACGTTGTGCCTGTGACGGGCGTCACAAAGGTTGTGACGAGCGTCACACTAAGCACACTCCTGTGACGAGCGTCACACATGGTGTGACGGACGTCACACCTTTCCCCTATATTTTTGGCACTAGGAACGCAACTGACCACGTTGAAAGCTATTTCCACGCTTGACCCTCGGAACGAAAAGACCGCGTATATGAAAACCCTTGGAAAGCAGTTACACAAGTAGCAGTATAAATAGCAGCTAATTGGGAAAGCTCTCGGTTCGGAGATTTTCCACGCCTTTTGCCGTTTTCGCATTTTTTTCTTCTTCCAGCAGTTTAGGCTTATATTTTTATAGTATTACTTTGCAGAATTTTTATTGTTTTACCTTTTTGCAATTCTATTTTCTTTTCTAGCATTTAATTAATTCTTTTCGCACAATAGTTTCTACACCGGAAACTATTGTGCAACTTTTACCGGATCTAACCTTACGTTAGAATCTAGTTTTTATTTCCTTCGTTTTAATTTGTTGTTTAATTGAAGAATCCAAGAACAAATCCTACTGGCTTGTGGTAGAGTGTTCAAGACTATTGTTTAACGCATTCAGGTTCTTTAATTATTATTTAATGCTTTGTTTTATTACTTATTTATATTATCTGCCTGGGATGAGTCTGTTTATGCATGATATGTATTTTTGTTTGTTTAGCATGTCTGGCTAATTCGCCTAGATATCGGTATGTAAAGTAAGCGAAATAAGGGATCAAGACTAAGTCGGTCTAATTAAACTTAAAATTAAAATCAATCTTTTTACGGTCTCAATTTACAGGTTTAATAACAAGAATTTTTTTACAAAAGTAAAAGACATAAAGAAGTTAAAATCAATAGAGCGAGAGTTTGAGGTTTTAACTGGACAGTGTAAATTAGGCATTAATTCTAGATCAGGGCGAGAGCAAGTTTTAGAGTTAATTAAATTCTGACCTTTTCCAAAAAGTATTCTTAAAGATTGAATGTGAGGACGAGAGTTAAGCATTCGGGTTTAATTGTATAACCTAAGTCAACAGAGCGAGAGTTTGAGATAAGGGTGTTTAAAACGGTCAGTGTTTTCTTAAAAAGAGTTTCTGCAACTTTATTGCTTTCAAAAAGTGGTTTTTGACTTAATTATAAGTGACAGCTACATTAACATAAAGTCATGGTTTATTCAACAGAGCGAGAGTTTGAGATAAAACCTTTAATCAATAAAGTTAACTGAAACGATTTATTTTAAAACCAAGAAACCGACAAAGAATTGATTCCCTAATTACGACGAACTACATACCGATATCCGATTTATTAATATTTAATCTAGATCTTAGTTTAGTTTTTAGCTTCGCCCCCAAACAATCAACCATTATTCACCTTAGCTTTACGTAGTAACCTTAGATAACGGTATATCGATTCATAAGTCCCTGTGGGATCGATATCTTTTAAAACTACGCGATAGAACTGTGCACTTGCAGTTTGTACCCCAAATTCGACTCATAAAGTCGCGATCAAGTTTTTGGCGCCGTTGCCGGGGACTTTTATTTAATCGATATCGTAACTCTTCCGTTACGCTGTAGAGACTAAGGTTTCTTTTTCTTCTATTCTTTCTTTCGTTGATTTGTATGCCACACACTCGCTCACAAGGCGAACCGCTCTATTTACGAATCAACGATATCGAACTATATCTCCGAGTCTTACGACGAATTCGGGAATATCGTGCTGCAAACAATCTCCCTCCTATAGAACTTCCTGATTTCAAAAACCTTTTTCCTTCGATAACCGAGATGGCAGAACCAGCTCGTGCTCTTAGAGATTACGCCGCTCCATCGCAAGATGAGCCGCATTCAAGTATTGCTCCGCCCGCAATCGAAGCAAACAACTTCGAACTTAAACCTTCGCTGTTGCAGGCGGTGCAACAGAACCAATTCTCTGGAAATCCTACCGAGGATCCAAACCTTCATTTATCCGTATTTGTCCAATACGCTGATACTGTTAAAGCTAATGGTGTCACTTCAGAGGCAATTCGACTTCGTCTTTTTCCTTTCTCATTAAGAGATAGCGCTAGAAGATGGCTTCAATCTCTCCCTTCCAACTCAGTCACCACATGGAACGAGTTGAAGAAAGTTTTTCTTGCCCGATACTTTCCGCCAAGCAAAACAGCTATGTTAAGAGCCCAGATAAACGGATTTAAACAGAAAGACAACGAGTCTCTTTTCGAAGCATGGGAAAGATATAAAGACATGATGAGACTTTGCCCACACCATGGTTTGGAAGACTGGTTAGTAATTCACACATTTTATAATGGTCTCTTATACAACACAAGGTTAACAATAGATGCCGCTGCAGGTGGTGCATTAATGAACAAACCTTATGCTGATGCTTACCAGCTTATCGAGAGCATGGCCCAAAACCACTATCAGTGGGGAACCGAACGAACAACGGTGGAAAAACCTCAAACGAAAACTGGCATGTACGAGATAAGTAACCTTGATCACGTTAACGCAAAAGTGGATGCTTTGGTCCAGAAAATTGAAAGTTTAAACGTATCACCTCCAGCCGCCGTGGTTGCTATAACTCAGAATTGCGAGGTCTGTGGAATCCAAGGCCACACTCCTACGGACTGTCAACTCTTGACAGGAATCCAAGCAGAGCAAGTAAACTATGCTCAAGGAAGCCCCTATTCGAACACCTATAACTCAAATTGGAAGAACCATCCAAACTTTTCATATAAGAGCAATAACGCTTTGTACGCACCTGGACAGTCTCCAAATCAAGCCCCAGCTATACCTCCGGGATATCAGAAACCGAACCCATCCATGCCTAACAATAACGCCCCTAGGAAATCCAACTTGGAAATCATGATGGAAAACTTTATAGCTTCCCAACAACAAACCAATAAAGATTTCCTAAACCAGAATGTACACACTGGCGAACAACTTAAACAACTAGCAAGCAAAGTAGATGCCTTGGCTACCCATAACAAAATGCTGGAAACACAAATATCACAAGTAGCCCAACAACAAGCACCTACTGCTGCCCCAACTGGTACATTCCCTGGACAGCCCCAACCTAACCCGAGAAGCCACGCTCATGCAATTATATTAAGAAGTGGAACGGAAGTGGAAGGACCGTCTGATCCAAGGATAGAAAACCAAAACCCTAAGAAATCAACTGAGGAAAGTGAACCTAAGGAAAAGGAAGAGAGTAATAAGGAAACCCTAGAAAAGAAGGAACCTTATGTACCTCCACCACCTTACAAACCACCTATACCTTACCCTCAAAGGCTTGTTAAAACCAAAGATGCGGGCCAATTTAGAAAATTTGTTGATCTCCTTAAACAATTAATTGTTACAATTCCGTTCACCGAAGCTATTACGCAGATGCCCTCATATGCTAAATTCTTAAAAGAAATCCTTTCTAATAAGAGGAAACTTGAGGATAGCGAAACCGTTACACTCCCTGCCGAATGTAGCGCTATAATCCAAAACATGCCCCCTAAACTCAAGGATCCAGGTAGTTTCTCTATACCCTGTCACATAGGAAAATTTGTCATCGACAAAGCCTTATGCGATTTAGGAGCCGGAATTAGCGTTATGCCTTTATCCATATGTAAGAAACTGGAAATGGGAGAATTAAGACCAACCAAAATGTCTGTGCAACTAGCAGATCGTTCCATCAAATATCCTGTAGGAATCCTTGAAAACGTTCCCGTACGCATAGGTCAATTCTACATTCCCACTGATTTTACAATTATGGACATTAGAGAAGATGATATTACACCCATTATACTGGGAAGACCATTCTTAGCAACTGCCGGTGCAATCATAGACGTAAAACGAGGACGACTCACCTTCGAAGTAGGTGAAGAGAAAATTGAATTCATTCTTTCCCAATTCTTGAAAGCACCTGCAATAGAAGATACATGTTACTTCATGGATATCATCGATGAATGCATAAAAGAAGCAGAGTTAGAAGAAGACAAATCATCTGATTGCCTTGTAGAAGACAGATCTAACCAATGTTTGGCAATAACACCGGATCCTACGCAATGTCTTAACAAACCAACCCCTGACCTGAAAACACTTCCCAAAAATCTGAGATATGAATTCCTAGACTTAGAACTTGAACGACCTGTGATAGTTAATGCAGACCTAGGAAGACTCGAAACAGAAAAACTCCTACATATCTTAAGGAAGTATCCAACCGCACTAGGGTACCACATCACCGATCTTAAAGGAATAAGTCCTTCTATTTGTATGCACCGCATCATGTTAGAAGAAGACTGTAAAACCTCTAGGGAACACCAGAGAAGACTAAATCCGATCCTGAGTGAGGTAGTAAAGAAGGAAATAACCAAGTTATTGGAAGCAGGTATTATATATCCTATATCTGATAGCAAATGGGTTAGTCCTGTGCACGTTGTACCAAAGAAAGGAGGCATAACCGTTATTGAAAACGAAAAAGGGGAAACTATAACTAAACGAATCGAATCAGGATGGAGAATGTGCATTGATTATAGGAAACTAAACAAAGCAACCCGAAAAGATCATTTCCCTTTACCATTCATTGACCAAATGTTAGAACGATTAGCAAAACATTCACATTTCTGTTATCTAGACGGTTATTCAGGCTTCTTTCAAATACCAATTCACCCTGATGACCAAGAAAAGACAACGTTCACGTGCCCTTTTGGTACCTTCGCTTATAGACGAATGCCGTTTGGTCTGTGTAATGCCCCTGCAACCTTTCAAAGATGCATGATGGCAATTTTCGCCGACTTTCTCGAAAACATCATGGAAGTATTTATGGATGACTTTTCTGTATACGGACAAAGTTTCGAAGAATGCCTTGAAAACCTGGAAAGAGTTCTTGAGCGATGTGTAAAAGTAAACTTAGTACTTAATTGGGAAAAGTGCCACTTTATGGTACAAGAAGGAATTGTTTTAGGACACATCATCTCGAATAGAGGAATTGAAGTAGACAAAGCCAAAATAGAGGTAATCGAAAATCTTCAACCCCCAAGAACCGTGAGAGAAGTACGAAGCTTTTTAGGACACGCCGGTTTTTACCGACGATTCATCAAAGACTTCTCTAAGATAACTAAACCTTTAACCGGACTGTTGATGAAAGATGCCGAATTCATATTCGACGATAACTGTTTAAAAGCATTTCAAACGCTTAAGCAAGCATTGATCTCTGCACCCATAATGCAGACACCAGACTGGAATGAACCATTCGAAATAATGTGCGATGCCAGCGATTATGCTGTAGGTGCTGTTTTAGGACAACGAAAGGATAAAAAGCTTCACGTTATATATTACGCAAGCAGAACCCTGGATGAAGCGCAAATGAATTACGCCACTACCGAGAAAGAACTCCTAGCAGTGGTATTTGCGCTAGATAAATTTCGTTCTTACTTGGTTGGAGCTAAAATAATAGTTTACACTGATCACGCTGCTATCAAGTACCTTTTAACAAAAAAGGATGCTAAACCTAGACTCCTAAGATGGATCTTGTTGCTACAAGAATTCGACTTAGAAATCAAGGACAAGAAAGGAACTGAAAACGTAGTAGCAGACCACCTCTCTAGACTTGAGAACCTTGAACCGGAAAGAACATCAATTAATGATGATTTCTCGTATGACAAACTTATAGCTACTTTGGAAGAGAACAACTCTGACATGCAAGTAGAAACCACCTTAGCTATATCTGCCACACCATGGTACGCTGATCTAGTCAATTATTTAGCTGCCGGAATAGTTCCACCTACTTTATCTTACCAGCAGAAGAAACGATTCTTCTACGACATAAAACACTATTACTGGGATGATCCCTTACTTTTCAAAAGAGGCCCCGATGGTATTTTCCGTCGATGTATACCCGAAGAAGAGGTAGAAAATATAATCCAACACTGCCACTCCGCTCCTTATGGTGGACACACAAGTACATCCAAGACCTGCTCTAAAATCCTACAAGCCGGCTTTTATTGGCCAACTATATGGAAGGACGTACATGCGGCTATTAAGGAATGTGACAGATGTCAACGCACGGGAAACATATCTAGACGTGACGAGATGCCACAAAAAGGTATTTTGGAAGTAGAGATCTTCGACGTGTGGGGAATAGACTTCATGGGACCTTTTCCATCCTCTTTCGGTAACAAATACATACTAATGGCAGTTGACTACGTATCAAAATGGATCGAAGCTGTAGCCTCCCCAACAAACGACACCCGAGTAGTAACTAGACTCTTTAAGAATATAATATTTCCGAGATTTGGCATCCCAAGAATAGTAGTCAGTGATGGTGGATCGCACTTTATATCCAAGGTACTCGAAAAATTATTATTTAAATATGGAGTGAGACATAGGATAGCGACACCTTACCACCCTCAGACCAGTGGACAAGTGGAAGTATCTAACAGAGAAATCAAGCAAATACTAGAAAAAACGGTCGCCACTTCAAGGAAAGATTGGTCATTGAAATTACCAGAAGCTTTGTGGGCATACCGAACTGCTTATAAAACCCCCATAGGGACGACCCCATTTAAGCTCATTTATGGAAAATCCTGTCACCTCCCGGTAGAATTAGAACATAAAGCCTATTGGGCTATTAGAAATCTGAATCTAAACTATAAAGCCGCCGGTGAAAAGAGAATCCTTGACATAAACGAATTAGAAGAACTCAGAAGAGACGCCTATGAAAATGCCAGAATCTATAAAGAAAGAACAAAACAATGGCATGACAAGCGTATATCAAGGAAAATCTTCAAGCAAGGCGACGCAGTCCTTTTATTTAACTCTAGACTAAAGTTATTCCCGGGAAAACTACGATCCAGATGGTCAGGACCTTTTCATATCACTAACATCTTCCCCAGTGGAGCAATAGAAATTAAAGGCAAATCCACAGAACCGTTTACCGTAAACGGGCAACGTCTAAAACACTATCATTATGCGGAAACCAATGGAGATTCGCAAATCCTACACTTAGACGAAATGCCCCCAGGACCTATAGATTATACTTAACAGTTTCTTTGTCGAGCTTGCGACATTTAAACAAAGCGCTTAGTGGGAGACAACCCACAATTATTTTCTTATTCTATTATTATCATTTTCCTATTTTTCTTTCCTCAATTATTCTTTTAATTTCTGTTTAGTATTAATTCCTGATTTATTTTAATTCAAAAGAAAAAAAATATAATAATAATAATTTTTTCTCCTTTCGGCATTTGGCCAAATCCTGACTAAAACTCATGTTTTCTTTTCTCTAGCTGACACTAACCAGATGGGACATTTTGATCGTATGAGTATCAAATTCAGAGGAATGGCTCAGAAACAAAAGTTTGAAGAACTAGCCACTAGAGAGATGCTACCTAGTTTATATGCTGATGATTGGGCTATGACTGCCCTTGGACTTAGACAAAGTGTCCTGTATTTGCTGAACCAGATAGGATGGGAGACATCCCCTATCCTGAGACATTTCACCACCTACCGGAGACTCACACTAGAATTCCTTAGCTCATTAATCTATCTACCCAGCCATGGAAAAGGAATTAGCAGAGGTTTTATCCAGTTCAGAATGTTCAATATGGAGTACCAATTTAATATTAGAGACTTTACCAATCTTTTGGGTTTTCCTACCTCCTTTGACACATTCACAGTAAGCCAGGAAGAACTTTTTGAACATAGAGAACTTGAACACTTTTGGGGTAAGCTGACTGGAAATGATGAGCCCGAAGAACATGAGTTTCTCTCTGGAAACATACACAACCCGGCCTTTCGCTATTTCCATAAGATCCTGACCCACACTTTACTTGGGAAGAAGCCAAATAGTACTTCAGTTTCACGTGATGAACTCTTCATCATATTTTGTGCTTCCCAGAACCGTCCAGTAAACGGTGCCACTTTTATGTTAGCTAATTTGGACCACCTTATCCAGGATGAGCGAGCACCCATTAGAATAGGCGGTTTGATAACTATGATAGGTAATGCTATTGGATTACGTCAGCCTATGCTTGACCTAAGCCCTTTTTGTGGCATTACTACTATGAGTATACCCTTCCTCTTCAACACTATGTTTATAGCAAACCTAGGGTCTGACGAGTTTGAGCTTATTATTGATAACCGGGTTCTTTGCCTATTCACCATGCCCGATCCTAGGACTAGCATTCATAACCGCAGTAACTGGCTCTATAACCTGAACGAAACTCCCACTCCTGCTAGATCCACTGAATCCATCCAGGACTATGAGATTTGTGATGACTATGAGACTTATGATGACCAGATCCCTCATGCTGAATCTGACCCTCAGACACCATCCGACTATTATGATATTGACCCTCCTCCTCAGCCTGTTCAGACCGAAGAATCAGCCATATCCGACCTCCGGCATCATATGCCCGGAACTGATTATAACACCGCCATTGAAGCTTTGATGTCAGAACAAGACGCCCTCAGAGGAGAATTTACTAACATGAGACACGAAGTTCTAGGATACATGAGCAGTATGACAGATCAGTTTCACGAGTTGCTACATCGTGTTAACTCTTTTACTCCTCCGGCCAGAGATCGTACAGAGGGATAGAATTTAGTTATTTTTCTAAGTTATTTAGTTTTAAGTTAGATTATTCATTAATGTTATTTGAATTCATGTTCACATTTATTTCTCTTTCATTTCATTGTTTTCCTTTCCTGTATTACATTATGATCATTTTATTGAAGCTGTTTATTTAATTTTATTATGCAATAGCTATTATGCTCTAATGTTGCTACCTATGACTTATTATTATACAAAGCAGATTAAGCGTGCACGATAAATTAAATTGCAAAATAAACCAATCATAAGCAAACCAAAACAAAATAAATAACAAAAATAAAATCCTTTACCAAATTGATTCTGTGAAACGCTACTGAAGCCTTGCCAAAATGGAATGTGTGACGAGCGTCACACAAATCCATAACGGACGGCACACTAAGTGCCTGTTACGAGCGTCACACCCCTGTGACGAGCGTAACACCCTTCAGACTAGTGAACGTTAAGGAGCCGTTGGAGACGAACGTTACACCTTTTTATTTTTTACCTTCCCCATTAATTTCCATTCAACCACACTTAATTACTTTTCAACCACTTCTTCTTTCCAACTTCCAAATTCTTCTCCTATAAATACCCACCAAACCTTCCTTCATTCACCACAAACCATTCTCTCCTATCAAATACATTTCTTTTCTTTCCAAATCACCCCTTCAAAATTCATTCATCACAATGGCGGGAAATCAGAATTTTGGAAATATCATCTTCCGATCCGAAGATGAAAATTATCAAAGGGAGCAATTCGAGCGTTTCCAACAGCGAGGCATCGTTTCCACCAGGTACCCCGATTTAACTTGTTTACAACAATTAGGATTACTCCAAGGTATCGAATGGATGCTCCGTCAAGCCAACTTAACCTTCCTTTGCACTCATAATCAACCTACCTACCCATCCCTAACCTTAGAATTCTTAAGTTCATACGACTACACCACTCCCGCCGGTGAAGACGAATTTTTAACCGGTACCGCAACCTTCCGTATGTTTAACACCGAGTACTCCTTAACCCAAAACCAATTGAGTACCATGCTACAATTCCCCATAGAAGGTCTGCTACACCCCAGAATCCCTCCAAACTCAAACTGGAACACAGTTGGCGTTTTCGGCCTTTTTAAGAAAATTTCCGGTATAGATACCTACAACTGGGAAGAGCTCCTTCTCTCCCATATACATAACCCCACTATCCGGTACTTTATCCGCATCTTGCAAAACACAGTTTTCGGAAGACCAAACAACAACAAGGTCAACTCAAAGGAGCTATTCTTCCTCCAGTGCGTCTTCGAACCAGATACTCAGGTAAAGGCCGCCTCCTTTCTATTTCATCATATCCGCACCTTATGTGCTAGAGGCCGGCAACCTTTTATAATTGGTGGATTAATCACCACCATAGCACTTGGCCTAAACCTAGGGGATAAACTCCAAACTTTAGAATCTCTACCTCCCCTATCTATGGATATCAGCTACTGTCGATCCAGCCGCTTGATTAAGAACAGAGTAGGCGGAGGATATTATCTTATGGTGAACAACCAGGCAGTCCCAAGCGTTGTTCTACCAAATATCGCCCTAACTGATGTCACAAACCCCGACCGCCACCTCTATGATCTAAACGCTCCCGAAGCCACCGAGCCTTCACAAACAAACCCGCACACAGACGAGTTTGAAGCAATGGAGCAAGGTGATCATCCGCCTACACAACAGTCAGTCCCGCTCAACCCTTCCGGCAATGCAACTGGCCCATCCTCCCAACGTCGTCGACGAAGAAGGCCTGCAACCAACGACGACATCATGGACGCTATTGAGGGTATGCAGGCACAGAATGTCGAGATGATGCAGATAATGCATCAAATGCAACAACAACAAGATGCTAGGAATGCCATAACCGACCAGCGGTTTACTGAGTTGTTCAGCAGGTTCGACAACTTAGACTTACGTCAGAGATCACCAGGTCCAAGAACCAGAGGCGGAAGACAACCTTAGTTGTAGTTCCTCTTTCCTTTCCATATTGTATTTCATTTCCTTAAAAATTGGGGACAATGTTTAGTTTAAGTATGGGGGGGAAACCATGTTCTTTCTATTTCCATTTCTTCAAGTATGTACCTTTCCTTTCATTGCTATTTCAATTATTATTTGTTTAAAAAAAAAAAATAAAAAAAAAAAATCTATTATCTTAAGTTAAGTCCCGAGTGTGAACAAAAATTTCCATTATCTATTCCCTCAAACTTTCATGAGCCACAACAACAAAAATTCAACACCCAATAAGTATAAAGGTTGCTCATCTTATCGATCTTGAGTCGAATCAAGACAAAGACTACTACCGCCAAACACTCTAAACGAACCTCAACACGTTAGATCAGGATAAGTACCTATTATACCAATTCCTTGAACTTTTAGTTTTATAGTAACCCCAAAGTAGTTTATACGAGAAGTCAGCACCATCTTAATAGCAAACTACGTGGAGAGCCGATGAATATAAGTGAATGATTCCCAAAGTAACATAAAAAAATATATATATATCAGGAAATGCACTAATTAAGTTAGGTGATCCTTACCAGATCATTTAATCTAAAGGTTGCAGATCATACAAAAGCATAATATGAAAGATCCATTATGAGTTGGTTTAGTAGGTATCTGGTACTGAACTCGGTAGGGCGGACTACGGTTCGATCCCCCGCAATTTGCATTGGACTGAATAACGAAGTTATCCGACTTATGTACCAGAACTTCTAGCTAAAAGGGGATCATAATCACTAACCGGTTACTCCACTATGTGCGCGAAAAGATAAAGGGCTTAATGTGATTTCGCTAGAATGAAAACGGGTGAAATAAGAATAAGGGAACCAGGATAGCTATCATAGGGTACTTGAACTGATTTGCACAATGCAGGGTTATCAAGGTTGTGACGGTAGTTGTTGATATCAAGATTTAACTCAAGTTGCTTCTAAACAAAATCCACTTGCAACCTATTACGAATTGATGTGTGTTGTGAAATTTCATCTGGCTAAAATTTTCAAAACAAGTTCTATACTGAATTTTGCTTGAGGACAAGCAAAGATCTAAGTATGGGGGAGTTTGATAACATGAAATTATATCACATTTTAGGACTTAATTCAATTAGATTATATTATCATTTACTTTAATTTATCTCATTTTATCAGATATTATGCGGTATTTCCTTTCTATTTATGTCAGGTATCCATTTTGAAGCAAAAGTGAAAAAGGGAAGAAAAGGAGGTGTAAGAAGGAATAAAAAGGAAACAAATAACAAAGATCAAGCCCAGCCCAAAGAAAGCGCACGTTGTGCCTGTGACGGGCGTCACAAAGGTTGTGACGAGCGTCACACTAAGCACACTCCTGTGACGAGCGTCACACATGGTGTGACGGACGTCACACCTTTCCCCTATATTTTTGGCACTAGGAACGCAACTGACCACGTTGAAAGCTATTTCCACGCTTGACCCTCGGAACGAAAAGACCGCGTATACGGAAACCCTTGGAAAGCAGTTACACAAGTAGCAGTATAAATAGCAGCTAATTGGGAAAGCTCTCGGTTCGGAGATTTTCCACGCCTTTTGCCGTTTTCGCATTTTTTTCTTCTTCCAGCAGTTTAGGCTTATATTTTTATAGTATTACTTTGCAGAATTTTTATTGTTTTACCTTTTTGCAATTCTATTTTCTTTTCTAGCATTTAATTAATTCTTTTCGCACAATAGTTTCTACACCGGAAACTATTGTGCAACTTTTACCGGATCTAACCTTACGTTAGAATCTAGTTTTTATTTCCTTCGTTTTAATTTGTTGTTTAATTGAAGAATCCAAGAACAAATCCTACTGGCTTGTGGTAGAGTGTTCAAGACTATTGTTTAACGCATTCAGGTTCTTTAATTATTATTTAATGCTTTGTTTTATTACTTATTTATATTATCTGCCTGGGATGAGTCTGTTTATGCATGATATGTATTTTTGTTTGTTTAGCATGTCTGGCTAATTCGCCTAGATATCGGTATGTAAAGTAAGCGAAATAAGGGATCAAGACTAAGTCGGTCTAATTAAACTTAAAATTAAAATCAATCTTTTTACGGTCTCAATTTACAGGTTTAATAACAAGAATTTTTTTACAAAAGTAAAAGACATAAAGAAGTTAAAATCAATAGAGCGAGAGTTTGAGGTTTTAACTGGACAGTGTAAATTAGGCATTAATTCTAGATCAGGGCGAGAGCAAGTTTTAGAGTTAATTAAATTCTGACCTTTTCCAAAAAGTATTCTTAAAGATTGAATGTGAGGACGAGAGTTAAGCATTCGGGTTTAATTGTATAACCTAAGTCAACAGAGCGAGAGTTTGAGATAAGGGTGTTTAAAACGGTCAGTGTTTTCTTAAAAAGAGTTTCTGCAACTTTATTGCTTTCAAAAAGTGGTTTTTGACTTAATTATAAGTGACAGCTACATTAACATAAAGTCATGGTTTATTCAACAGAGCGAGAGTTTGAGATAAAACCTTTAATCAATAAAGTTAACTGAAACGATTTATTTTAAAACCAAGAAACCGACAAAGAATTGATTCCCTAATTACGACGAACTACATACCGATATCCGATTTATTAATATTTAATCTAGATCTTAGTTTAGTTTTTAGCTTCGCCCCCAAACAATCAACCATTATTCACCTTAGCTTTACGTAGTAACCTTAGATAACGGTATATCGATTCATAAGTCCCTGTGGGATCGATATCTTTTAAAACTACGCGATAGAACTGTGCACTTGCAGTTTGTACCCCAAATTCGACTCATAAAGTCGCGATCAGCCCCCATGGAGTCAGTCCTCGAAACCAAGCATTCAGAACTAGCCTTGCATGCATGTACCCTATGGTGTCGCCAATTTGAATGGCGCCCCCTCTTTAATATTGTACATGGTCGCCAAATGAGGTGGAGACACCATGCAAACACAATTTTTCATGCACTCCTCCATTTGCCTATAAATTGATCCACTCCTTCAACAATTCTTCCACACCAACATTCTCACTACTTCATCTACATTTCTCACTACTTCATCTACATTACTTCTTTTACAATTTCATCTTCAACAAAATCTTCCATTTTCATCTACACCAACTCCCCAACAATATGTCTTTACTCACAATGGGCGAAGCACACAGAGGAACAGTTGCAAACATCGCGACATACGTAAGTTTTTTCTTATACTTCTTTTTTATGTTTCATCTCCACCAACCCCATTTTATTTTGAAATACCGACTTAGTCAAGTGTTACATTATTTCTATTATAGGATGTCTCAAGGTTTCGAACTCGAGTCCACGAATTTGTCCCAATGGACCCGATGATTCAACCTTATGTTGAACTCGCCGGTTTTGGTCACCTTAGCAAAATTATGTCTTGGTCTATAGATAACAAGTTCATTCTAGCCTTATGCGAAAGATGGAGGCCAGAGACACACACATTTTAGTTTCCAACCGGTGAGTGTACCGTGACGTTAGAAGACGTCTACATGCTTTTAGGACTACGAATTGAAGGCAAAGCTGTTAATGGTAAGACCAACTATGCAAATTCAATTTGCATGGAGCTTTTAAACACTGATTTGTTAGATGATAATGCTAGGGGACAAGGTATACTACTTTCACGCCTAAAGTCATATTATAATAGTTTTTATTTAGATGAGCATTCTACCGAAGATGCTCGAATCATCAAAACTAGGTGTTACATTATGTTGTTACTAGGATCCTTTTTATTTCCCGAAGGTAGTGGTTCTAGCATGCATATTATGTACTTACCTTTACTTAGACATATAGATAGAATAGGTAGTTATAGTTGGGGATCCGCATGTCTAGCCTATCTCTATAGTTCGTTGTGCAAAAACTCCCACAAAGATACTTCTACATTTTCTGGATGTGCTGTTTTGCTACAAGCATGGGGATGGTCAAGACTACCGTCTCTAGCACCGGTCAATAACAACCCATTCACTTTTCCATATGCAAAAAAGTAAGTTGTTTAAATTGCTATATCTTTACTTCCTTCCTTACAGTTTATTACCCATAACTAATTTATTTTAACTTTTTGGTGTAGATGGTCGGCACGCAGTATGAATTACAGCAGATGTCCGAGACACTGTATTACTCAATATCGCAACCTGTTGGATCACCTTCGACCGGCAGACGTAAGCAAAATAATTTCATTATTTCTTCATATTATGTTGACCTTTTCTACATTCATTTAAATCCTATCGTCTTTAACATTTCAGTTCATTTGGCGTCCATACCTTAATATGGATCATGAGCATCAGATCAACCCTGAAGACGCAGCCGTATGGACAACATGCACACCGATAATACGGTTCACAACAGTGGAGCTGCACAACATCGATCGTGTGAAGCTGCAGTTTGGTATGGTCCAGAATATCCCAGATCCCCCAGCTAGCCTAGGAGAATGGCATATGCGTAAAGTGAACGACCAATGGAACTACAACCCTTGGCAAACCTTCGCAAGATCAGAGTGTCGCAAGTGGAAGCACCGTCATGACCATGTCTTAACTGACGCAGTCATGCCAAATGAGGTAAAACCAAGTCGTACTTATATGGCTTGGTATAGATCAGTTGGATTTCAATTCATCGCCGATGATATGTACCTCTACGACCCACGCCAGACAAGTTACACACAAGAAGGATCAACATCTAACCCCCAACAACATTCTCAGCCCGGTTACTCACAACCACCTATCCGACAAACTTTCCGTTCCACAAACACACAAACATACAACCAAAACATGCCATTTACCCAACCCCAAAACCAAGAACATCCCCCATACCACCACCAACAAATGGACCATCAACCTTCGACCGAACATCGCTTCGCACCCACACCATCACCCTACCAAAGTCGCCTTACCCAAAACACTAACCGCCCCATCACCTACCGTAGCCAAGAACCCCAAACATCACAATACCAAAACATCCCACAACCATATCTCTTCCAAACACCCCAACAACCTTTCCAACCTTTCCTAGACCCATCATTGTCACCCATGTCCCCCTTCAACCGTCCCGGTCGCCCATCCATGAGTCAACCACACCCCAACTTCTCTGGCATGGGTCATGAGCTCAGCTACGCCGGTACACCATCATTGAATACTGAAGACTATGCTGAGTTGGCTGAATACCTCAACGGATCTTCTCCTGTAGGAGGTAATGACGCTCCTGGACCATCAGATGAACAAACACCGGTGCAGAATCGTCAACGTGGGTTAGGGCCAAGGGTTAGGGTAGCTAGGGGATGTGGGACCGGAGGTCGGTTAGGTGATCCCGGTCATCACCATTAGGATTCTTTGTGTAAAATCCAAATTTTATTAATATCAATTCGTATTATGTCAAATTTATCTTTGTGTAAACTCCAAACACTAGGTTTCTTTCATAATTCTAAAATAAACACATATCATAATACAAAAATTTATAGGTCAGAAATCCTAATTCAAGGACTTGTTATTGTTATGTTGAAGGGCTTGAATTTGGTCCCTTTTGACAAAATTCACATACACATATTTTGACAGAAACCCTAATTTTGGGTCAAGTTCGCAAGGACCTACCTCACTCATTTTTAATTATTTTGAGGTGGGACCAAGTGCATTGGAAAATTTAAGATGTCTACTTCACTTGTTATGTTGGACAAAAATTCATAACTCTAACACAAACACATGCAATAATACAAAACATTATAGGTCAGATAACAGATAAAATGTCAAAGAGTCCAAGTTCAGGTGCCCATACCTTTCTCATAAAAATTGCAAATGATGCAAAACTTTAGTCCAAATTCATTATCTTGAAAAGATCTACAACTTTTATGTTGAAGGTTTTGTCATTTGAGGCTTTTATCATTCAAACTAAAGGGCTTGAAGTTGGTCCCTTTTGGCAAAATTCACATACACTTGTTTTGACATAAACCCTAATTTTGGGTCAAGTTCGCAAAGACCTAACTCACTCATTTTTAATTATTTTGAGGTGGGACCAAGTGCATTGAAAAATTTAAGATGTCTACTTCAAATGTTATGTTGGACAAAAATTCATATTCCTAAAAGAAACACATGCAATAATACAAAACATTATCGGTCAGATAACAGTTGAAAAACTCAGAAGTCCAACTTCAACTGCCCATAACTTTCTCAAACAAAATCCAAATGTTGCAAAATTTATATCCAAATTCATTGTCTTGAAAAGATCTACAACTTTCATGTTGGAGGTTTTTTTATTTGAGGCTTTTCTAAGGGAGGTGCCAATTGGATTGGCGCCCCCTCTTAAAAATTGCAAGGAGGCGCCAATTGGATTGGCTAGGGCACCTGCCCTAGCCAATCCAATTGACGCCTCCTTGCAATTTTTAAGAGGGGGCGCCAATCCAATTGGCGTCTCCTCCTAAAAGTGGGGTAGATTGAGAATTTTTTTGAAAACTGGATTATTTTGGAAATTTATTCGAAAAAGTGGGTTATCTCGGTAAATTTGCCTCTTTCTTAAATCTATTTCTTTTTCTAGTCTATTTTATACTTGCATGTTATTATCTTATTATTATATTATTATTATTATTATTATTATTATTATAAGTAACATGTTTATGATGAATTATAAGAGTTGTTACCTGTTTTGTTTGAAATTTATCATGTATAGTTCATTCTGCGGAACTGGAATGTGAGGAGCATTGTGCCGACGGTGCTCTAATTAATCGTTAAAATTATGTTTAATATGAGAATGTTTTTGATTTAAATTTAATTTCAGTTTTGAACGTTAAAAGATACTTTGAAAACAATATCACAGAGATACAAGTTCCGATTTGAAAGAACAAACCAATATCTAACTAAAAGAATTAAATCAATTTTCAATTAATAAAAATTGTGAAAATATTTTATTAGATTAAAAAAAAATATCTTTTCAAAAATAGTAATTTTAAGAACATAATTCGACACGCGAAAACGAACGTTTATGCATTTAAAATCCTATATTGTATGAGCAAAAAACGACCACACCTTTAAACTAATTTTTCTACCATGAGCAACTTTTCAATTAATTAAAAATGATTAATTTTCAAAAAGAATTTTTGCACCGTAACATCTATTATTGCGAAAGCGGTAGTATAAAGTATATACTTAACTCAGTTCTGACTGCGCGAAAGCTAACTGTCCTTAAAATTAATTATTTTTCTTAAGAGAAAATATTGTCCCGTATTAAGTATAATCTAACGACATCCAGAGTACCAACAGTTGACGAGAGTCACGTCCTGATATCCAAATCTCAATTAATTTCAAAAGCAATTGTTTCTCTTTCCTTTTTATAACCAATTCACAATCCCTTGACCTTAACTAAACTCAGTGAAAGTAGACAATGGTACTTGACTATTAGTATGTGATCGATAATTTTTTATACTAAAATCAATATTTTTCGTGCACTTGTGAATTCTATCAACGTCCGGAGATGTATCTCCGAAATATAAGGATATCATTATATTCTCCTAAGGATGAGGTATTAATCCATAAGATGCATTAAGTATTTCCTTTATCTATACTTATTCATTTATGAGTGTATCCAATTCGAACACGTAATAATAAACATAACTTTGATTCAAATATCACATGGGTTTTCAAATTTTGACCTAATCCGTTGAATATAAAACTAATATTTTTTTATTTTTATTATTTTAAATAAAAAAGAAAAACTAAGAAACAGTTACTAACCAATATTTTTCTGTAATTTTTATTTATTACCAATACTGCCACTACATCAATATTGTACTAAAGAACTTACCTAATTGTAATTTTAAAAAATATTGTTGATTATTTGTTTTTTTTATTATAATTTTTAATTTATAGATTTTATAAAAATTGTGTTTTTGTAGAATTTGCCTTTTTTGATCAAGAGGAATTTACTATTATTATTAGATGTTATTACATACAAATGAATTTTATTAGATATTATATTATGATATATTTTTAAATGTTAAAATGTATGCAAGGATATTGAATAAAGTTATATATACTTTTTAATTAGAAAATATTAATAAAAAAATATTATTTTTATTTAATGCATAACCCACAAATTTAATCAAATCTAGTTTAAGATCATATATTTAATTTGATTTTAGTAAAACACGTACATGATTAAAAATTCAATCCATTAAAATATGATTGCGTTAGGATCCAACCAACCGTATACTCTAATCGAGGAAGTAACATATTAACTATATTAATTAGGTTAGGTTTGTATATTAAGAATTTGTATTGATTACATTGAGAGTTCTGCCAAAATGTTTAATTTGTATTTTGAAGAAAATGCACCATGGTGAATTTTTAAAGGTCTAAAGCTTACGGAAAGGTTAGGTATGTGAAAAATAGAGTTGAAAGTGGATTCTTCCATTATTGTTAAATGCTAGAGAACGAAACGTTAACGACTATAGATGAATATTCCTTGATTAAACAAATTCATCAATTAATGGAAGACCATGAGTAAGTGTTAGCGATCCACTCCTATATAGAAGAGAATGCATTAACTAACACACAAATCTCTAGTGGAATTGATAGGATTTTCTTAGATGAAGTTCTATATTTGATTAAAATGTTGTTTGAGGATGATGTAAAGATTCCCTAGACAAGAAGTGTTGGTTTAGTTGCTTTTATTTTGTGGACTTTAGCCCTCTTTGTTACCAAAAGACAAAAGGGATTGTTTTTTCCACCCTCGTGGAAAATTAAAATTACCCTTAAAATCCAAAAATGCATCTCTGAACGCACCCAATCACATTTGCTTTTGAGCCATGTCTTAAGACTATGTAAAAAATATGAAAATGAATCTTCATATAACTTACAGAGATGCATCTCCGAACGCCTTTTTAACCAAATAGGCACCAAAGTCTTTTATCCTTCCTCATTTCTTAACTCTCAAACTCTCAAAATCTCATAACTCTCAAACTCCCAAAACTCACAAACTTTCAAACTCATTCAGCTCACGTCCAAGTTTCTACCATTAATATCCAATTGATCAAAAAACTCAACATCAAACTCACATTTGGTAAGTTTTTGATTTATCTATACTTTTTTTTTATTTCTATATACATTTATAGAAATTGAGCATTAGGTTATGTAATAGGTAATTTAAGTTTGTTATTTAACTGAACAATGTGTTTGATAAATATTTTAAATGATCAATGCATTTTTTGGATGTTTGATTCAAATACATTTATGCCATTTTCTTTATTATGAGTTGCAGAACAATTCCGAAATGCATCTCTAGATTTTTTCAACGTTTTGATTTATAGAATCCGGAAATGCATTTTTGTATTCTGTCCGTCTGCATTGTTTGACTTTATTTCATTGTGTTTCATCTGTATAATGCTTGTGTGGTTTAATTATAGACATTATGGATGATAACCGAGATAGAATGAGGCACGACAAAGTTATGCAACATGCTTCGGTTTGGAGGGAAAAAGATCGATCATCGTAGGCACCAGGAAGTTCTAGTTCGGTTGATGTAGAGGCGTCATCTTCTAGGGCTCATGCATCTCTGCCTTCCTCTTTCTGTAGGAGGCAAGTGTCATCTCCTAGTGTCCCGGAAGCCCCACCCGTACATGTTTAGGCACCCCAGGAACCCGATGCACTCCAGGGGTTTGGAGGAGGCCCGTCTGACTTATCGTTGTTGCCTCTATATTTGGACCATGCTGCCTGGCATGTGTGGGACAGTGAGGTAAAAATCAATTGTTTCGTTCTTGTAACATATTTGTTATAATATTCAAAGTTTCTGACAATGATTTATTTTTATGCAGGACCGTGATGCTTTAAAATGCATCAACCATGGCTGGAAGGTTGCGGGTCTTCCACAGCCTGCTGAGCAACCGTTTTAGAATGTGATGCAACCATTTGGACTAAAATACATGTGTAAGATCGGTTATGGTACGATTGATCATGTTATATTGTTCGCATTTGTAAAGAGATGACACTCAGACGTCATCTTTTCATCTTTCATATGGTGAGATGTCCATCACACATGACAATGTCTCATGCTTGCTGCATCTTTCGATCAAGGAAAGACTGTTAGACCACGCCAGGATTAACATAGATGAGGCAATGAAGACCTATCAAAAAGTTGACCTAAATGATGTCTTAGAAGTTAGAAGCCACCCGAGGGTGTCATGCTAGGTCTTGATTCCTAGAGAGGTTGTATGCACAACAACTGCATATGATAGAGCAGGCCGCTCATGATGATGACACCATTATGTAGCATAGAGCATACACATTGAGAGCATACATCTTGTATTTGATATGCACATTTGTTTTTGTGGGCAAGAGTGCCACTTATGTGGATGTAGTTTATCTGAGATACTTCACTGATTTGGAGCGGATCCATGAGTATAACTAGGGGGTTGCTTGTTTGATCTACCTATACTTAAAGTTAGGTGAAAGTTGTATGTAGAAGACCAAACAGATGACATGCAGCCACATGTTCTTGACGGTAATATATTTGCAGCTTTTAGTGTTTGTGTGTTATTTTCATAACACTTGTGCTACACCATTAATAATAATTCATATGTACCATTTGAGGCTTGGATCCTCCACCACATCCCACACATATCTAGCTGGTCATCTATTCTAGCCTACATTGAGGATATGCCACATGCTTCTTCATTCGCCCCACTTAGAGCGAATAAGGAGATATAACCCATTAGAGTGTATCTTGATTGCTTGGTAGAAGAAGATATAAACTTCCAGGTGTACACCGATTACCATCAAATGCATTCCTTGGATGACATAGCCTTCTACTATGGATGGCTGACTTGTGGATCACGTATGATGTATCCACATGCGGCTGTTTGACTACATGTGATTTGTTCCTAGAGACTCCGAAGACTTTTCTCCTCATACTATGGTCCGCAAAGATATGGATGCCAGGTTTGATGATTACCTTAATTATCTGGTACCATATGAGGCATGTGATACCCTAGCTCCTAACGAATAGAGTAATGCATACAGCTACATCCTGTGGTATTTCAGGGTGTCACGTCCTTACATGACACCAGGTGCTCCAGGTGATCCGCCTAGGCCAACTCATCAGGATATACTAGACAAGGAGCTGGCTAGGAAAAATCATGTTGTTGATGTGTTTCCTATATATCGATGTATATTGGAGCTTGGCCAGGCTGGTATAGACAGGTTGTGAAGACAAGCTCAACTTGGAGTATAGTTTTGATGAAGAAAAATGACTATCAAAGAAGGAATTTTTTTAATCAATGTTAAAGGTTAAAAAAGCCTCAAAGACAAGGAACAGGTTTACATAATCTTTAGGGAGTCATGGAATTCAAAAATAATTGATCTTGAAGTAAGGTATACAATGTCAATTCATTTTGTATAAACATTAGATGCTTAAAGATCCATCATCTATTCATCTCTAAAGTTTTTTCAACATTCACACATCATAAACATTCATGCCACGACTTCTCAAAGTCAAAAAACCAAATTTCAAATTAGTATAGTAGGTTACACTATATATGTAACCGATTACATACCCATTATGCCCAAATTTTTCACCATTTTCAAAGTCGGCAACTGATTACACCATTCATGTAACCGATTACACCTTGCAAATTTTTGAAAAATTATGAACCATTATGTATCCAATTTAATGCAATTCTTCATGAAACTTCTCCAGTCAATTTCATATAATCCAAGAGGTATCCTAGGGTGTAATTTAAGTAAAAATACATAATTCTTTCAAATTACCTCTTTCACACAAGTTTTCATACAATTCAAATTCATTTCAAGTGTTCATTCTCAAATATCATACTTTTTTTTTGCATAACTTCATATATCATTACAAATTTTTATTCAAACAATTGAGAACTTATGTTTTATACATTTTGAATTGTATATTCAAAGAGAATATCAAATTACTTATTCTTGGAAATTGTCCAAAATCACTTTTATTCAAAATCATCATATTGTTATAACTTGATCATCAAGGTGTGGTGACATGAAATTGTAGAAGAAACTGGTGTGCTTTCTCTAAGTGTTGCAAAAAAGAAAATGGTGTGCTTTATTATATATATTATAAGATTGTAGGAATGGTCTTGATGTGAGACTTGTACAAAGATCTAACATAGTGGAAAATCCTTCAAGGTGTGAAGGGACTAGATGTACCCTTGGTTATAAGGGGAGATAAGATATATCCTTGTGTCATTTAAATTTTTGTTTTTTAATTTCTTGCACTTTACCTTTATAGTTCAATTACTTAATTCCGGAAAAATTAAAATGAAAGAATATTTTTATCATATCTAGAACTTTTTTTCAAATCTAGTTCATCCCCATCTTATATTGCACTCTATAGTTACAATTGGCATCATATCAGGTTAAGATGACTTGCTCCTTGATCCGGGTAGGCATGGAGAAACGATTCTTGATTTGAAAAAGAGATTTACACACATGAAAAACCATTTTATGGCACCTTTAAAACATTCACAAATGATGAATTAAATCTCAAAGTTCTTAGATCATTAACAAGAGTGTGGCAACCAAAGGTAACATCTATATCGAAGAAGAAAAGTCTTTCCAAAATATCTTCGACGACATTATTCAGAAAACTTCAAGTGAGTTAGAACTTGGAAGGCTAGAAAAACAAGAAGCTCAAGAAAAGAAACACAAAAGTATCACTTTAAAGGTGGAGTCAAAGGAAATAATGCAAGATGATGATTTGAATGAAGAGAACAATATTACCTTACCAGTAAAAAAGTTTGGAAAACTCCTCAAGAATTACAAAAATATAAGATTTGGACAAGGAATAAAGTTTTCAAATAAAAGGGAGACTTTAACATCAAACCAAAAATCACATGTTTTGAATATGGAAAGCAAGGTCACATTAAAGTAGATTGTCCATCTCTTGTAAAGAAAAATGGTTTCAAAGGAAAGAAAGACTTCAAAACAAAGAAGGCTTACATTGAATGGGAGGAAAACAAAGTAAGTTCATCTTCCGATTTAGAAAATAAAGAAAGAGAAAACTTGGCATTGATGACTTCACACAATTCTGATGATGAAGAAAATGAGGTTAGTGATTTTGAAACAAATAGTAAACCATTGTATGATGAATTGCAAAATGAAGTTATTGAAATGCACGCGGAATGCTGGACTCTTTCTAGAAAATGTTCAAATCAAAAGAAAATAATATTATCTCTAGAAAGTAAGGATACTGACATGAAAGTGGAATTAGACAAATTCGAAAATTCAGCATGTAATAAATGTGAATCACTTCAATAAAAAATCGTTAAATTAAACCAAGTCTTAAAGAAATATGACGAATGAAAAATAGGTTTAGAAAGTGTGATAAGCAAACAAAAATAACTTAAAGTTAAATATGGGATTGGATAATCTAAATTTGATAAACCAAGTAAAAGTAAAACCATCTTTGGTAAGACTAGCAATAAATTCAACAACAAGGAATAAAAGAGAGTGCAAGTTGTAAAGTATTTATTTAAACCTACATATTTTTTTATAATACAAAAGGTCATGCCCCTAATGCTATCTATATAAGAAACTTTGGTGTTACTAATGGTTAGTATGTGTGGGTCAAAAAAACAACTAACCAACAAGGACCCAAAGCACATTGGGTGCCTAACAAAGTTTATATTGTTTTGTAGGTATGCTTGAATGCCAAGAACAACATGTGGTATCTAGATAGTGGTTAATTCAAACACATGATCATATACAAGTCAAATTTTTTATCCCTTATTATAAAATCTAAAGGATTTGTGATGTATGAAGACAACAACAAAGGAATAATTCTTGGTATTAGCAAATTTGGGACTACTCCACTTACTACAATTGATAATGTTTTATATTTATAAAGACTAAAGTATAATCTTCTAGCATAAGTTAACTATGCGATAAAGGACTAAAGATCAAATTCAACAAGGATAAATGCATTATAGAGGATGACATTTCACATTAAATAAATCTTGTAAGAAAGAGAATCAACAATATATTCATGATATTATTGGATGACCTATCTTTGAAACTTAAGTGTCATGTGGTAAATAAAAAAAATGATGCATGCCTTTGGCACAAAAGAATATCACGTATTCACATGGAGAATTTGAATAAACTAGTCAAGCATAACCTTATCATTGGATTACCCAAGATAAAATTTGTCAAAGATAGGTTGTGTGATGCATGTAAAAAAGGCAAGCAAACAAAAGTCTATTTCAAGCCAAAGACCGTGGTGTTATATTCAAGGCATCTTCAATTGATCCATATGGATTTGTTTGGTCCCTCAAGGACTAGAAGCTTTGGCGGTAACTTTTATGCTTTAGTTATTATTGATGAATTTTCTAGATTCACTTGGACTTTGTTTTTAGTGCAGAAAAGTGAGGCATTTAAAGCATTCAAGATGCATGCAAAGTTGATGTAAAATGAGAAATCCTTAGAGATCTTACTAATTAGAAGTGACAATGACGAAGGATTTAAAAATTCATCCTTCAAAGAATTTTATGATGAACATGGTATTTCTCACAACTTTTCAGCATTAAAGACTCCTAAAAAAATGGTGTAGTTAAAAAAACATGTATTTAGAAGAACTTGCAAGGACAATGCTTAGTGAATTAAATCTTCTAAAATATTTTTGGGAAGACGCGGTAAGCACAAATTGTTATGCAAGTAATCGAGTTATTATCAGACCTATTTTAAAGAATAAACCATATAAGCTTTACAAGGGAAGAAAACCAAATATTTCACATATTCATGTTTTTGGATGCAAATGCTTTGTTCTAAATAATGGCAAAGACAACCTTGGTAAGTTTTATGAGAATTTGATGAAGATATATTTCTTGGTTATTCTCTTACTAGTAAGGCCTAAAGAATATTTAATAAAAGAACTCCCGTTATTGAAGAATATATGCATGTTTCCTTTAATGAATATAACCCCTATAAGGAGGATAAGTTTGTTGTTTGTGATGATGATGATTTAGATGAATTACCAAATGAAGGCAATGCCAATGATGATCATGTTGAAAAACCAAGACAACAAGATGACGTTATTCAACAAAAGCAGAATCAAAATGATATACCACAAGAATGAAGGACTCATAAATATCATCCAATTTAAAACATCATTGGAGACATTAGCAAGGGAGTATCCACTCATCTTAATCTTAAAGATGCATGTTTAAATATGGCATTTGTTTCACAAATCAAACCTTCTAAAGTTAAAGATGCCTTAGAAAATGAGCAATGGATTCTAGCTATGCAAAAGGAACTAAATCAATTTGAGAAACAGAGTTTGAGATTTGCTTCCTAGGCCAAAAGAGAAGCATATTATTGGCACTAAACGTGTTTTTAAAAACAAGCTAGATGAAAATGGTATCATAATTAGAATAAGGCTAGATCAGTGGCCCAAAGCTATAATCAAGAATAAGGAATTGAATTTGATGAAATTTTTTCTTATGTTGCTAGACTTGAATCTATTAGATTATTGTTAGCATATGCCTGTTCTTTGAATTTTTCAGTAGTACAAGATGGATTCCAGAAGCGCATTCTTGAACACATGAAAAATCCCTCTCATGTGTACGAACTCAAGAAGGCACTATATGGATTAAAGCAAGCACTAAGGGAATGATATGATAGGCTAAGTAACTTCCTTTGTGAAAGAGGCTTCAAAAAGGAAAGGTGGATATAACACTTTTTATCAAAAGAATGGATGATCATACATTATAGGTGCAAATCTGTGTAGACGAAATTATCTTCGAATCCACAAATGAATCCTTATGTAAAAAATTCTCAACAATGATGCAAGGAGAATTTGAGATGTCAATGATGGGGGAATTGAACTACTTCCTTAGATTGTAAGTTAAACAAAAAATAATGGCATATTCATCAGTGAATCAAAATATTGATAATAACTTCTTAAAATATTTGACATGGATAATTGCAAATTGATTGCCATTCCAATGATTTCAAGTACACATGTAGGTCAAGATGAGTCTGATACACCAATAGACATAATAAAATATCGAGATATGATCGAGTTATTACTTTATCTAGCCGATAGTCGTCCTGACATAATGTTTAGTGTATGTCTATCTGATTGTTATCAAGCTTGTCCAAATGAATTCCATCTCTCTTCTGTAAAGAGGATCATGAAGTATTTGAAAGGAACCACAATTGTAGGCCCATGGTATCCAAAAGGTAGTATATGGGATTTAGTAGGTTATTATGACTTGGATTATACAAGTTGTAAAACAGATATAAAAAGCACAAGTGGAACATTCCATATTCTTGATAATGTTCTAGTTTACTGATCATGTAAAAAGCAGGCTTGTGTTTCTATAGTACTGCAAAAGCATAATACATTGCGTCTGTAAGTTGTTGTATTCAGATACTATGGTTAAAGCAACAAATATGTGACTATGACTTGAATCTAGAATGCATTCCTCTAAATGTGACAACACAAGTGCTATCAATTTGACAAAGAATCCAATCATGCATTCTCAAACTAAACACATAGGCATCCAACATCATTTCCTAAGAGATCACATTCTCAAAGGAGACATTGAAATAACATTTGTGGACACTCATGATCAATTGACCGATATTTTCACAAAACCTCTTGCCATAAAACCATTTTACAAAATCAGAAGAGAACTTGGAATTTTGGATGAAGGCGATATTTGAAGAATATATATTGATGATCTTAAAATAAGCTTGTCTCATTTTCCTCTAAAAATCACAAGGTTCATGTTATTCATTCCTCAAAATGATAAAATGGCCATTATATGTTACATGATTGATTCATAATTTCATTTGTGAATTAATTTAATTATGGTTATGCATTCATTATTTAATTATTATGTGATATTTGTTTGATCTAAATGATTGTGTGTTACATGTTAAAATCATTGTTTTACTTCATATATCATGTTCATATTATAAGTGAGTGTATTTCTGAATAAATGTTTTACAGAGATATACATCAGTATATATACATATATTATATAGTGAGAATTGAATATGAATCATTTGAAATAAGCCTAAACTTTAGCTAGCTAGCTGTTACTGCTTGACAGAGTTATATGTCTCTAAATGCTAATAATAATCAAATAAATCTTCTTTAGTATTTGATGACCAATTCGAATATTATTTTATTGATTGATTATTCAATTTGATTTTGTTGGTCCATTACACCCCCTCAAGATGAAGGTTCCATCAATGACCTTTATCTTGGACATGAGTTCAGTGAACTTGGCTGTGGAAGTGGTTTAGTAAGTAAGTCTGTCAGCTGATCCTTGGTAGACACATGTGTTACGATGAGCTTGTTGGTTTTAACCTATTCCCTGACAAAATGATAATCTAATGATATATGTTTCATTCTTGAATGAAGTACAGGATTGGAACAAAGGTATGTGGCACCCATATTGTCACACTGTAGTCATGGAGGTTCGTGTATTGGTATTCTTAGCTCATGAACTAAGTTTTGTAGCCACATGGGCTCAGTGGTAGCGGTAGTAACTGCATAATATTCAGCCTCAATAGATGACCGTGCAACAGTTGTTTGCTTTCTTGAGAGCCACGAAATTGGGTTACCTCCAAAGAGAATGATGTAAGCTGAGGTAGATGTGCGATCATCATTGTTCCCATCTCAATTTGCATCAAAGTATGCTAACAAGTTATTTGCGGAAGTTTTTTGTAGCATGAGACCATGACTAATGGTTTGTTTGATATTCCGAAGGATGCGTTTCAAGTGCTGCAAGTGAAGGGAGGTTGGTTTATGCATAAATTAGGACAATTTATTGATGCAATATGACAAGTCTAGACAAGTAAGGTTAAGGTACTGAAGTCCACTAATAATTCTACGAAACTCCGTGGCATTGGTGGATGATGTTGAAGGAGAATTGCCATCCAAGGCGCAGCGGAATTTAAAAATTTCTCCATTTAGTGATCCTTACGAATGGGCATGATCAGTGATAGAATCGTTACCTCTTGTGGTGATTCAAACCTTTGGTGCAGATCCCTTGTAACGATCAAAACCTTGGATACAAATCCACAGAGCGATCACGAACGTTGAACGATGACAACGTCTCTACTCAGTCCACACGAACGGATTCCTTCAATCGCAGTGCTAGCTGTTATGAGTGAAGGCTTTGAGTGAGAGAAAGAGAGATACGAAATTCCAACTCTTCATTTGTGTTGTATTCCCATACAATGCTTCTGCACAAGAGTTCTATTTATAGAACCACTTGTGTGGGCTTCAAGCCAAAAAGCCCACTTAGGTGTATTTTGGCCCATATCTCATAATATGCCAAAATCACTTAAGTATTTGGTACCTTACCATACTTCGTATTCTACTTAAGTACACCGTACCTTACGATGTTCCTTAGTTGCTCTACCTCTCATCAATCCGTCCTTTGTGTGTGACCCTGTAGGTTTTCGCGATGTTGGCAATTATATTAAATCACGCATTTAACATAATAAACAGTGAGCGGTATCTAGCAACACATCACTGCTACCCAAGTAACGAAAATGTCATGTGATCTGACAAAACCTCCTGTGATAATAATTATGTGTATAATTACCCCTTTGCCCTTATGTCTATATTGAACACAAGGTATAGACCGTGTCATCCTTGTCCAGTTCAATATTGGGCCCATAGACATTTATACTGTTACGTAGGATGGGCAAATTCCATCTAGGACACTCATGTCCCTCAACATGCTTTGTGGAGTACCCATCAACTGTCTTTATGGTTATCCAGTTACGGACAACGTTGGATCAGCAATAAAGCACTCGACTCTACATCTAGGATCCATAGTGGTTTCAGGTCGAAGAGTGGTATACACTATTATCACCATGAGAATAACTTATGACACTTTGCATAACTTTCTATATAGTATTCTCATAGCGGGTCAATCCGGTATAAATATTACTCTTAATATTCATACCTATGTTTAAGACTTGATAACTCTTTATCCATGATCCATGAGATGTGATTATCAGTCTACAAACATAATAGTCTTAATGCTTTAATGTTATCCCACTTCACACTAAAGCTCGACTACGGATACTTTAAGAATAATGTCCTTATGTTTAATGTGCTCTCATGATTAAGTCACACTTAATACATTAAACGGACTATCTATTCCAGGGACTTTATTAATCAACCATAATAAAGAAAATGCCTTTTATTATTAATAAATAATTCGATACAAGTACCAAAAGTATTGGCCTCTAGGGCTTACACCAACAAATGTAGCATCGTGAAGTTGTAGCACGACTATGGAAGAAAGTGGTGTGGGAGATGGTTTCGCCCCCTCCATGTCAAACTTTTGTAAGAGGTCACGAATGTATCGGTGTTGAGAAAGAAAATTTCCAGAGCTTGTTGGTATTATTTCAATACCCAAAAAGTAGTGAGGTTGTCCCATATTTTTCAACAAAAATTGTTGAGATAGTGCCTTGATGAAGCTTTGAAGGAATGTAGAGTTGTTACCAATGAGCAGTAGGTCATCTACATAGACTAGAAAATAAGCCTTAGTGTCACCAGAGTGATAAATGAACAAGGATGGATCACTTTTGCTTGTTTGGAATCCATACGCGATAATAAAATCCTTCAGAGAGTCATGCCATGCTCTTGGTGCTTGACGTAGGCCATAAATGGCCTTGTGAAGTTTACATACATAGTTGGGATGTGTTGCATCTTTCATACCTGGCGGTTGGTCCATGAAGACTTCTTCAGTAAGAGCTCCTTGTAAGAACGCATTGTTCACATCAAGCTGGTGCATTGACCACTGATGAGAGATTGCAAGGGTAAGAATAATCTTAATTATTTGTGGGCGAACAACTAGTACAAATGTCTCCTTGAAATCAATGCAATGACATTGTATGAAACCCTTGGCAACAAGACGTGCCTTGTAGCGAGCTATGGAACCATCACTATTTCTCTTGATACGAAATAACCATCTATATCCAATAATGTTTTCCCTACCTTAGGTGGTACAAGGGAGAATGTGTCATTTCTTATTAATGCTTCAAATTCATCGGCAATTGCCTTACACTAATGGGCGTGTTTCATTGCCTCACGAAAGTTTGAAGGTTCCAAATTCTTAGGTAGAGGATGTTTTGATGCAATGTACATCCTTTTTGGCTTGAATATATTATTCTTGGACCTTGTGATGATTTAGTTTGTTTCAGTAGTGGGGGTTGTAGAGGTATTAGGAGTGATAATAGGTGTAGTAACAAGATTAAGTGTATGTGTTTCATTACCTGCCATTGTATTTGAAGTCAAAAGATCCTCATCTTCATGGGGGCATAGCTTGTAAATCTATTGGTGATTGTTGAAGGATAGGTATGATGGTATGAGGGGGTTGTGGTTATCCAGTTACGGACAACGTTGGATCAACAATAAAGCACTCGACTCTACATCTAGGATCCATAGTGGTTTCAGGTCGAAGAGTGGTATACACTATTATCACCATGAGAATAACTTATGACACTTTGCATAACTTTGTATATAGTATTCTCATAGCGGGTCAATCCGGTATAAATATTACTCTTAATATCCATATCTATGTTTAAGACTTGATAACTCTTTATCCATGATCCATGAGATGTGATCATCAGTCTACAAACATAATAGTCTTAATGCTTTAATGTTATCCCACTTCACACTAAATAATAATGAGCTTTTTCAAAAATATTGCACTGATCATGGTCTAGTTTTTCGTTTATCTTGTCCCCACACATCCTCACAAAATGGGAAAGCGGAATGCAAAATAAGAACCATTAATAATTTGATACGCATTATGCTAGCCCATTCTTCTGTTCCCCCCTCGTTTTGGCATCATGCTCTCCACATGGCAACTTACCTGTTAAATATTATTCCCTGTAAAACACTTCATCATCAGTCACCAATACAACTCATGTATTGTAACACCCCAGACTGCTTTCAGGATTATCGACTAACCCCACAAACCAACACGGGTCTTTTCGGCATGTTTTGTCCTCACTCACACACTTTCCGGGAAACTTCCCAGAAGGTCACCCATCCCAATACTACTCCAAGTCAAGCACGCTTAACTATGGAGTTCTTATCTATTGGGCTACCGAAAAGAAGATGCATCTTGTTGGTATAGGTAGTACCAATTAATTCTTATAAGCCTTCATTCAACCATGCAGTCTCATACCTGCATAGCCTCAGGATCCCTCTCATTCCGATGTGAATTCGATTTTTCCCCTAGAAGCTGCTAGGAGTGTCTCATTGTCATGCCTCATGCATCGACAACCACTCCTATCGCCCTCAGATGTTACATATAACCACTCTTTGGCCTCTCCGACCTCGTGTGTTACATGCCCACCAGCTTCCGCTTGGTTCGTCCCCGAACCACATCGTACTGGGAGAGGTTTGGCTCTGATACCACTAATGTAACACCCTTCTACCCAAACGACATATTTAAATAGATTATCAGAGTACAACATGTAGAAGAGTTTACATTTCTTACAACATAACATTTATCGCATCACAACATAAAACATATATTTATTTTATTAAAACTTCGCAGCGGACAACAACACAATATTATCATTCATCATATAACAATTCATAATAATGTGTCAACAGTATCTCAACAAAGCATCTCAACATATTAGTCATCATAAACAACGTAAATAATAATCAATTATCTATCGAATCCCATAACCCCGGTGTCACATGACCAGAGCATTTGACTCGACTCTGTAGAATAACTCTACACTTATTCTTCAAACCTCAACAATAGCTACTCCTCTTTATCTGCACATTGCTCATCATAGATGAACATAAACACATGCAGAAGGGGTGAGAATTACATTATTAAATAATAATATAACGACAGAAATATAAACATAAATATATTGCACATATGCCAACACAGCTCATCATAATCATCATAATCAACATACTCATGAACATCAACAAAACAACATATCAAATGCAATGCACACACCCATGCATGACTCAACACGACTCGGTATACCCATTTTGTGACCAACTACAGGATCACCACTCCCAGATTCATCACCATAGAATCCGAGTTCCCCGCAAGGAACCAAGCCTCTCAACAAGCCCGGAGTCAACAACATCATTGGAACTCAGTCCGTTCATCACTAGGCATCGGCCTTTCATAAATGCATGCACACCAAGCATGCATCATAATCCTCATAGCAACAACAGCATCATATAGTCATGTTATCATCATCATTAACACATTCTATCACAAAAGCATATCACATCATGCCACACAATCAAACACAGTATTAGCACGCTCTACTAATATCTATACCACTCAAAGCAACGGGAAATGATCCCTCGTATACCATGCATCAGCTAAGTTACCTTGCTCAGCCTAAACAACCAAAAACTGCACAACAACAGCCCAGAAAAGACCACAAGTCTGCCCATACGCGTATTGCCTATGCCCATACGCGTATTGCCCACGCCTGACCAAATCCATACGCGTATTGCCCATGTCCATACGCGTATGCTACGCGTATCACATTCCCATACGCGTACCAACAGAGACCAAAACACGTTCAAAACATCATCTTCCTCATCCATACGCGTATTGCCTAGTGCCATACGCGTACCAGCAATCTCATACGCGTATTGCCTAGTGCCATACGCGTATGACCAGAAACCAGATTTCTAGATCTGCAATGGCTTTCTCTGCTACGAGATCTATCCAAATTCATCCTTCCACAGTTCAAATTTCACACAAAATCACTCATATCATCTAATACAAATAGTCCCCTATTCGATTTCCCAAATCCTAACATCATTGCATATAATTTCTACGAATTCCTTCGATTAAAATCCCAATTTCGTTCATCCAATATTTCACCATTTTCAGCATATTATTGTTTAATAAGGTTCAGACCCCTTACCTCTTTGGATTGAAGGAAGCTCTGAGCAATCTTTGGCCTTTTCCTCTTCCTTTTCTTTCTCTTCAGCGTTTCTCCCCCCCTTTCTCTGACTCTGAGGCAAAACACGTGAAAACAACCTGAGTCCTCACTTTGGCCTCTTTTATCCAATTTCCACTTTTACCCTTCCACTCTTCATATTCCCTTTATTTTATTTATTTAATTATTATCAAAATAAATAACATCTCTAATAATGATAATAATTCCCAATATTATTTAATAATTCACTTTATCTTCAAATAATCATATTAAAATAATATTTAAATTATTCTAACGATAATCGGGGTGTTACATGTATCATCATGATCCCACCTACACACATCTCAGAGTCTTTGGTTATCTATGTTATCCATTATTCCCATCATCTACCATTCATAAGTTACAACCCTGCTCTACTCCGTGTGTCTTCTTGGGTTATCTGCCGAATCATAGAGGTTACAAGTGTTTTGATTTGTCTAATAGAAAATTAATAATTTTGAGGCATGTTATCTTTGATGAAAGTTAATTTCCCTTCACCAAGATACACTCCCCTTCACCTCACTCTCATCAATTCCTAGATGATGACCTTCACCCCTACCTTATACATCAGTGGCAAAATCAAATTTCACCACCTGTTGCACATAACCAACCAACACCCATAATCCCAATTGACCAACCACTACCCTCAATAAACCAACAATCATCATCTCCTACCTCTTCGATCAACACACCCATTACAATAAACTCTCCATTACCACCATCAATTCAACCGCATCCACCTCCACCTACACGAACCATCACCACCCGATGCGTGAAAGGCATTGTCAAACCCCGCACGATATTTAACTTATCAATCTCTCACTCTGACCACACCATCTCTTCCATACCTAAAAACCCCAAGCTAGCCTTATCAGACCCGAATTGGAAATCCGCAATGCAATCTAAATTTGATGCTCTTATTCGAAATAAGACGTGGGATTTATTTCTTCGTCCTTGTGATGCTAATCTTATTCGATGTATGTGTATTTTTAGGCATAAGAAAAATTTTGATGGCTCCTTTAAGCATTGTAAGTCTCGTCTTGTAGGTGATGCCGGTTGCAGGTGTGGATTGTGATGAGACTTTTAGCCCCATGGTGAAACCCGCTACCATTAAAATAGTGCTTACCATAGCTCTCTCCAAATCCTGGCCCATTCATCAACTGGATGCCCATAATACCTTTTTACATGGTGATCTTCATGATACTGTTTACATGCATTAGCCATTGGGTTTTCGGGACCTCTGTCATCCAGATTATGTATGTAGGTTGAAAAAGTCATTGTATGGTCTCAAGCAAGCGCCTAAGGCATGGTACCAACGTTTTGCTGACTATGTCGCCACCATTGGCTTTCGCCATAGCATATCAGACCACTCCCTCTTCATATATCGACAAGGTTTAGACATGGCCTACATTCTGCTGTATGTAGACGACATCATCCTCATCACCTCCACTCAGGTCCTCCGCCAATCAATTATGTCACTCTTAGCATTTGAGTTTGCAATGAAGGATTTGGGCCCTCTGAGTTACTTTTTGGGTATTGCAATATCTCATCATCCTGATGGCATATTTCTCAGTCAAACCACTTATGCTTCAGAGATCATTGAACGTGCTGAAATGATGTTATGTAAATCACCAGCCACTCCTGTTGACACCAAGCAGAAACTAACACCTCCTCTGGCACTTCTTATAAGGATCCCTCCTTGTATCGGAGTCTTGAAGGCCCCCTACAAAATCTCACCTTCACCCGACCTGATATATCATATGTTGTTCAACAAGTTTGTCTTCACATGCATTCCCCTCGCACAAAACACATGCTTGCTCTTAAGCGTATTTTGCGTTATGTTCAGGGCACCGTACACTTTGGACTACACTTATCCCCATCTCCCATTACAAAGCTTATCTCCTACACCGACGCTGATTGGGGTGGATGTCCTGACACTAGACGTTCTACATCTGGTTACTGTGTTTTTCTAGGTGACAACCTTATTTCTTAGTCTTCCAAAAGGCAGTTAACTCTCTCCCGTTCCAGTGCTGAAGCCGAATATAGGGGGTTGCCAATGTTGTCTCCGAATCGTGTTGGATTCACAATCTTCTCCTGGAACTCCATTTTCCTATTCCTCATGCCACTTTGGTGTATTATGACAATATTAGTGCCATCTATCTATCTGGTAATCCTGTGCATCATCAGCGCACTAAGAATATTGAGGTGGACATTAATTTTGTTCGGGAAAAGGTAGCTCGTGGTCAGGCTCGCGCCCTTCATGTTCCCTCAAGACATCAGATCGTAAACATCTTTACCAAAGGACTTCCTTGAATTCTCTTTGATGATTTTCGGACCAGTCTTAGCGTCCGTGAACCTTCCGCTTCGACTGCGGGGGTGTGCTAGAATATAATATTTTGTTATAATTGATCATAATTAGTTTCCTATAATTATGTTGTATCATAACTAGATAGTTGACCAAATGTTACACATTGATGTATATATATTCTATTCAGATCAATGAAAAGGACACGATTTCTATTATCTTACATGATTATGCATGAATGTTTATATGTTTGTATCTGTATTATTATTCTTTCGCTCATCTTTCCATTATTTTTGATAATGTAAAAGGGGGAGAAGGATGTATATTTTGTGTTTTCTCTTTGTCTCATTTCAAATAAGGTATACAAAAAACAATGTAGTTTTAGAATTCGAAGATTCAACAATTAAAGGGGGACATATAACTTAAGGGAAGCTTTTTCAAATACATAAACATCAAACAAATTTGTCATCATAAAAAAAGGGGAGATTGTGAAAAAAATATCAACATGGAGTATAGTTTTGATGAAGACAAATGACTATCAAAGAAGGAAATTTTTCTTAATCAAGGTTAAAGGTTCAAAAAGCCTCAAAGACAAGGTACACGTTTACATAAGCTTTAGGGAGTCATGGAATTAAAAAATAATTGATCTTGAAGTAAGGTATACAATGTCAATTCATTTTGTATAAACATTAGATGCTTAAAGATCCATCATCGCTTCATCTCTAAAGTTTTCTCAACATTCATACATCATAAACATTCACGCCACAACTTCTCAAAGTCAAAAAATCAAATTACAAATTAGTATAATTGGTTACACTATAT
Source organism: Lathyrus oleraceus (assembly GCF_024323335.1). NCBI lineage: Eukaryota > Viridiplantae > Streptophyta > Magnoliopsida > Fabales > Fabaceae > Lathyrus > Lathyrus oleraceus. Next base: position 105,620,876 of record NC_066585.1, read on the forward strand.
ATGTAATCGATTACATACCCATTATGCCCAAAATTTTCAACATTTTCAAAGTCGGCAACCGATTACACCATTCATGTAATTGATTACACCTTACAAATTTTTGAAAAGTTATAAACCACTATGTATCCAATTCAATGCAATTCTTCATGAAACTTCTCCAGTCAATTTAATATAATCCAAGAGGTATCCTAGGGTGTAAATTAAGGAAAAATACCTAATTTTTTCAAATTACCTCTTTCACACAAATTTTCATACAATTCAAATTCATTTCAAGTGTTCATTCTCAAATATCATACTTTTTCTGCATAATTTCATATATCATTTCAAATTTTTATTCAAACCATTTAGAACTTATGTTTTATACATTTTGAATTGTATATTTAAAGAGAAGATCAAATCAATTATTCTTGGAAATTGTCCAAAATCACTCATATTTAAAATCATCATATTTTTGTAACTTGATCATCAAGGTGTGATGACAAGCAATTGTAGAATAAACTGGTGTGCTTTCTCTAAGTGTTGTGAAAAAGAAAGTGGTGTGTTTTCTTGTATATGTTATAAGATTGTAGGAGTGGTCTTGATGTGAGGCTTGTACAAAGATATAACATAGTGGAAAATCCTTCAAGGTGTGAAGGGACTAGATGTACCCTTGGTTATAAGGGGAACTAAGATATATCCTTGTGTCATTTAGTTTCTTGCTTTTTTAATTTCATGCACTTTACCTTTATAGTTCAATTACTTAATTCTGGAAAAATTAAAATGAAAGAATCTTTTTATTATATATAGATTTTTTTTGTAAAACTAGTTCATGCTTATCTTATATTGCACTCTATAGGTTTAATTGGCATCACATCAGGTTAAGATGACTTGCTCCTTGGTCCGGGTAGAGATGGAGAAATGATTCTTGATTTGAAAAAGATATTTACACACATGACAAACCATTTTATGGCACTTGTAAAACATTCACGAATGATGAATTAAATCTCAAAGTTCTTATATCATTAGCAAGAGTTGTGGCAACCAAAGGTAACAATTATACTGGAGAAGAAAAGTCTTTCCAAAATATCTTCGATGACATTGTTCAAAAAACTTCAAGAACATGAGTTATAACTTAGAATGCTAGAAAAACACAAAGATCAAGAAAAGAAACACAAAAGTATCTCTTTAAAGGTGGAGTCAAAGGAAATAATGCAAGATGATGATTCAAATGAAGAGGACAATATTACCTTACTAGTAAAAAAGTTTGGAAAACTCCTCAAGAATTACAAAATTATAAGATTTGGACAAGGAATAAAGTTTGCAAATAAAAGGGAGACTTTAACATCAAACCAAAAATTCAGATGTTTTGAATATGGAAAGCAAGGTCACATCAAAGCAGATTGTCCATCTCTTGAAAATAAAAATGGTTTCAAAGGAAAGAAAGACTTCAAAACAAAGAAGGCTTACATTGAATGGGAGGAAAACAAAGTATGTTCATCTTCCGATTTAGAAAATGAAGAAAGAGAAAACTTGGCATTGATGAATTCACACCATTCTAATGATGAAGAAAATGAGGTTAGTGATTTTGAAACAAATAGTAAACCATTGTACGATGAATTGTGTAAGACCCTAATTTTGATCCTAAGATCCCTCATGCTATCTCATCATATGCATTAGCATTGGGATCACACCTTGGTATCCTCTTTACCCTCATTCATTGGATTTGCATTGGGAGAGATCACCATGCACATTTTATTGTATTATACTTTGTTTTTCATTATTTACTAACCAAAAAACCAAAAATATGTCCATGTATAGTTTGTGGCTTTTGTAGGTAGTATGTAAGTTCACCCATGCTCCATCAGACTCCTATATAGGGTTTAAGACCCTCAATGCAAGGATATCAATCAAGATTTGGTTTAAATTGACTTTAGACATCATATATGGATCCCCATGGTCTTCACATGTCATCTTGATCAAGAAATCATCAAGAGTTTGAAGCTTGTTTGACTTGGAAACCCTAATTCATCTGGGTATCTTGTGTGACTTATTCAATAAGTTTATTCAACATTTGATCAAATATTTTAAGAGATACTTAATTATGACACCATCTTATACATATATGATCCTCCATGAGTCCCAAAAATCAAGAGAATGTCAAGCTAGCAAGATGGTTCATGGTGGTTGACTAGAGTCAACTAGTCAAAATTGGGGTTCCCTAACAATTTTTGTCATATGAAAATTATTCCAAGATAAAAGTTACTCATTAAAACATTCCAAACAGCTTTAATGTTTAATTCTAGAGCTATTTTTGCTTGGAAAGTCATTTTTTATGATGAAATATTATAGGTCATTTTCTCTGAACCCTAGTTAGGAGGTCAACTTCCCAAGACGATAACTTTCTCATTTTTTATGAGATGAAATACATTCAAGTTCTATGATTAAATTCAAGATGTCCTCTTAAACTTTTATGTTTGGAGGAAGTGCAAATTCAACTTGCAAATGCATGTGCGAAGAGGAAAAATTATAGGTCATTTTGGGCCATTACCATTGAACAAGTGATTTTCCTCAACTTCTAAAATGCATAACTCCTTCATGCCAAATACAAATAAGGTAAAATTTATGACCAAATTGAATATTTTTGAAACATATACAACATTTATGAACGAACTTTTTCCATTTCAAGTCCATAGCAAAAGTTATTCAAGGTGGAAGAAGTGAACATTTGACTTGGTACTTTGAAAATTTTCAAACATGTTTGATTTTCCAAACTTCCACCTCAAAATTCATCATGATCCAAGCTTCAAATGGAAAATTGTTCAACATGAAAGTTGTTCCCCTTCATATCATTTGGACAAATAATGAAAGACTTACGCATGGGTTCTTTTCAAAGGATCAATTGATGATTTTCACCTTCATATTTCAAACACAAATGCATGGCCACATGATATGATTTCAGCATGATTGTCAAGCATTTTAGGATCTGATAGCATAACTTGATGGGCCTATCACACTCCCATTCAAGCATGCATTGAAAATTGCTAAAAATGGCAAAATTTGGAAGTGTGTAGAAATGAATCTCATGGCCTATAAATACAACCCCTCATGCTCAGAATTGAGGAGCTCATGCCCAAGCTTTGAACCTGCAATACAAACCCTCAACATTAAAGGATAATCTTGAAGGTTTTCGTTTGAAAATCGAGCTTCAAATCTCATTCTGTTTTGAGATTGAAACTCCAAGATTCCAAGACATTTTCTGATCTTAATCACTTCCTACAAGCGTCTGAAACAAATCTAAGCACAATTGGAATCAAGATCAAGCAAGGTTGAAGCTCCCTCGAAGGTAACTTTTCAGAATTTTTATCTCTTCGTTTCTCCCTCAATTATTCACTATTCTTTGTGATTTTTGGTTGGCTGAAGTCCTACCAATGTAGGCAAGAATGTTGAGTTTCTTTGAGGTCAAATCGAAGCAACTCAGTTCATGATCCTCAAAATTCAAATTCCTGTATCTTTTCATATACTTCAATTTGGAGAAAATTGAGGCCAGATTCAATCTCTTGAGCATTTTTTCTTTAAATCCATGTCCTTGTTTTTCATTTTGATGGTAGTTGGTGGTGGACCAGTCCGATGAGGTCCACCGGAGAAGAAGACCGGAGCCCTAGCTCCGGTGATGTGTTGGCAATGGCCTGAACCATCAGATCTTCCTCCTATCTTATAATCTTAGCCACCTGTTTTAATTACCACACGTGTACATACGTTGACTGAAGTGTTGGTGGACTGCACACTTCTGGCCATCAAATCTGCCACCTCAATTAATGAGGGAGATCTGATGGCCCTTGGTTTTTTGTATTTTCTGATTTTTTATTTAATTGCTTTATTTTGTTTAATTTATATTAATTTCATTTTTAATCCAAAAAATATGGGACTTTCACCAAAAATCTTTAAATATGTTTCTCTTTCATTTTCTGAATTAAAATTATTATTTGGATTAATTTTGATATTTTTCATGAATTAAATGTTTTTGTGCATATTTTTAATTGTTTAAAAATACTTCTGACTTTTCAAAAATCATGAAATTTTTTGTCTAAGGTCCTTTGACCTTGTTTGACCTTGGATAAATCTCTTGGCCATTTATTTGGTGTTTTGAAGAGAGTTTAGGTTTTGGCCAAATTAATATGAATTTTGATGTGAAATTTGATTTTGAATTGATTAATTATGTAAAACTTATGTTGAGCCATTTTTTATGGTCTTGTGATGTTTGACTATTTAATTCATGTAAGACATATGTGGTTTCTTACCACTCCATATCTCATATGGTGTCTTCTCAACCTTTTTAGATTGAAAACGGTTAAGTGTGTAAGCTGCTGCCAATAACGCCTGTCCCTAAAAGGAGTTTGGAAGATTGGCATGACTCATCATGGATTAGACCAGTCTAACAAGGTTCGATTTCTTCTCTAAGATACACCGTTCAATTGGGGTGTTCCAGGAGGAGTAAGTTGGGATAGAATCCCACACTCTTTCAGATGGTCATCAAACTCTAGGCTTAAATACTCATCACCTCGATCTGATCGAAGAGTTTTAATATTCTTACCTAGTTGGTTTTGTACTCCATTCTTTAATTCCTTGAACTTTTCAAAGGACTCTGATTTGTGTTTCATTAAATACACATAACCATATCTACTAAAATCATCAGTAAATATGATGAAGTACTGAAAACCTCCTCTGGCTGGTATGTTCAATGGTCCACGTACATCAGTATGTATGAGGGTCAAAAGATCATTAGCTCTTTTACCTTTTCCTATGAATGGAGACTTTGTCATCTTTCCAATTAAACAAGATCCGCATGTCTCATATGATTCATAATCAAAAGAGTCCAAGAGTCCATCTTTATGGAGTTTGGAAATGCGTTTCTCATTTATGTGGCCTAATCAACAACGCCAAAGGCAAGCTAGATTTAACTCATTAGGTTCCATCCTTTTAGTATTAATGTTATAAATAGGCATTTCAAGATCAAGGACATATAGTCCATTGTTCCTTTGTGCAGTAGCATAGAATATATCATTCAAATAAATAGAGCAACAATTGTTCTTTATTATAAATGGAAAACCAAACTTGTCTAAGCAAGAAACAAAAATAATATTCTTGCTAATTGTAGGTACATAATAACAATTCTCTAACTGAATTATTAAATCACTAGGTAAAGTCAATACATAAGTTCCTACGGCTAAAGCAACAACCTTTGCTCCATTTCCAACTCGTAGGTCAACTTCACCTTTTGCCAAATCTCTACTCCTTTTTAGCCCTTGCACATTAGTACAAATGTGAGAACCGTATCCAATATCTAATACTCATGATGCAGAAGTAGATAAATTAATTTCAATAACAAAAATACCTGAAGTTGAAGTCTCTACTCCATTCTTCTTATCTTCCAGGTACTTTGGGCAGTTTCTCTTCCAGTGTCCGGTCTTACCGCAATGGAAGCAGATGCCTTCCTTTTCTATTCCTCCACTAGGCTTCAAAGCAGGAGCTGTGGGTTTGGGTTTGGAAACTTCCTTGCCTTTCCCTTTACCACCCTGCTTGGTGGGTCTTTTGTTCTGTCTCTTTCCATTTCCGATCATCAAAATGGACTTCCCTTTTGACTTCATATTCTGCTCAGCAGTTCTTAACATGGCTAGCAGTTCAGGAAGAGATTTTTATATATCATTCATATTGAAATTAAGGACAAATTGACTGAAGCTATTTGACAATGATTGCAAGATCAAATTAGTCGCAAGTTCCTTTCTGAGGGGAAAACCCAACCTCTCAAGGTTCTCCATATACCCAATCATCTTGAGCACATGGGGACCTACAGGGGATCCCTCAGCTAAGTTACCTTGAAAAAGGGCTTTTGAAACTTCAAACCTTTCATGCCTTGCCTGCTCTTGATAGAGCATCTTCAGGTGTTCGATCATATCCAACGCTGCCATGTTCTCATGTTGCTTTTGCAACTCTGAGTTCATGGTAGCTAGCATGAGGCAAACAATTTCATTGACATCATCGACATCCTTCTTATAAGCATCTCTTTCTGTCTTAGGTGCAGAACTTGGAGGTTCCTCTTCAGTAACAGGTTTCTCCAAGACATACAGCTTTCTATCATGTTTGACGATAATCCTCAGATTTCGGTGCCAATCTAGAAAATTAGTCACGTACAATTTTTCCTTATCAAGGATTGATCGCAAAATGTTGTTAGATGTGTTTGTTGTCATGGTAATCTACATGAAAAATTATGAAATATAAGTATCACTAAAGTGACATATTTAATTAGGCCTTTAATTAAATATGCTCCCACTATTTTATTCAAAACAAATGACCATCACCATTTGATTCGGAAAATCCTGTTGGAAGATTTTCTAGTGCGTCGAGATCCACATTTCACTTTGTTTTAAGTCCGCGTAGGCGGATTACACAAAACTAGGTTATTTAGGTAGGAACTACTTCCAATTGTATCTAATACAACTCTCGAATATTTTAGTTGGGTGAATAACTCCTTATTCCAATCCATCACATGGATCATTTCCAACTCTTACTTCTAAACGTATATAATCTTATTATAATTTGTTTGTTTAAGTTTGACCCATTATTTTAGCAATTCGATATTACAATTATCCCATCGCACCTTACTAATATAGAACATGCACCACACGTAGGCGAAACCTACATTATTCGATACTAGTCTTGATGAGTGCTAAAACTTGGAAAACATAAACTTAATATTTAATTTTAGGGAATTTGTTATTATTCTGATCTCACCGGCTTATTTATCATATAAATCGTCTCTCACATGTATCAACATACATTCACATGCATCAACATGCATACAAAATGAAACAGTTATGGCCCCTAGCGCAGTTGTTCTCCCAAGCCAATGAGAGAACCTAAGCTAACCTAATAACGATATAAGCTTCTCCAAGCAAAATCTTCAGGGTTGTCCTCCGTTGATATTATATTCTTCTCTTTCTTCATAACATTACATAAAATAACGTTTTACATACAAGGGAGTGAGATGAGAAAAGAAGTTACATTAAGAGATTAAAAGAGAGGAACGACACGCAGGTCGTATTTTAAAATCCCAAAATAAAATAAAAGGAAAACTAAAGCCATAAATGATCACCACAAGACAATAATAATAGACACATTATTATTATTAATTTAAATTCTGTTAATTAAATAAACAAATTAAATTTCGGCGACTGATCACACTATGCAGAGTTAGCCGGGGGTTTCGCATCAACACTTGATACTTTAAAGCATAACTCTTGCGCAATTACAACCCTAATCACATAACTCTTTGACAACACAACTCTTGTACCGTCATGAACCCTGATGCACCAATTCCATACCGTTAAATACACCTCGATTGTTAATTCAGTATGATTCATTAACACGTCATTGCTTCACCATACTTTCATCGGATTCTGAAGCAAATGACCATTGATCGCTCAAAGGAAAACATCCATTAAGTGTTTGAAGGAACGAAGCAGAAATAATATATCATATATACCGTATTTTGCATCAAAATACTTATATCATATATGTAACTTGATCGATCTCAATTGTGTAACCTATGGACGATCTACGTATCGCTGCTTCACCATACTAACATCGAATTCTGAAGCATAGTCAACATCAATCATCCAAATCGTACACAAATGATGCCAAATTTAATTACTCGTTTATTATTTAATTCATTCTGTCTTTTAATCGTATTAACACAGAAAATACAGAAAACAAACAGCTATCAAATGCATGGTTTCGTAAGTGGCTCTGATACCACTGAAGGAGAATAGCGATCCAAAATGCAGCGGATTTTTTTTTTCTCCTTTAGTGATCCTTACGAATGGGCATGATCAGTGATAGAATCGTTACCTCTTGTGGCGATTGAAACCTTTGATGCAGATCTAAGGAGTGATCACGAACGTTGAATGATGACAATGCCTCTACTCAGTTCACACGAACAGATTCCTTCAATCTCAGTGCTAGCTGCTATGAATGAAGGCTTTGAGTGAGAGAGAGACAAATAAAATTTCATCTGAACAAATGCTTCTGCACAAGGGTTCTATTTATAAAACCACTTGTGTGGATTGTAAGCTAAAAAGCCCACTTAAGTGTATGTGGCACATATCTTATGATATACCAAAATCACTTAAGCGCGTGGTACCTTACCATATTTCGTATTCTACTCAAGACCTCACAAGCTCAAGACTTCAATTCAAGATCAAGATTTCAGACTTTAAAGTGTATCAACACTTGTCAATCATGATTCAATTTGTGCGTCATGAGTCTTAAGTAATAGAGAAGAGTTAAGAGAGAACATTCTTATCCTCATTCTGAATATCTTTGAGTATGGGACGAATGACCTAGTTGCTTAGAGTATCCACCTCTACTCATAGACTTTAGTACAATTCGAATCAAATGATTGTCAAGTCTCTTTGTTCATAAATAACACTTCATCACAAGAAGTAACAAGGAAAGTCTTCTTCAACAACTTGTCGGTTATGATAATGATTGTCCTATCCTCATTCTGAATATCTTTGGGTACGAGACGGATGACTAATTACGTAAAGTATTCATTTTTACTCATAGAATTTAGTGTGGTTCAAGTCAAATGACTGCCAAGTCCTATGCAATATCATTCTCATTTCTCATCAGTGATATACTGTTTCTTTGGATCAAATACCATTTTCCTTTGGATTCTATATATATCTTTTGGACCAATAACCAATATCCACCTTTGAACTAAGAGTTATTTGTCTTGTATATACAAACATTTCATTTTGTTTTCTTTTAGGTCAATATGCCTACTTTACTCTTTGGTTCAAATTTAATTATCTTGTGGGTTCCAACAATACCATTATCTTTTGGTCCAAGTTATACTTTTCATCATTTCAGTCATACTCTTTCATTTGTGTTTGTCTTGTTAGACCTAGTTGTCTAGGCAAACACCTTTTTCAACTTTTTTCCGTCTTAGTTCTACGAACTACAAAGCTCTGACTTTCTTATTGCACTATGAAAATACGTAGGCACAATTTTTTTTTATTCCTAAGAATCTTATTTACACATCGTTTTTCTATTTTTATTCCAAAACTTAAAGGATAAAAATATAACATTCCCATGAAAATAAATTCAACCAAATATAACTTTCTATTACCACTCACATTTACTATTTTTTTTTATAATTTAAAATTAAACAAACTTTACAATTATTCATAAAAATCTAAATTTCGAACAAAGATATAAGTTGGAATAATATTTCCGAGAATAATAATCCTAGAATTATCATTCCAAGAAATATAAATGTAAACCTTCAACACCGCTACGTGTCCATAGCTGAGTTTGAACCTAAAATCTCTTATTAAGATGAAAGAGATCACCATCTGATATAAATGCTCTTGGGTAAAATAATAGATATCTTATTGAACATTTTACTGAATTTATAATATTTAGTAAAACTAATTATTTAATTAACTGATGTTAAAATAACATAAAATATTTAATTAATTTTGTTTAAAAATTAAGATAATAAGAATACAATTGATAAAATAGTGAAAATTTACTATAAACCATTAAAAATGATTTAAGAAAACACTAACTTAATAAAAAAAAGTTATAACTTACTGCACTCTTTTACTAAACATGTGTGTATTTTAGTGTTAGGAGTTTATAATCAAATTTACTTTTCTAAACAATCAACTTTGTAACAATCAAATTTATTAATTATAATTTTTAATTGTAATAAATTAACAAGTTATTGTTCTAAGTATCCAAGATAAGAGATAAAGAAGAATAAATTATTATTATTCAATCAACTGAAGTGATATAATAGGCTCCGCACATTATATACAATACAAGAGGGACTTATCATAACAACCAACATAGAGTTTGTTATGGTTAATTAGAGTTAAAATAATATTAACTATGATTAACTATAAAAGTAATAAAACTAATAATATTAATATTCTCCCTCAAATTGAACTATGAATGTTGCAAAGTTCCAACTTGGATATAAAAGGTTGAAAAGAAGTCACATGAAGGGATTTAGGGAAAACATTCGCAAGTTGTACAACAAAGGAAATCGGTAAGAGATGAATGACACCTTTTTGAATCTTCTCTCTAACTACGTGACAATCAATTTATATATGTTTGGTATGCTCTGACATTATGAGCCGCATAAATGACTGAGACATTGTCCCAATAAACTAAAGTAGGAGTAGTAGGAGGAATTTGTAAATCAGACAACAAATAATGAAGCCATTGTACTTCACAAGAGAGACTTACTAACGTCCAGTATTTAGCTTCTGATGAAGATCTAGATATGGTTGATTTCTTTTTGGATTTCCAGGAAATTAACACTGAACCAAGTGTCGCATCTCAAAAAATACGATCCTTGGCGAGCCGTTTGCTCGCTCACGGAAAATGATTCGAACAAAGTCGTCATAAAACTTTATTTATTTTAAAGAAGGAAAGGGAAAATATCCATAAAACCCTTAAGATAAAACAAGATGGTAGTTGCAACCAAATTCAGGTTTGGAAGTCGATTACGTAAGGAGAATATATTAGCACTCCTCACGACTGTTGTCACCAACGAGAATCTTTTAGTGAAACTTACGATTGAATGTTAGCTTTTTCTTTGAATGATCAAATATGCAAAAGGAAAAAGAAAAAGGGGTCACAAAAAATGTTTTTATTAGGGTGCTTGACAAGATTGTGGGTCTTGCTCCTACATATCCTCAAGTACAATGAAGAATTCAAAGCGACATAGATCTGGGCAAGATAAAATATATTTTTGGTGTTTTTTATTAGAATGCTTGGCGAGACGATGGATCTTGCTCCTACGTATTTCCAAGTGCGATGGAGAACTCAAAGCTACGTAGTTCTTGGTAACAAATGAGTGTTGATTGATTGATTTAGGGAACAAATGTTTAGGTCACATTCTAGCGGCTTAAACATTTATCTTGCATGCTCGTGCATGGGAGACTTAAACGTTAGTTTGTTTCGCAATAGAAAGGATCCTGTTTGACCGCGTTTTAACAGTTTACATGTTTCTTGTATGCTCACGCATAAGAGGCTAAGCGTTTATTTGAATGGACTAAATAATATTCTTTTGTGAAAATGATTCGATCGCGTGAGGGCGAGAAAAAAGAGGTTTGATTGGTTGGGTATTTTGTTGGATGACAATGAATACTCGAATGGTCGAGTAAGGCAACTCGTATCCAAGTACTCGGGGAAGAGAATAGAAAGCTCTAGACCACCTCCTTTTTTGTCCAAGTTACTAAGAAAATTGGTTTGACTAAGTTTGATCATGAAAGTGGTTTGAGACAAATCATATTAGAAGTTTTTATTGGATGACGATTGCTCGAATGGTCAAGGCAACTCGTATCAAAATAATCGAGGAGAGAAATAGAAAGCTCTTGACCATCCCCTTTTTGATCCTTTGAAATGGTATTTAAAAATGATTAAGTGTTTTAATTTGAATTAGAGAAAAGAAACTCGATCTTTGATCGAGGTTTTTATTTGCATTGAATCGAAACAGGATGATATGAGAAAAAGAATCCACTAGGCGTTGGACCAAGGGTTTTGTTTACTTAAAATGTTTATTCGATTATCACATATTATTTAATTACAAAGATGATCACAAATACACAATATAATCATGATTAATAATGGATAAAAATGCATGATTAAACAAGCAATCAAATGAATAAGGTGAATTTTAATTAATTAAGACTTAATCGAATTAATCAATTAGGATAATAAAAAATGATTATCATGATTAATTGGTTAATTCAACCATTAACAATTTTAACCAAACTTAATCATCAAATTCAATTAATTGGAATAAAACTAATCAATCAACTAAAAATAGAGGGTGCACATAGCAAAAAGACACACACAAAGCTAATCAGAATATGCTCAAAGCCAGTTTATGCGCAATGAAAATAAGAGTGGAATGTCACACATAAGGATCATAACGCGTCAAAATATCATATAAATGTTGATCGCTATATTCGCAAGTGCACGAATCGCGTCAGAGTAATATAAAAGAATATCGATCCCACAGAGACCAAATCGTCAATCTATTGATTACTATCGTTACGATGTTTATCTAAGGCGGTATAAAAGAGATATTGATGTTACAAAATAACAGTAAATAAAGAAAAGAATAAATACAGTGCAGATAAAGACAGGTTTGAATGTATTTCACGCCAGTTAAACGATGTTTTGATTGTCTAAATAGAACTACTTATGGGGCAATATTTTCTACTCTTGAAAATAATTCATTTAACAGGAACTGTCGCTTTCGCGTATTCAGAACCGAGTTTACCCTTAAATTAAGTCTTTTTATTGTCACTTATAAAAGGTGCGCAGAATGCTAAAGTAGTAAACTTATTTTTAAAAAATAAGACTCGTAAACTTAGTTGAAAAGTGAGTTTGATTTGGAAAGTTTACCCAAGGAGTTTTCTGATTTTAAATCTATCAATGCGTCCGAAAACAGTTTCAAAAATCATTTTTCCTTAAAGTGATAAAAATTCCTAGTTAACTAAGGGTGCTTTCGCACTCCTTGAGTAGTTAAAACTAACCAAGTTTGTTTCAGAAAACTCGAGTTAAAAATCAAAACATCCTTTAAAGCATTTCTATAGATTCAATATGTGAAACATCTCTTTAACCGCGATCCTTACATTCTAACCTTTGAAAGATATAGCCAGACATGGTAATACAAACAAACATGACGATATTGATCATGATGAAAAGTTGTTTTAGAATGTAAGGCGTAAAGAACAAGTAAAGCGTATAAAGTAATTAAAACGAGCAATAAAAATAATGGCGAGAAATTTAAATAAAGTAAAGAGAATGACAGGAATTAAATAAAGTAAAGCGTAGACAAGAAATTAAATAAAGTAAAACATAGCAAGAAATTAAATAAAGTAAAGCATGACAAGAAATTAAATAAAGTAAAGCATGACAAGTAAAATAAATAAAAGCGATTAAATTAGAACCTGCTCCAAACGGAGACTTTAAATCTGGTACAAGGAAAATAAACCTTCGACTCTGAAGATAAAGACGACAGCAAAATCGAAGTGCTCCAACTCAATCTTACTAAGGTGCGATAACCCCTCGATGTGACGGATTACCGCTTTACAGATGATAATATAGTCTTAGTGTTGTAAACTAAGTTGGATGATTTGGAAATGAACTAGAACAACCTATTTATAGAGGAATTCAGCAGCTTGCAAAGACCATGGTGCCCTTCAACTTCTCCTTAGTGGGAACGTGAAATACAAAGGTGGCGCCCGCCATGTGTGGAAATGGGAAAGTTCATGGGATCGTGGCGGTTACCTCCTGGTTGAGGGCTGATGAGTCATGGCTTCCCCTATAGCGGCCACCATGCATAACGCCATGTGTACAATATTTGCCGAAAAACCCTAATTTTTGGTCTTTTTGCTTCGTTTCTTATAAAAGGGTCCCGAAAGAGCTAAATATCTGAAAACAACATAAAAGAGAGCATAACACAAGCAAAATTATAATAAAGACCTAATAAACATGTGAAATCCGAGTAAAAAACAAGGTGTGATTCAGTGTGATCAAATTCTCCCACACTTAAACCTTTACTTGTCCTCAAGCAAAAACTCTTTATAGCTCACGCAAGAAAAATAGTATCAACCAGAGTTAATTCAAGGCAAATAGGCTTATAAGTTCATTCAGGGAATGTATCGATAGGTACTAACGAATCGAACTAAGGATATTGTAGTGACACTTCCCGCAAATGCGGTCATAGGCTTCGTTCCTATACAAATCAATCCACATCACCCCACCATACCTAAGCCTTCTTTTCGTCTTCTTCAAGTCCTTTTCATTCAGGTGCAATCACATTAAGCCCGTTATCCGTACATACTCGTAGTAAGGTGACCGGTTAGTGATTATGATCTTAAGCATGGGGTTCTGGTACATAAGTTGGTGTAACCCCTTTATTTAACCCAATTTGCAGTTGTGGGGCATTGGATCGTAATCCACCCTACCAAGTTCAGCACAAGATACCTCTGAACCAACCAACAATAGGCATATCATTATATATATATATATATATATTTATATATTATTTTTCTTCTGCATGTTTCGCGAATGTCTTTATTTTGCTGGGTTAAATGACCGTGTGAGAGTCACCTAGCCCGGATTTTCATACAACTAGAGAACAAAGTAGGAATTTTTGTGATCATTCACTTATATTCATCGGTCCCCTACGTAGAGCATGCTTAAGCCGGAGCTGACTGCAAGGACAAACTACTTAAGGACTTATTTGGAACAAAAATTAGGGCCACATCATATGGGGTATCAGGATCGACTCTTATAATCATGAAGCCTACGGTGTTAAGACAATATCGATTTTAAGAAAAAGTTTTCCCAAGTCTTTTACATCCCATCATAAACCTGTATTATAGCCTAAATATTCAAGATGTACTGTTGTCTTAGCTCACAAAAACTTCTTTTTTTGGTAAGGTTTAAAGAAATGGGAGAAATACAGATACACTACACAGATGACTCGTCAAACACATGTTATTTATTGAAAGAAAAAAAACAAACAACTAAAACACACAAAACATACTAAAAATAAAGGAAAGTAATAAAAAGCGATAAAAATCTCCTCCCACACTTAAACCTAACATTGTCCTCAATGTTTCGATATGAGATAGGGTAGGAGTAACTTGGAAGAGAGAGAGAGAGAGAGAGAGAGAGAGAGAGAGAGAGAGAGAACTATGGGTGATCACCGGTACCGTCACCGCCCTGGTCAGGATGCCTGGGTCGATGACGCCTGCTACGAGTACTAAGTCCTTCCTACAACTGCCTAGAGCGACCTAAGAGAGACCCTTGGGTGGCCTCGATAAGTGCGAAGTGTCGCTCAGTAGCCTGTCGTTGGCGATGCTGCTCATTAGTGATCGCAAGTAAGGACTCAGTGATAGCCCAATGTGCTTGCTCACTACGCTGCTGGGAGGCTACCATAAAACTCATATTATCTGTTAATTGTTGGTTTATGGCATTCAGAAGGGTGTCACGCCTTTCCTCGCAAGCCAGGTGCTCGCGCCACATCTCCTCAGTGATGTAAAAACCGGGAGCGGTACCTGCAAAATGGTCAGAAGAAGAAGGTGCAGCGTGTGCAGGTGATGCAGTAGGAATATCATGAGCAGGTGACTGGTCGCGCCGGTCATACTCATCATCGGTCCCTTGCTCATCGTCCATAGGAACATTAGGTGGCAAATGACCGGTAAAAGGTGGAGCATCGAGATCATACGTCCAGTTCCTTGCATGTCGCACATCTGTACACTGAGAGCAAGGTAAAACAACACTGGGTATAGCTACACCATGGATCATGAGGTGATAACCACCTGCTCACCGCACCTTGCATAATTTCATATCCTTCAAAAAATTTAAGTTAATGGTGCGGTGAGGGAGTGGTTCTAAGGTGGCTAACTCAGCATTGAGATTTAACGCTCTAGCAATAGAAGTAATTAAACCACCAAAAGAAATGGTTCCTCCCTTTTTAAGAATGGCGGACATATGTGCAAGCATAAAAGGAACATGATTGATCCTGCGATTAGTGAGGCAACCCTGTAAAAATAGCAACTCACGAGCATTTACTTTGTTAGAATTTTCCCGACCAAATATAGTACATGCCAAAAGATATCGAAAAATACGGATGGTCGGGTTATGAATATTGGAAGCCAAAATTCCTTCAAAGGAAGTGACAACCACATTTGATAATCTATTCCAAAAAGTAAATGCTTCGAGTGCCCATTCAACATCTAAGGGTGTCTCACAAACGGTACCCTCACTGTAAGGCATTCCTAACAAACCTGCTAAGGCATCGGTAGTGTACTCGTATTCCACATTAAACATTCTAAAACAAACGGTACCAATCGTGCTAGCAGTGCCAGGGTAAATAGTGTAAATTAGGGAACTCAAAAATTCCCTAGTCAATCTATCATAGGTGGGTGCTTTATTAGCAAAAATATCGTGTAATCCTAAAGTATCAAGCATGTGGAAAACACTATGGTGTGTCCCTAAAGTATACAAACAATCTTCGTCTACATACCTGGTAGCGAGGATCTCACGTGATTGCAATTTTTGTAAAATTTTGCTTTGTCGCTCTCTGGGTTTTCCTCCGCGAAGAATGATGTTGTTGAACTCCATTCCGGCCATTAATGGTGAGTGAAGAGAAAAATGGGTGTTTATGGAAAGGAAGTGGAAAATGGAGTTTTAGTGGGTTTTTGGTGGAGAGATGGATGAGTGAAGTTTGGAAATGGTAATGGCTTGGAGTTAAAATGAGGAAGTTGAGATTTTTCGTGGACTTTGGTGGAGTTGGGAGGTGGAGAAAATGAGTTTGGAGAGGTTGAAGAAGGTGAAAATGGTGAAATTGGGGATTATGTCCCGTTAAATGTTCAGATCTCATGGCGCCCGCCATGGCTTCGGAATTGGTTGGGCCGGATTTGACCATTGCTTCTTGGGCCACAACTTTTTGTCTTCATTTTTGCAAGAAGGGGGGGGGGGGGTGCACATAGGTTTCTATGGTATGCTTTTTTTTATTAAGTTTGACAAAATAAAATAAAATGAAATATTGAAGTGAGATAAAATAAAATAAAATAAAATAAAATGGACATAAAAACATAATAATAATAATGCATATATATATATATATATGTGTGTGTGTGTGTGTGTGTGTGTGTGTGTGTGTGTGTGTGTGTGTGTGTGTGTGTGTGTGAAGAGATAGTAGTAAGTCACGGGTCGAGAGATCCTAGGAAAGAAAAAGCAAGCATAAAGTCAAAAGGAACAATAAAAACAAGCATAAATAATAAACAATGGGAAATAGGTAAATCAAGCGGCATCTCTCAATCGGTGATAGCATCAATGCTCAAGGTATAGTGGAGTCTCCTCGACTTCGTATCCTCGAAGCTCTATGATCTGGTGTCGGAGGTCGGCGATCTCATTATTCAGTATATCGGCTTCAGTGGCATGTGTTCTATCTGATACTTCGACCTGCAAAGTAACGTCAGCGAGCTCCTGGTGAAGTTAGGCTATCTCCATACGGAGCTTAACCAGCTTAGAAAGCATGCTTGGATTCTGAAGATTTGGATTATTAGGAGCACTTTGATTCTGATAAGTGCGATTCTCTGCTCATCGACTGTCTCGCCTTGGCCTTCTATGGCATAGGCCCAGTTGGCCTGATCAATAACACAAGTTACCTGAGGGTCCGGTAAAGTGAAGTAGTGAATAGTCTCACCCTCGATCAAGAGCCTGTATTGATCCGGTTGGAAGGAAGATCTCCTCATGAGGCCACGGTCCAGACAGAAGTCAATATCCATCAAAGTATAGCTGCAGTAAGACGTTAGGTGAAATAGTCTTCTATCAGGTTCTAGGGCGAAGGCTATGTGAGTCACCGTGCTTCTAACGTGTATAGGGCTCACAGCGGAGCGAGCATTAAGATAGAGACTCTCGATCAGAAAAGCTCTGCAATCTACTGGGCGTGACTGAGTGGTACAATACATGAAGAAAATCTCTTCAGCACTTACATGTGTGTCAGGGTCACTCTTCCCCAGGAAGGTGTGGGCAATTATCATCTGAAAGTATCTGAAAGCAGGATTATAGATCTTGTTAGAGATTTGGGTGGAAGGGTCAGGGCTACCTCCACATGTAATGTCCCTCTAAAACTTCTCAAAGTCTCTACTCAGGAAATAGCTCATGGGGAGCTCAGATGATGCATCATAAGCAGTCTGAAATCCAAGTAAGTCACCGAAATGCTTGTGGTTGAAGGTGTATTTTGTCCCAAACAACCTGAAATTAATGTAGTCACCATCACTAGCGTGACCAACATAGGGTTCGTAGTTCAGCGAGATCAAGAACTCCAAAGTGAGGTTCCTGTAAGTCACATGCATTGAATTAGTATATTCATCCCATTGCAACTGATTGCACAAATGCCTGACACTAGGCTCAATGCCTAATGCCTCCATGCAACTTGAATCAGGATATCTGGTGGGCAACATTGGACGCTAGGAAAGCATGGCGTAGCATTGCTCCGAACTGGGTCACGAAAGATCACTGGCATAATGTCGAAATTCTCCATCCTGAAAAGTTAGGTTAAAAACAGAGGACACTTGAAATCGCAAATATTGTAAATGTTAGTATATATATATATATATATATATATATATATATATATATATATATATATATATATATATATATATATATATTGAACTGGGTCACGAAAGATCACTGACATAATGTCAAAATTCTTCATCCTGAAAAGTTAGGTTAAAAATAGAGGACACCTGAAATCGCAAATATTGTAAATGTTAGTCTTAATATATATATATATATATATATATATATATATATATATATATATATATATATATATATATATATATATATATATATATATATATATATATATATATATATAACAAATGAAAATATAAATTGAAATAGTAAAAGTAAAGCAAAGGAAAAGAAATCATGGGTTACCTCCCATACAACGCTTGTTTAACGTCGTTAGCTTGACGATTCGACTTTATATATCAGAGGTACGAACTGGAGGGTCGATCAGAGTATGGCCAGGGAATTCTGTGGGGATGTCACCTCCTTGATATTGCTTCAGTCTTTGTCCATTTACCACAAACGAATTACAGGAATTGTTCCGGATTTCAACTGCTCCAGATTTTAGGATTTTGGAAACCTTAAAGGGGTCTGTCCATCTCGAACGCAGCTTACCTGGAAAAAGTCGTAATCTCGAATTGAAAAGGAGAACAGAGTCGCCTATATTAAAGTCCTTTTTCACAATCCTTTTGTCATGCCATGCTTTGGTTCTTTCTTTATATATATTGGCATTCTCGTAAGCGTTCTGGCGGAGTTCCTCCAATTTGTGGATATCGAGGATTCGCTTCTTGCCAGATGCTAGGTAATCCAAATTCAGGGTCTTGATGGCCCAATATTCCTTGTGCTTGAGTTCAAAAGGTAAGTTGCATGACTTCTCGTAGACTAACTGGTATGGTGTAGTTCCAATAGGGGTTTTGTAAGCAGTTCTGTAAGCCCACAATGCTTCTGTTAGCTTTTCAGACCAATCTTTTCTGGATATTGAAACAGTTTTTTCCAAGATTTACTTAATCTCTCTATTAGATACTTCCACTTGACCATTAGTTTAGGGATGATATGGTGTTGCTACTCTGTGTTTTACTCCATGCTTTCTTAAGAGTTTATCAAATATCCTGGATATAAAATGTGATCCACCATCACTTATGACAAGTCGTGGTACTCCAAATCTGGGAAAAATGTTATTTTTAAACATCTTGATGACTACTCTTGTATCGTTAGTGGGTGAGGCTATAAGTTCTATCCATTTGGACACATAGTCAACAGCTACCAAAATGTACTTGTTTCCCATCGAAGATGGAAAAGGTCCCATGAAATCAATACCCCAAACGTCAAATAATTCCACTTCTTGGATGTTCTTCAAAGGCATTTCGTCACGTCTTGAAATGTTTCCAGCGCGCTGGCACTGGTCACATTGGACAATATAAGTATGGACATCACGTCATAGTGTTGGCCAATAAAGACCAGCTTGAAGGATCTTAGCGTATGTCTTGGATGTGCTTGAATGTCCACCATATGGCGAAGAGTGACAATGCTCTATGATATTTCTGACTTCTTCTTCTGGGACGTAACACCGAAAGATGTTATCTGTTCCTCTTTTGAAAAGGAGTAGTTCGTCCCAATAGAAATGTCTTATATCTTTAAAGAACTTCTTCTTTTGTTGATAATTGAGGTCAGGTGGTATGATATCAGCGGCTAGATAATTCACAAAATCAGCGTACCATGGTACTCTGCTAATTTCTGAGACTGTCCCAAAGTTGTCTCTATCAGGTTCAAGGGGAACGATATCTAACTTAGCTATCAATCTGTCATAGGTGAAATCATCATTTATAGGTAAATGGTCTGGCTTCAAATGCTCTAGTCTGGAAAGATGGTCGGCAACTACGTTTTCTGTTCCTTTTTTGTCTCGAATATCTAAGTCGAATTGTTGTAGCAAAAGGATCCATCTTAATAATCTAGGTTTCACATCCTTTTTGCTTAGAAGGTAACAAATATCTGCATGGTCTGTATAGACTATAATCTTAGATCCGACAAGATAAGACCTAAATTTATCAATTGCAAAAACCACAACTAGGAATTCCTTCTCTATTATTGTATAATTTAGTTGAGCGACATCTAGGGTTCTACTAGCGTAATATATTACATGTAATTTCTTATCTTTTCTTTGCCCTAAAACAGCTCCTATAGCGAAATTGCTAGGATCACACATTATTTCAAAGGGTTGAGTCCAATCCGGAGTTTGTAAAATGGGTGTTGAAATTAGTGCTTGTTTTAAACGATTAAAGGCTTCTATACATTTTTCATTGAAAATGAATTCAACGTCTTTCATCCGAAGGTCAGTCAAGGGTTTTGTTATTTTAGAGAAATCTTTGATGAAGCATCGGTAGAAATCGGCATGTCCAAGAAAACTACGGACTTCTCTGACTGTCTTAGGAGGGTTAAGGTTTTCTATAACTTCTATTTTTGCTTTATCGACCTCAATGCCTCTTTTAGATATTATATGTCCTAACACTATGCCTTCTTTAACCATAAAGTGGCACTTCTCCCAGTTTAACACAAGGTTAACTTCTACGCATCTCTCTAGGATTTTCTCAAGATTAATGAGGCAATTCTCAAAATCAAACCCACATACCGAGAAATCGTCCATAAATACTTCCATAATTCCGTCAAGATAATCTACGAAGATTGACATCATACAACATTGGAAAGTAGCTGGCGCATTACAGAGTCCAAACGACATTCGTCTGTAAGCAAACGTTCCGTAAGGACAGGTGAAGGTTGTTTTCTCTTGATCCTCAGGGTGTATGGGTATTTGGAAAAATCCAGAATATCCATCCAGATAACAAAAGTAAGAGTGTCTGGAAAGACGCTCAAGCATTTGATCTATGAATGGAAATGATAAATGGTCTTTCCTAGTTGCCTTATTGAGCTTCCTATATGTAAGACCCCAATTTTGTCCCTAAGATCCCTCATGGCATCATATCATAACATTGCATAGCCTCAAGGATCATTGAGCACCTTGCTTCCTTCCCTGTGGGTGGGATCTCTTTGAGAGTGGTTTTGGATCACCAGGAATTGCTTGCATTGTATGTCATTGCATTTCTTGTTTTAATCACTAACCAAAATGTACAAAAATATGTCATTAACCTTTGTTATTTGCAGCTTAAGCAGTCAACAGGTCAAGGCATATCAAGTGAATCCTTTGTGCAAGAGATTCAGGTTTTCCATTGAGATATGGATCACATGTCATTATGTTGAGCTTATATGAGCTATGGTTCCATTTTGGAGCAAATTCCCCAAGTGGTTGAAGCTCAAATTCATCAGGCATTGTCAGGTCATCTAAGGACCAATGCAAGTCAACTAAAAGTCAACTGAGGGCTTTGAGTGTGAGAATTGAATTTCTTCATCCCATTCATGTTCAAACAAGGCCTATTCATCAAGTCAAACATCTACTTTGAAGATTTTGAAGTCAAATCAAAAGTTTCCCAAAATGGAAAGTGACATGTAATTTCAAGTTTCCAAAAATGGAAAGTTTTCAATCCAAATTCAACTTGACTTTCCAACATCAAAGAAGCTTCAAATTAATTTTTGTCCAACATGAAAGTTGAATATATCTCTCACCCATTTCCAAAAAGTCCAAGATCATGAGCATCTGATGAATGGTTAAGGAGTTATGATCCAATGATTGCCAAGTGTGCATGGAACTTCAACAAGCCAAAACTTTTGCTCTAAAGCTCCAAAATGAGTGCCTCTTTTTGCATATTGCTCCTTATGACCTATAATTTCCAAATCCATCATTACATTACATGAAATTTCATCATATGATCATTTGCTCATTCATGCTCATTTTGGAGGGAAATTTGGAAATTTAAATTTGGTGCATTACATGAGCTAATTACCATTGCCATTGTGTTCATAAGAGGATTTTAAGTGAAAATACTCATGCACATGTTACTGTTCACGTGTAGATTTGCCATGCACCACACATTTTCCAATTTTGGTCATACACCTTATTTTGCTTAATCTCAATTAACCAATGCAAATGTGGATTAGCAATGTGATTAGGACAGAGTATATAAACCAAAGCATAACAGAATTTCACAGTTTTTGCTCATTCTAGATCCAAATTTTTCTTTCCCTCCATTTTTGCTCTCCATTGAAACTTCAATTTCTTCCACATAACACTTTGATTTTATTGCATATTCTTATTCTCTGATCATCATTGAGTGCAGATCAAGCTCTTGATTGAAGAATTCGAGCCAGAATCAAGTTGTGCAAGCTCAAGAACATGAAGATGGAAACTGACATTTGAGCTAGATCCAAGCATCTCAAAGCTTCAATTCACGCACAAAGCTTCATAATATCATCTCAGGATTGGATCTACACACTTGCAAGGCCTTGAATCGCTTGTTTCCAGTGACTGCTCTTCAAGAGGTGTGAATTTCGAATCTCCTAATTCTCTTTTTTATGTGCATAATGTTGTAGAGCTTCTCATGCTGAGCATTCTGGTATAGATTTCATGAAAAATGGTTGAGAATTGATTGAGTTATGCTAAGTTGAAAGTTTGTATGCATAAATGTTTTCGTTCGATTTGCACGATTCATGATGATTTAGACTTAGATATTGCTGGATTTGTGATGTACGTGTTGAGAGCTTTCATTTGATGTATAATTTTCCTAGTTCTGGATTTTTTTTGAGCTTGTTACTGTAGCTCCGTCGTCTTCATGAAGAAGACGATGGAAACCACCGCTGGCTGCCGTGCGTGAATAGTGTTTAGGGTTTGTCTGGTTCAGAGCTTCACATGCACTGTTTGAACGCTAATATCCATTGCTTCGTCTGTTCGATCCCGTGTGGATGTGTTTTGAAATTCCAATTATTAGTTCCTCAATTATCCAAACGCAGTCGTTTTGATGTTATGCGCTCATCCACCATTCGATCCTCCGCTCCAGCATATTTTCAAATTACTCAACCATTTCCATTTCCCTCCATATTGTCATATGCTTTCTCCATTTTATTTCATTATTTTCTTCCAACTTTGAAAAATCATAACAAATTGAAAATTGATCCAATTAATCTCCAATTTTTTGCTACATGTTCATATGGATGTCTATTATTTTGTGATGCTGATTTCATGATTTTATCATTTCTGGAATTTTAAATGTGATTGATACTTTGGACATGTATGCAAATGTGACATGCTTCATTTATTCTATTGTGAAATGCTCATACATTGGCCAATTAATTTGAAAGTTGGTATGCTGATTCCCAACATGTTGCATGATTTTTTAGGCTTGGTTGTGCATTTTTAGCATTTTTCATCTCTGTTTTAGACACATGAATGTATGGTGTGACAATGTGTGTCACACAATTTGATGTCATACTTGTGCATTTTTATTTCTAGGTCAATTGAGTTCTGTTGATTCTAATTTTTTGCATGATGATTGTGTTTGACATGTTGTATGCACATAAAATTTTCATGAGTGTTTGATTCATTTCTGTTTTAATATGGAATTTTGATTCTTGATGACCAATTGTGTGCTTTGAAATTGTCTTTGCCATAGCTAGCTCATGTGATGACTTTGCTTGATGCTTTTGACTTGGTCCTTTTTAGGACATGTTCTTACTTGATTAAATGAGCTTCATGTTGAATATTGGTTGCTGTTTTGACTTTTTGCTTTGCCTTTGACCCTAGGCTTTGCCCTAGGGGTTTGTACTCACAATTTGAGCTTTGCCTTTCAGGTTCAAGCAATTAGTTCTAATGGATGATGTGATCTCCTTGCTTGAGATACAATTTGCTTTGTTTAACTAATGTTGATTGTGTTGTAGGTCTTTTGGTGGTGGACTCACTTGAATGAGTGCCTTTTATGACTTGCATGTTGTGTATATTGGAAACCACTGATGTTTGTCTGTTGATTGTTTGTCTGAATGTGAATATTGACTTGTTTGATTTTCTTACAGGTACTTTAGTAGCTTTAACTCATTACTTGAGTTGCTTTGCTTTGCTTGTGGTTGGTTTACCACTTAGGTAATCTCTTTAACTCCATGTAGTCTGGAAGCTCTGTCGTTTCTGTTTGGCAGGCATTTGGCTGAAGTCCTCCTTAAGAGGCAATGTCTGTGATTGTTTATATTTGTGCCATGTACTTTAAGTCCTCCTAAGTGAAGAGGCAATTGGCAGATAGAAGGGATGTGCAATCCATCCCCTGCTATTCAGTTGAGTCTTTCATCTTGCTCGCACTACGTGCTGATGCATTTGAATAAACACCCAAAATCATTGTATATAGAGTCAGTCAGGTGGAACAGAGTTCCTCATTCTGAACTCCCACACCTTCTTTGATTCAAGCTCACCCAGGCCAGGGTTAAGAGCTATGAGGTCTAATCCTCATTTCCCATTTCATCTGCTCACCCCGACGGTCAATGTCAGTGGTTAAGAGCCTCAGACACCCCTTCCAGTATTTGGCTTGTTTGTCAAGGTCGATATGACCCCTTGACTAAAGCCCAACCTTGTATGAGCCTCTTGGTTGTGTATAGCGTGTGATAATTGATTGCTTGTTTGCTTATTTGTGCATCATTCATATGTTTTCTTTGCATTTGTTATTTGTTCTGTTTGAGGAGTCAAATGTAAGACCATTGATTGGCTATCTGTTTCCTGTTCCTTTTGGGGAGCTGGATATAAGACCATTGATTGGCACTCCATTTCCTATATTATTTTGTTTTGAGGAGTCAGGTGTAAGACCATTGATTGGCTATCTGTTTACTGTGTTTGTTTCTTTGCGGAGTTAGATGTAAGACCATTGATTGGCTATCTGTTTCCTATCTTGTTTCTTTTGTGGAGCTAGATGTAAGACCATTGATTGGCTATCTATTTCCCATGTTGCTTTGTGGAGTTGGACGTAAGACCATTTATTGGCACTCTGTTTCCCATCTCTTTTTCGGAGTTGGATGTAAGACCATTTATTGGCAATCCATTTCCAGTTTTGTTGCTCCTTTGAGCTTGCTTATTTGACTTGCTTATTTGCTTTTGCCTTGTGTTGCTTAAATTCCAAAGGAACTTCCTTGAATCATTTCTATGATTTTGAGAAAGCAATCCTTCCTGTGGCTTTGTCCCTTAACCTTAACCCTCACCCTTTTGTGATTAATCCTGAACCTTGTTTTCATCTTTAACCCAAACCAGAAAACTTTTGTGCAAACATTTTCACTTGTTTTCAAAACTAGAAACCTAGGCCTTAAGCCTTTGATTTTCAAACTTCATTTTCACAATACTTCTTCTGAATTGAACTTAATGCTAACTTTGATCATCTTTGTGAATAATTCTAATTGGTTAATTTCACTCACTCAATTGCTTTTGTGGCCTTGTCCACTTCTTAATCAAGTTTTCATACATTAGCCATAGATCTGAATTATTATAGTGGTTGATGTAAATCTCACCGCATCCTTAGTGATTGAGTTGTAAGACTTCCATGCTTATTATAGGGTTAACCCCTCATTAGCGTGTTGAAGCTGTTCTCACATGGTGGATTGTTGGTTCAGTTTGAGTTTTCTCCCGTTGATAATGAAAGACCTTAAGGCTTTTGTTTAAAATCAATCCACTCATCTTTTTGGAAATCTTTTAGCCGAACTACGGCGTTTTGATCCTTATCTTTCATGAAAAGGTACGTAGGCAATGGGTTCATCCATCCAAACACAAAAATAATAAAAATTATATATTCTTTCCTCATCCCTTCAATCAATGTTTGCACAAAAATATTTCATAAACAAATAATTTTACAACAAGTTGTGAAAAGGGTTCCCTAGGAGTACCTAGGATGCATTGGGTGCCTAACACCTTCCCTTTGCATAATTACCCCCTTACCCAGATCTCTGTACCCCTTTTATTAGTTTTCTTTGCAAAACTTCTTAGGCTTTTGTTCGCTTTCTAGCCATTCCTTTGGATAAATAGAAGTGCGGTGGCGACTCTATCTTTGTATGCTTTACTTTTGATTTAGTCAATAAATCATAAGGTAATGAATACACCGCTACACTATAATCTATGCACATACGTCATCCGACTGCTATACGTTTAGCTAGATGCTCGCCCTTCTCGTTCTGCACGACTGTGATGCCTCCCTTTTTGGGTACCACATGTATAGGACTTACCCATTTACTATCGGAGATCTGATAGATTATACCAGCTTCTAGCAGTTTAAGGACTTCCTTCTTTACCATCTCACTCATTACAGGGTTGATTCTTCTCTGATGTTCTTTAGAAGGTTTTGAATCTTCCTCTAGCGAGATCCTGTGCATATACACAGATGGGCTTATACCTTTTAAATCAGAGATGTTGTATCCTAAGGCAGATGGGTATCTTCGTAAAACATTCAGGAGTTGGTTCATCTCGTCATGGTTTAAGGTGGCACTAACTATTACTGGGCGGTTCATTTCTTTATCCAAAAACGCATATCTTAGGTTCTTGGACAGTTCCTTAAGTTCTTGAGCTGGATTTTGAGAATTTGGTGAAAGGTCCGGAGTAAGATCCAAGCATTCGTTAGTGTGAGGTTCCGTTTCCTCTAGCTCGTCATCCTTTTCATTCGGGTTTGAAAATGGTTCGATCACATGTTCTTCTTAATCAAATTCACTTATGCATTCATCTATGATATCGATCGCGTAACATGTGTCTCCTATGATTGGTGGCATCAGGAACTTTGAAAGAATGAACTCTATCTTTTCATCCCCTACTTCGAAAGTTAATTTTCCATTTTTAACATCTATTATAGCTCCGGCTGTTGATAGAAATGGTCTTCCTAAAAGGATAGGGATATCATCGTCTTCCTTGATATCCATGACCACAAAGTCTGTTGGGATATAAAGTTGATCGATCCTAACTGGGATGTCTTCTAAAATGCCTACAAGATACTTAACAGACCTATCGGCTAATTGAAGGGACATCTTAGTTGGTTGTAATTCTCCTAAGTTTAACCTTTTACACACAACTAAGGGCATTAAACTCACACTAGAGCGCCTAAGTCTAGGAAAGCTTTGTCGATCACATGACTCCCTAAAATGCAAGGTATAGAAAAACTACCAGGGTCTTTCTCCTTCTTAGCAAGTTTATTCTCGGAAATAAAGTTGCATTCCAAGGGTTTGGGATCGTCAAGCCTACGCTTGTTGGTTAAGATGTCTTTGAGAAATTTGGCGTAAGATGGAATTTGGGTGATGGCTTCGGTAAAAGGAATCTCTACATGAAGCTTCTCTATTACTTTTATAAATTTTTGGTATTGGTTATTGATTTTGGTTTGTTTAAGTCTTTGCGGATATGGGATTGGTGGTTTGTACGGGGGTGGTGGTTTATAAGTTTTATCCTTGGCTTCTACTTCTTGGTCTATTTGTTTTTCGGGTTCCACTGGTTCCTCTTCTTGATTGGTAGGTATATTTTCTTTAGAAGTTTTGGACTCACTCATTGCTGGGTTATGAGGCCCTTCGTAAGCGGTCCCACTTCGTAATGAGATAACGTTAGCTTGCCCTCAAGGGTTGAGTTGAGGTTGTCCAGGGAATTGTCCTCCAGGTGTAGTTTGTGGGGCTTGGTTTTGTGCTACCTGTGAGATCTGGGTTTCAAGCATCTTGTTGTGAGTGATTATCTGATCAACCGTGGTCCCTAACTGCGTTATCAGTTCATTTACGTGAATGTTCTGGTTTAGGAATTCTTTATTTTGCCGAGTCTGGCCTGAGATAAAGCTCTCCATGATCTTCTCAAGGTTAGGCTTCTGGGGAACAACTTGCATAGGTTGATTTGGTTTTTGGGCTTGATAACCTAGTGGTCTCTGAGGTGCATAATTTTGGATAGGGTTCTGGTTTTTATAGGAAAAATTTGGGTGATTCTTCCATCCAGGGTTGTAAGTGTTTGAAAATGGGTTACCTTGGATGGAATTCACTTGGTCGGTGTTCAGGTCGTTTAAAAGGTTACGCTCTGCCGATTCGTGTCCTTTAGATCCACAAAGTTCACACTCTATGTGGACTACCGCTGCGGTGTTAGTGTTTGTAGATATATGTTCGACCTTAAGGGC
This sequence comes from Lathyrus oleraceus, assembly GCF_024323335.1. Taxonomy (NCBI): domain Eukaryota; kingdom Viridiplantae; phylum Streptophyta; class Magnoliopsida; order Fabales; family Fabaceae; genus Lathyrus; species Lathyrus oleraceus. The sequence goes on from NC_066585.1 coordinate 105,649,069, forward strand.
TAAAGCGTCCATTTTCGCCTGCATCATGTCCATAGAGCTTATCTCATGCATTCCACCTTGGGCCTCCTTTTTCTCTATTGATGCTCGTTCAGTTCCCCATTGGTAATGGTTTTGGGCCATATCCTCAATTAGGTCACAAGCTTCAGGGTAAGGTTTGTTCATCAGCGCGCCACCAGCGGCAACACCGACGCTCATATTTGTGTTATAATGGAGTCCATTATAGAAGGCATGAACGATCAGCCCTTGTTATAGGCCATCATGTGTACAAACTCTTAATAGCTCTTTGTATCTCTCCCAAGCTTTAAAGAGTGATTCTCCTTGGTTTTGAGTAAATCTAGTTATTCGGTTTCGAAGAACAACAGTCTTACTAGGGGGAAAATATCTAGCAAGGAATACTCTTCTAAGGTCTTCCCAGGTAGTTATTGAGTTAGCTGGAAGTGAATCCAACCATGAACGTACTCTATCCCTGAGGGAGAAAGGAAATAATATTAAATGAATCACATCAGGTGAAACACCGTTGGATTTAAAGGTGTCGGCCAGTTGGATAAAGACTTTTAAATGTTGATTTGGATTCTCAGTAGCGAGACCCGTGAATTGGTTCTGTTGCACTAATTGCAGTAAAGATGGTTTTAGTTTGAAATTGTTGGCTGGAATGAGGGGGTTTACTATATTAGAACTAGGTTCCTCGTCAGAGGGTTGGGCAAATTCCTTCAGAGGTCTCCGGTCCCGATTCTCGGTCATAGCTTTCTTAATTCGGATGAGTAAGAGGCGTGTACGAGTGTAACGTTCGGGTTCCGCTAAAGGATCTACTAAATTTCCAGTACTACGGGTTCTTTGCATTTATCGGCTAATAATGCCTTAGTCTAGACGGTGTAACAACAGGGTTCGAAATTTGACGAAGTTGGTCCCCGACAACGGCGCCAAAAACTTGATCGCTATATTCGCAAGTGGACGAATCACGTCAGAGTAATATAAAATAATATTGATCCCACAGAGACCAAATCGTCAATCTATCGATTACTATCGTTACGATGTTTATCTAAGGCGGTATAAAAGAGATATTGATGTTGCAAAATAACAGTAAATAAAGAAAAGAATAAATACAGTGCAGATAAAGACAGGTTTGAATGTATTTCACGTCAGTTAAACGATGTTTTGATTGTCTAAATAGAACTACTTATGGGGCAATATTATCTACTCTTGAAAAGAATCCATTTAATAGGAACTATCGCTTTCGCGTATTCAGAACCGAGTTTACCCTTAAATTAAGGCCTTTTATTGTCACTTATAAAAGGTGCGCAAAATGCTAAAGTAGTAAACTTATTTTTAAGAAATAAGACTCGTAAACTTAGTTGAAAAGTGATTTTGATTTGGAAAGTTTACCCAAGGAGTTTCCTGATTTTAAATCTATCAACGCGTCCGAAAACAATTTCAAAAATCGTTTTTCCTTAAAGTGATAAAAATTCCTAGTTAACTAAGCCAGGGTGCTTTCGCACTCGTTGAGTAGTTAAAACTAACCAAGTTTGTTTCAGAAAACTCGAGTTAAAAATCAAAACAGCCTTTAAAGCATTTCTACAGATTCAATATGTGAAACATCTCTTTAACCGTGATACTTATATTCTAACTTTTGAAAGATTTAGCTAGACATGGTAATACAAACAAACATGACGATATTGATCATGATGAAAAGTTGTTTTAGAATGTAAGGCGTAAAGAACAAGTAAATCGTATAAAGTAATTAAAACGAGCAATAAAAATAATGGCGAGAAATTTAAATAAAGTAAAGACAATGACAGGAATTAAATAAAGTAAAGCATAGACAAGAAATTAAATATAGTAAAGCATATCAAGAAATTAAATAAAGTAAAGCATGACAAAAAATTAAATAAAGTAAAGTATGACAAGTAAAATAAATAAAAGCGATTAAATTAGAACCTGGTCCAAACGGAGGCTTTAAATCTGGTACAAGGAAAATAAACCTTCGACTCTGAAGATAAAGACGACAGCAAAATCGAAGTGCTCCAACTCAATCTCACTAAGGCGCGATAACCCCTCGATGTGACGGATTACCATTTTACAGATGATAATATAGTCTTAGTGTTGTAAACTAAGTTGGATGATTTGGAAATGAACTAGAACAACCTATTTATAGAGGAATTCGGCAACTTACAAAGATCATGGTTCCCTTCAACTTCTCCTTAGTGGGAACGTGAAATACAAAGGTGGCGCCCGCCACCCCTTCATGGCGCCCGCCATGTGTGGAAATGGGAAAGTTCATGGGAACGTGGCGGTTACCTTCTGGTTGAGGGATGATGATTAATGGCTTCCCCTATAGCGGCCGCCATGCATAACGCCATGTGTACAATATTTGCCGAAAAACCCTAATTTTTGGCCTTTTTGCTTCGTTTCTTCTAAAAGGGTCCCGAAAGAGCTAAATATCTGAAAACAACATAAAAGAGAGCATAAAACAAGCAAAATGATAATAAAGACCTAATAAACATGTGAAATCCGAGTAAAAAACACAGTGTGATTCAATGTGATCAAATGTATCGAAAATTTTGGCGGCATAACAACATTTAAATGTCAAATTCGTGGATCAAAAGTCTGATTTATCGCAATAAAATTAAACAACAACCCAATATTATTTACCATATTTACAACATGTTACAGACTTAAATAACTTATCAATAATCCATAATTCACATACAAACTGAAGATACTCCCACAAGCAGAGAGCATATCACACATATACAATAATATTAGTAGATATGCAACTCTATTAGAGCATCAGGATGGGTGATTCCTAATTTCCAAACTTCTTCTAACATAGATAGATACTAGTGGTTTAACAACTTATCAATGCAATTCACTTTGAAATAATTAAGCAAAACACTTAGAAAGGATGAAATGGACAATAATATTAATAGATATGCAACTCTATTAATGAACAACAACAAATAAAGCAATAAGATAACACAAACAGTTAAAAAGAGATTAAAACTATCAAGTTTAAAAAGATAGTAATTAGGTACTAAGACAAATATGAATAGGAGATATTGAACCATAGAGAAATCACCAAACAATCTTTGAGTGCAAAAACTCTACATACTCTTGTAACCCTTCCTCTCTTCCGTGCGATTGCAACACCAAAGACCTCCACGTTACAATCCCATGTGACGTTGAATCAGAGCTAGCTTTTGTAGTGACTTTGAAACATAGGTAAAGAGTGAGTAGAAGACTCAAGGTGATTTCAGATCGAGTTTGAATGGAAGTGATTTGCACATGTTTTTATTTGGCTCGACTTGCACATGTTTTTATTGATGTTTTGCTTTCATTTCTAGTATTATGTTGGTATTCCCCCCCCTGGATTTAGGTACTTAACCATGTGAGAGCCGTATGTAACACCCTTCTAAAATACCCCAAATATTTAATTAAAACAACAAATATATAGATATATATATATATATATATATATATCAGAGTAAAGGTGCAATTAAGGGTGTCACACAATCACTTCACACCATTCACCATAATAACTGTCATGCTCTTTTATTTATTCAAAACATAAAGCATTTGCACAATACACAGCGGGTAGAATTCAAATCAATCATGCAAAACATGTAACACATTACATGTAAAATTATTCAACAAGGTAAAACATCCCGTCCCGATGTTACATCTATCAGAGCATGACCCACTAAGGAACTACACTAGACTCCAAGCACTAGCTCCTACTCAATCACTGCGCGTTACCTGAAAAATAGTTGTAAGGGTGAGTTCCTCAATTGATATAATAAGCATTATAAAATATCATGTAATGCTAAGTAAATAACACATTAATCACCCTAATCATATCACACATTCGGTAACGGCACATCAACTCAAACATCATACTCAATACCAATACAACTCATACTCATACTCAATATCAATACAACACACGTATAATATTGGAATACATCCATTCATATTATACGCCATACATACATTATGCAATGAGACTCCATGCATGCGGTACCGACTATTCGTGAACATCTAGTTCAACCTCACCGATCAAATCCAGATACGGCTACCAAGCCCACTAGTCCCACTCATTTGAGACCTAGTGACTCACTCACTAATTCCTCACCATGGGAATTAGCTACCACCCCAAGGGCCATGCTATGCACGCTAATTCACCTAGCATGCAAACATCAACAACAGTCCATAATGACTAACTCACTAATTCCTCACCATGGGAATTAGCTACCACCATAAATGCCACAATATGCATGCTAAATCACCTAGCAATGCAAAATCATCAACAATAATCCACATGGACATATGCTCACACTCTAAGCCATAAACAGTCTATTCACAATTGCATACAGAACATATACCTTCACAGCATTATGCATACCATCATACATCATCAACACATGTATCAAAACATCATATCATGTCAAATAATTTGTCACAGCATTAGCACACTCCACTAATACCTATACTGCTCAAAACAGCGGGAATTACTCCCTATTACATCATACGCCAATATAGGCCAAACACCAATTATGCACACATTATTCAAATATTAATTTTTCCACTTTTCAACAGTGTTAACCGGTTAACGCCCTGGGTTAACCGGTTAACGCAACACAGAACACGCTTCCTGGCAATTCACAACGGTGTTAACCGGTTAACACCCTAGGTTAACCGGTTAACGCAGACAGAACAACAATTTCTCAGAAATCACAACAGTGTTAACCGGTTAACACCATGGGTTAACCGGTTAACGCAGACAAAACAGCAATTTTCACAATTTATAACAGTGTTAACCGGTTAACGCCCTGGGTTAACCGGTTAACGCAAGACAGAAAGCTGTTCCTGCGCTAACACGAAGCAGAATGCAGAATTCTCCGCATTTTCCGCCGTTGGAGGACTTCCGGACCTCCGATTCCAATTCCGTAAAAAGCTACACTTTCGGGGAATCACGACTCACACAATTACAGATTCAATTACAACTTTAACACAACTTATCCAACACAATTTTTCAGCATTCAACATCCCAATTAGGGTCAAATCAATGGCTTATCACTATCCATCACATGTTAACCCATAATACCCATTAAACGACGATAAACCCCCCTTACCTGAGTTAATCCGGCGAATCTTTAAGCTTCAAGCTTTTCTCTTCTCCAACCTTCTTCCTCTTGCTCTGTCTCTTTGCCCTTTTCCTCTTTTCAGCCGCTTCTCTGCTTTTCACGTAAAAACCCTCTTTACCAAAAATGAAACTCTTTTCTTATTTCCCACTTATATACTTTCCAATAATATTATTCCAATAATATTAATCCAATAATTCCAATTATTTAATTAAATTAATAAATATAATATTAACTTAAATTAAATAATTATCTTATTTTTATCGGGGTGTTACAACTCTCCCCCACTAAAAGAGTTTTCGTCCTCGAAAACATACCTCAAGCGAATAACTCTGGATAGGACTCCTTCATCTGACTCTCAAGTTCCCAAGTCACATTGCCACCTGCTGGTCCTCCCCAAGCTACCTTTACCAAAGCAATCTCTTTACCCCGCAACTGCTTCAACTCTCGATCCTCGATCCTCATAGGTGATGTTTCAACAGTCAGGTTATCTCTCACCTGTACATCATCTACTTGGACTACATGCGACGGATCAGGAATGTACCTCCTCAACTGAGACACATGAAAAACCTCATGCAAATTCGCAAGCGACGGCGGTAAAGCGATACGATAGGCTACCTCCCCTATCCTCTCCAAAATCTGATAAGGACCAATAAATCGAGGTGTCAACTTCTTCGACTTCAAAGCTCGACCAACCCCAGTTATCGGAGTAACGCGAAGAAACACATGATCTCCCTCTTGGAACTCAAGTGACTTCCTCCTCTTGTCGTGATAACTCTTCTGACGACTCTGAGCAATTCTCATCTTCTCCTGAATCATCTTAATCTTTTCCGCAGTTTGTTGAACAATCTCCGGTCCAACCACAACACTCTCACCGGACTCATACCAACATAAAGGTGTCCGACATCTCCTACCATACAAAGCTTCAAACAGTGCCATACCAATGCTCGAATGAAAACTATTGTTGTAGGTAAACTCAATCAAAGGCAAATAACAATCCCAAGCACCTCCCTTTTCCAAAACACAAGCCCTCAAAAGATCCTCCAATGACTGAATCGTCCTCTCAGTCTGACCATCAGTCTGCGGATGATATGCAAAACTCAATCTCAGCTTAGTTCCCAAAACCCTCTGTAAACCTTCCCAGAACTTCGATGTAAATCTAGGATCTCTGTCCGAAACAATACTCGACGGAATACCATGCAAACTTACAATTTTCTCAATATACAACTCAGCTAATCTCTCTAACGGATAATCCATTCTGATCGGAATGAAATGAGCCGATTTTGTCAATCTGTCAACAATCACCCAAATAGCTTCAAAATTCTTAATTATCCTCGGTAAACCAGAAACAAAATCCATACTGATACTGTCCCACTTCCACTCGGGAATAGCCAACGGTTGCATTAGCCCAGACGGCTTCTGATGCTCAATCTTTGACTTCTGACAAGTCAAACAAGAATAAACAAAACTCGCAATTTCTCTTTTCATTCCCGGCCACCAAAACAACTTTTTCAAATCATGATACATCTTCGTAGCCCCAGGATGAATACTCAGGCCACTACGATGTCCTTCCTCCAGAATACTCTTCTTAAGTTCGGTAACATCCGGAATACACACCCGATTACCAAATTTCAAAACACCATTCTCATCAACTCTGAATTCACCACCTTGACCTTGATTCACTAGAGTCAACTTATCAACCAAAAGCACATCGGATTTCTGACCCTCTCTGATCTCATCCAGAATACTACTCGTTAACTTCAACATTCCCAATTTAACACTATTGTGAGTACTCTCACACACCAAACTCAAGTCTCTAAACTGCTCAATTAAATCCAATTCCTTAACCATTAACATAGACACATGCAATGATTTCCGACTCAATGCATCAGCCACTATGTTTGCTTTACCCGGATGGTAATTCAAACCAAAGTCATAGTCCTTCAGAAACTCTAACCATCTCCTCTGTCTCATATTCAGCTCTTTCTGATCAAACAAATACTTTAAACTTTTATGGTCGCTGAAAACCTCAAACCTTGACCCGTACAAGTAATGCCTCCATAACTTCAGAACAAACACCACAGCTGCCAACTCTAAGTCGTGTGTCGGATAGTTCCTCTCATGAACCTTCAGTTGTCTCGAAGCATAAGCTACAACTTGCTTGTTCTGCATCAAAACACCACCCAAACCCAACAATGAAGCATCACAGTAAACCTCAAATAGTTCTGACGGACTCGGTAATATCAGAATAGGAGCAACAGTTAACCTTCTCTTTAACTCTTGGAAACCTTCTTCACATGTTGAGTCCCAAACAAACGCTTGCCCCTTTCTAGTCAACATCGTTAACGGTAACGCCAACTTAGAAAATCCCTCAATGAACTTCCTATAATAACCAGCCAAACCAAGGAAACTTCGAATCTCAGCAACAGACTTCGGAGCTTCCCACTGAGATACCGCTTCTATCTTAGAAGGATCAACAGCAACACCACCTCTTGAAATCACATGACCAAGAAAACTGACCTCTTCTAACCAAAATTCACACTTGGATAGTTTAGCAAATAACTTCTTTTCTCGTAGAACTCCTAAAACCACTCTCAAATGTTCAGCATGCTCTTCTTCAGATTTCGAATACACCAAAATATCGTCAATAAACACCACAACAAACTTGTCTAGGTACGGATGGAAAATCCTATTCATATACTCCATAAATACTCCAGGCGCATTAGTCACACCAAAAGGCATTACAGAATACTCATAATGTCCATACCTTGTTCTGAAAGCAGTCTTCTGAATATCCTCAGTTTTCACACGTATCTGATGATACCCCGATCTCAAATCTATCTTGCTGAACACACTCGCACCAACCAACTGATCCATCAAATCATCAATCCTCGGCAAAGGATACCGATTCTTGATCGTCACTTTATTCAGTTGCCTGTAGTCCACACACAACCTCATAGTACCTTCTTTCTTCTTAACCAATAACACTGGTGCACCCCACGGCGACACACTCGGACGAATAAATTTCTTATCCAACAGATCTTCCAGCTGACTCTTCAATTCAACTAACTCAACAGCAGACATACGGTACGGAGCCATCGATATCGGCCTAGTACCAGGTACTAACTCAATCGAGAACTCAACTTCACGCTCTGGAGGTAATTCATTCACTTCTTCTGGAAACACATCAGGGAAATCACACACCACGGCTAGATCGCAAATCGTCAGTTTATCTTTAGCCTCCACGGTCGCTAACAGCATAAACAACTCTGCCCCATCTGCTACTGCCTCATTCACCTGCCTTGCAGATAGAAACAAACTCTTCCCTTCCTCAATCTCAGGAAAGATCACAGTCTTATCAAAACAGTTGATATAGACTCGGTTAAATACCAACCAGTTCATACCCAAGATAACATCAATCTGCACTAGTGGAAGACACACAAGGTCCATTCCAAAGTCTCTACCAAAAATACTCAAAGGACAATCTAAACAAACTGAAGTAGTAGTCACTGAACCCTTCGCAGAAGTATCGATTACCATACTACCATACATCTCAGATATCTCTAATTTAAGTTTCACAGCACAATCCAAAGATATAAAGGAATGAGTCGCACCTGTGTCAATAATAGCTACAAGAGGAAAGCCATTAATATAACACATACCTCGGATCAAACGATCATCTGCAGAAGTCTCAGAACCCGATAAAGCAAAGACCTTGCCTCCCGACTGGTTCTCTTTCTTCGGCTTAGGACACTGTGGACTGATATGGCCCACCTCTCCACAGTTGAAACAAGTTATAGTCTTCAACCGGCACTCTGCAGCCAAGTGACCACCTTTTCCACACTTGAAACACTTCTTCTCATTACTGGTACACTCATGAATACGATGTCCAGCCTGACCACATCTGTAACACTTAGCAGGGGCACTGGAGTCTCCCCCACTAGGTCTCCTCATCCCACTCTGTCTCTGGAAACCTTTGCCAGCTGCATACGGCTTCCCACGGTCATTCTGATTCTTGCCTTTCCTATCAACCCTTTGCTGATAGCTCTCTGCTCTAGCCTTGGTATCCTGTTCAAAAATCCTGCAACAGTCAACCAAATCAGAAAACACTCTAATCCGCTGATACCCAATAGCCTGCTTGATCTCGGGACGTAACCCGTTCTCAAACTTCACACATTTTGAAAATTCTCCAGTAGCCTCATCATAAGGAGTGTAATACTTCGACAGCTCCGTGAACTTAGCAGCATACTCAGTAACAGACCGATTGCCCTGCTTCAATTCTAAGAACTCTATCTCTTTCTTTCCTCTGACATCCTCTGGAAAGTACTTCCTCAGGAATCTCTCTCTGAACACCGCCCAAGTGATCTCAGCACTCCCAGCAGCTTCCAACTCAGTGCGGGCAGCAACCCACCAATCATCTGCTTCCTCTGACAGCATATGCGTACCGAACCTGACCTTCTGGTTATCGGCACACTCAGTCACTCGGAAGATCCTCTCGATCTCCTTCAACCACTTCTGAGCACCATCTGGATCGTATGCTCCCTTGAACATTGGAGGATTGTTCTTCTGGAACTCACTCAGTTGACGAGCAACTCCCATTCCCACAACATTCGGATTCCCTCCAAGTACTCCAGCTAGCATACCCAGAGCCTCAGCAATCGCAGCATCGTCTCTACCTCTTCCAGCCATCTCTATTCTGAAAACCCAATAAGCTAAAACAATAAGTACTGATAGGGTTACACAACACCTATCCCGTACAGGGAAACAGAATAATTACGACTCGACTCGACCGACTATGCTCTGATACCACTAATGTAACACCCTTCTAAAATACCCCAAATATTTAATTAAAACAACAAATATATATATATATCAGAGTAAAGGTGCAATTAAGGGTGTCACACAATCACTTCACACCATTCACCATAATAACTGTCATGCTCTTTTATTTATTCAAAACATAAAGCATTTGCACAACACACAGCGGATAGAATTCAAATCAATCATGCAAAACATGTAACACATTACATGTAAAATTATTCAACAAGGTAAAACATCCCGTCCCGATGTTACATCTATCAGAGCATGACCCACTAAGGAACTACACTAGACTCCAAGCACTAGCTCCTACTCAATCACTGCGCGTTACCTGAAAAATAGTTGTAAGGGTGAGTTCCTCAATCGATATAATAAGCATTATAAAATATCATGTAATGCTAAGTAAATAACACATTAATCACCCTAATCATATCACACATTCGGTAACGGCACATCAACTCAAACATCATACTCAATACCAATACAACTCATACTCATACTCAATACCAATACAACACACGTATAATATTGGAATACATCCATTCATATTATACGCCATACATACATTATGCAATGAGACTCCATGCATGCGGTACCGACTATTCGTGAACATCTAGTTCAACCTCACCGATCAAATCCAGATACGGCTACCAAGCCCACTAGTCCCACTCATTTGAGACCTAGTGACTCACTCACTAATTCCTCACCATGGGAATTAGCTACCACCCCAAGGGCCATGCTATGCACGCTAATTCACCTAGCATGCAAACATCAACAACAGTCCATAATGACTAACTCACTAATTCCTCACCATGGGAATTAGCTACCACCATAAAGGCCACAATATGCATGCTAAGTCACCTAGCAATGCAAAATCATCAACAATAATCCACAATGGACATATGCTCACACTCTAAGCCATAAACAGTCCATTCACAATTGCATACATAACATATACCTTCACAGCATTATGCATACCATCATACATCATCAACACATGTATCAAAACATCATATCATGTCAAATAATTTGTCACATTATTAGCACACTCCACTAATACCTATACTGCTCAAAACAGCGGGAATTACTCCCTATTACATCATACGCCAATATAGGCCAAACACCAATTATGCACACATTATTCAAATATTAATTTTTCCACTTTTCAACAGTGTTAACCGGTTAACGCCCTGGGTTAACCGGTTAACGCAACACAGAACACGCTTCCTGGCAATTCACAACAGTGTTAACCGGTTAACACCCTGGGTTAACCGGTTAACGCAGACAGAACAGCAATTTCTCAGAAATCACAACAGTGTTAACCGGTTAACACCATGGGTTAACCGGTTAACGCAGACAAAACAACAATTTTCACAATTTATAACAGTGTTAACCGGTTAACGCCCTGGGTTAACCGGTTAACGCAAGACAGAAAGCTGTTCCTGCGCTAACACGAAGCAGAATGTAGAATTCTCCGCATTTTCCGCCGTTGGAGGACTTCCGGACCTCCGATTCCAATTCCGTAAAAAGCTACACTTTCGGGGAATCACGACTCACACAATTACAGATTCAATTACAACTTTAACACAACTTATCCAACACAATTTTTCAGCATTCAACATCCCAATTAGGGTCAAATCAATGGCTTATCACTACCCATCACATGTTAACCCATAATACCCATTAAACGACGATAAACCCCCTTACCTGAGTTAATCCGGCGAATCTTTAAGCTTCAAGCTTTTCTCTTCTCCAACCTTCTTCCTCTTGCTCTGTCTCTTTGCCCTTTTCCTCTTTTCAGCCGCTTCTCTGCTTTTCACGTAAAAACCCTCTTTACCAAAAATGAAACTCTTTTCTTATTTCCCACTTATATACTTTCCAATAATATTATTCCAATAATATTAATCCAATAATTCCAATTATTTAATTAAATTAATAAATATAATATTAACTTAAATTAAATAATTATCTTATTTTTATCGGGGTGTTACACCGTACGTGACGAAACGAGGCAAATCCGATGAAAAACGGAGAAAAAGGTGTGTTTTGCACTCACGATGTCCAGCATGGCGTTTGCCATGAAGGTAGCCAAAATTTTGAAAGCACCCACCATAGATGATTCATGCTGCTCCATTGACATTATTGATGAGTGCATAAGGGAGTTGGATAAGGAAGAATCTATCGAAACAATAAAGGTTTCCTCGACACCCATAATGGAAGGCGATGGATTTAAATCAATGACACCGTATGTGGATGACAGTCTTCATGAATGCCTAACACTTACCCCTGACCTTATACCAGATCCTAAGAAACCATCGATAGAGCTAAAGGAATTACCTAAGAATATGAGATATGAGTTTCTTGATAAGGAACCCAATCATCCAGTTATAGTAAGTGTGAGTCTAAATAGTGATGAAACTAATAAACTCTTGGATGTCTTACAAAAATACCCTACAACCCTAGGTTATAATATCTCTGACTTAAAGGGGATAAGTTTGTCTTTGTGCATGCACCAGATAATGCTGGAGGAAGATTCTAAACCCTCTAGAGAAGACCAAAGAAGGATAAACCCTATAATGAGTGATGTGGTCAAGAGGGAAGTGCTTAAATTGCTTGATGTTTGTATAATTTACCAAATCTCTGATAGTATGTAGGTTAGCCCTGTACACGTGGTACCAAAGAAATGAGGTGTCATAGTTGTACAAAACAAAAAGGAGAATCTATTGTGAAACATATAGAAAACGGATGGTGCATGTGCACAAACTATCGGAAGCTGAACAAAGTAACTAGGAAGGACCATTTTCCCCTTCCATTCATTGATCAGATGCTCGAACATTTAGCTAGACACTTTTATTTCTGCTATTTAGATGGATATTCCAGATTTTTCCAAATTCCTATTCACCCGGATGAACAAGAGAAAACAACCTTTACATGTCCATATGGAACATTTGCCTATCGACGAATGCCATTTGGACTATGCAATGCCCTACAACTTTCCATCGATGTATGATGTCAATATTTACAAACTTCCTGGACGAGATCATAGAGGTTTTCATGGATGATTTCTCGGTGTGTGGATCCAGTTTTAAATGTGATGTGCATCCTTTCATAATTAAATATGACTGGTGCCAACACACTAGATTTATCAATAGTTGTCAAATAGCCCATATTCAGGGCTTTGATAGCTCAATAGGCTTTATGTTTTAATTCGAAAGGTAGGTGACAAGATTTTTTCATAAACTAATTTAAATGGGGTTGCCCCTATAAGTGTCTTAAAGGCAGTCCTATAAGCCCACAATGCATCTTGTAGGCTAGAGGACCAATTTTTTCTATAAATGGAAACAATCTTTTCTAAGATCTATTTTATTTCTCTGTTTGACACTTCTACTTGTCCATTGGTTTTTGGATGATAGGGTGTTGCTACTCTATGTTTAACGCCATAGTTGTTTAAGAGTTTCTAAAAAATTATTGAAATAAAAAGGGACCCGACATCGCTTATAACTAAGCGAGGGACACCAAACCTGGGGAATATATAGTTTTTAAACATTCTAATAACCCCTCGTGCATCGTTCGTAGGTGAGGCTATAACCTCAATCCATTTAGACACATAGTCGACAACTACGAGAATATACTTGTTTCCCATGGATGATGGAAATGGACCCATGAAGTTGATTCCCTAGACATCAAAATCTTCTACTTCTTGAATATTCTTTAAGGGCATCTCATTGCGTCTAGAAATGTTTCTAGTGCATTGGCACCAGTCACATTTAATTATGAAAGCATGCACATCACACCATAAAGTTGGCCAGTAAAGACCTGCTTGAAGGATCTTAGCGCAAGTCTTGGATGTGCTCGCATGTCCGCCATAAGGAGCGGAGTGGCAATGAGTAATGATATTTGGTATCTCCTATTTAGGAATACAACGACGAAATATGCCATCTGCTTCTCTCTTAAAGAGGATGGGTTTATCCCAGTAGAAATGTTTTACATCATGGAATAATTTTTTCTTCTGTTGGTAGGTCAAATCTGGTGGTAATATATTTGCTGCGAGATAGTTAACAAAGTCAGCGTACCAAGGTACATGTACAGCTCTACCTCATCTGAGTAGTTGTCGTGACATGTACAATTGTTGACTGGCGCTATCAGCTTGTTGTAATACCCCAAACTTTACCCTTCATTTTTCTTGGAAGCATGAGATTATGTTTTACACTTCATTAGCATCATACTAGGTCATACTCATTGCATACTGCATTAGTGACTTGGAAATCAGGTTTTGATTGATCACTCCTTAACAGAAGGAGCCCACACAAAGCAAGATTGAAAATTGGACTTCATTCTCTAAGTATACAAGTCTCAAGGGTCTCAGGGGGCTCCAGGAATCTTATTATGGTTCTCAGTTCATCAGTGAAGGATTCAGAGCTATCAGAGTGTTCACCTGGATTTAATCAGGAAATTAGGGTTTTATGGCTACCTGCAACAGGCAATTTTTGGTTGGAAGTATAGGAGCTCATCCATGTCATGATTGGAGAGGCATCTTGGCCTAGGAAGATTCACAATTATCTCAGAAAGATCCATTGGCAAGCAGTGCAATCAGTTCCCGATCAGTTTTGCCCTAAAAATTAGGGTTTGGTATAAAATCAGTTTATTTCTGATTCTTTGGGTGAAACTATTTTCCATGGCCCTCCATATGTCCACAAGGGTCTACATACAAAAAATCAGCTCTTTATTTGAGCCAGAGGTGCTTCAATTGATCAATGGAATCGGGAATCGGATAGTCTGGGAAAAGTCAACTGTGGGGCCAGAAAAGTCAACTCCTGACATTTTGGGAGGGGAATCTCAAAATCCATGCCTAAGGGAGCCTAAATGTGAAATTTTACCAAGGTTGGATCTTGGATTCATCATTTAATCAGGAATTGGAAAAGTTACTTAATTTGGAAATGGTTGACTTTCCATTTAGGGCAAGTTTTCATGATTGTTGCACTTACTTTAAGCCCATTTTCTATCAAGATAAAAGCTCCATTTGAAAATTTCTCCAACATGAGAGTTGTTCCTCTTGTTCCAAGCTTTCTAGAGATATAAAGTTTGCTCCATTTGGATCAAAATTGAGAAAGTTATACTTAGTCAAAGTGAGACATTTTTCTAGGACACTTAGAAAAATTTCTAAGTCCAAAGATCTTCAAAGTTTGTCAAGACTTCTTGGCCAGTTTTCTTGCATTTCAAGGCATTATTTGAAATTTTTTTCTTCACAATAATTGTACCTTGCCATATCCTCTTTCACATCCTTTTAGAATCATCTCATTTGGATTCATGGTTTGAGAGATACATTCACCTAAAGTGGGCATCATGACTTGATTTTCTAGGCAGATTTTAGGCCAAACTGGCCCAATCAGTTTTGCATGGTGAGACCTGAACTTGAGGGCCATTTTTCACATTCTTCCATTCATCATTTCAACTTGTGATCAACATGAAAGAGGACATACTCCATGATATCTTGCTACTGTTTGCATTATTTCTCCAATTGGTGACTTGAGCATCAAGTTACATGGCCATAAAGTCACCACCTTGGAATGTTTTCTTGCTTGCCAAACCAACCATGTTGCATGCTACACGAACCAAGTCATGTTTGTTTCCACATTTGGCCATGCATTGGATATCCATTCACTTAAATTTGGCCCAAAACACAAACCTCATGTGTCCAAACCTCATACACCTCACTTTGCATTATTTTTCTCATGGACATCATGGATTTCAAGGCCCATTAGAACATTTGATCATCATATTTAAGAAGCTGCAAACCCTAAACCTAAAAGGCATTGGAATTGAATGGCAAGCAAGGCAAGTTCAGCTTCCATTCTCTCTCAACAAGCTCTTGAGTTAGGGTTCTTGAAACACAAAGGAGGCATCATATTCTTCCATATCTCTCCATAATCAAAGGGCAGTGGACCAAGCATCCACTAGGTACCCTCTATCACTCATCTTCCATAGCCATCCATTGATATACCATGCTTGCTTACCATGCTCATCATTATCATCATCATGTTCATCTATGCTCATTACTGTTTTGCCATTGCTAATCATATGCTCATGTTGTTTCATGTTTGTTCATAATGCCAATCTTATGCTTGTGTTCTTGATGTTATGGATTTGTGTTGTGATTTTCCATTATGCCGTGCCCATGTGAACATCTTGTTGTCAATATTTCTCCATGATCAAGCCATCATTTTACTCAAACAAGGATACCATGATGATCTACACATTTTGTACTTGAATTTTGGTTTTTATTTCGTGGCATTTGGTGCACTATAGCGCTTGCATTCTTGAGTGGAAAATTGAAAAAATCCACTGTTTTTTTTCACATTTTCGTGGCTGCATGGCTAGGGTTTTGTTTTCATGAAGAAGACGATGATGTGTCATGTTATAAGCCGTTTGATCCCTGACTCATGTTTTAATCATCTCCGTCCATCCTTTTTTGTCTTCTAGTCACTTAAATGCCTTGCCCAATTGATACAATGTTCACATGCTTTTTAAAATTAAAAAGTTATTTAATGTGTGTCACGCCCTGAATAATGATTTTGGACCGGGCTTTGCATATTTCGCTCTTCACACCCCCCCCTTCCTGGCCCATCAACACTAACACATGTCCATTTTTATTTTCTTTTTTAATTCACATCGATTTTTCTGTTTTGATTTTAATTATTTAAAATATTTAATTTGTCCATAAAATTACCCAAAAATATCTTACATTCTTCTTAATGTCTTATTTAATTTTATTTAATTTTTATTTTCGTATTTATTTAATATTAACATTTTATTTTAATTATTTATTCCAAATGGTCCATTTTAACACACATTTTTTTCTTGATTTTATTTTTATGTCTTAAAATTATTTTTAGCTTTTGACTTTTGGGATGAAGGTTGACCAATGTCCCATGGTCAACCTGACCTTTTCTTGGAATTTTATTTCCCATTTTCAATTTATTTTGGATTTATTTTTGACCTAGTTTGGTTGGTTGACTTTTGTTTTGACTTCTATTTTATTTTAATTAATTTATACCAATTTTCATTATTTTTGAAATATTTTTGGGGGATGATGATGTCCTGACCCCACCTCATTTAGGTTAATTTTTCATAATTTTCTTGATTAATTTTCTATTTATTTCATATTTTTTAAGTTGACTTGACTTTTCTATGATTGGTGTTTGACTTAGCGATTGCTTATGGCAATTGAAGAGATCTTTTGATCCTCCCTTGTTCATCCTCATATGCCATGTATTAGAGGCCTTGTATCTTGATTTTATTTGGTCCCTACCTTATTTTCTGATTAAATTATTCAGTGGACCTTTTGTGCATTTCTTTTCACCTGCCTGGTTCATCTATTATCTTTTATACTTGTTTCTCTCATTCATGCTTTCTATTGCTTGATTGTTTAACATGTTCATACTCCCATGCATTGTTTAATGCTCCATTATTTGATTCTTGGATTTGATTATGCACTTGTTTACTTATCTGATTTGATTGATAATTGTTGCCTACTTGTATGATTGAGGCATATATTCTTATTGTTTGATTCCCATGAACCATCCCCATTCATAACAAATGTACCCCTCTCCCATGAAGTGTATAATGTTTATTCTTTCATTATTTATTCATCTATTAATACAAGAATTAAAACAAACATCCGATAATAATTTCAAAATAAGATCAAAAGCTCGACCCAACGTCGAGTAATCATTTTCAAAACTTAACAGAACCAGCACGCATTCATCCATCCTCTTGTAAGTCGATCGCCTCAGGCATCGCCATCTACCTGTAAGTCGATTGCTTTTGGCATCACCATCTACCCTTATTCGTGGTTCCTCTCCTTGCTCCATCCGTCGACTCTTGTTCCGTTTAGGTAGCACCCATTAGGTAGAACCCTTTGTATGATAAAATAGGTAGAATTCCCTTATTCTTTGCATGCTAACATTAGGTAGATGTTCCCCTCTGTAAATCCTAACACATAGGTCCACATTGCATGACAACTCTAGGGCAGAGCTTCCCCACTTTTAGACCTTCCGTGCGTCTCCGATCTTGCGGCATGTCAATCCGTTCTATTGCAAAGAGGTAACTGCCTAAGACTCGATTCAGCGAGCTGCGACACCTACTGCTAGGATGTTGAACACATTGCCCACTTTCCTTTGACACAGCTGGTGTCCTCTTTTGTAAGTCCATGTTCAGATGGCAATCCTTAACCCCTAGTTAGTCGAACTACGACAACTCTGATTCTCATGTTCAGATGAGATACGTAGGCACGAGACGCGATGTCTTGCCGAGTTTGACTGACGACTAACAACTAATCCTTGCTTGCTTTCGCCCTTGCTGCGATTCTTTTCTCTCGCCCTCGTTGCGATCGAGACCTTGCCTTTCTCTGCCTTAGTTGCGATCGAGACCCTTGTTCCCGTAGTTAGTTGAACTACGTTTTGCTCTGATTCTCATTCCAGATGAGATACGTAGGTATAAGACACAATGTCTTATCGAGCACACTTCTCTTTCGCCCATAGGTAGCCGAGCTACGAAGACTCTGATTCTCATACTCAGATGAGATACGTAGGCAGTGGATGCGACATCCTTGCGAGTCATTTTCTTTTAACCTTCCTTTTAGCAGATAGTACCTTAGATTTACCTACACCCTTTAGACTAGAACAACAAGAGTGGATCCCGTAGAGTACTACGGATGCGTAGGGGTGATAATACCTTCCCTTCGCATAATCGACTCCCCAACCCTAGATTTGGTTGCGAGACCTTGTCTTTTCCTTCTCTTCAGGTTTTCTTCGATCGTTTCCTTTCCCTCCTTTGGGATAAATAACGAACGGTGGCGACTCTTTTGTTTTCCTTTTCCTCGCCGGTTGTTTTTTTTGCACCAGTTGCGACACTTGTCGTATGTAAAGTCATCATTTATGGGAATATGATATAGTTTTAGATGTTCGAGTCTCGAAAGGTGGCCAACTACCACATTTTCAGTCCCCTTTTTATCATGGATTTCCAAATCAAATTCTTGTAGAAAAAGGATCCAACGAAGTAGTCTAGGCATTACATCCTTTTTTCTCAGTAGGTATCGAATGACAACATGTTCAGTGTATATGATAATTTTGGCTCCAACTAGACAGGAGCATAATTTGTCTATCGCAAATACTACTTCTAGTAGCTCCTTTTCAATAGTGGTATAGTTTATTTGGGCCGCATCTAAAGTTCTGCTAACATAATATATCATGTGTAGTCTTTTGTCCTTTCGTTGTCCTAGAACAACACCAACAACGAAATCGCTTACATCAGACATAATCTCGAACAGTTGGTTCCAATCTGATGGTTGCATGATATGTGCAGAGATTAGTGCATGTTTTAGGAGGCTGAATGCTTCGAGACATTTTTCGTCCAAACGGAATTTGACGTCTTTCATTAAGAGACCAGTTAAAGGCTTAGTGATTTTAGAAGAATCTTTGATAAAGCGTCGGTAAAAATCGGCGCGTCCAAGGAAACTTTGGACTTCCCTAACTGTTCTTTATGGTTGGAGGTTTTCTATTACTTCAATCTTAGCCTTGTCAACCTCAATGCCTCTTCCCAAAACTATGTGTCCCAGGACGATACCTTCTATGATCATGAAGTGACATTTTTCCTAGTTTAATACTAGGTTAACTTTTAACGCATCTTTCCAGAATTCTCTCTAGGTTAGCAAGGAAGATTTTAAAACTGGATCCGCACACCGAGAAATCATCCATGAAAACCTACATGATCTCATCCAGGAAGTCTACAAATATTGACATCATACATCGTTGGAAAGTTTCATGGGCATTACATAGTTCGAATGACATTCGTTGATAGGCAAATGTTCCATATGCACATGTAAAAGTTGTTTTCCCTTGGTCATCCGGGTGAATAGGAATTTGGAAAAATCCGTAATATCCATCTAAATAGCAAAAATAAGAGTGTCTAGCTAAACGTTCGAGCATTTGATCAATGAATGGAAGGGGAAAATGGTCGTTCCTAGTTACTTTGTTTAGCTTCCGATAGTGTATGCACATGCGCCATCCGTTTTCTATATGTTTTTCTATTGATTCTCCTTTTTCATTTTGTACAACTGTGACACCTCCCTTCTTTGGTACGACGTGTACAGGGCTAACCCACTTACTATCAGAGATTTGGTAAATTATATTAGCATTAAGCAATTTAAGCACTTCCATCTTGACCATATCACTCATTATAGGGTTTATCCTATTTTGGTGTTCTCTAGAGGGTTTAGAATCTTCCTTGAGCATTATCTGGTGCATGCATACAGACATACTTATCCCCTTTAAGTCAGAGATATTATAACCTAGGGTTGTAGGGTATTTTCATAAGACATCCAAGAGTTGATTAGTTTCGTCATTGTTTAGATTCACACTTACTATAGTTGGACGATTGAGTTCCTTATCAAGAAACTCATATCTCATATCTTAGGTAATTCCTTGAGCTCTATCGACGATTACTTAGTATGACTGCTAAGGATTTCATTCACTAGTTTAGTTTGTCTGTTGTATCATTTCAGGTGTTGTCGAGTCTTTATGTGTGGTTTTCTGCTGTTTATTAATTCTTCCATTTCTTGAGCCATACCAAAAAAATTTGAAAAAGAAAACAGGTGTTTTTTTTTGAAATTTTAGGCTATTAGACAAGTTAATGATAGGTTATAGAGACTTGGGAAAACCCCCAAAAGATCAACATCGTCTTAACACCACAAGTCTCATAATTATAGAGATCGATATGGATACTTGTTATGTTATGGCCTTGAAATATCACCCCCAAATGAGTCTTTAAGTAGTTTATCTTAGCAGTTAGCACCATATGAATTACCACTAAGTAAGCGAACCGATGCAAATAGGTGAATGATCTCGTGCTAAAGAAAAGATAAATAAAATGGAAAAGAAAGAAAAAGAAAAAATCTGGAAAAGAAAGAAATAAGAAAAAGGAATTCGCCTTCTAAGTTAGGTGACCCTCACCCGATCACTTAGCCTAACGGTGGTGAAACCTCCGAGAATATTGCATACTCATCGAAATTTTGACATAATATAGATCATGATCACTAACAAGTTCGTTTTCCATGTGTGTACAAATAACAGGCTTAATGTGATTGCACCTGAATGAAAAAGGACGAAAAATAGGTGAGTAAATTAGGCCTAAGCATAACGACATAATGCGAATTGATTTGTATAGGAAGGAGATTTATGACCGCAAATGCAGAATGTATTACTACGATGCCCTTATTTTGCGAGTTAGTACCTATCAATATGACCTTGAGTGAATTAGAGTCTTTAGCTTGGAATAATTACCTGACTGCCACTGTTTTCTTTTTATGAGCATGAATGTTTGCTTAAGGACAAACAATGGTTTAAGTGTGGGAGATTTTGATAACACCGAAACATACCACATATTTGGCTCGACTTGCATATGTTTTATTGATGTTTTGATTTCATTTCTAGTATTATGTTGATATCTTGTCTGGATTTCAGGTACTTAACCATGTGAGAGTCGTACACGAAAAAACGAGGCAAATCAGATGAAAAACGGAGAAAAAGGCGTGTTTTGCACACATGACCCAACGGTCACAAAGACCAAGTCTCCACATTTTGTGAAGGTGGCGTTCGCCACAAGGGGTATGGCGATCACCATCCCTTATAAAAGCGAAGCAGTCAAAGTGGTTGAAGCATGAACTCCCAATTACTCCCTTTTTCCTCTCACACGAATCCAACAGTTGTGACTTGATTTCCAAGGATTTGTAGCATTATAAATAGTTGTTGAAGCTCACTTTTGAGATCATCCAAGCTTAGTAGAACTTAAACCATATATTTATATTTTTTAGAGCTTTAATTCTTCACATCAGAGGATTAATACATTGTTGTTGTTATTGAGTTTAGAGCACTTAACTTTGTAGCATTAATCTTGCCAGCATTACTTTTCCATTCAAGTTTTCCTTCAATTTATTCTTGTATCAGATTTAAGACTCCGTTTGGAGCAGGTTCTTATTATTATCAGTATTATTTATTTCTTTTGTTTATTTACTTTGCATGTTTGTTATTTTCTTGTCTTACTTTAATTTTAAAGTTTAATTTATTCCATTGCACGTTCGTAATTTAATTGAATCGCTTGATATGTTTAATTTTAATTTTTAATCCATCGCTTTATTGTTTATTATGACCATGTCCAGCTAATCTACTTGGAATGTGAGGACCGTAGAAACGTCGGGTAAGACCGAAAGTCGTCCAGTACTTAAGATAAAATTGTTAAGTTTTTGATTAATACACACCGCGAGAGCACTTTGTTAATTAATTAGGAGAATTTGATATTTTTAGAAAGTGATTTTAAAACTATTCTCGGACGCGTTTATAAGTTTAGAATCCGGTTATCCGAGCGAAAGCCAGGAACCCTTTAAAGTTAAATTTTCCAACCAAAACCACTTTTTAACTAAGTAACAGAATCTAATTTCTAAAAAAAATCTTTACTACTTTAACACAAAACGTACCGCGCACGCGAGAGAGGACGATATAAATTAGAGTAAAACCTCGTTCCAAATACGCGAGAGCGGCGGTTCCTTTTTTAATTAATTATTTTTCAAGGAAGAAAATATTGCCCCATAAATAGTTCTACTTAGGAATAATAAGAGTACTATTGATCGATGTGAGCCGCATTCTAGTGTTACATTTATGAATTCATTCAAGTATACTATTTTCACTTTGTTGTTCTTATTCCAAATCTTTTACGATCGCCTTAGATAAACACTGTAGTAATAGAAAATGATAGAATGGCCATTAGGTATCTATGAATTCGAAAATCTTTTTTATTACTCTGATACACTCCATATACTTGCAAAAGTACCCATTAATTGTAGTGGTGGTGACGTTCACAGTGGTGTAGGGTGTTCAAGCTGACGATTTAACGGTGGTTCTAGGTGGTAGTAGAGAGTTTTTCAGAAGAAGAAAAATAAGAGTGAAAAATGTAGGGAGGAGTTTGTGGATGATAGTTTTTTGAGTTCGAAGGTGGTAGCTTGATGAATGGTTGTGCGCCAGAAATAAGGAGGTCACTAAGTGGTGCTTTACAGAGGTTAAGAGAGGTTGCTTGGTGGCAGATCAGTGAGAGGATTTAAGGTATATGGTTTTTTGTTGTTCTTTGTGGAGATGGAGGTAAGGGAGGAGGTGTAAGTGTTTGTTAAACACCGATGAATGTAGGTTAAATGAAGGTGAGTTATGGATGGTGGGTAGATCAGATGTGTCATGTGAGTTTATGGGTGAAGGAAGGAGGAATGAGATCTTTGAGTTTGAGAGATATGGAGAGAAACTGGTTTTTTGGGAAGTTCAGAAAAAAAAAGTTAATGTGTTTTTTCTTTTCCAAAATGAAGAGAGACATACTTCCTCCTAAAAGTGAGAGTCGGCCTTTTAAGAAAATGGGGGAGAGAGAGAGAGAGAGAGAGAGAGAGAGAGAGAGGATTTTGCTAAAGCCAGGTTTGAATCTCGCCCTCAGGGAAAAAAAATTCTTTTTAATTTGAGAGAGGGCTCTCACGTGTTTACTGGATCCTTTCTTCAAGCTAACTATTTTTTCTAATTTTCCTCAGATGGGCCAGGTGTCTCCTCCCCATTGGAAGAGATTGGATTTTTTGAAATGAGAAAAAGAATATCCTATGCATTAGTCACGTGAAATGAGGAACTATCAACTTTTCTCTCTTTTTTTCTTTCTTTATTTCTCTATTGTTATCTTAATTGTGATTGATGGATATGGTAAATACATGGATAGCAGGTTTGAACCCTTGATTACTTGAATTTGACGACCAGAGATCAACACAAAGAAACACACATTGCCAAATAATTTAAAATGTCTACATTGCCCCTTCTAGATACTTTAAGAGATTATAATTAATTTAAATCAATTAAAACAAATAAAATTCACATATTTTAAAATAACCACAATAAAATCAAAATGAAAATATGGATAATTCTATTCATTTTTTTGAACCATTTGACAAAAGAATAAAAATAAAAGTTGACTCAAAATGAATAAAAGTCGAGCATATAAATACTCAAAATATTAAAATGAATGCACTAAAATGATCAGCACGAAATAAATTTCTAAAAAACAGACATGTTTCGATCAAATTTTAAAATAAAAAATGTCCGATCGAAAGGCTCATATTGATCAACATGTGACCGCAAAAGGAGTCGAAAAACTAAAATGAGCACGTCAAGTTAAACTATGCGAATATTTGGTCAATAAAACTGACGTTTGCAAGTCCGATCTTTAAATTTTTCACCCGCTACATTTATGCATATTTTAGAAACGATTCAACTAGTTTGTCTGTATAACAAAAAATTTATACTAAAAACCAAAATGAAGTTGGATACATGAAATTTTAAAATGCCCAAACACAATTGGGGTATGACACCAAAGAAAACACAATAACTTGTAATTGAATTGTGAGTATCCAAACAACAGGCCTAATCCGAATCAGAAAAACTAGATAATTGCAGAAAAATAAACCTTGAGCAGGAGCAGATTTTAAGTATCGCAAAACATGTGTTGCAGCCTGAAAATGGGATGCAAGAGGCTTGGACACAAACTGACTAAGTTGTTGTATCAAAAATGTTATATCAAGTCTGGTATGGTAAGATATAATAATCTGCCAACTAACCTTCTATATAAAGATTGATCATAGTAGGCAGAACCACCTTCAGCTGTGAGTTCCGTGGAAGGATTGGCAGGAGGGCTAGCAGACTTGGCAACAAGATGACCACTATCAGAGACGAGCTCTAAGGTATATTTTCTCTAATTAAAAGAAATACCCATTTTGGTACAAGAAACTTCGAGTCCAAGAAAGAACTCCAAATGACCCGAATCTTTGATTTTGAAGCGACTGTCTAGAACCTGTTTAACATGCTGAATTTCATTCAGAGGATTACCAATTAGTACTATGTCGTCAACATAAACTAACAAAGCTATAAATTAAGAAGAAATACTCTTGAGAAATAATGAGTGATCAGCTTGTGATTGAGTATATCCAAGTTAAATAAGAGTGGAAGTAAGCTTGTGATTCCATTAATGGCTTTCCTGCTTTAAACCATACAAATATTTATGTAATTTGTACACTTTAGTCGAACCTGTAAAATTAGACAATTCAAAGCCAGGAGGTATAGACATATAGACTTCTTCCCTTAAATCTCCATGTAAAAAGGTGTTATTAACGTCTAATTGTTTGAAGAACCAACCTTCAGCGGCTGCTAAATCTATCAAAACTCACATAGTAGTCAATTTAGCAATCGGGCTGAAGGTTTCAAAATATTCAACACCCTCCATTTGAGTGAATCCTTTAGAAAATTGTAGGCCTTTGTATCATTCAATAGTGTTATCAACATGAAATTTAATCCTATAAACCCATCGATATTAAATAAGGATTTTTACCGCACGGAGATATACAACAACCCAAGTTTTATTCAATTTTAAAGCATCATGTTTATCTTTCATTACATTTGGCCAACAAACATGTTTAGAGGCTTCAAGGAATGATTTAGGTTCAGAGTTAGTGATGATAGAATGACAAAAAAAAATTATATGAGGGTGAACATTTGGCATAAGATAAAACATAAGATAAATGGTATGAATGTTGTTACTAATACCTGAAGGTGAATCAATACAACAAGTGTAATAACAATGATAATCCTGCAAGTAACCTGGTTTGGTGATAATTCTGGTGGAATGCCTTAAAGGTTGTGTTGTAGGAGAATGAATGATATAATATTGAGAATTTGGAGATACTGAATCAGTAGCATGGTGAACAGGGCTAGTGACAAGAGTTGGGTTAATACTACACAACCATCGACTCCAAGATTCTAGAAAAGGGCCCTAAAGCCATCTATCCAACTTTAAAACACTATTACCATGACGAAGGCTTGTCAGACAATAACATCTTTAAGAGAATCTACTCTAGGAGGGGTCTTCGTATCTTCCCAATGAGGAAGATACCTCGCGAGCCAATACTTCACAACCACCACCCTAATCTTATGGTTTTCCTCAGACTTGGGTACAGATCATATCTCACAAAGTGCCAATAATCAGAGAGCCCCTAATAGTATCATGAGAACAAAAAACAGATAAAAGATAGCAACAAAATACTGAGATAAAGAAAATAAGATATAAGAAAACAAGTGAGCAAAGCTAATGTTCATCGTACATCAAACTAAATTAGACTTAACTCTCTCTAGCTTGGAGTATGTTCCCAGCAAAAACACCAACCATCGCATCTTGAAAAATATGATCCTTCACGGGGTGTTTGCATGCTCGCAGAAGATGATTTGAACAGAGTCGCCACCGAACTTTATTTATTCAAAAGAAGGAAAAGGAAAATATTGGTAGAACCCTTAAAAGAAAAGAAGATATTCGTAGCAACTAAATTCGGGTTCGGGAGTCGATTACACAAGGGGGATATCACTCCTCACGTGCGTTGTACTAAACGGGAACCTTTTAGCTAAACTTGTGATTGAATATTAGCGTATCTTAATTGTTTTCTTCAAATGATTAAATGTGAAAAAGGAAAAAGAAAAAGGGTCGCAAGAAATGTTTTTATTAGGGGGCTTGACAAGATTGTGGGGCTTGCTCATACGTATCCTCAGGTACAATGAGGAATTCAAAGCAACTTAGTTATGGGCAAGACAAAATATATTTTTGGTGTTTTTTATTATAGTGCTTGACGAGACGATGAATCTCACTTCTACGTATCTCTAGATGCGATGGAGAACTCAAAACTACGTAGTTCTTGGTAGCAAATGAGTGTTGGTTGATTGATTTTAGGGAACAAATGTTTAGGTTGCATTCTAGTGGTTTAAACATTTAGCTTGTATGCTCGCGCATGAGAGATTTAAACGTTAGTTTGTTTTGCAGTAGAAAGGATCATGTTTTATTGCGTTCTAGCGGTTTACACGTTGCTTGTATGCTCGCGCATATGAGACTAAGCGTTTATTTGTTTCCCGGTAGAATGGACTAAATAATATTCTTTTGGGAAAAGGATACAATCGCGCGAGGGCGATAAAAAAGAGGTTTGATTAGTTGGATATTTTGTTGGATGACGATGAATACTCGAATGGTCGAGTAAAGAAACTCGCATCCAAGTACTCGGGGAAGGGAATAGAAAACTCTAGACCACCTCATTTTTCGTCTAATTTATTAAGAAAATTAGTTTGACTAAGTTTGATCATGAAAGTGGTTTGAGGCAAATCATATTAGAAGTTTTTATTGGATGACTATTGCTCGAATGGTCAAGGCAACTTGTATCAAACCAATCGAGGAGAGGAATAAAAGGCTCTTGACCATCCCCTTTTTGATCCTTTGAAATGGTGTTTAAAATGATTAAGTGTTTTAATTTAAATTGGTGAAAAGACACTCGACCTTTGATCGAGATTTTTATTTGCATTGAATCGAAACGGGATGATACGAGAAAAAGAATCCACTCGGCATTGGACCAAGAGTTTTGTTTATTGAAAATGTTTATTCTATTATCACATATTATTTAATTACGAAGATGATCACAAATGCACAATTAAGCCATGATTAATAATGGATAAAAAATGCATGATTAAGCAAGCAACCAAATGAATAAGGTCAATTTTAATTAATTAAGACTTAATCGAATTAATAAATTAGGATAACGAAAGATGATTATCATGATTAATTGGTTAATTCAACCATTAAAATTTTTAACCAAACTTAGTTATCAAATTCAATTAATTGGAATAAAACTAATCAATCAAATAAAAATAGAGGGTACACATAGCAAATAGACACACACAAATCTAATCATAATGTGCTCAAAGCTAGTTTATGCACAATGACAACAAAAATGGAATGTCGTACATAAGGATCATAACGCGGCTAAATATCATATCAATGTATCGACAATTTTGCCGACATAACGACATTTAAATGTCAAATCCATGGATCAAAAGTCTAATTTATCTCAACGAAATTAAACAACAACAAGCCAATATTATTTACCATATTTACAATATGTTACAAACTTAAATAAGTTATCAATAATCCATAACTTACATACAAACTGAAGATATTCCCACAGGAAGAGAGCATATCACATATATACAATAATATTAGTAGATATATAACTCTATTAGACCATCGAGATGGGTGATTCTAAATTTTCAAACTTCTTCTAACATAGACAAATACTAGTGGTTTAACAACTTATCAATGCAATTCAATTTGAAATAATTAAGAAAGGCACTTAGAAAGGATGAAATGAACAATAATATTAGCAGATATGCAACTCTATTAGAACATGAAATGAACAATAACAAATAAAGCAATAAGATCACACAAACAGTTAAAAAGAGATTAACACAATCAAGTTTAAAAAGATTGTAATTAGTGTAGCGTTAATTCATGACCATTTAAGTTATGGATAAACTTAATGTCAATAAAATCAGAGTCGCCACCGCGCTTTTATTGTTTCCAAAGGAAAAGGGAAAAGTACGAACAAAACCCAAAGATAAGAAGTTTTCAAATCAAAACTAATAAAATGCCAGAGATTACAGGTAAGGGAGTTGGTTACACAGAGGGAAGATGTTAGCATCCAAAGTGTCCTAGGTACTCCTAGGGAGCCCTTTTTTATGTGTGTATGTGTTTTTGGCATAAAAGATGTTTGCAATAAATAGAGTGTGGAGATGAGAAAATAATTCATTAATTATATTTTTGTGTCTGACAAGACCTTCGGACTTGTGCCTACGTACCAAAATAAAAAATGAGGGATCAAAACCTCGTAGTTCGTGGTATCAATTTCGAAGTGAGTAAATTGCTTTTAACAAAATTTAAATTTAAGAGAGGCACAATGGCTCAGAATAAGACATTAGACACAGGTTCAAAGTACCATTTGCATCAATACGATGTAGCATATGAACTCAAGTGGATCCCAATACTTGTATCAGATGAAAGCTCAAATCACAATCACTTGGTTTCAGAAATGTTGGTATTGGCCAAGTCCTTTTGCATAGGGAATGTTGCCTAATTCTAAGTCCAAGGCTCAAATCAAATCCGACAGTCCACACAAACATTTTTTAGGGTTTTGTTGTTTATTAGGTATTTTAAGGTCCTAAGACCACAAACACAAACAAGATACACAAACAAATATATACAATCACACTATATGGCTCAAGTGAACAAAGTGAAAATGGCATAAACATAAACAAGTTAAATGATATGTAAAATGGCAAATCAAATGGTAAATGAATTGAATTTAAATTGCATAAAGTAAATGACTTAAAATTAAAATCAATAATAATAAAAGTTAGTAAAATGTTAGTTGATTAGATGTTAGTGAAGTTTTGCTTTTCAATTGATTAAGTCATTCTTTGGAGAACACTCAACCCTCTATTCACAAGCATGGATCCTTGAACCAAGACATCTTCCAAAGGAAGGAAAAAATGCCAAGTTTCCACATAATACCATGAAAGTGGGGAGACTTACAATCTCACTTACTAGTATGTTATGCCTTTTGGGTCAAAATTTAGCGCTATGTTAAGCAATCGTAATTGGACTTATGTAGAAGTCACAACTATCTGAGGTCGGGCAATAGAAATTTTGGTGTTAATGCATGTTATAGATATGGTATAATGAACCATACTCCTAAAACATACCATACAAAAAACAAA
The DNA here is from genome assembly GCF_024323335.1 of Lathyrus oleraceus. Classification (NCBI taxonomy): domain Eukaryota; kingdom Viridiplantae; phylum Streptophyta; class Magnoliopsida; order Fabales; family Fabaceae; genus Lathyrus; species Lathyrus oleraceus. The sequence goes on from NC_066585.1 coordinate 105,678,731, forward strand.
AATGATCAAAGGATAGACCTAATCTCATCCATACTTGTATTGGTTCATCTAACATGAAGTTATTGATGAACCAATTAGCCTTAGGATATTGAGACTTCATTGGTCAATGAAAGGGATGAGATAGAATGGGATTGAAGATGAAGAGGGAGGGGATATGAGACAAATATAAATTGGTCATGGGAGGAATTTTATCAAATTAAAATCATTCATTCATTTTGGGAGATGAAATTTACATTTCATCAATCCCCTAAATCCAATGATTTTAATCCAACAAAAGTCAAATCAACATTGACCAAGGCCCAAACACATAGTCAAACTTCACAAGTCAATAAAAATTACTCGACATAATTTCTACACAATTAATCAATTAAAAATCAAATTAAAATACATTTAAATTAAATTATGTTTGATCAAAAACCTAAAACCTCTTCAAAACACCAAATAAATGGCTAAGAGATTTATCCTAGGTTAAACAAGATCAAAGGACCTCAGACAAAAAATTTCATTATTTTTGAAAAGTCAGAAGTATTTTTAAACAATTAAAAATATGCATAAAAACAATTAATTCATGAAAAATATCAAAATTAATCTAAAAAATAATTTTAATTTAGAAAATGAAAGAGGAAAATATTTGAAAATATTTGGTGAAAGTTCCATATTTTTTGGATTAAAAATGAAATTGATATGAATTAATTAAAATAAATGGATTAAATGAAATAATCAGAAATTCAAAAAAAAAGGAGAGCCATCTGATCTCCCTCATTAATTGAGGTGGCATATCTGATGGCCAAACGCGTGCGTTCCACAAACACCTTAGTCAACTGCGCCACACGCTTGGTAATTAGAAGCAAGGGACGAGATTAAAACGTTTCAACTGGATCCTATGGCTGAGATGTGTGACAATACATCACCGGAGCTAGGGCTCCGATCTTCTTCTCCGGTGGACTTCACCGGACTGGTCCACCATCAACCATCACCAAAATGAAAAACAAGGACATGGATTTAAAGAAAAAATGCTCAGGAGCTCGAATCTGGCCTCAATTTTGTCCAATTCCAAGTATATAAAAAGATACAGGGATTTGAATTTTGAGGATCATGAATTGAATTGCTTCGATTTGACCTCAAAGCAACTCAATCTTCTTGCCTACATTGATAGGACTTAAGACAACCAAAAATCAACAAGAATAGTGAATAATTGAGGGAGACTCGAAGAGATGAAAATTCTTAAAATTCACCTTAAATGGAGCTTCAGATTGGCACAATCTTGCTTTCAATTATGCTTGGCCTTGCTTCAGATGCTTGATGGAAGGGAAATGGATCAAAGAAAGGGATGGACTCTTGGAGTTTCAATCTCAAAACAGATGGAGAATTGAAACTCGATTTTCAAAGAAAATCTTCAAGTTTATCCTTCAATGGTGAGGGTTTGAGGTTGTAGGTTCAAAGCTTGGGCATGAGGTCCTTAATTCTGAGCAATAAGGGTCTTATTTATAGGCCATGAGATTGATTTTTGCACACTTCCAAATTTGAATTTTTTTGAAATTCTCCTTTGCATGGTTGCGTAGGCGTGTGCTAGGCCCATGAGATGATGTGATCTAACCCATAATTGAATGTGCATCATGCTGAATTCATGTTGGAAGTCCATGCAAATGTGTGTGAAAAATGGAAGTTGAAATTATCCAAATGGTCCCTTAACTTACACCCATGCGCAAATCCTTCATACTTTGGCCAAATGAGATGATCTTGAACTTTTTGGAAAGGTAAGATCAAGGGGAACAACTTTCACGTTGAACACGTTTTCATTTGAAGCTTGGATCATGATGAATTTTGAGGTGGAAGTTTGGGAAATCAAACATATTTGAAAATTTTCTAAGTCCCAAGTCAAATGTTCACTTCTTCTACCTTGAATAACTTTTTCTATGGACTTCAAATGAGAAAAGTTCCTTCATCAAAGTTTTATACCTTTTAAGGCTATTCAATTTGGTCACAAATTAGACCTTATTTGGATTTGGCATGGAGGAGTTATGTATTTTAGAAGTTGAGGAAAATCACTTGTTCAATGGTATTGGCCCAAAATGACCTATAATCTTTCCTCTTGGCACATTCATTTGCAAGTTGAATTTGCACTTCCTCTAAACATAAAAGTTGAAGTAGACATATTGAATTTGATCATTAAATTTTAATGGCTTCCATATTGTCGCATTACGCGAAAAACCGGCGGGAAAAAGAAACAACAGAGCCGCCATCGTGCGTTATTTATCCCAAAGGAGGGAAAGGAAACGCTCGAAGTAAACCTGGAAAAGACATGGTCTCGCGACCAGAAAAAGATGGGATCGGGAGTCGGTTATACGAAGGGAAGGTATTAGCACCCCTACGCATCCGTCGTATTCGACGGGATCCACGCACAAAAGAATAGAAGAAGGGTTGCTAAAAACTGCTAAAACACTGCACAAGGCTGGAAGGAAACACAGAAAGACAAAGAAACGGGAGAGACGAGACTCGGCAGGATATCACATCCTGGGCCTACGTAGTCTGTCAGACACAGACATCAGAGTCGACGTAGTTCGGGGACAAGGGAAACGTGCTCGCTAGGATGTCGCATCCTATGCATACGTATCTTCTCTAACCATAGAAGAATCAGAGCACTCGTAGCTCGGCTAACGCACGCCAAACAAAACCCACACAGGAAACTGACTGCCAATCGCTGGACTTACGTCAGACTCCACACAAACAGGCAAACATGGAAACCGAATGCCAATCGCTGGACTTACATCAGACTCCGAACCAACAAACACACACACAGGAAACCGACTGCCAATCGCTGGACTTACGTCAGACTCCAACAAGCAAACAAGACACAGGAAACCAACTGCCAATCGCTGGGCTTACGTCAGACTCCAACACAACACAAAGGGGTTGAAAAAGAAAAAGGGCGCCCGGAGAGATCAACTCATCTCCTGCCTATGTACCTCATCTGGTATGAGGATCAGGGCGACGTAGTCCCCCTAAACAGGGAAAGAACTTCTAGCCTAACTAGAGACAAAGGGAGACACAAACTACTAGGGAGACTACGACTCGAGCCTAGAAGTTATCATGCATACGATCCCTAAGTTGAGGTTTCTATCCTAACTTGCACAGGAAGCAAGCTAACCTAAACAGCACAATCGATCACAAGCACAAAAGCAAGCACACACACTATATACAAACAAGTGGCTCACACAAGGCTAGGCTTTAGTCAAGGGGTCAAATCAACCTCGACAAACAAGCCAACTGGAAAAGGGTATGGTTAGCTCTTAACCCTAACATTGAGAGTTAGGGTGAAGCAGATGAAATGGGAAGTGAGGGTAAGACCTCACAACTCTTATCCCTGGCCTGGGAGAGCTGGACTCAAAATAGAAAGTGTGGGAGTTCAGAATGTAGGAACTCTTCTCCACAGATGACTGACACAACAAGATCTTGGGTTCTTATTTAAGATGCATCAACACAATGGTGTGAGCAAGATGAATGACACAACTGAATAGCAGGGGATGGATTGCACATCCCTTGTATCTGCCAATGCCTCTTCACTTAGGAGGTCTTCGAATGTACAAGGCACAACAGTAAACAATCACAAGCATTGCCTCTTAAGGAGGGCTTCAGACAGGTGCCTGCCCACATAACAGGACAGGTCTTCCAGACTACATGAAGTCAAAGGAATTATACCTTAGTGGTAAGAAAACCACAAGCTAGCAAAGCAAGTTCAAATGAACTTAAAGCAACTTAGGTACCTGTGAAAAAATCTAAACCAATCAGTTCAACTGTATAGACAAACAATCAACAGTTAATATCACACAGACAGATAAGCATCATCAGACAACAATGAGCAAGCCACAAGCACAAATGAATTGGTTCTCAAAGCCTACAAAACACACAAAGGTTACCAACACAACCAATAATCAAGCTCAAATGAAGGATCATCATCACTCATGGAGATGTACTTGAACCTGAAATCACAATCCAAATGGTAAGTCCAAACCACTAGGTCAAAGCCTAGGGTCAAAAGAGGATCAAAAATCCAAAACAGAAGCTCAAATTTAACATGAATCAACTTCAAACACATATTGACATATCCTAAAAAGGCTCACATCAAAATCATTAACCAAATGCATTTCATGATCAAGTGAAGTTAAAGGCAATTTCAAAGTTCATGTGTGATCATGATGAATGAAAAATTCAAATCAAAACAGAAATGATTCAAAAAATTCTGGAAAAAATCATGAGCAATGAAGACATCTAACATGATCAACATACAAAGAATCAGAAGCATTGGACATCATTTGGCATGGAAATCACATGGCACAATCAAGACAACCAAATGTGTGACACAAATTGTCACACCAAGTTAGCATGAGCATAAAACAGAATTGGAGTATGGGAAAAATATCAAACCAAAGCCAAAATATCCAACAATGTGTCTAGAATTAGCATGCAAAATTTCACATTCATTGGATAAGAAACAAGCATTTCACAAAGGGATAAGCAAGGCAAGGTCAAAAATGGATACATGCTCAATCAACCTAGCACCAAATAAAATCCAGCCATGCACAATTTGCAAATTTATACTCATAAACAACTAGACAGGATAAGGAGCATTGTGCAAAAAATTGGAGTGAAATTGATGCATTTTTCAATTTATAGTGATTTTTTGAAGTTGAGAAAAAATTAAAATAATGTAAATGAAGCATGGCATGGAAAGTGGAGGGAAAGGTGAAAATAGCATGGCATTTGAAAAAGTTCCTCAGCCAGGAATCGAACCCGGTGAGGATTTGAAATAGCGCGCTCAACATCAAAACGACATCGTTTTGACTTAACCCTAAACCTGGCAGCGCGTTTCCCAGAAATTGTAGCTAATCCATGAACTCATAGCAAAACCGAAGCAAGTTCATAGCTAAATCTGGAAATTGCATGAACTTCATAGGTTGAAGATGAAGATCATGATGATCTTCATGTGAATTTCCAGAAAATTCAAAAAGTGTCCAGAAATCAACAAAACCTACACCATTCGATTCCTTGTTCCACATACATTCAAGATCAAACCACAAATTAACATGAATCATCATACATCATCCAAATCGAAGGAAATAAAAATTTGCATCAAACTTTCAATCATGCATAACTTTGCGTACAGTGCACCAATTCACTCAAAATTTGTACCAGCATCATCACCAATGAACGATCTATACAAATATAACAACGAATTTGAGAATTAGAGAGGTCGAATCCTGACCTCTTTGAAGAACAGAACCTGGAATCGTGTGCTACCAAGCTCAGCCAAGCCTCTAATCTCCTCCACGATGCTTATTGAAGTGATTGCTGATGAATTTGAAGCTCAAGTATGCACGAATCCAGCTCAATTTGCAAACTCCATGGATGCTTCAAGCTTTGAATCTGGTTCAATATGGCACGATTTGCTTCGAATTCACGTCCAATTCCACTAAAAAACGCTTCATGATCATGAATCAAACAATAGGAATAGCTCTTGTGTGAAGAATTTGCAAAAAAAATTGAGAGAAGAAATTTTGGTGATTCTCAAGATTCAGATCTGAAATGGATGCTCCTGCTGAAAAGAGTTAGGATTAACAATATATATGCCATGCTAATCATGTTTAGAATTTGTTTTAGCCAAATGCAATTAAGATTAATCAATTGTAAGGTGTATGCACAAAATGACATTTTCACCTCATGCACCCCATGCATGCGTGAACAGTACCAGAATAAGGCCCAAAATCTCTTAAAATAAGTCCATGCAAGCTTTGGAAGTGATATTTTATGCTCATGATCATCCAAAATGATTTTAGAAATTTTTCTTCCAAACACTTCATGAGTGAGCACATGATTATGCAAGTGGAATTCAAGCCATGTAATGAGATGTTTGGAAACTACAAGTCATAAGGAGAATATTGCAAAAAGAACCACTCATTTTGGAGCTTTGGTTCAAAAGTTATGCCCATTTGAAGTTTTGAACACACTTTGTCATGATTGGATCATATCTCCTCAACCACACATTAAAAATTCATGATCTTGGACTTTTTGGAAATGGGAGAGAAAGATCTTCAACTTTCATGTTGGACAAAATTTCATTTGAAGCCTTCTTGATGATGTAAACTTGAGTTGAAGTTGGTCCACAACCTTGCCATTTTTGGAAATTTCAAATTATGGGTCACTTTCTATTTTGGGAAAGTCTTGACCTGACTTCAAATTATTCAATGTGAGTGTTTGAAATGTCAAATGAGACTTGTTTGAACATGAATGAAGCATCTCTAATCACTTCCCACCTCCAAATCCATAGTTGACTTTTGTTGACTTTTATGGGCCTCAGATGATTTGCACATGTCCTGATGAGTTCTGAGCCTTCAACACTTGACCAAATTGCTTCCAAATGATCCTTGGGTCATGTAAGCTCAATGTAACCACCCTAGGGCTTTGATATCATGGAGAATGCTCTTGTTGCCTTGCACAGTTGAATCTCCTGACCAGTCTTGCTTGATGACATGTAATGAACTATGCAATGCTAATGCAATCCTAATGACCTGAAAATGAAATGCATATACAAATGGGAGGTGCAAATTTGAGGTACTACAGCTGCCCCTATTCAATCAACTGGGAACCTGAACGAATGAGAGCAACGGCTGTCAGACATTCAAGGTAAACAGGGATTGAATACCGAAGAACCGTAGAAATTTACACTCTGCGGGGACCCAAGAAAGGAAAATTCACCAACGGAAGCTTCCACTGGGATCTGATATTTGTCACTGAACCACTCAAGATGTTCACCAACGACTCCACTGAGGATTTTGATTTTTTTTTTCAGAAAAAAGGAATCACATCCAGACATCGAAAGACGATGAATGGGAATAAAAATCACAACTAGACGCCGACGGACGACTAGGAAAAACTCGACGTTTATCGACACCAACGGAGAGGTGACCAGACATCAACGGATGAATGGGAAAACTCGACCAGACGTCAATGGACGAACGGGAGAAGCTCGACGTTTATCGACACCAACAGAGAGATGACCCGACATCAACAGATGAATGGAATAAAGGGATACAACCAAACGTCAACGGACGAATGGGAAAAACTCAACGTTTATTGAAACCAACGGAGAGGTGAGCAGACATCAACGGATGACCTGGGGAAAGAGATATACCACCAGACGTCAACGGACGAATGGGAAAAACTCAAAGTTTATCGAAACCAACGGAGAGGTGACCAGACATCAACGGATGACCTGGGAAGAAGACTCGACGTTTATCGACACCAACGGAGAGGTGACCAGACATCAACGGATGACCTGGGAAGAAGACTCGACGTTTATCGACACTAACGGAGAGGTGACCAGACATCAACGGATGAACTGGGAAGAATACAATGTTTACCGACATCGAAAGATGACGCGTTCAGAAGTGAAGCAAGACCAGACATTTACCGATGACTGGGAGAAAGACTCGATGTTTACCGACATCGAAAGATGATGTTTACCGACACCAAAAAAAGGACGATCAGACATTTATCGATGACTGGAGTGAGACTCGATGTTTACCGACACCGAAAGAATGGTGTTTACCGACACCAAGGAGGGATGACCAGACATCAATAAATGAATGGAGTGAGACTCGATGTTTACCGACACCGAAAGAATGGTGTTTACCGACACCAAGGAGGGATGACTAGACATCAACAGATGACTGGAGTGAGACTCGATATTTACCGACACCGAAAAAAGACGACCAGACATTTACCGATGACTGGAGTGAGACTCGATGTTTACCGACACCGAAACAATGGTGCGTACCGACACCCACGAAAGAACACACACGGGTGCTGACATGACACTTACTAGTATCACAGGGATGACATCTACATATGTCAAGGCAAGGCTAAACACTTGCTGGGGATCTCATTGGGGGAGAATCAAGCTTTCCTTTCACTGCGGGTGAGGAGATAAACCTCTCTGGGGAATTATCAATCCTGAATGCTGTCAGGAGCAACTGTAGCAAATGTTGAACAATGATCCGCCTCTGCCGGGGATACGGTCTGATTAAGTTAACACATGAATGCATATGTTTGAATTTTTCTATGGCGTAATGCTCCATGTTGAATGGAAATGCTACGCGATTTGAGGATGCAATGATCACTACATGCAAGATGCGAAATGATGAAAACTCTTGCTGGGGAGCAAACGGATTGCTCTGATGAGCACACAATCTGATTAGATTCTCCAACACTGTGGGGAGACGCACTGTTAGGAGTGCTATGCTGATCTGATACTCTAGGGACGGCAGACAAACCAACTCAACTAGGGAGACTCTGTACGGGGAACCCACCAACCTCTCAACCGTGCTGGGGAATGGCATCGCTGTTGGGGAAAGGATAAATCCCACCGGGGACAACCTTCACCGAATCCAATCCACTTGGGGACTCTGCTAGGGAAACAACCAATGCTCACCTCTGCTGAGGATAGCAGCCAATCCACAGGTAGGATAAACTCTACTAGGGATAATTTCCACCGAACCTGATCCACTTGGGGAACTCGCTGGGGAAAGCTATCAACACAAACCTCTGCTGCAGAGATTTGCTAGGGGAAAACCATCACAACCTTAATGGGGAAAATCATTCACAACTCTGCTGAGGATTAGAATACTTCACACCCGACTGCTGGGGAATAAACTACTCACTGACACCTCCACTGGGGATACAACATCCTTTAGACTCGGTGGGAATTAATCTTCAGACTAGCTGGGGATACAACAGCCTTTGAGCTTGCTACCCAACTGCTGGGGAAGGACAGTTATAACAGCTTTCAGACTTACTTGGGGAAACAGCCACTTCCAAGCCTGCTGGGGAAACATCTTCAATCTTGCTGAGGAATTCCTGATCTTGACTATGCTGGGTAGACAAGTCCTGAACTTGCTTCATCTGCTTGGGAAGATCCCCACCCTCTCACACTACTGGACAGTACTGACAACATCCTTGATCAAACTGTGGCTTATCTGCTTCAGCCAGAACTCAAAGTCGATAACCTGCAACCACAAGACAAACATGCCCCAGGGGATTGCATGGACAAGATACACTCAAGTGTACTCAACATTCAAAATGATTTTCAAATGTTTATCTTTCTGCACGTTATTGTCTAGCCTTCATGTTTTTATATGCAATGTTTATCAAAAATTCGGACGTTTTTGCAAACAAAACAGTAAAAATAAAAAACAAGAGAGCAATTTATCTGAATAACGACTTTTTATTGATTGAGAAATGGGCCTGAACAGGCAAATACATCAGGAAGCAATTCCTAGAAAGAGGTAATTGCGCACAAAAGGAAAAATCTATCCTAATGGCAACGTGAACACGGCATCCACTATTTCCCAATTCTGTTATGACTCACAGATCATCAATTTCCTCCCAATTCCTTGCTTTCTGAGAAGAATGACTGGACCGATCACATCTTTCGAGATGGTAGACACTGAAGCGCGATGAAGTACAGATAACTCAGACTGTAGTCTTCGCTTTAATCCCTCTTTTGCCTGGATCGCCCTTTCGGGTTTTCAATCGACCGGGATACCCATTTTTGCCTAAGCCGCCCTTGCGGGTTTTCGACTTACCGGGTGTACAAATTCTTTTCATTCTTTATCCCTAACTTTTGCCCGAACCTTTTCTTTTTTTTTGGTTCGCCGGAATGCCCTTTTTTGCCTGGACTCTCTTTTTTTTTGTCCAGCGGGTCAATTCATGCGAAGTATTTTTTGACTACATCTGCGTTAACAGGGGACGGAAAATCTTCACCATCCATAGTTGTAAGCATCAAGGCTCCACCAGAGAAAACCTTTTTAACAACGTATGGACCTTCATAATTAGGAGTCCATTTGCCCCTGTTATCTGTACCGGGAGGAAGGATCCTCTTCAAAACTAAATCACCAGTCTGATAGCTTCGAGGACGCACTTTCTGATCAAAGGCTCTCTTCATCCTTCTCTGATACAACTGCCCATGGCACACAGCTGCTAACCTCCTCTCTTCGATAAGGCTCAACTCGTTAAACCTTGTTCGAATCCACTCAGCTTCGTCCAACTTGACATCCAACAGGACTCTCAAAGAAGGGATCTCCACTTCAACTGGTAGGACTGCTTCCATACCATACACAAGGGAGTAAGGGGTTGCCCCGGTCGACGTACGTACCGAGGTACGGTACCCATGCAAAGCGAAAGGCAGCATCTCATGCCAATCCTTGTACGTCACGACCATCTTCTGCACAATCTTCTTAATGTTCTTGTTTGCCGCCTCTACATCACCATTCATCTTCGGTCTGTAAGGAGAAGAGTTGTGATGTTCAATCTTGAAATCTTTACAAAGCTCTTTCATCATCTTGTTATTGAGATTCGAACCATTGTCAGTGATGATTCTCTTAGGAACTCCATAACGACAGATAATCTCCTTCTTAATGAACCGGGCAACCACTTGTTTGGTAACATTAGCATAGAAAGCTGCTTCCACCCACTTGGTGAAGTAATCAATCGCAACCAGGATGAAGCGATGTCCATTAGAAGCAGTAGGCTCAATCTTCCCAATCATATCAATGCCCCACATCGCGAACGGCCAAGGCGAATTCATGACATTCAGAGGGCTTGGTGGTATATGCACCTTATCAGCATAAATCTGGCATTTATGGCACTTTCAAGCGTACTTGAAACAATCGGATTCCATAGTCATCCAGTAATAACCGGCTCTCAATAAATTTTTGGACATTGCATGACCACCAGCATGGGTACCAAAAGATCCTTCATGCACTTCTTGCATCAACATGTCTGCTTCGTGTCTATCCACGCATCTAAGCAGAACCATGTCAAAGTTCCTCTTGTACAGCACATCATCCTGATTCAAATAAAAGCTTCCAGCTAGCCTTTTCAGGGTTTTCTTATCATTCTTTGATGCACCTTCAGGATACTCCTGACTCTTGAGGAAGTTCTTGATGTCATAGTACCACAGCTTCTCATCAACAACAGACTCGGCTGCAAACACATACGCAGGCCTCTCGAGTCGATTCACCGCAACATGTGGCACATGATTCCACCAATGGACTTTAATCATAGACGACAAAGTAGCCAAGGCATTAGCCATTTGATTTTCGTCTCGGGGGACATGATACAACTTCACCTTCTTGAAGAACGTCAATATTCTTCTGGTGTAATCTCTGTAAGGAATCAAATGCGGCTGGTTAGTATTCCAATCTCCATTGACCTGGTTAATCACTAGAGCGGAATCTCCATATATGTCTAGAGTTTTGATTCTTAAATCGATGGCTTCTTCTATCCCCATGATACAAGCCTCATACTCAGCCTCGTTGTTGGTTACATCAAAAGTCAGTCTGGCAGAAAAAGGTATATGTGCACCTTTAGGATTAATAAGCACTGCCCCAACACCGTTGCCATTCATATTCACAACCCCATCAAACATCAGTGTCCACTTGTCATCAGGATCCGGTCCTTCCTCGACAAGAGGCTCTTCACAATCTTTCATCTTAAGATACACGATGTCTTCATCAGGGAATTCAAACATCATTGGCTGATAATCATCAATTGGTTGCTCGGCAAGGTAGTCTGACAGAATACTACCTTTGATGGCCTTCTGTGACGTGTACTGGATATCATATTCTGTTAAAATCATCTGCCAACGAGCAACACGCCCGGTGAGAGCCGGCTTCTCAAAGATGTACTTCACTGGATCCATCTTAGAAATCAATAAGGTAGTATGGTTCAATATATACTGCCTCAGTCGGCGAGCAGCCCAGGCCAAAGCACAGCAAGTTTTCTCGAGCTGCGAATATTTTATTTCACAGTCGGTAAACTTTTTGCTAAGGTAGTATATGGCATGCTCTTTTCGACCAGACTCGTCATGCTGTCCCAATACACACCCCATCGAAGTTTCAGTCACTGACAGGTACATTATCAGAGGTCTCCCAAGAACTGGAGGTATAAGGATTGGAGGTTTCTGTAAATACTCTTTTATCTTGTCAAAAGCTTTCTGACAGTCATCATTCCACCTGATTGCTTGATTCTTTCTTAGCAATTTGAATATCGGTTCACACGTGGCAGTTAAGTGAGATACAAACCGAGCAATGTAGTTCAATCTCCCTAAGAACCCACGAACCTGCTTTTCAGTTTTCGGTTCAGGCATTTCTTGAATAGCTTTTACTTTTGCTGGATCAACCTCAATCCCTTTCTCACTGACAATGAAACCCAACAGCTTCCCGGATCTCACCCCAAACGTACACTTGTTTGGATTCAGCCTCAGTTTGAATTTTCTCAACCTGTCAAACAACTTCTGCAAATTGACCAGGTGCTCCTCTTCTGTCTGAGACTTCGCAATCATATCATCCACGTACACTTCAATTTCTTTGTGCATCATGTCATGAAAGAGAGTCGTCATAGCCCTCTGATATGTAGCACCGGCATTCTTCAGCCCAAATGGCATCACCTTATAGCAGAACGTGCCCCAAGGTGTAACGAATGTCGTCTTTTCCATGTCTTCTGGCGCCATCTTGATCTGATTATAGCCAGAAAAACCATCCATGAAAGAGAAAACCGAGGATTGAGCCGTATTATCAACCAATACATCAATGTGAGGTAATGGGAAGTCATCTTTCAGACTCGCTCTGTTTAAATCCCGGTAATCGACCCACATTCTGACTTTACCGTCCTTCTTCGGCACGGGAACGATGTTGGCCACCCACGGGGGATAAGTAGTAACTGACAGAAAACCCGCATCCAACTGCTTCTGAACCTCTTCCTTGATCTTGACAGCCATATCAAGATTAGTTCTCCGAAGCTTCTGCTTGACTGAAGGACAATCTTCTCTGAGAGGTAGCCTGTGCACCACAATATCGGTATCCAACCCAGGCATATCTTGATACGACCAGGCGAATATCTCCACATATTCTCTCAGCATCTCAATCAACCTTCTCTTGACATCTTCCTTCAAAGCAACCCCGATCTTGATCTCTTTTCTGGCGTCCTCAGTACCAAGATTAATGATTTCCAACTCCTCCTGATGATGTTGGATGACCCTTTCCTCCTGCTTCAATAATCTGACCAGTTCTTTAGGGAGTTCACAGTCTTCCTCACTCTCCTCTTCAGCTTGGTAGATGGGATTATTGAAATCATACTGAGCCATAATAGAACTGTTTATAGTGGAGTCCGTAAGATCACTTCTGCATGTTTAATACTTTATTTTAGAAAAAAAGAGTTCAAGAAAGTCACAAAACAAAAAACATTGCCATTTTTATTTTTTGAAAAAATGAAAAATAAAAACAGAAAGACAGGGATCACAAAATTGTTTGCAAAACGTCCTTTATTAATGATATCATTGAAAAACATGATGAGACCCTACAATGAACCACTACGCCTTGGGCAGAACGTAGGGTTTTGTGCAAAATGAAAAACAAAAGAAAATTACTCTGTTTGAAGAGTAACTTGGACCACTTCTTCTGTTGTTCAATTGTTGATTGACTCCCCTGGTGCACACGGGCGAACCCAGTTGTTCAGATCACAATCACTGTCACAGTCTTCACCACCGGTTGCAAAGACGTCACCATGATTCATCAGCCCAGCGCTGGTAAAGGTACTCGGCCCCTTCTGCCCTTGAACACCCTGCTCTGCCTGCAGAGGTTGATAACCAATACCGAACTTATCTTCTTTGATGGGCAGGTCCACCATCTTGCCCCAGCCTTCTGCATTGCCCGAGTTGACAACCTCCATAGCCTGCTTGTATGATGCAATTGAGGCACTTGGCTTCTTCTGCTCAGCAAAAGCCACCCTCTCAAGAGTAACGGTCTCAAACGCCTGGCACAGAGTTTCATGGATCTCTCCATCCACCTCCACATACTTGAAAGAGGATAAATGACTCACCAGAATGTCCTCCTCGCCGCACACAGTCACAATCTGACCGTTCCAAACATACTTCAGCTTCTGATGGAGAGTTGACGAAACTGCTCCAGCACCATGTACCCAGGGACGCCCCAAAAGACAACTATATGCTGGTTGGATATCCATCACATAGAAGACAATACTAAACACCTCCGGGCCAATCTTCACAGCCAATGTGACTTCACCAAAAACAGACCGTTTGGATCCATCAAAAGCACGAACAATAAGATCGCTTGGAGTGAGGACAACCCCTTCAACATCTATCTTGCTCAAAGTCTTCTTGGGCAACACATTCAAAGACGAGCCAGTATCCACCAACACATGTGACAATACTCCGCCTTTGCACTCCATAGTGATATGCAGGGCCTTGTTGTGGTTACGACCCTCAGGCGTCAGATCCAAGTCTGTAAACCCCAAACCATGTCTCGTACTGACATTAGCAATCACACCCTCCAATTGGTTGACAGAAATCTCTTGAGGCACGTAAGCCAGATTCAACATCTTCAGCAAGGCATTACGGTGTGCCTCAGAGCACAACAACAATGAGAGGATAGAAATCTCGGACGGAGTTTGATTCAGCTGATCTACAATCTTGTAGTCACTCTTCTTAATAATCTTCATAAACTCCTCCACATCTTTCTCAAACGACCCCTCAGGCGCTTCCTTCTGTACAGATTCTTCCTCAACCACAGCTTGCTTACCCTTTGCTTTGGCGAGAGCCTCAGCATTGTTATCTCTCAAAGTCTGTGGTGCAAACAGACGACCACTCCTCGTGAAACCTCCAGGACCCCCTACATTATCCACAACTGGACCAACAGTCGTTGGAGCTCTACCCGGCAAACCAATAGTCACGGGAGACTGATTAACTGGCCTGATCTGACTTTCAGCCCTTCTGCTGTTGCGGTAAGCATTATCATACTTCCACGGCACGACTCTACTATTTTCAACAGCCCTTCTCCCCGAAGCAACCATAGTAGTGGGAGCATTGACAGTTACTGGAGCAGAAATGGTAACAGGAGTACCAACGGTCACTGGTGCATTAACAGTTCTCTGGCCACGTCCCTCGGACGGTTTGAAATAAATGGTGACAGTTGACACCACCCCACGTTCTTTCACGGCCCTAGCAAACTGTAAACAGTCCTCGTCCATCAAACCCTGGATACCAGTCTTCAACTGCATACATCCATTCTCTGAAACTGCACAGTCTAAACAGCCCTGATCACAGCCCGGGTACACTCCCCCATTCAACAGACGCTCTTTTACGACCAACAGCGAGGTCTGAACATCTTCAACATTAACCAGCAAATCTTCAGCTTCCCCATCTTCCACATTGTTCACCCTATGCGCACCATGCTGAGGCATATGATTGTTCACAACATTAGGCACAGGAGCAAAATTGATTGTTTTGGCGTCAATCAGGTCCTGGACCTTATGATGAAAAGCCCGACAGTTCTCAATATGGTGCCCCGGTGCACCGGAATGGAAGTCACAATGAACATTAGCATCATACCCAGGCGGTATCTTCGTCACCGGACCCATCGTACGCAACTCAACAAACCCCAATCTGAGCAATTCGGGCAGCAATTCAGCGTATGTCATAGGCAACGGGTCGAATCGAAGATCCGGCATCCTCTGTCTTGGCTGAAATGGACGTTGCTGTTGTTGTTGTTGTTGTGGTTGTTGAACTCTTTGTTGTTGCTGTTGTCGCGGTTGAGGTGTTGGGATAGTTACAGCAGCAACCTGACGATATTGGCCTCTGTTCACACTTCTACGATGTTGCACCGCATTAGTTTCACCCTCCCTTCTTCGGGGTGCCCCAGCAAATGGCTTTTTCGAATATGAAGATCCGGCATCCTGAATTTTTCCAGCTTTGATGAGGCTCTCTGTCCTCTCCCCACAGATCACTACATCAGAGAAACTACCGAATGGGCAACTCCCCATCCGGTCCATAAACACTCCTTGTAAGGTTCCAATAAACATATCGGTCAACTCCCTCTCCAGCATCGGAGGTTGCACCCTTGCAGCTAATTCACGCCATCTCTGGGCGTACTCTTTGAAACTCTCTCCAAATTTCTGACATAGGCTCTGCAACTGAGTCTGGCTCGGAGCCATGTCCATATTATGCTTATATTGCCTCAGAAAGGCTTCACCCAGATCCCTCCAACTTCTGATAGACTCTCTTTTCAGCTCCATGTACCAATCCAAGGAAGCTCCAGACAAGCTATCCTGGAAGAAGTACATCCACATCTTCTCATCGTCCGTATAGGTAGAGATCTTCCTATAATAAGCCTGCACATGGGTACGAGGACAAGAAGTACCGTTGTATTTGTCAAAAGATGGCGCCTTGAACTTGTAAGGAATTCTCAGCCCATCCACCAAGCCCATATTCGTAACATCAAACCCCAAAGAGTTTTGACACTCCATGGCTCTGATCTTCTCAGCTAGGGCATCAACTTTCCGATCCCTCTCTTCAACTCTTACAACCTCATCATCTTCACTGAGCAGTGTAAATATGTCTTCCTGCCTGTCAATCAGCGGAGCAGGATGGCGAATGGGAGCACGGGTTGCTCTGGCATTAACAGTCTCTACAGCAAGAGGCTGTCCATTGATTCTGATACCCCTCAACTCATCACCCACGGCATAGTCATTGACGGGAGCAGCAGCAACAACATTATCATTCACAAGAACACCCAATGGCGAAGCACGACTAGGAGGTGGGAGCACAGCTTCCTGTCTCTGGGCTAAGGCACGCAGCTCCTCTTGCCCTTGAACGACCCCTTGCATCATTGTCATGAATTGGGCCATGTTAGCCCTCATCTCAGCCAACTCTGCTTGCACTTGGTCCATATTCCTCTGTTGATTCAACCTCGTAGAGTAGCGGTGCGGACGTTGATCAGCAATCCTGCCTGACACAGGAACCAGAGTGAGAAGTCTCGATCAAGAACACCTGTAATGCAAAATGATATGTGTATGATGCTAATGATGCGTATGATGCACATGATATGTTCATTTCTCAGGCATTCAAGAGCCTAATTCAGCTTTCGAGAAATGGCAACCTTCAAAAAACAACAAAGAAGCAACATACACAAGATAATGAGCACAAAGTGAAACATCAACAACCTCATCTATAAACATGAGCAACAAGGATCATACAACAATATTCAGACAAAGATCCAAATGATCAAAGTACAACATTGAATCCCATCCAACAAGCCTGGAGGTGATTCTCGATATAAACATCAAAGCTACAAACTAGGAAAGATGTCTTCCAGGAATAAGCGTCTTCAGATACTGGCACTGGTCTATCAACAGGTTACATTCTGAACACTCTGGCAGAGGAGTGAGCTTCTCTTTCAGTTGTCTTCTGAGCTCCACAACTTCTCCTCCAAGTTGGTTCTCTAATGCATGTCTCAAGTCTACCTCCTTCCTCAATTGGATGTCTTTGTCTCTAAGCTGCTTTTCCAGGTCTCGTATCTTCTTCTGATAATTGGCTTCCGCTCTATGCAACCTCGAGCACTCACAGTGTTCTTCATTCAACAAGGTCTCCATCTCCTCATAAGATCTCTTCTTGCTCTTCAATCTAATAGCATCTTCACCCTGCATGCCTTTGAGTTGATGAGCCAAGTTCAACTTATCAGCTTTGGCTTTGTAAAGCTCCATTTGGGTATCTTGTTCCTTCTCCTTCAACCGATGATTCTCCATCAAGGCTTGCTTGTACTGCTCAGTAGGCACACTCTCAGCAAGGATCAAAGGTGGTTGCTCTTGCAAAGACTCCATCCTATCATAGGGCAACAACAAAGTCTCAACTCTCTTCTTCACCCAATCAATGTAATCAGGCATAGCAATGGCAAACTTTTTCCCTAACACAGCTCCATCCTTGACACCAATACTCTTCCAAGCCCTTCCTACTTGCTCCAATCTAGCAAGGTCACTCCGCTTCTCAAAATACACACTTTCAGCTATCTCAGCATCAAGTGGTCCTCCATTCATCACAAACCCCAATTGACGAAGAGAAAGAGCCGGGTTGTAATTGATGCAACCCTTAGTCCCTACGAGTGGCACATTACGAAACTCCCCACAACTCATGATAACATTGCGCACATCCAACCTGTAAGCTTGCCACCTGATATCATAAGAGGTAAGAGACATAATCCTCTGAGTCCACTTATGAGTGTTTTGAGCATCCACAAAAGGTCCACTGATTGGCAACAAGGACAAGAACCATCTGAGTAGCAACGGGAGACAACACCTGATAGCTCCACCCTTACCATGCCTGCTATGGATAGCATAATAAGTGTCAGCTAACAAGGTAAGAACCGGATTCCCTCTGATGAAGATAGTGATAGCAACAAAGTCCACAAAATTGGGCATACTCGGGAACAACATCACTCCATAGATCATGATAGCCAACTGAGCATGAAAAGCTTCCCAATTCCCTTTCTTCGCTTCTTCCTTAGCCATGCTCACCAAGTACTTCAAAGACAAACCCACAACATCACCACTCGACTTCCAATTGTCACTCACCTCCTTGATACTCAAATAAAGAGCTTTAGCAACAACTCGGAAATCAACCTCCTTTGGCACATCTATGAAGGGAACCTGATATCTGATCTGAACATTCATCAGAATGGAGTACTCCTCAAGAGTGGGTGCTAACTGATAATCCTGGAAAGTGAAGCAACGGAGCTCTAGATCATAAAACTGTAGGAGAGTTTGCAACGACACTGGATCAACCACCATCTTCACCAGTGTCAACAAATCCCCATACTGATCAACAAACACCTTCTGATTACCGCCGGTCACAAGGTTGCTCAACTCTATCAAAGACGTCAATGGCTCACGGTGAAAACCGTAGGTGCAAGTCTTCCTCTTCAACTCTGGAACGGATGCCATCTCTCACAGCGAATAGACTCCTGAATGAACCTGAGAAATGATATGCATGAAGAGATTAGCTTTTTTCTTTTTTCTTTTTTCATTTTTTTTATCGCATTATTTTTTTGAAAGTAAACATGCTATGATGCAAATGATGCAAACACGACTGGTTGGCTGTGTGTTACGGAGCACAGGATCAAAGCTTCGGCTTGAATTCGGCACCGGAAACCACAGATCATCTGGAACCCAAAGTCATCTGAGAAACCCAAAGTCATCTGAGACTCACACTTCTGAACCAAGTCACCAACGAGAACCAATAGTCACCAACAGAATACGGTCACCAACAGATCAAGTCACCAACTGTACCAGTAAAATGATTCAATCCCTCCCCACTCACGGGTGTCATTTAGGCCAGGGTAAAGTCAAGAGAAACGCAGGATAAACAACCATTTCATAGAATATCATCATGTACACACCAGATGTATGTAACGATAATACCCCATCAGAGTCTGAACTGCTCGTGATACCATGTTCCGCTAAGTGGCGCAATACCACCCGCTTCCCACGAATCACTCTAAACCTAGGTGTCCTAAAGTTCACTCATGGCCTGGGTATTGGGCCTTTTACCTCTTGTAACTCCCACCCCACAGAGAGACAGACACACAACCAGCACAGATGAAAATATGATGCATGCAGACATAAATGCAAACATAAATGCAAACATAAACAAATAAATGCAATAAATGAAACAGCAAAAGCAACCAAACCCTATCCTAGAGAGCGCTAGGAATGACTCGCTTAGGGAAGATGGACCAGCAAAAGGTCAACTTCTCTATTGTCCCCAGCAGAGTCGCCAGCTGTCGCATTACGCGAAAAACCGGCGGGAAAAAGAAACAACAGAGCCGCCACCGTGCGTTATTTATCCCAAAGGAGGGAAAGGAAACGCTCGAAGTAAATCTGGAAAAGACATGGTCTCGCGACCAGAGAAAGATGGGATCGGGAGTCGGTTATGCGAAGGGAAGGTATTAGCACCCCTACGCATCCGTCGTATTCGACGTGATCCACGCACAAAAGAATAGAAGAAGGGTTGCTAAAAACTGCTAAAACACTGCACAAGGCTGGAAGGAAACACAGAAAGACAAAGAAACGGGAGAGACGAGACTCGGCAGGATATCGCATCCTGGGCCTACGTAGCCTGTCAGACACAAACATCAGAGTCGACGTAGTTCGGGGACAAGGGAAACGTGCTCGCTAGGATGTCGCATCCTATGCATATGTATCTTCTCTAACCAGAGAAGAATCAGAGCACTCGTAGCTCGGCTAACGCACGCCAAACAAAACCCACACAGGAAACCGACTGCCAATCGTTGGACTTACGTCAGACTCCACACAAACAGGCAAACATGGAAACCGAATGCCAATCGCTGGACTTACATCAGACTTCGAACCAACAAACACACACATAGGAAACCGACTGCCAATCGCTGGACTTACGTCAGACTCCAACAAGCAAACAAGACACAGGAAACCAACTGCCAATCGCTGGGCTTACGTCAGACTCCAACACAACACAAAGGGGTTGAAAAAGAAAAAGGGCGCCCGGAGAGATCAGCTCATCTCCTGCCTACGTACCTCATCTGGTATGAGGATCAGGGCGACGTAGTTCCCCTAAACAGGGAAATAACTTCTAGCCTAACCAGAGACAAAGGGAGACACAAACTACTAGGGAGACTACGAATCGAGCCTAGAAGTTGTCATGCATACGATCCCTAAGTTGAGGTTTCTATCCTAACTTGCACAGGAAGCAAGCTAACCTAAACAGCACAATCGATCACAAGCACAAAAGCAAGCACACACACTATATACAAACAAGTGGCTCACATAAGGCTAGGCTTTAGTCAAGGGGTCAAATCAACCTCGACAAACAAGCCAACTGGAAAAGGGTATGGTTAACTCTTAACCCTAACATTGAGAGTTAGGGTGAAGCAGATGAAATGGGAAGTGAGGGTAAGACCTCACAACTCTTATCCCTGGCCTGGGAGAGCTGGACTCAAAATAGAAAGTGTGGGAGTTCAGAATGTAGGAACTCTTCTCCACAGATGACTGACACAACAAGATCTTGGGTTCTTATTCAAGATGCATCAACACAATGGTGTGAGCAAGATGAATGACACAACTGAATAGCAGGGGATGGATTGCACATCCCTTGTATCTGCCAATGCCTCTTCACTTAGGAGGTCTTTGAATGTACAGGGCACAACAGTAAACAATCACAAGCATTGCCTCTTAAGGAGGGCTTCAGACAGGTGCCTGCCCACATAACAGGACAGGTCTTCCAGACTACATGAAGTCAAAGGAATTATACCTTAGTGGTAAGCAAACCACAAGCTAGCAAAGCAAGTTTAAATGAATTTAAAGCAACTTAGGTACCTGTGAAAAAATCTAAACCAATCAGTTCAACTGTACAGACAAACAATCAACAGTTAATATCACACAGACAGATAAGCATCATCAGACAACAATGAGCAAGCCACAAGCACAAATGAATTGGTTCTCAAAGCCTACAAAACACACAAAGGTTACCAACACAACCAATAATCAAGCTCAAATGAAGGATCATCATCACTCATGGAGATGTACTTGAACCTGAAATCACAATCCAAATGGTAAGTCCAAACCACTAGGTCAAAGCCTAGGGTCAAAAGAGGATCAAAGATCTAAAACAGAAGCTCAAATTTAACATGAATCAACTTCAAACACATATTAACATATCCTAAAAAGGCTCACATCAAAATCATTAACCAAATGCATTTCATGATCAAGTGAAGTTAAAGGCAATTTCAAAGTTCATGTGTGATCATGATGAATGAAAAATTCAAATCAAAACAGAAATGATTCAAAAAATTCTGGAAAAACTCATGAGCAATCAAGACATCTAACATGATCAACATACAAAAAATCAGAAGCATTGGACATCATTTGGCATGGAAATCACATGGCACAATCAAGACAACCAAATGTGTGACACAAATTGTCACACCAAGTTATCATGAGCATAAAACAGAATTGGAGTATGGGAAAAATATCAAACCAAAGCCA